>NC_143395.1:426241221-426841221 GCF_052110815.1 Crocodylus siamensis | reverse complement strand
CAAAGTCGGCTTTTCTGAAGTCAAGGACTTCTGTGTTGCTGACTGACTTGCCAGCTTTACGGCGGATGGTGAAGGTGATCAGCTCGTGGTCGCTGTCACCCAGCTTCCCATCGATCACTAGGTCGCCGAGTAGGTCGTCCCCCGTAGCCAGTACCAGGTCGAGCAGCGCTTTCCTCTCGTTGGCCCATAGACTTCTTGAGTCAGGTAGAGGTCATCCACGCACGAGAGAAAGCTTTGCGGCCGCTCGGATTTTGCTGGGTGATCTTCCCACGAGATGTCCGGGTAATTGAAGTCACCCATGACAACCAAGGTCCTGGAGCAAGCGGCCTCAGTCAGTTCCCGGGCGAACTCCTGGTCAAGCTCGGGACTTTGGGTGGGAGGTCTGTAGTAGACTCCCACCGTTGTGTCCCCTGTGCTGTTTTTCCCACAAATTTTTACCCAGAGGCTCTCTAGCTGTCCATGCCGGTCGCAAACATCAGCTTGCAGGGACATGTAGCTTTCCTTCACATAGAGAGCTACACCCCCGCCCCTTTTGTCAACACGATCCCTCCTGTACAGGGTATAGCCCTCTATACCCGTGGTCCAGTCATGGGTGGAGTCCCACCAGGTCTCCGTTATCCCAATGACGTCATATTTCTTTGCACTGAGCAGGAGGACGAGCTCGTCCTGCTTGTTGCCCAGGCTCCTGGCATTAGTGTACAGGCAGGCAAGTGTGCCCTTGGGGGCTCGTGCCTTGCCCACAGATTGTGCCAGGGCTGGGGCAGGGGTGGGCTCCCTTAAGTGCCCCCTTAAGTGCCTTGGTCTGCTGGCTTTGCAAGGGTCGCTCAGCGGGCCAGCCGTGGCAGCAGTCCCCCCATCCCCCCGCGGGCTTAGTTTAAAGCCCGGTGGAGCAGGTCAGCCCGTCTGGCTGAGAAGAGCCTCCTCCCCAGGGGAGAGAGGTGGAGGCCATCTCTTCCCAGCAGCTCGCTGCCTCTCTCGCCAAAGAGCAGGCTGTGGTCATGGAGGCCAAAGCCTTCCCGATGACACCAGCTCCGCAGTCTTTGGTTCACTGCGTGGATCCTCCTCTCCCTCCTCAGCCCATAGCCCGAGACTGGGAGGATCGACGAGAACACCACCCGAGCTCCCAGACCCCTAAGCCCCGCTCCCACCCCCCTGTAGCGCCTCATGACCTGGCTGGGGGTGCTCCGAGACGTGTCATTGGTGCCCACGTGAATAAGGAGCATGGGGTAGTGGTCTGTGGGCCGGAGGAGCTGCGGGATCCTCTCCGTAATGTCTCGGATGCGGGCCCCCGGGAAGCAGCAGACTTCCCGGGCTAAGTGGTCGGGGCGGCAGATTGCCCCCTTAGTGCCCGCAGGATGGAGTCTCCCACAACAAACACCCTTCGCTTTGTCTTGCAGGAGTTTGTGACCGTTCGACCTCGTCATCCCTTGGGGCGCTCTGGTGAACAGACGTTCCCCCAGATCCTGGGGGTCACCCCTGAGAAACTTATAGGTGGCCATCAGATCACCCCTGAGCCTGCGCTTTTCCAGGCTAAAGAGTCCCGTGGCTCTCAGCCTGTCGTCGTAAGATCTGTTTTCCTGACCTCTGATCATACGCGTGGCTCTCCTCTGGACTCTCTCAAGGTTCTCCACATCCTTTTTGAATTGTGGAGCCCAAAACTGGACGCAGTACTCCAGCTGTGGCCTCACCAAGGCCGAGTACAAGGGGAGAATGACGTCCCGGGATTTGCTCAAGAAGCATCTATGGATGCACGCCAGAGTTTTGGTCGCTTTACTAGCCGCAGCATCGCATTGCAGGCTCATATTCATCTTGTGGTCAATGATGACCCCCAAGTCTATTTCTTCTGTCGTGCTAGCCAACGTTGCAGCTCTTTCCCTTTGTCTCTCTTGTCTGCCTCAATAGTGAAGTGAGTTTGCTCGAGGTGATCAATGCCTGTTGTGTATTACTGTGCCACTGGGAGCTGGTTGTCAGGCACCCTTATGATATATGTCCAATGGAGCTGGTGCCACGTGAACCTGGATTCGAGAGTGATGGTGTCTGAGTCAGATCACAGGTGTTCATTCTTCTGTCCTTCCAATTGACACAGAGGATTTTATGAAGACATCCCTGCTGGTAACATGCTAAGGCTTTCAGGTGTTTCCAATAAGTCATCCAATTTTCACACTGATGCAACAGGGTAGGGATGGCAACAGCTTGTTTATATTAGTGAGTGTTTCTAATTTCTTCTGACTCCAACAGTGCATGCAACAGGGTAGGGATGACAACAGCTTGGTAGATGAGCAGTTCAGTTTGGGTCTTGATGTCACGATTGTCAAAGACATGATTTCAGAGATGTCCAAAGGCAGCACTGGCAGACTATATCCCGTGTTGAATGGGCCTACCCTATCAAGCAATCCAGATCACTTGGTGAGGGTGCCCTGTTCTCCTTATTATTTACCATTTCACCAGTATTTTTGTGTCATTGGCAGATTTCATCAGGAGTGATTTTATATTTACTTCCAGGTCACTGATGAAGATGTTGAATAATGATGGGTCTACTACTGATATCCCTTCATAGTTTCATAGTAGCTAGGGTCAGGAGGGACCTGAACAGACCATCTCACCTGACCCCCTGCCACAGGCAGGAATGAATGCTGGGTTCACCAGAGCCCAGACAGGTGATCATCCAACCTCCTCTAGAATTTGCCCAAGGCAGGGGCGAGGACCGCTTCCCTGGGAAGTTGGTTCCAGATTCTGGCCACCCTAACTGTAAAATATTGCCTTCTGATCTCTAACCTAAACCTATTCTCCATCAGCTTATTACCGTTGTTCCTTAAATAATTATTTTTAAGATCTGTCACTTATCTAGTCCATTTAACATGTGCTTTATGGATGGTGCACAGTACTAATTTCTTAATGAGAATGTCATGTGGTACTAAGTCAAATGTCTAACAGAAGTCTAAGTCTGCTGCATCTGTGCAGTTACTCTTATCAAACCTGTACTCATCAGCAGGCCAGACATGCCCACAGCTATCTCTTTAAGGACTCCTGCTGCACTTTAGTCAGGCCTTTTGATTTTAAAATGTTAATCTCTAGGAGAAGTTATAGTTTAATTTAATCACCTCAAAGACACTTGTCCCCAAACAACTACCAACTTCTGTTCCAGTGACTGATGCCCAATCTTCGTCCATCCAAGTAAGGGTCAAAACAGAGTTCCCTTCTGCTAGGCGCAAAACTTTTGTGTGTTAGAAAACTCACAATGATGTCTCAGGTTGCATGGGGCCCCCTGAAGTGAAGTCCCCCAGAAGAATCCAGTTTTTCTTTCTGTGCATAGCAGTAAAGAAGTGACTCTCCCTGGTCTAGTTTGATTTGGTGTTGATTTAGTCTGGGGGACCCCACCAGCACCCTCAGTGGCTGCTTTGTCACTTAGCACATAGATCCATGCTCATTCAAGATCCTGTAGCTCGGAGGTATCAATAATTCAAAAGAAAACTCTGCTATGCACACATCCCTTCTGCCTGCTCTGTCTTTCCAAGACAGGAATTAGTAGGGATGTTAACATGCTGGTCGTGCAGACCATCCCACCAGGTTTCAGCGGTGCCAGTTGCATCTAATTTCTCCTCGTTAATTAGAATTTCCAATTCCTCTGGCTTCCTCCTCAGATCCCCAGTGCTGTATGGAAACAACTGGAACATTTTCCCCCACATTCTTCGCTA
Organism: Crocodylus siamensis; assembly: GCF_052110815.1. Classification (NCBI taxonomy): domain Eukaryota; kingdom Metazoa; phylum Chordata; order Crocodylia; family Crocodylidae; genus Crocodylus; species Crocodylus siamensis. The sequence continues at coordinate 426,837,526 of NC_143395.1, read as the reverse complement.
TATTGGCTCAGTTTCCTTGCAGCAGTCAAAGGATGTTGAGCTGGCATGGCCTGTGGCTTCCTAGCAGTTCCCTTCGCAGTACAAGGTTAAAATCCCCCTGGCTCCTAGTCTCTATGCTTGAGATGCGGGTTGGCCCGTCCATACAGCCCCCCCTACTCCACTGCAAGAGGGTCTAGCTTTCCACAAAGCCAGACCTTCAGTTTTACTGTCCCTGCAGACCCCATGCCTCTTCTCTAAGTGTTTTCTGTCTTCTCTCACTCTTGGGACTGGAACTGGAAGGACCTCCAGAGTCATCCCTGAGACTTTGCTGTTCTTCAGCTTTCTTCCAAGATCCATTATAACAGAAAGACGTAATAAGAATCAGTGGCTGGAAGTCAGAGCCCAACAAGTTCAAACGGGAAAGATTTTTAACAGCGGGAGTTAAGCACTGAGGCAAATTGCCAAAGGAAGCACTAGATTCTCCATCTCTTGATGCCTTCAAAACTGGGACTGGTTGCCTTTTTTGTAAGATAGGTGGTAGCCAAGAGAGAAACCATATTGAGCTGGGTTCAATATGGTTAAAAAGATTAAATGTAATGTCAGAAGCACACGTCAGACTTGGTCACCTAATAATCACTTCTGGCCTTAACCCCTGTGAAACTATGACCCAGACAGCCTGGTGCCAAGAAAGGATCTGGATTATTGGTGACGTGACTAAAGTTTAAGAAGGGAGCACATGAAGCTCCATGAAGGTTTGACAGGAAGATTTAATTCAACATCTTACTGTAGGATCGTTCTGTACCACATCCAGCCAAAGAAAGGATGAGGGCTTGGCTGGGGCTGTGAATGGCCTTATATTGGGAAAGGCTCTCATTCTGGAGGTCCCTCCATGATGGCAGTGCATGTGCTTGGAAGTAGGAGGACCTTCTCCAGAGACACTTGGACCTTGCCAATGTGTGTGTTATATTTTATTAGTAAAGAAACAGCATACGGCCGTGTGATACAAGACTGTACTGCAATGCACCAGCACAGATGGTGGAGTAACATCGGGACACCCAAGCTCATTTAAAAATCCAATTTCCTGGAATCGTTTTGTTCTTTTAAACATAAGAACTTCCTACTGACAGATGATGAAAACTGGGAGATGCTTATGTGGAGCTAGGCTGTTTGCTCATGTAGTATAGACTGAACCAAGCTAGAGACTCAAAGCAGCTCAGTCTGTTCAAGGGGATTTGCTTCTCAAAGCTAACCCTGCCTCACAGGATGGACGGATGTCAGAAAAGCATTACTGGTGGAATAATAAGCTGTGGTACTCTCAGAGGGAAAATGCTTTCTTATGATACTAACTTTATAATTACTCTGGGTAAGGACTGCAGAAATCCTGAAGGTGTTCATCTTGCAACTCTGAGCTGTTGGTTGCACATCTGAAGGGAGCTGGGCTGAAAGCAGCTTTCTCCTTCCAGGCAAATGTCACAGTCAGATCCCCAAGACCGTCATGTCTTCCTCAAAGCGCTGATAAAGTTTTATCAACCCAGGAGAGTCTAAAGAAATTAAAGCCCGATTGTCATTATGATCCAGGCACAGATCGGGGCCCACAAGGTGCTGCCTCATCTCAACCAGAGCGCAGGAGGAATGGTGCCCTGGGGAAAGGTGATGCCCATTGAGAGATCCTCAGCACACTGGACGAGCGTGTCTACAGGGTCATCTTTGACGGGGATGCTGGAGACACTCTTCTCTGCTGCAAACCACCTCTGCAGGGGTGTTAATGCAGGGGTGTTAATATCTCTTTTCTATCAGGTCCTCTACTAATGGCCTTTGATGCAAACTGCACATGATGATTTAATTCAACTTCTCCTCATGTGAACACAAGAAGTACTGTACTTTGCCAGACCAGCAATCTAGCCCAGTAGCCCGTCTCTGACAGTGGCAGAAGTGGATGCTATAAAGGGTGACACTGAACCAGATTTCCCTAGAGGGATCTATCCCCTATTCAATATCCCCCTGGTATCCACCATTTATTGGGGTGAAGACGCCAAAGGAAACATCTCCAACTATTCCATTCTTGCCTTCCAAGCCCTTTATCTTTTTTTTGTCAAAAAGTCCTTGTTTCGGACATGGTTCCTGGACTGGCGCAGCTATAACACCACTCCAACCCTCCTATGTCCCAGCTGGGAGACAGACTTATCCACGTGCAAAAGGGCAGGAAGGATGCTGGTCCCATACAGGCTGCCTCTAACAGGAACAGCTTCTTCACCCAAGGCTCTTGCCGGAGGAGAGCAGAAATTCAACAAATGGTTGAATATCTCCGAGCCCAAGCAGCTTAGATCAGTTGGGTATTTATCATGCCAGTATGCTGCCTCTGGCTCGTTGGTGCACAAGTCATGTGCCTAGCCTTACGAGCCCCAAAGCCAGGCAGAATATGCAAATTGCACAGTGGGGCTCCGCAGAAGCAATTTTATGGGGGAGAGAGGAGGTTAATTATCCGTGTCAGGATTTCTTCGCCAGAGTCCCTCTGCAGGTCCCCACAGCTGGAAACACATGCTCTGCCTCGCGAGCAGCGGAGCAGGCTCCGACAGCGAGTCTCTGCAAAGGCAATTTGGTGGAGGAGAGTTTGACACCTGCTATTCCTAGCTGAGCCCCAAAGCACGCGGGGAACAGCTACATGGGCCATCCCCTCAATGAGTCTAACATACGGCAGCTGCCGAAGGGGCCGCGGATGGAGCGAGAAGAATGTTCGAGTGAGAAATGCAAAGATGCTGCTTTGAGCTCCATAAAAGGAGAAACTCGCCAGACAGTAGGGTAGGAACTTAAAACGATGGCTTGTCCACGCAGCGTGGATGTAAGACCTATAGGGACCAACTCATTCCTGGTTTGAGTCCAAGAAGCAGCACAGAGACAATGGCAAGATTTGGGATGAGCAGAGGTTTGCTAGGCTTGAAAGATGCAGCTTTTGTTGGGAAAAGGGAGAGGAGGTCAACGAGGAGAGAATGTGGGCGAGGGTGGAAAACTCAGGAAAATATGTAAATGCTTCGTGGCTGCCGTCATTTCCTGGAACACTTGTTTCCACTCTCGTGTGCAGCCCTTATGGGTTCTGGGGAGTCTCCCTGGGAAGCTTCGGGTGCACCCGGCCAAGGCAGGTGTTGCTGTAGTCTGGGTTGATGCCAAAAAAATCCAGTGTTGGTGCCATGTAAACAGCTGAAGCTGGCACGCTGAAGCCAGAAGCATACATTGCAGCTACATATATATTGGCCTCGAATCCAGCCCTAGCAAAGAGCACATGAATGCTAGCGCAGCGCGCTGCTCTGTAGGGCGGAAGCCCAAATCTGCTGGGAACTTGAAGAAATGATGTGTTCTTGAAGGGCGATCCCTATGTTCCCTTTGGAGGCAATGCTGTCGATGTCCAGAAGGCCTTTCAGAAGTGGCAGGAGGAAAGCTACTTGAAATCTCTCTCTCATTTGGTGCGGATCAAAAACAAGCCAAGGAATTGTGGAGGGAAGGACAGGCTGGTTGCCTCACCCAGGAAGTTAAAAGAGCAAACAGTTAAGATCCGTGGGCTCTTCTCTGCCTGGGAGAAGCTAAAATCAGTGTTTTAACCATGCCTTTCCTGACTCTAAAAGGAGGACATCGAAGCAGGGGGAAAACTAGAGTGGGGACCAGAGTAACTAGTACATCGGCAATCCAGACTTGGAAAGTTAACACTACTGCTGAGCTAGCTGTATTATTGTCACCTGGCCTCAAATGCAGGGCTAGTTTCTTTGAAGCAAGCTGTTTGCTCCATGGACTAAGCACGGACGCGGCATTTCTCCTAGAGGTGATGATAATGCCACACCGTGGAAGTTCCCGAGGTGCAGGACCTTCAAGCTAATGCGGTGCCCGCATCTCTCGGGCCCAGACTTCCCATGTACGCACAGGGGCTCATGGGCTGCATGTGACCTGCAGATTAGACAGCTAATGTAGAATGGAAAGTGTTATTTATGCCCTTGTCCTAGTCAGCGAGAGTTGGTCGTGCTGATGGATCTGCCTGGGGTGCATTGCCGCAGTCGCCAACACTGGCTGCCCTCCCTGGAGACCCACAGATTCACAGGTTGCGAGGCTGGAAGGGGCCCCGGGGGTCATCGGGTCCGGCCCCCTGCACCAGGCAGGAAAGACCCCAGCGAGCTGACCGCCCAGCCTCCTCTGGAAGAGGCACAAGGGGAATCCGACTTCCCCCGGGGAGCTGCCTCCAACGCTTGGTCTCGGGGTGGAACAGCACAGGCTCAAGTACAAACTATGAAACAAGCAGCATGCGATGCTCCCGTCTACTGTGGGGTCAACTGCACGAACTCCCGGCCATCCTGAGGATACATGGGACCCGAAACTGCGTAAACAAAAGAGCTGGTGAAGCAGAACCCGCCGGCGCTGTGAACAGGCCTGGAAGACCTCGCCGCGATCGCGGCACGACTTCGGTGCTGACGTCTGCTCTGCAGCCTGAGGGCTGACAAGCACCTTGGGATCCTCGCGAGCTCCTCGCCCAGCCAGGTCTGCTCACGGCTGCCACCATCCAGCACAGCGATGGAGCTCCCTCCTCAGAGCGAGGGTCGGGACCGCGTCTGAGTCCAGTGGGCTGAACTTGCCTTGGGAGCGCAGAGTGATGATCAAGGATCGCACTGCTGAGGAGCTTGGGGTCACAGGTGCGACTCCAAGCGCTTCCCGCGAGCTCCCTGCCAAACCATCCGCACCCCCACGCGGTATTTCTGGGGTGGGTAGGAGCAGGAATGCCATCACAAAGCTGCTTCCCAGGCTCTTTCGCTCCATTTACACGACTCATTCCTGGGAGAGAGGATATTGTTCGCTGCCCCACACCCTGCTAGCTCCTGCCTCGCATTTTGTCTTTTCATGGGGAAGGGGCACAAGTACGCTTCTCTCCCCCTCTGCTCCCTCAGATCTACTGATCTGCAAAGCAGCTGCAGCCCCTGCAGAAACCCGCCGCTCTGCCGCTGTAAGTGTGCGAGCTCCTCTCAACAGGGCTTTTATGTGGAAGCAAGCTGAAAGGAGAGTGTCACTCAAGAGCCCTTAAACGTCAGAAAACATATTATTGGAGACCTCAACACAGCCATCACTTTCCTGCGTGGCAGCGACCACGAGCAGCGCTGCAGCTCCAGCGCCCTGGCCTGGAGCGCTTCCTTCTGCTCCTCTGACGTGGCAGGTTGTCGCTCAGATCTACGTGGCTTTAGCATTTCTTCCACAAAAGATTTCATCCTAAGAAAAAGTAAGTCCACAGAAAGCCACAAGAAGCAGAGAGATCCCTGAGGAGACTCGGAGAAGTAAATCTCACGGACATAAATAATAACCGTCAGGATCAGAGACATCCTGGTAGAGAACTGCATTGTTGACTTCCCCCCCAACACGCCAGGGGGAATATGGACATGTATCCCTGAGTGAAACCACCGGAGATGCACTGGTTCACACCGCTCGCGTGCCCGGCCCCTTGCTCCTGAACCAGTCGAGATTGCTAATCGGGAGCAACGTGCTTGCACGGTATCAATGAAACCAAAGCAGTACAAAGAAAGAACTGAATAGCTGAAGGCGCACATTTTACACCTTCCACATAATGCATCAGCTTCTTTTCAAGAATGTGGGCATGCATATTTTATTGTAGCACAATAACCTTAAATCTAGTCCATGGAATTTTTCAAAAAATGTATTTATCTTCATTTCCATACCTAATTCAAACGCTTTTTAAAAAGAAAATAAAGTGGAAAATACATTAATCAGACAATTTTTTGTTAAAGATTTAAAATGATCCTTTTTTAGAATACTGTTATTTATAGTTTGATTAAAAAATATGTCAGTTTGTAAATGTAAAATGATGCCTATACTTGTCCACTGGAACCCGATCAACAGGTACCTTTTATTTCTATGAACCTGAAAGACTTTGTGCTTACGTTGAATAATTATTTTGGGGCAGAGTTAAGGCTGCTGATTTATGCATTTCTTTGTAATGGATAAATGTAACTTCTATGTTAATCTGGGAAGTAAAACGTTGACAATATCCTTAACTCATCATTTCCTTGCCTCTGAATGCTTTGTAAATGTGCCAGGTATGTACCTTTCTGTTACTTAGCAACTTTTGCTACTTTTTAAAATGAAGTCTATTGGTTATAGAATTTCCCAGGTTTTTTCCCTGGACGTGTTTGATGCTGCATAAAAAAGCAGGTTAGGTGCTGAGTTTACAGTCTTTGCTTTTATGTGTACGGATAACTCTACGCATGTCAGTAACTGCACTTCGACTGGGTGCTCGCACGCACAACTGGCCGCAAGGCTGGGCTGAAAGAAAAGCCAGAAGAGCAGGAGGGGGGACTGCAGGGAAGGACCTGGGAAGGGGGAGGACGGTAGTGAGGACAATGAAACCACCATCTGAGCCCAAACTCCGGCGTAATTTAAGGCACACGTTACGTGAAGACACTGGCAAGCAGGGAAGCAGGTGGGTCACGGGATCCCCAGCATCCACTCTGCACGGAGTGAAAACATCATCCAGAGACAGACAATGCGCTCGCTCAAATCTGGTACCAAACCCAGCTGCCCTGAGCAGGCGAGTTGCTCCGGACTGTTATTCTGGAGATTTCACGGGGCCACAGAGCACTGTGGAGTAAGCCTGACTAGCCTAAAGAGACCATGCAGTGATGCAGAGTGATCTGCTCCCCAAACCTCTTCACTCTCGCCGGGGAGGGGGCCGCAGGAAGACAAGGAGACACCACCCGAGCAAGGCAGGTAACAAATGCTAGGAGTGCCCAGGTAAGAAACAGGAGTCCAGACAGTCTCCCAAATCAGGGGGTGGCACACACAGCTAGGCAGGGCCTTAAATGCCTATATACCAATGCTCGCAGAATGGGGAATAAGCAGGAGGAACTTGCCCTCAGAATAGCCAGTTCAGCAAAATGGGGTGGGGGGGGGGCAAGTGGGAGTGCTCTGGGTCAAGATGCAAGGGGGCCGTGGGGAGAGGGATCTAATGGTGGGGGTCTACTACAGACCCCCCAACCAAGGGGAGGAGCTGGACAGGGAATTTTTGGGCCAGCTTGCAGAGGCACTTAAGGCGAGGGATGTAGTTGTCATGGGTGACTTCAATTCCCTGGACATCTCCTGGGAGGAGCAGTCAGCCAGGTCGGACCGTTCCCGGAGGCTCCTGGCTGAGATAGAGGACCTCCACTTAATTCAGGAGGTGCATGGTCCCACCAGAGAAAATGCCCTGTTGGACCTGGTCCTGGCCACAGGCGACAACCTGGTCAGGGGCCTCCAGGTCCTCGACCACCTGGGTGATAGCGATCATCACTCGCTGGAATTCATAGATTTCATAGACATCAGGGCTGGAAGGGACCTCGGGAGATCATCGAGTCCAGCCCCCTGCCCAAAGGGCAGGAAGTCAGCTGGGGTCATAGGTCATATGATTCACCATCCAGAGCAGGGTGTCAAGGACCTGCAGCAAGACGGCAGCCCTAGACTTCAAGAGGGCCAACTTCAACAAGTTGAGATTAGTGGGAGAGGTGCTCCCCACTAATTAGTGGGGTTCTCAAGGGCAGAGGAGCTCAGTGCCCAAGATGAGTGGTCGCTCATTAAGGAGATGATACTCCGGGCCCAAGGGGTGACCATCCCAACAAAAAGCAAGGCGGGCAGGAGAGCCCAAAAGCCCCCCTGGCTCACCAAGGGTGTCCGGAAATGCCTGATTGCCAAAAAGGCGGTGTACACCCCATGAAAGGGAGGTGCTATCTCCAAAGAGGAGTATACCTCCTCTGCTCGGGCCTGGAGGGGGGCTGTCAGGAAAGCTAACATGGACATAGAGCTAGGAATTGCGTCCAAAATCAAAGATAATAAAAAGTCCTTTTTCAAATATACAGGGAGGATGAAAAAAGCACCAGGAAATGTGGGGCTTTCTGCAAGATCCTCTGGGCAATCTGGTGGTTGTGCCAGAGGAGAAAGCAGACCCCTTTAACCAATTCTTCACCTCTGTTTTCTTGGGCAGGGACCGGGACTTCCCCACCGTGATGCAAGATGGACTCGAGGGAGACGCCTCCAGACCTCAAGCTGGGGAGGACCAGCTTAGAGAGCTTCTGGAGGGACTGGATGTGTTCAAATCAGCGGATCCGGATGCTCTCCACCCCAGGGTGTTGAGGGAGCTAGCAGGGGTTATTGCAGGGCCCTTGGCATGGTTTTACAAGCGCTTGTGGTGCTTGGGCCAGGTGCCGAATGATTGGAAGATAGCCAACGTGGCCCCATCTTCAAAAAAGGGAAGAGAGAGGACCTGGGCAACTATAGGCCCGTCAGTCTTACCTCAATCCTAGGGAAACTCTTTGAGAAGATCCTCAAGGAGCACATCTGTGATGGGCTGGCCTCAGGGATGATGCTCAAGGGCAACCAGCACAGTTTCATTAGGGGCAGGTCATGTCAGACCAACCTGATTGCCTTTTATGATCAGGTCACAAAAGCACTGGATGCAGGTTTTGCTGTGGATGTGGTCTTTCTGGACTTCAGCAAGGCCTTTGACACCGTCCCCCACCCCATCCTCATTAAGAAATTGGGTGACTGTGGCATTGATGCCTACAGTCAGATGGATTGCAGATTGGCTAAAGGGTCGCACTCAGAGGGTGGTGGTGGATGGGTTATATTCAACCTGGGGGGAAGTGGACAGCGGAGTCCCCCAGGGCTCGGTCCTTGGGCCCGCGCTGTTCAATCTCTTTATCAGTGATTTGGACGACAGGGTGAAAAGCAACCTGTTTAAATTCACTGATGATACCAAAATTTGGGGTGAGGTGAGCACACTAGTAGGGAGGGAAAGACTGCAGCCAGACCTGGATACGTTACAGGGTTGGACTAACATAAACAGGATGCGTTTCAATACTGACAAGTGCAGGGTGCTGCACGTGGGCAGTAGTAACCAGCAGCACACTTATAGACTGGGAAACTCCCGTCTTGAGAGCACAGAGGCAGAAAGGGATCGTGGGGTCATTATTGACTCCAAGATGAACATGGGCCGACAATGCGAGGTCACAGTTGGCAGGGCTAACCGCACCTTGTCATGCATCCACAGATGCATCTCGAGCAGGGCCAGGGAGGTGATCGTCCCCCTCTATGCGAGACTGGTCAGGCCACAGCTGGAGTCCTGCGTCCAGTTCTGTGCGCCCCACTTCAGGAGGGATGTGGACAACATGGAGAGGGTCCAGAGCAGGCCACCCGCATGATCCGGGGACAACGGGGCAGACCCTACAATGAGAGACTGGGGGACCTGAACCTGTTCAGCCTCCGCAAGAGAAGGCTGAGGGGGGACCTGGTGACAGTCTATAAAATCACTAGCAGGGACCAGAAGGGTTTGGGAGAGACCTTGTTTCCCCTCGTTCCTCCTGGCATAACAAGGAATAACGGCCACAAGTTGTTGGAGAGGAGGTTTAGATTAGATATCCGTAAGACCTACTTCACAGTCAGGGCAGCTAGGATCTGGAACCAACTTCCAAGGGAAGTGGTGCTGGCTCCTACCTGGGGGGTCTTTAAGAGGAGGCTGGATGCTTACCTGGCTGGGATCATTTGAGCCCAGTTTTTTCTCCTGCCCTGGCAGGGGGTCGGATTTGAAGATCTACAAGGTCCCTGCTGACCCGACTTCTATGGCTTCTATGACTGAGCCACATGCCTCCATCAAGAGGCAAATCGAGAGCATCATCTTGTCAGTGCAATATAGAAACCATCTAGAAATGTCCAGAATAGGCAGCTGCATTCACTGCACTTTCAAAGAGAAAGTGGCAGGTGTCTGAGCTACTCAGATGAGTCTCTCCCCAGGTTAGGGGTGAATTTAGGGTGAGGTCTCAGAACAACCTCCTCCTTAGGAAAGGATGCCTATGGAAGTCCAGCCATGAGGGTGTGGAGATCACTGAATCTGCTGAAGTGACGGGTAACAGGAAAAATGTGTCAGGGGTCAGGTGATATATTAAACATGTCTGCCATGGAAATCACCTGCTGATGAAATGCAGGGACCCCTTTTGTGCTCACTGAAGGTGACTGCCCGGTCACTGCTGGTACTTGGAAGATGCAGCCTGTGGGGTTTCCCAGCACTGAGGACACCATATACAGAGTGTGATGGCTTTCTGGTAAAAATAGGACAGCTGAGTGCCTATTTACCGGTTTTGTGGGTGTTCAGGCTGCCAAAACCGGCACATCACGACAACAGACATGCTGGGGTGAGACAGGCTCCACCTTTCCCCTAAAGGTAAGCGTGTGTTCTCTTCTAGGTTGGAGAACTGTCTCCCACCCCGTTCTCATTAAGAAACTGGGGGCTGTGGTGTCGACACCCACACAGTCAAATGGGTCGCCAACTGGCTGGAGGGCCGCACCCAGAGGGTGATAGTGCATGGGTCCTTCTCAACCTGGAAGGACGTGGGCAGTGGGGGTCTGCAGGGCTCGGTCCTTGGCCTGCGCTGTTCAACATAGTTTCATAGTTTCATAGTAGCTAGAGTCGGAAGGGACCTAGGTAGATCATCTAGTCCGACCCCCTGCCTTAGCAGGAAAGAGCACCGGGGTCAGATGACCCCGGCAAGGTGCTCATCTAACTTCCTTTTAAAAATCCCCAGGCTAGGAGCCTGCACCACTTCCCCTGGAAGCCGGTTCCAGGCCCTAGCCGCCCTGACTGTGAAGTAGCGCCTCCTAATATCTAATCTAAACTTACCCTCCGCCAGTTTGTGACCGTTATTCCTGGTCACTCCTGGCAGCGCATGGGGGAACAGGGACTCCCCCAATACCCGCTGATCCCCCCTGACCAGTTTGTAGCAGGCCACAAGGTCCCCCCTTAACCTTCTCTTGTGGAGGCTAAACAGGTTTAGGTCCCGTAGCCTCTCCTCATAAGGCCTGCCCTGCTGACCCCTGATCATACGAGTGGCCCTCCTCTGAACTCTTTCCATATTGTCCACGTCCCTCTTGAAGTGTGGCGCCCAGAACTGGACGCAGTACTCCAGCTGCGGCCTGACCAGTGCTGCATAGAGGGGGAGGGATCACCTCCCTGGACCTGCTCGAGATGCATCTGTGGATGCATGACAGGGTACGGTTGGCCTTCTTGACTGCCTCCCCACACTGCCGGCCCATGTTCATCGTGGAGTCAGTGACGACTCCAAGATCCTTTTCCGTCTCCGTGCTGGCAAGAGGGGAGTTCCCCAACCTGTAAGTGTGGTGCCGGTTCTTCCTCCCCATGTGCAACACCTTGCACTTATCAGTGTTAAACCCCATCCTATTCTCATCCGCCCACCGTTGCAACCTGTCAAGGTCAGCTTGTAGCCTATTGCACCCTTCTAGTGCACCCACATCCCCCCACATCTTAGTGTCATCAGCAAACTTGAACAGGGTGCTTTCTACCCCCTCATCCAAGTCACTGATGAAGATGTTGAACAGTGCGGGCCCGAGGACCGAGCCCTGCGGGACCCCACTGCCCACGTCCTTCCAGGTCGAGAAGAACCCATCCACTACCACCCTCTGGGTGCGGCCCTCCAACCAGTTGGCGACCCATTTGACCGTGTGGGCATCGACACCACAGTCTCCCAGCTTTTTGATGAGGACAGGGTGAGAGACAGTGTCGAAAGCCTTCAGGAAGTCCAGAAAGACTACATCCACAGCAACCCCTGCGTCTAATGATTTGGTGACCTGATCGTAAAAGGCCACCAGGTTGGTCTGACAAGACCTGCCACTGATGAACCCATGTTGGTTGCCCCTGAGCATGCATTCCCCCGCAAGGCCCTCCTGGATGTGTGCCAGGATAATTTTTTCAAAGAGCTTACCCGGGATTGAGGTAAGACTAACTGGCCTGTAATTTCCCGGGTCCTCTTTTTTTCCCTTTTTGAAGATAGGGACCACATTGGCCCTCTTCCAGTCCTCCGGCACCTCACCAGAGCACCACGAGTGCTCATAGAGCCGCGCCGGGGGTCCCGCAATGACCTCGGCCAGTTCCTGTAGAGCCCTAGGGTGAAGATCGTCCGGACCAGCGGACTTGAATACGTCCAGCCTCTCCAGAAGTACCCTAACTAACTCCTCGCTAACCCCTGGCCCAGGCGTGTCTCTCCCGGGGCCCGAGGGGGGCCCAGCAGGGAGGTGGCTGAACTGGTCCCTACTTAGGAAGACAGAGGCAAAGAAATCGTTAAATATGTTAGCTTTGTCATCTGGCATGACGACTAAGTTGCCCATCGTGTCCTGCAGGGGCCCCACATTACCCGGGACCCTCTTTTTACCCCCTATGTATTTGAAGAAGGACTTCTTATTGTCCTTAATCCGGGAAGCTAGTCCTATCTCCAACTCTGCCTTGGCCCTCCTGACTGCCCCCCTACATCCTCGGGCGACTGTAACATAGTCCTTCTTGGTGATGACCCCATCTCTCCATTGGGTATATGCCTCCCTTTTAGCAAGGAGACATTCCCGGATGCTCTTAGTGAGCCATGGGGGTTTATGTGCCCTCCTGCTCCCTTTGACCCTTGTTGGGATTACCTCCCTTTGGGCATGGAGGATCGTCTCCTTAAGGAGCAACCACTCACCTTCGACATCTGATTCCCTTCCCCTCTGGGTCCTCAGCGCTTCCCCAACGATCCTCCTTAGCTTGTTGAAGTCAGCCCTCCTAAAGTCTAGGGCTGTTGCCTTGCTGCAGCCCTTTGCCACCTTACGCTGGATGGTGAATTCCAGCAAGCGATGATCACTGTCTCCCAGGTGGCCCATCACCCGCAGCCCCCTCACCAGGTCATCACCCGTGGCCAGCACCAGGTCCAACAAGGCGTCTCCCCTGGTGGGACTGTGCACCTCCTGGGTTAGATGGAGGTCCTGCACTCTGGCTAAGAACCGACGTGAGCGGTCAGACTTGGCTGACTGCTCCTCCCAGCAGATGTCTGGGAAGTTCAGGTCCCCCATGATGACCACATCCTTAGCCCTCACTGCCTCTGTAAGCTGACCTAAGAATTCCTGGTCGAGCTCTTCTCCCTGGTTGGGAGGTCTATAGTAGACTCCCACCGTTAAGTCTCTCTCCCCTGGACTGCCTTTTACTCTAACCCAGAGCACCTCAGAGTGCCCCCCCTCTACCCCCTTGCTAATTAACGAGGAAGTATATTCCTCCTTGATGTAGAGTGCTACTCCTCCACCTTTCCTTCCTATCCTGTCCTTCCTGTATAGCCTATAGCCCTTGACACTCACCGCCCAGTCATGCGATGAGTCCCACCACGTTTCTGTGATCCCTACTATGTCAGGGCTGGTGACAGCTAGGAGGAGGGCGAGTTCCTCCTGCTTCTTCCCCATACTTCGAGCAACATCTTCATCAGTGATTTGGACGAGGGGGTAAAAAGCAGCCTGTTCAAATTTTCTGATGACACTAAGATGTGGGGGGACGTGGGCACACTGGAAGGATGCATCAGGCTACAATCAGACCTCGACAGGTTACAAGGGTGGGCGGACGAGAATAGGATGGGTTTCAACACAGACAAGTGCAAGGTGCTGCACCTCGGGAGGAACAACCGGCACCATACCTACAGGTTGGGGAACTCCCCTCTTGTCAGCACAGAGGCGGAAAAGGATCTGGCGGTCATCATTGACTCCAAGATGAACATAAGCCCTCAATGTGGGGAGGCAGTCAGGAAGGCCAACCGCACCTTGTCGTGCATCCACAGATGCATCTCGAGCAGGGCCAGGGAGGTGATCCTCCCTCTCTATGCGGCACTGGTCAGGCCGCAGCGGGAGTACTGCGTCCAGTTCTGGGCGCCACACTTCAGGAGGGATGTGGACAGCATGGAGAGGGTCCAGAGGAGGCCACTCGTATGACCAGGGGACAACAGGGTAGGCCCTACGAGGAGAGGCGATGGGACCTGAACCTGTTCAGCCTCCACAAGAGAGGGCTGAGGGGGGATCTTGTGGCCTGTTATAAACTAGTCAGGGGGGACCAGCAGGCATTGGGGGAGTCACTGTTCCCCCGAGCACCGCCAGGAGTGACCAGGAATAACCGTCACAAGCTGGCAGAGGGTAGGTTTAGGTTGGATATCAGGAAATGCGACTTCACGGTCAGGGCGGCTAGGAGCTGGAACCAGCTTCCAAGAGAAGTGGTGCTGGCCCCTACCCTGGGGGTGTTTAAGAGGAGGTTGGATGAACATCTTGCTGGGGTCGTTTGACCCCAGTACTCTTTCCTGCCGTGGCAGGGGGTCGGACTAGATGATCTGCTCAGGTCCCTTCCGACCCTTGAAACTATGAAAATAAGCCCAGCAGGACAGGCAGCAGCTCCATGCAAGCCAAACACATATGTTTATATGCATCTTTATACTGGTCAGGGAACAGGGTCCCTGCCATCTGCAGGTGGTTCAGGTGGACATGCCAACCGATCTGTAGGGCGGCTTTGATAAATGTCATTAGCCAGGGATGGCAAGAAGGATCATTCACAGCCTATTGTATACTTGCACATTGTTGGGATCCAGACACGAAGCCCTTGGCGAGTCCCTGTGAGACCAGGGGCACAATAATACCTCTGGGTCATGCGATGTTGAAATGAGCAGCACACTCATTTCACCCACTGACTTAAGGTGGGAGGTGGCATCTGGCAAGTGGTATCAGGCACACACACGCGACGTCGAGCTGGTCGATCGAAGCAGACCTGCATCCGTACACGGTGCCATTGCTGAATTCATAGAGCTGGGCCAAAACCTGAAAGAACCAGAATCCATTCGCTGGCAGGTTGGTTTTCACCCGCTGAGAGTCAATCAGGTCTCCCCTGTTATATTATCTCCAATTTAATTAGGAACAATTTCTCATAGTTCATTAGGAATCCCAGTGGAGAGAACAGGGAGAGGATGCGCCCTGAGTCTTGTATGTGTCCTGATGGGACCTACGCCCTGAATCAGTCATCCAGGACAGGGGAGACGTGAACCTCCTATGTCGACGACGCTCTGCTGCCAGGCACGTCGCGTACACTCCCCCCCGTGCGGTCCGCAGGTCAGTGTCCCATATCGGCAATGGCATGGAGCTACTGTGAACCCTACGTACTTCTCGTGGGTCTGATGGACGGACGGCCTACAGACCGAGAGCCATGAACCAGTCCCCAGCCTCGAGAGATGAAATCCCGGAGGCAAGTGCTGCCATCCTGAACTTGAGACAGCATATTTACGTGTTGCGTCTTCTTGGGCTCAGAAAAAGATGAAAACCCCCTTTCTTCTCCGGATTGAGAAAAACAGCGAATAAAAGACTGTATTGTGAAGTCTGTTGGCACCTACTCCAGGGCTCTCGGATGAAGCAAAAAGAACACTGCTTCTGGACAGGTTTTCTTCAGCGGGTCAGTAAAGAGGAACAAGAAAAGAGTGTGGTTAGGAAGGGAAGTGTGAAATTCATTAGGAAAGGCATGGGTCGTAATCTCTAGCACCCATATGTCTCATGTTGTTCTGGGGAAAGGCGGCTTCATAAAAGTCAAGCTCTGTTAATCTTATGTGCCCGTTCCCAGGCCCATCACATTTGCAGATGTGCTCAAGGGGTGGTATACATTGCTGTGGAGGAGGTACGCTGGCAACCTTAGGGGTTTTTTGGTACGGTACTCAGACTGCCTGGGGTGGTAGGGCAGCCTGTTGTCTTGACCGGAGTTGAGGACAATATGGCTTGCAACATGGACCTGGGGCATAGATCCCCAAAAAGCTCAGGATGTCTTTCAAGGGGAGCAGGGTGCTGCTGCTTCCTTTGCTAAGCAGCTACCTGCCGTCAACAACCTGCTGCTGTGGTTCAGCAGCAGAATCTTTACCTGCCCCATCGGAGACCCCGTCCGAATCCCGGAAGCACACGACTACAGCCATCGGGGCACCAAACGTCCGGACATGGTCTGGCCTTTGGGTTCTGCCTCAGTGGCCTAGCGGGGGCTGGATGGTGCGAGTAGCCTCCGCTCTTCTGTACTCTTGCGTCGGTGTACGTGTTGAAGGTCCTGGAGACCTCTCATGCATATGCCACGATCCAGAAGGATTGATACTAGCCACCATCAAAAGGTGAGAGACTTTGGGGTGAGCAGTGCAGAAGCCTTTCTCTGTGCCACAGGCTGTCCCAGATCACCAGTCCGTGGTGCTTTCCTGGGTGTAACGCCGTGATTCTCAACCAGGATACAGGGGCACCGTAGGGTGCCACAAGGTCCTTTGAAGGATGCCGCAAGAGGTGCGAGGAGATAAGCAGATAAGGGAAGGCTCAGGCTCCAGGTGTGAGGAGGTCAACAAACAGGGGCAGGCTCAGGCTCTCCCTGCCCGGCCATTCCCCCCTGGGCCTGGTCCCTCCACAGGGAGGCAAGCACTGTAATGCATCAATTCATTTTTGAAATGGGGTTGCAGAGGGGTGCCTTGAGTCTGACAAGACTGAGAACCGCTGGTGTAACGGATTTGGTTCAGAAGCTTTATATTTTACATGGCCAATTATTGTTGGAAGGTACGGGGAACTTGTCTGTAGTCTCCCATATTTGACATGACCCCTCTTGACACCAGCTTCTGGTACCAAAAGTCTTGGTGTCAGTTTTGGTACCAGAGTCTGCAGTGCCAGTGAAGCCGGCGCTCATCCATGTGCAAGGCCTTCCCTTGGACACACAGCTTCATTCATGCATCTCATGAATCGCACACTGCTGAATAGAAAGCCAGGCCTGCTGAACATCTGTTTGGTACGTGGGGCTCTTCAAGCTGAAGACGCACCTGCTGCGTCCATCTTTCAGAATAAATGAGTCCTTCACAGGATGGGCAGGCTCCAAGCTAGCAGGGTGTGAATCTGTTGAGGAGACCAATGTATGGGAGTGCTCAGAGGTGTGTGCATGCATGCGTGCATGTCATATTATTCACATTCAGAGCAGAGAGGTAAAAGATGTTTAGGGAGGTCATATTTCAGGAGACTGGAAGTGTTGTGAAGATTTGGGAGGGATTTAATTGCAGCTAAGATCTAATGGAACAGATACAGCCCCACCTTGCAGCTCCCTGCCGTGGGAGGGCTGTGGTCACCTTACTCCTTATGCCTTGTCTGGAAACAGGAGGCATTGGTGGCATGTGAGCCACTATCCCAGAGTCCCATTGTGTCTGCCTAACACCTCCCGTGAGAGTCACATGGACGCATACTCCGAGGTTGAGATCTTTGGACATCTGTATTTTATTTACGTCAGTGTCTTGGTATCTTTTGTAAATGATTTTATCAGAAATGGAGTATAGAAACATGCATGATCTGCAGAACGGAGGTTGCTGGAAGTGGGAATGCAAGTTTTTCAAACTAATCTCTTGCGTGAGGCTTGGCCCTGGTAGGAGTGGATTCCTCTCTTCCTTTCCAGCCCCAAGGTGCCTTTGGAAATTAGATCCTTCATCAAGGCATTCCTGATGAAGTATTTCCACTAAATAAATATTATCTGTACCTGGAGAAGTTCAGACAAAAGAAAATGAAACTTCATTTCAAAAAGGACAAAAGTGTGGGTAACCGAGGGAAGCCAATGTACTGTAATTTTCTATATCTATGTTGCTTTACTTGATCTTGGATTTCAGCAAAATATTTCTTGACAGTTTGGTTTAGTTTTGCAAAACTGTAGGGACACTTACAGTAGTCAGACTAAACTATAGACAAAATACATGCATTTCAGCACAACCCAATTTGGATTACATGATCATTTTTAATATACAGCAGAACCACCTCCATTTCATCTTGATCAAGAAAACCCCCAAGAGGTTTCAGTTGAAAGAAACCATTAAAGGCCAAGTCTACAGCTGGAGCTGATCTCACATTAAATCCGACTGTTAGGTACAGCTATTTCTACCTAGCACTTAGGATAAATCGATTCCAGGTATGACTTCACTTTCCTAGTATACCATAGCATTTGTGCCAATATTAGCACATGTACAATTGTTTTGGTTTGCGGTGCATGTGTTTTTTGAATATTGGTTGTTTCGGTACAGCATTCATCACTGTGTACGATGGGGAAGCGTTGTCGTAATGGCTAACGTGAAAGAATATTTGCTCATCATCAGTGCGTTCTCATCATTTCCAGGGTCTCAATACATAACATTTCTGAAGCAGTAACATAAATCACTGCAGCTTTCTTCTAGGTTTCCTTATCTTTCTGTCTGTACTGTTCAAATCAGCCATAGTTACAAAACAGTCAAGAAAACTGTGATCTTAAAGATCTTTATCCACTACTACACTGGGTTCATCAAATACAGGGTCTGACACCTTTGTTTCCAATAGGAAAAGTAGCACAGAGTCATAGAAAATGAGGGCTGAAGGGACCACAGGGGGTCATATCTAGTTCAGCCCCCTGCTCACAGCAGGACCAGCCCCAACTACATCATCCCAGCCCAGGCTTTGTCTAGCCAGGTCTTAAACACCTCCAAGGATGGAGACCCCACTGCTGCTTTGGGTAACCTGTCCCAGTGCTTCACCACCCTCCTCGTGAGAGAGTTTTTCCTAATATCCAACCTCAACTTCCCTTGCTGCAGCTTGAGCCCATTGCTCCTTGTTCTGCTACTTGCCCCCACTGAGAATGACTCAGCCCCAAGTAGGCTGGTGTGTAGCCCTGATGTGGGAGCATTGATGAAGATATCCTAATGCAAACTCCTACAGGAGGTGGACTGCACTGGCCTACATCTGAGCTAAGTGAAATGTAGCTCATTGTGATATTTTATACAATCAAATCATGTGGGCACAGGCTGTGCTTTGTACCTGTACAAATCCCTTTAATATAAGCAGGGGCTGGGTGTGTGCAGGGAACACAGAACAAACTGGAGTGGAGGTGGTGATTCTGAAGGACACCGCTTACCTCAACAAGATATAACTTTACAGCAAGTAAGAGAGCAATTTCTGTTCGAGGGGATGATTTTGCTGCATTAGAAGATACATGAGTGCTTCTGCTACATATACAGTGTTTGAGTAAGATGCTCCAGGAAAAGACAGCACTCAAAAAGAAAGAAGGTAAAGAGAGGGAAAACTTCTTGCAGGGGAGAAAGCCAAAGCAGAGCAATAAACTCTTGTGTAGAAGATGATGAAATGAGCCCCAAATTGCTGCCATGTGCTAGCAACCTTTGCCCAGTGAAATGGATTTCATGTGAGGTCAAGAAATCCCAAACTTCCATTTCCTCATCACCATTAATAAGGGCCAGGTGCCATATAAACCCCGTGCTGGATCCAGATGTCCTTCATGTGGCTTTGATTACCCCTCCATGCTTGGATAATGACAGGAGAGAAGGTATTACAGATGCACGTTCAGGCGCATTTAGCACTGCTTTCTCTGGAATCACTGCACAGCATCAGCCTCACAATCTTTCCATTTTACTGGAGGTTTAGTAGGACTCGAGCATGAAATCACAGCTCAGGCAGCTGCAGCGGGAGTTTTTCCGCGCTCTCCCACTAACTTGTCTCTGCTTGTGGTGAGAAGAAACACTGTCCAGTGCAGGGGTTCTCAACCTTTTTAGAGATGAGGCACCCTTATTCAACTCGAGGTACCTTGCTAATTAGGCAGCACCTCATTTTGAACACTCCTGTATCACAGCGTTTACCTCCTTGCAGGCAGGGACAAGCCGGAGCCTGCGCTTGTCTCCTCGCACCTTGAGGCACCCTTCCGAAGATCCCACCGCACCCTGGTTGAGAATCACCGGTCTAATGCCACAAGCGCTGGGTCAGAAGCCAGGAACTTCCCAAGTCTCATTTTAATTGCACCGCTGCCTTGCGGCCATCGCTCAGGCTCAGTTTCCCCATTCTCTGGAGCAGAAAGAATAACACCCAGGTCCTCAATTCCCAGAGACACGAACGAGGACTTGTATTTAGAAGGTTGTATGAAAGCGCTGAGCAGAACCAATATCTGCTTATGGCATTTGTAATACTGTGATTAGTGGTATTTATGCACAAACCCTACGCCAGAAGCTCACCCTCCCAGGGAATTACTATGTACCTGGTCATGTGCCTAAAGGATGACAGCATGCTGTCTGCCTCACCCTGGATTTCACTGGATGCGAGCCCAGACCAGGAGATCCTCATTTTTCTACTAATACGTGTAATAAAGGACTCTGTTTCAGAAGGGGCGATACCTAAGGAGTGCAGGTTCAGCACTCGACCTAATTCAATTTGTGGCCTCTGCTGAGGCAGCCAGGCAAGCGGATTGCAACAGGCCCGCCCGTGACATGAATACTTTCCTACTGGGGAGCAGGCTTGCAGGGGGCTGTCTCCTTGCTACCATCAGTTTGGGTTATTTCTGAATTGATGAGCACCAAAGCTCCCTCGCCTGCTCCTCTCAGCTAGGGCATACCCCAAGAAATGGTACTAGTCCCACTCCCTACGTGGTGGTGGTGAACACTTGGGTGTAAGCAGGTAACAAACCCCACCATTAATAGCAATGTGGTGCAATTTGCACATGACTGCTATAAGCCGACTTAAATTCAGACCAAGCAATTAGAGGGATGTGCACAGAAAACAATTCAAGCAAGGAAACGGGCATGCACACACGTATACTGCCATCTGCAATGACCGCTCTTGCAAAAAGCAGTTGGTCATGTCATTCTTTCAAGCTTGTACTTTCAACCTCCATCAAGTGCCATCTACCCTGCCAAGATCTCCGTCAATAAAAGGCCTGTTCTTCATGGTAGCACAAGTCTGGTTTTATACGTGGACCTATGGAACGAGGCTGCACTAAAACACCAAGCGTCTGTCCCCACGCCTGGTACACACAGTTCGCAAACTCTCCAGAGTCCGAGGCACAACTGGCCAGGACTACACCTGGAGCAGCCTCCCTCCCTCCTCCCCCTGCACCTCCTAGCTCCGGGAACAGGCAGAAGCAGCAGCTGAAGTTCACCATTGCAGAAGGGAGATGTCACCTCATTTTTTGCCGTGATGCTCATGTTGAGTGGGCAAAAAACTCATGGTTTTGGCACCAAAAACAAAGGTGACATCCCCTCCCAGCAGCAGCAAACTCCACTGCTGCTCTGCAGATGCATCTGCCAGACTGCTCTGCGCTCACGGACACACAGCCCTGCTTGCAGCTGCGTGTGGTGGGGATTGAGTTGGGAGGTGCAGGGGGCAGGAAGCTGAGGTGCCCCAGTCCATCCTGGGGGTGCTTCCCCCCAAAACAGGGCCCAGGGCTCAGGCCCTGCTCACCCACCCGTCCGTATGCTACTCCAGAAGGGCTACACCGTGCGCTGCTCCGGCGCTACCACATCTGTCTGCCAGGTGTGTGTGCAGTTTACCAAGAACCTGCTCAAACAGCAGTCCATACAGGAACATATAATTGTCAAACAAAATTTGGTAAGTCTAGTATTTTTCAGGGGAGGTGGGGGTAGGAGACTGCTTATCTGTTGCTTGAAAGTTTTAAACCTGGTTATTAAAAGAGACGCTTTGGTTTGAAAGTGAAGGAAGTGGCCTTCCCTTTAAAAGTGACAGCCTTCTCTCAGGGAAATCTGGGAGCTGCAAATGAAACAGTTGGGTGAGCCCAGCTATGCAAAAATGGCAAGTCTCTCATGGCCTTAAACCCCCATCTGGCAGAAATAGTTCTGGTCCAAGCTGCTTGGACACCTCCCAGACCCCACGAAACCTCTGCTGTTACCAAGGTTTTCACATTATTGAACTAAACTGAGAATCCTGCCTTGAGCAGGGGCTGGTCTGGATCACCTCGGAGGTCCCTTGCAGCGCTACTGCTCCATGCATACCGATGCTGGAGTGCATCCAGGCTCCAGAGGCAGGCTCAAAGCTGTATCTGACCTGCCTTGCCTCTACTAGCAGGGGCCAGGTGCAGGTCTTGTGCTCCCTTGAGAGCAAAGGGCTGTTCCCCACTAGTGCTGCCACGGGCATTAGCAATCCCAGGAGGTGGACGCCGGCCTCCCAGAGTTCACACTAGGACAGGGTGGCTCTGCACGGCCGCCAATATAGATCTGGCTTCCATTAGGAATAATTGAGCCCCAAATTATGCGCATTTTCAAGGACTCATAAGTGGCTATTCTGTTTTAATGAGATGCTTGTTGATACCTTCTGTTGAGTAATCGTTTTCACTGCATAGACGTCTTGCAGGATGAACAAGAGTAACAGTAACATGAAATGCAGGAACATACAATATCCTTTACCAGAATACGACACCCTTATCTACTCTGGGGGCTCCTGCTGCTCTTAGATGGGTTTTTTAACATTTATTAGCATCATAATAGTACAAAACAAACCTTGTGACATTTGCTATTTCTCTGATGATGTGTGACCCCTTTTAGCATGATCAGCCCATGATTTTCCGTAACACTGACAACGGCGGAGCGACGGTGCTGCTGTCATCTGCACAGAACTGAATTCTAACATGAAAGCGCTGACGCTGCTTCAGCTCTAAACCTGTTTGCACATACCTATGCTTTAAAAAAAAAATTCTTTAGGATTAGCATTTCCATGCTGGGCCCCTTCTGAAAGTGAATCTGTTTTGAAAGTAGCAGCCATTCCTCCAGCTGTTTTTGAGTTAGACCAGCATGAACAAATGTGCTTTGCCCAAGGATAAAACAATTCCAGCCATGCTGCTTTTGTGCAGAGCTTTGTGCAAAATGGCTGCAGGTGGAAGTTGGAGCCTGGCATGGGCATCGCTCTCAGGGAGGGCAAGGCTCGGACAAAGTCGTGTCCATCACAAGCTGCGTTGGGAGCACGCAGCCCAACGTGGCATGAAGCTGAGAGGCACGTCATTCAGAAAGGACGCACGTGAAGGGGGCACGTTGCAAGAATGACTCTGATCTACGACTGCTGACTCCGAAATCCCTCTTCTGCCTGGCATTTTCATCTCCTCATTTTACAAGCACCATCCAGGATGCCGGCAGCTTGGGATTAGAGGAAAGCAGGAATTCCCTCCCTCCTGCTTTGTGCTGTGCACCTGACAGCACTTCCCGCGGGGCAGTCGGTCCTGCTGTCTGCGTCTCCAGTAGCAGAGTGTGACCGGGGTCATTTCAGGGCTCAGAGCAAATGGCTGCAGCTCCCTTCAGGAGAAGGTCTATTATTTGCTTGTTGTCCCCTTCACATGGGCCGCTGACGGCTGGCTCCTCAGCACTTGCAGGTAAGCTCCTGGTGACAACTCGGAGAGCAGCCTGGTCCGAGGTCTGTCTCCTTCCTGGCCAGCCACACACGGCTGCGTTCTCCTCTCCCTCCGGGGCCGACACCTGCTGTGGGACAGACCAACACCCCCCTTCTACCCTCCGCTCGTAACTCTTTCCTGCATGGCGTAAGGAGAGATTTCCCCTTGTGAAAGCACCTAAAGCACAGTCTGGAGACATCAGCTTTCCCACTCCCAGGGAAGCAGGCTGCATTTCGGGGCCTACGCTGCCCTACCAGCTGGGCCGAGTGGGGGGGACAGGTGTCATGGCATTGCTCAGGGGCTTGTGTCCTTTATGGCACTTAGCCATATTGCATGGCAGTGTGATGACAGAAAACAGGCACCTGAGACGGTGGTAACAGGGTACCCTCCATGGCCGACTTCACAGCCAAGCCATCTCCTTGAATACAGAATAAGCCACCTCCCAGGAAAAGTGCTCCTGACTAATGAATAGGACGGCGTGTTCCTTGACACCGATATCTTGCAACAACATGGCCTCCAGCCCAGAGGATGAACTCCTCTGAGACGGGCTGCCTGCACATATCATTCCTACAGATCTAGATGGCTGCTCCGCAAACCCCCAACCTGCAGCGCTTCCTGGGGCTGCTGTACTCTGTGCTGCTACAATGCAAGCACAAGCTCTGCAGGTCCTGAGGACCGCTGTGCCCATTTCCTTGGGTCTGATGTTCAAGGTTCGCACTTAAGTGATGAACAACAGGACTGCCGCTTCGCCAGCATGTACCCAAAGCAGGCACCTCTGCCTCTCCTTATTTTGCCTTTACTGCTGGCTGCAAACCTTAGTGGCCAGAGGATGAGCCCCACTTTCTCTCCCAGTCATACTACAAATGATGGTCACCTAAGTAAGCCAGGGCATATGGCCATGTGGCTGGATGACGTGGCCTATTAACTGCTGAAAGGCATAGCTTATAACTGACAGGGACTATGCACAGCAGGGGAAACAATTTGTTCAAGGATTCAGACATAAGAAGGATTTGCCAATGCCCTTTGGTAAGGTCCAGGGGGGCAAGGTCCATCGAGCAGCCATCCATGCCAGGCATGGCACACACGTCACACGTGGAGATGGCATTCAGCTGGCGGCAACGTAGGACTGGGTGAGGTGCCATTGGGTTTGGATACGAGCATGATAGGACTCTCCAAATGCTTTGGGATGCCTCAGCAGCTCCCCGCTCAAACTCAGCACGGTGTTCCCATTGCACAACTTGCAGCATCTTTCTAGGGCCAGGCCGAGGCATCTCTCTGGCTTGCTGCTCTGGCTTGGGTTTGACACAGCAGTGGGTTATCCTGGTTCACTTCAACAGGGGCACAAGAACTGCAGAGAAGGCAGGAGCAAGTCACTGTGCTGGGACTTTTTGTGCCAGCTGGAGGGTACATGAGCCCTGCTGACTGAAGAGAGAGGCCCTAGCTCCAGCTCAAGTGGGCTCGTGGTATGAACACAGTGCCTGGACACTCACTCCAGGCTTCTGGGAGGTTTGCAGGGTAAACCTGAGTTCACTTCTTATTGCGATGCACTGCCTTGCCGGCTGTGCTGCTGCCACAAGCCACGTGAACACATGCTTGGGCATCCCCCCAAAGGGTAACTGGAGGACCCAAACACCTGGTTTAAACACCCAGGAGTGAGCTCATTTGTCACATGCCTGGTTCTGAGCCGGCTGGGCACTAAAGGGATGCCCTCTGTTGAAAGTGCCCCGGTCCCTTCTCCCAGGATTGGAGCGGGGATCGGACTGTACAGGCCATGACTTTCAGTGCCCTGCTGAAATGCTCCACATGACTGTCAGTTTGACAGTAGCGCACTGGGGTCCATATGCTTTTAACCTTTAGTGGGCTAACTCCTTCAACAGCTGTGACGTGAAGAAGGCAGACGTGCAGCTTAGCATCTACCATGATACACCTCCTTCTTAGCTTGGTTGTAGTGTTCGCGGGGAGCAGGGTGAAGGTATCCTTTGATATCCCTGGAATATACCGACACAATATTTTCCTCCAGGGAGCTGGTTCAGCCCAGCCATATCCATTCAGTGCTTCTGAGACTCTTTTAGGAGCATATTCAATGCTCTGAGCATGAGGCAGAGATATGATTGATTCCCTTGGCAATCTTAGGATTAGAAAATATGGGTCAAGACCATGACCTAGGGTTTCTTCTTGAAGATATGGCTGCAGCTCTAAGAGTCTGGTCTGTCCTTTTCCCATCGGGCTGCCCTTCTATAGGAGGCAGAGCCTCTGAGTCTGGATTTCAATCTGTGCAAGTTGGCCACCAGATAAGGATCTATCATTTCCCTATTTATCGTAGCCAACTGATCCTAGGTTTGGTTTTGGAGTCTCTCCTCTGAGCAGCTAATCTCTCTTTGCTGCCCATGAGTATGTGAGCAAAGTGCTCCATCAGGAGCTTCACGCGATGAACCCGGTTTGTACTCCTGGCTTCAGCCACACTGCCGCCAGCAATCCTGCAGCTGTGAGGCCACAGCGCTGGCCCGCGCCCTGCAAGAATACAGCTGTTTCCAGAGGTTCTGGGGGTGGCAGATCATGGTGACACCCATGCAGTCCAAAATGGCCACTTTGAACTGTGTATAGTCCTGGGCCATCTGCATGCAGCCTGTGCCATCCTGGTGAAATACATAGCCAAGAGGACAGGCCATTGCTCAGGTAGAAACTGGGCTGCTGTAGACAACTGCTCGAGAGCCATAAAAATAGGCAAGGAGGATGCAGAGTGATGTGCTGGGACCATCTTTTAAGTGTTACTGGCACCAGTGGAGTTGGCAGGGTGTGCCTGGGGCCTCTGTCAACGAAGGAAAAGCAGAACGTGGTGAACCGGGTGGTCCTGCTGTTCCTGTTGCTTGGCCACCACATCCTGGATTGGCTCCGGCTGCTGCTGGTGTCACCGAGCTGCCTGATGGGCCTCCATCATCTGCTCCAAAACCCAACCTGAATTCTTGCTGCCAGAGCGCAGGCAATCACCCCGCCAAGCCTTGCAGGGCGAGGAACTCCCGACCTCAGGGGCCCCCTCCCCTTCTGTGTGGCTTGGATCATTTTCCTCATTCTCCACCCAAGTTCTGGATGTGGGACAAACCGATGCTGGGTTCCCAGCCAGGTGTAAAGTCAAAACTGTTTACATAGTCACTGGGGACCACTGAATCCAGAGCAGCCCTTTAACCCTTCCCAGGCTGTCAGGGGTCCATGCACCCCTCGCAGAAAGACAAGGTGACTGCAGACCCACCACACTGAGCGAAGGGACTCTGGGTGAGTGTGGGGCTGAGAAGCGCAGTAAATTGATTTTCTGGCGCTGGCTAGATTCTGTCGACGGTATCTCCTGCCCTCAATCTGCCAGCCCCCGTACTTCTGAGACTATTTATATTTACTGGAATGAATGGTTGAAGGCAGAACTATTGAAGCAAGCTGGAGAGGCCAATCCAGAGCCCAGAGAGCTCTCAAATGTGAACCAAACCTGCCCTTCTCGGTGGAGAGGCACTATCACCACTCTCCTGCTGGAAACTGCAGCGGTCAGCATCCAGCCCAAACGCTAGGTCCTTGGCCAAGTAAAGCATCACCAACCGGGATCTGCAGTGTCTTCAGACTGCACTGCTGCATTCAAGACAAGGGCAGCTGCCATCCCCTCCAGCGCATGCAAACCAGGCACAGCACACAGATTATTTCCTACGTAATAACACTGTGGTCTTTGCCTGGTCTGAGTCTGGTTACCCCTGCTCCACATCCGCTTCGCCTCAGAAGCCCTTTCCCAAGGCAGCAGGCCTGTGCCGTGCAGTCATGTGCTGCCAATGTTTTAGTAAGAACTCCTCCAAATATGTCCTCCCATAGCCTCTAACAAACATCATCTCCCAAGGCACATGTAGTGAGGGCTGGAGGGAACAGCAACTGGGGAAGCTCTTCATTTATTTTCACGCTTAAACCAAAGCCTGTCCCCAGGATGAAAGCAGCAGCAGCAGGAAAACAAATTAGCATGATGCTGCACTTCCCTGAGCGTGTTTATTCCTGACAATTAGCCACAGTGAGATAATGATATATAGCCGCAGCGCTCAGCTTGCTCAGTCTGAAGGGGGAGGAGAGCAAAGACCTTGTATGGGTGCCTTGGGGGTCATCTTCCTCCAGGAAATCCTTTGCAAATACCTGCCGTTTGGTGCAATCTGGTCTGTTCCTAAGGCAAACAATTTGTTCCTCAGAGGTATGTTTATGAGCCCTGGGGAAGTCTTCTTGACAATGGTGATTTAGCAGCATCCAGAGAAGGAGTGAACTCCAGCAGAAAGCGGGAATTCGCTGCAACCTTCCTATCAATTTAGTGGCAGAATTGTAATGAGGGGCCCCCCTAGAGCCGTCAGGAGCCAAGGCCGGTGGCTGCAGGAGTGGGAAGGGGCTTCATCACCAGGCACACAGCCCAAATGTACATCTCCTTACAAAAAATAGATGACGAGCGTTTTAATGTCAGCAAGGAAGGCGGCAGATAATGCACAACCCCCCCATGCGAACAAAGAGTTAACCCTCCCCCTCTGCGCACGCACAAGAATGTATAGGGAGGCGCTGACGACCCGACCCGATCCGATCCGTTCTGCCGGAAAAACGACACGGCACATACGGCTGATCCTTAGGAAGTCAGAGGGCTCCCTCTGGAGTGGATTGCAGAGTTAACACTGGATGGACATTTTAATGGGAGGTAATGGAAATGGAAATCAATAACACAGCAGATGCACCCGTGTCTCTCGTTAGCTTGCATGTTTCGTTTGGAAGGGGCACAAAACAGAGGAGTCCAGTGAGACTGCATCAGGGCTACATGACGAAGCCATGCCTTGATTATTACACTGTTAATTAGTTTTCATGCATGGACTTGTGTGTGGCAAACAGGCGAGTGAAAGGTTACCCAAGAAGACAAGAAAGCTGGTCCCAGCATGTGGAAAGACTCCAGAGAAACTGCCCCCAAATAAGGAGTAAAGCAAGCTGAGAATCTGCATTTCCGTCCAGGTGATCATGCACATTTCTAAAAAAAACACACCAAAAAAAAAACCCCCAAAGGAACACGCTCACTGGTCATGGACGCATGGCAATAAGCTACTTAACTGGAGAGAGGAGGAAAATAAGCTAGCAGAAGACAGGAACATGCTCAACTGGGAACCCATGAATTCTGGCCGGGAATTTTTTAAGAGGGAAAGACTTCTTGCACTAGCAACAAACAGAACCAAACCCTACCGCACGGTTTATTTGCATACAAACCCAACAGGACAAAAAACACTGTGCTTTCATGCAGAAAAAAAAAATCAACTACACATTCAAGTCAACTTACTGCCTGCTTTTGCTCTTCTTCCTACAAATGTCGGCAAAAGAAAAGGTGAAGAGAGAAACAGGAGAGGTTAATCGTCACATTAAAGGAAATATAAACTCACACACACCACAGATCAAATGACACAACGGGCCCATGGCAAATTGCAGAAACATCTGTAGACACACAAGGAAACAGGGGACTTAGAAACAGCAGCTGTGGGGAGAAAGCGGAGATGCGGTTTGCTCCACAGCTGTGTAAATGGTGCGGCTGTGTTCATGAAGGGTGAGACACCGAGCAGGTCTCACAGCAAACCTTCCCTTCCCTGAGCTTGTACTGGCTCCCATGTTGAGCTCAGAGGATCCTGCTTGCCTGTACCCCGCTTTGAGACCTGCAATCATGTAGCCAGGTGGGGCTCAACTCAGCCCGGCGTGCTGGCTTGGCCCAGCTCCAAGGCCTGGATCAGGCCCCGTGCCCCCTGGGACCCGTGGGGAGCCAGCGGGCCCAATGACACAGCTCTGTGGGCCAGGGGTTGAGCACCCCTACTGTAAAGCATTGTTAGGTTTCCAAAAATGACAGACAATTTTCTACCAAAAAGGGTACTGTACCCAACATGGGGTAGCTGCATGTTGATGTACAAAAAGGAATTAATCCCAGGCCTGGAAGCTGGTGTTTTCAAGGGCCAGTGTTTGTGACCGAAATATATTCAAGATGAGCAAACACAGGGCAGTACCAACCAGCAACACGTCATGTTCATTAAGAGGTACTTGCAAAGGTTCCCCAAAGCAGAAGCAAATCCAGAGCAAAACCAACTGAAAGGAAAATGAAGACAGGAAAAAGTGAGAATGAAAAGCATAAGTTTTTTAAAAGAGTTTCTCTGATGGCCAAAAAGCCCTGCTACCAGAATCAAGAAAGAACACAAATTTGGCTAAAAGCTCACTCTAGTTCAGTGATGAAGTGTAGGCAGCACTAGGATAAAACAGAGATGCGTGCAAAATGCAAAATGCAAAAGGGGAAATAGTGATTAACATAAAATATAAATTAGAAGTTGCAAAGGATAGCAAATTGATAGGGAAAGTTAAAAATAGCAGGGAAAAATGAATGGCTGGCAGGGAAAAGGACAGGAAGAAGGAATTGTATTAAAAGTGTAAGAGGACCACAAGAAAGCGCAGCAAAGGTACATGACCCTTAGCAGGTGAGGAAGGGCAGAGGGGTATTTTTGTTCTATTTGGGGAGCAGAAATGAACTGAGAAGGAGGAGAGCCGGGTTGCTTGGAGCTGCTGCGAGGAGAGCTGGTGAGGGAAGTGCTGCGCCAGAAGCAGGGGTGCTACGCGCGGTGGGGTGGACCCTCTCACAGCCTGGGGGTGTCTGTCTGCACCGGTGCTTTGATTAGAGGAGTCAGTCTCCTGTGGCTGTGGCTGTGGCTGACTGGAGTGCGAGCCAGGTGGGCTTTGTTCAGGGTGACAGCTTATGCTCACGCTCTTATAAAATTCGTGAACAGAAGAGAAGCAAACAAAACAGGTTTGCCTGGGAGTTCACCTGGGAGCCAGGAAGTTTTTGGTTTCCCTTCCCATCCAAGAGGGGTGGGGGACAGAGGTAGTTAGCTGTGCCATTCTGAAATTAGCACAAGGCAGGAGCTGTTACTGAAGTGTTTAAGGAGGTTTTCTTATGTGGTCCAAGAAAGCGTGGGCAGTGATGGAACAGATGCTGTGAGATGCACAGGATGCATCTCTTCTATCTGCTTCCTGGCAGACATGTGCAGTGTTGTCTTTGCTAAGTGCAAGCTGATGGCTGCACTGGAAGAAGAGGTTCAAGGCTGGAAGGCACAACTATCGTCTCCTTGTAGCAGAACAACAATCTGGAGAAGGGCTAACAGCGCCCAGTTGTGAAAAGAGGGAAAAGGAGGATCTGGGGAAATACAGACAAGCCAGCCTGACTTTGACAGTAGTAGGCAACCATTGATGTGCTGGATCACACTGTATGCCTGAGGTCTAGTCGGGTGCCTGATGAATCCGCTTGTGCCACGTTGTACAACCATCACACCATGACTTTTAGACAAGAGTACGGAGGAGCAGAAGCTGCCCAGGACCTACCATCTCCCCTTTAGACCATCAAGACCAAGACCAGATGTTGAGTGCCTCTGCCAGAGAGCAACGGGTAAGAACTGCTGCTGACTGCCAAGCACCCCAGCAAGGGTGCATTTCCATCCCTTGGCCTTTCTCCAACCAAGGAGTACCCACAAGGCAGTGGGGGATAGGTCTTGAGGTTCCCTAGACTAGCCTTTCTCTGGAGGGTGCGACACTGGCATTTTATAGGAGCTACCCCACCACGTTGCCACCAGGCCCTCCAGTCAGATGCTGTTTACGGTCACAGTCAGAACCAGTGACTTCAATACTTGCTAAGTTACAAGAGAAAAGGATAAAATATTCAATTGGTATCATCTGGAGGAGGAAGCGGTGATCGCTCACAGCCAACGGAGATTTGTTAAGCATAAATCAGGCCAAACCACTTGATTTCTTTCGCAACAGGGAAATGCATTTGGAGGATAAAGTCAATACAGCGTACATACTACGCCTGGACTCAGGTTTTTGACACAGTCCCTTGTGCCATTCTCATGAGTAAACTGGAGAACTGTGGTTCAGGTAGAATTGCTGTTATGTGGCTGCATAACTGGTTGAATTACCACAAGCAACAAGTGACCATTAATAGATGGATGCCAGACAGGTCAGAGGCCTCAAGTGGGGTCCCCAGAGGAGCTGGTTTTGGGTTTGCTGTTAACATTTTCATTAAGGGCTTGGATACAGGAGTCGACAATTAAAGATAAAGAGTCCTCCCAAGGCTACTGTCCTCAGGGAAAGCTTAGTTGGCTTCTGTAGCCAGCGTCCAGAAGGCAATCAGGTCTGGCCCCTGTGGATATCCCAGTCCAAATGATTAGGAACCAACCCATTTACAGCTGAGTCACCTGGGGCTTGGCTTTGGTCCGAATCCACAGCAAAGCATGAACTTGCCCCTTTGGAGCCAGAATGAGATGCCTTAATTACTCTGTCACAGCACACTGATCCAATCCGCAGATGGGAGGGGCTGTAAAGGCTTTGAAGGAGAGGATTAATATTCAAAGGACCCTTGATTCATTGGAGAACTGGCTATAGAAAACAAAATGAAATTCAACAAAGACTAATGTAAAGTGCAATATATAAAGAAGAAAAAGCAAACGTACAAACAGAGAACAGCGCATAACTGAGTTGGCAGTCCATCCTAAAATAGATTAAGAATTGAATAATGAACAGATCTTGAAAAGTAGTCATTAGTGGGGAGATGTATAAATAGGAAGGTAACAAATAGGAATAGGAAGACTTTTACACCTCTGAGCAGGGCGTTGGTAAGACTGGGCACATCTACATGTGCATTAATGCACTGTAATTACTGTGCATTAAATTTAGTACCTGTAACAACAGGTACTAACTGCATGCACAGTACTTGGCTTTTGCTGTGACTTGCTAATGTACAGCAGAATTAGTCTACTGTGCTTTCAGCATCTCGTGTAGACGCACCCGCTGGATAAACAGAATGCTGCATATAATTCTAGTCTCCACATTTTAAAATGGGTGTTGAAAAATTGAAAAGGATGAAGAAACAAGTCCCAGGGTGATTCAAGGGGGAACAGAATACATCACTGTGAGAAGCTTAGGGAGCTCCATCTGTTTAATTTATTAAAGACTGAGAGGAAGCTTGATTACAGCATATACATGCCTCCGCAGACAGGAAAGCTGAGCCCTGAAGTTCTCTGTGATACAGCAAGGAGAGGCATAACAAAAGCCACTTGCTGGAAGCTAAAGCCAGACACAAAGTCGTAACAGTGAGAGGAAGAAACCAGTGCTACAAACTCCCAAGGAAGGTGGCTGATTCTCCACTGCTTGGTGTCTTCAAGCCAAGACTGGATGACTTGCTGGAGGAGTCTTTAGCCAAACGGAGGTTGTTCGTGAGAGCCTGGAGAGAGATCGCCAACGGCGCTCCTGGAAAACTCTCTGCATCCAGTGGGAAGATCACTGCACAAACGCCAGTGTCCTTCCTAAATCCGGTGTTACCAGCACCAAGTCAGTGATCCTTGAGCATCAACTTCCCCAGACTGGACATTGCGTGTGGATGCCCCACTCTCGACTCTCAAAACAAGTGCTCTGCTCCTAGCTTAGCTGTGACTGGAGATCTCGCAGCAGCCAAAGGAAACTCTAGCAGACGGACGCCAACCTCAAGAGCTGGGAGGAGCTGGCTGCCAACCGACCTCCATGATGCTGCAACCTCAACTACATGGCAGCCCACTTTGTGGTAAAGCATCTTGTCCTCAAGACATGAGAGAGCAGAGGAAGGAAAAGGATAGGAATCCCACCTTGCAGACTACTCTCCCTTGGGGAAAGACCTGCAACTTCTGCGGACACATCTGTGGCTCAAGGATTGGACTCTTAAGACACCTCAAAACTCATCAATGAGCTGTGGTAGAGACGATCCTCAAATTGAGGGATTGCTGCTGCCACTGATGAAAGTTACTGGACTCATCCAATGTAGATGGCAATGTTTACAATTGGAGTTATGGGGAGAATGAATTAGTGAGGGTATATAAAGTGCTTTGAAGATAAACGTTTGAAGGATGAACTCAGCGTACAGGCCTGTTACTATGTTAATAGAGATTTAAATTTTAAGCCTGTTTTGAAAAGGTTACTGCACATATATAAAAAATGAACTTCAAATAGTTGGCCATTTAGAAATGCAAAAAAATCAAGCACTTTATGAAAAAAGGGAATTCTACTTGTCAATTTTTAATTGATATTTTCCTATAAATAAATTATAATTGACATTTTCAAAGCGCAGAGTGAAGATGAGTGGATTAACAGGAGTCCCTAAATACCAAAATGAAATAAAATGTAGACCTTTCTTGATGAGAGTCAGCACTAGAAAACTCCTACCTACCATTAATCTGCATAACATCCCCATAAAACCCTAGGCTAAATCCCCCAAAATAAGATGGGGTGTATGCAGGCTCTTCGAGACCAATATGGATGCAAGGTCCCGCACTCAGAGCACCTTGCCACTCCCCTTCCAAGTTCATGGTAGCTGTGCAGTGGCACTTGCTGCTAATTTATTTTGTTTACATCTAAAGAATAAAAACCCAGGCCAAAAATGTTCACTTTTGTTTCGGGTGCACAATTTCAGAGATCTCGTGATTTGCTTTTCAGAGGTGCAGGACAGCCAGAAGTCTGGCTGAAGCCCACAGTAGTGGCATGTCTTCAACTCTGCCAAACATGTACCAGGAGTTAAACTGAGCACCCTGCGCACTGAGGTATGTGAAATCACCCGTCACAGAGAAAAAGTACAGGTATGATCTGCATTGTGTTAACAGCTACAGGCATTGTGCTAGGCACTGTACACACACATGTCAAAGATAATCTGTGCCCCAGAAATGATTCATCCTAACGAGGGCTTGTCAACATGGGGAGGTTAGCTCACTACACATGCTGCCGAATGGCTCCCAGGAAAGATGCATTTTCCAGAGCATTCATATCTGTATGAAGAGCTGTCCTGGCATTGCTGCTGCACCACAGAATCACTGCGACTAAAATGAAATTCCTTCCAGATGCAGATAAACTCTAATTGCTTGGGGGTGAGCAAGCTGCATCTATAGCTAATCTAGATGACCTCGTGTTACCTTTCTGACCCTCTCCCCAACTCTAGACCATGGACTATGTTTTCCTGAGTGTCTGTATGTCCACTAGGCTGGTCCCAATCCAGACATAAAATAATAATGTTTACACTTCCAGCGAGGAGAATTTCAATGTCCAATGCTGGACTCAGCTTGGATGGGCTCCAGTGGACCCCCTGCTAGGCAGGCAAGAAAATGAAGGCTGCTAGAGATTGGGAGCCAGTGCAGGGCCTGGGGCATGAGTGTAAAACTTCCCTTGCAGTTCCCCCTGCCACACAGGCAGGAGGCTGATTTCTGTAAGGCAGCATCCGCAGCTTCCAGTTTCAGATTTGGCCTGGAAAAGTGTCATCATTACCCAGGCCGCGGATGTCTGGGTAAGCCATGACCAAATCTGCCATTCCTCCCTTTAGGTCTCCCAAACCAGCGGGCAGTCAACAGCTTCAACATGGGAAGCAGCAAGCGGAGTAGCCGTCCTTCCTGATATGGACTCAGCTTTGCATACTCATCCCATGGTTTACAGGCTATCTCTAATGACGAAGCCAGCGCTGTGGGAGCCACCGAATACAACAGGAACAAAGCTTGGGTGCACAGACAAGAAGGATGCGCTGCCTTTGTGCCACAAAATTGCTTACTTTGAGTAGTTTCATTAGCCCTTCAAGCTGCACCATCAGCTCCCTCCTGCTTTCTTGAAGCGCAGACATTCTCTGTTCCAGTTCGTCCTTTCTCTGCCTGTTTCAATTACACAGAAGAAAGTGTCAGAAGAGAAATCCCGGGTGTTTGAAAGGCACTTCAGGAAATCCACATTGTCGACTGACATAAACCATGTTTTAATATTTCACTTTACTTGATACTACCGCCTTACAGTTAACAAATTAAAGGAAAAAATAACACAGAGACCATAATCCAGCCTATTATATCATGAGACACAACAGCCAGGCTTCTCATTATAAAATCCAAAGACCCAGAGTCAGGACTATGATAGTGGGGAGCCTATTTTTTTTGACCGCTGCATTTTAAAAAGAAAGCCAGCATCTTTCTAATGATGCTGTTAGACACAGGCAGCCAGCAGATCTTTCAGACCAGTAAGAACGAATTATCAAAAAAGGGGAAAACCCTGCAGACTGCTGGAAGAAAGAGGCAATGGGATGCCAGTAGCTTGACCTCCAGATCTGCAGAGCTGCATCTACCCAATAATCTGACGCGTAACCCCTGAAACATCTGGTCAAACAGAACTCACATTTATTCTAACACGTTTCTCTTTTTGGGGTATCAAATCATTACATGGCTAGGACTCCCTACAATGAACACTAGTTTTTCAGAGATTTGAGAGACAAATCAGCCTTGTGGTTTGAATTTAAAGTTTCGGAAAGAATTCAGACGTTTTTTACTATAAGGACATATCTAGGATTAACTAGCATCAAATGCTGTTAGGTTCAATATCTGGTATGATAAAAAGATGCATTTAGCTTTTTTCTTTGAGCAGACATGGCTCTATAATAATGAGCAAAGTTACTGATAAAATAACTAATTAACCAATGTCCATGGCAGAAAGAGCTGTGTTAGAAGAGGATTTTTTTATACATTTGTGGTGGCTTTCCATCTGATGATTTCCAGTCCACGGTTAAAGACAAGATAAATTATACCACAGGCAGACTTTGCTCTGAATCTATCAATTTTCCTCTTGCATCTGTACCCTCTGATAAAATGGAACAAGGAACTTACTACACAAGTCATTTTAGCAGCCAAAAACATGATAGCAAGGGCCTAGAAATGAAGCAGACCATCAGCGGTGTAACATTGAGGCTGGCTGGGCATCTCTGGATGGACTCCTTTCGATACTGGCATTTCCCGAGAGACGTCTGCCTACTGCAGAACACCCTGGCCAGCCCCCATCAGCATCTTTTTATACGTAAAGTATGTGACAATGATTGTGAACTGGCATATCGTAGAAATAAGGGAAGTTAAAGAGTTGGCTGTGCTTGCGTGGTCACCCAAAATGCATTAACAAAATCCAGCCAGATTTGACACTGGAGGCTGATATGGTTTCTCTTTCTTTCCTGAGCTCTTTAGTTTTCAAGTTCATCTGTGTACGTATAATTACTTCCAACACACCATTCGGAAATCAAGCTGATATTCTGCGATGCAGCGCATATAAAATAGGTTAAAAACCAGGTGCCAGATCTCAAAGCATTATTGTTAATGGAGAATCAGTACCAAATGCATGTACTTCTACTGTGTGCCCACAGATAACTGCTTTCAGCTTCGTGTTATTCAGCTTCATTAGCAAGAAAATATTTATAAAGCTGGTAAAGTTTGCAGGTGACAAAATACTGGTAGATGGATGTGGACAGGTCAGCCCTGCACAGCCGGCCCTGCATTGGCTGGTCTCTCTCTCTCTAGTGTTAAAATTGAGTTTTGATAACAAGTCCAGAGCTGTAGCAGACACCACAGGACATGGTGTTATTTCTCCAAGGAAGGACTATACTGAGCAGTCGTTTACTGTCTGATCACTTCTTTAAAGCACGTTCTTGTACCACGGTTTCTTAAAGTTGTCCTGCATGCGTCAGGTCTGTGCGTCTGCCATGTGAGGCACAGATACGATTATTGATCACCCACTGCTTCTGTGGGAGAAAGCAGGCTTGCTAATGACAGCTTCATTTTCTACTCCCACATCTGCCATTCACTGGGCTTTCCTGGCTAAGCCTGTTGGTAAGCAATGAAACAACATGTATTTTAATGCAGTCGAATGTCAGGTGGTAACATCTAGAAAGCAGATAGGCAGGCCAGATGAACTGGCATCTGCATCCTAGAAGGCAGAGGCTTTGCAGAAGAGTTAAGAAATAACCAAATGAAGAGGAGCTCCCGGTGCAGAGCGGACTAAAGTGATCTTTGGATCTTTAAAAAAGGGAGGAGGGAGGATCTGGGCAACTATAGGCCCGTCAGTCTTACCTCAATCTTAGGGAAACTCTTTGAGAAGATCCTCAAGGAGCACATCTGCAATGGGCCGGCTTCAGGGATGATGCTCAAGGGCAACCAGCACGGTTTCATTAGGGGCAGGTCATGTCAGACCAACCTGATTGCCTTTTACGATCAGGTCACAAAAGCCTTGGATGCAGGTGTTGCTGTGGATGTAGTCTTTCTGGACTTCAGCAAGGCCTTTGACACCATCTCTATAGGCCAGTTAGTCTCACCTCCATCCTTGGCAAAGTCTTTGAAAAAATTATCAAGGCTCACATTTGTGAGAGCCCGGCAGGACAAATTATGTTGAGGGGAAACCAGCATGGGTTCGTGGCAGGCAGATCGTGCCTGACCAATCTAGTCTCTTTTTATGACCAGATCACAAAACGCCTCGACGCAGGAGGAGGGGTGGATGTCGTATACTTGGACTTCAGGAAGGCCTTTGATACGGTATCCCACCCCATACTGGTGAACAAGTTAAGGGGCTGTGACTTGGATGACTGCACAGTCCGGTGGGTGGAGAATTGGCTGGAGGGTCGCACCCAGAGAGTCGTGGTGGATGGGTCGGTTTCGACCTGGAAGGGTGTGGGCAGTGGGGTCCCGCAGGGCTCGGTCCTTGGACCGATACTCTTTAATGTCTTCATCAGCGACTTGGACGAGGGAGTGAAATGTACTCTGTCCAAGTTTGCAGATGACACTAAGCTATGGGGCGAAGTGGACACGCCGGAGGGCAGGGAGCAGCTGCAAGCAGACCTGGACAGGTTAGATAAGTGGGCAGAAAACAACAGAATGCAGCTCAACAAGGAGAAATGCAAAGTGCTGCATCTAGGGAGGAAAAATGTCCAGCACACCTACAGCCTAGGAAATGACCTGCTGGGTGGCACGGAAGTGGAAAGGGATCTTGGAGTCCTAGTGGACTCCAAGATGAACATGAGTCGGCAGTGTGACGAAACCATCAGAAAAGCCAATGGCACTTTATCGTGCATCAGCAGATGCATGACAAATAGGTCCAAGGAGGTGATACTTCCCCTCTATCGGGCGCTGGTCAGACCGCAGCTGGAGTACTGCGTGCAATTCTGGGCGCCGCACTTCACGAAGGATGCGGATAACCTGGAGAGGGTCCAGAGAAGGGCCACTCGTATGGTTAAGGGCCTGCAGGCCAAGCCCTACGAGGAGAGACTAGAGAAACTGGACCTTTTCAGCCTCCGCAAGAGAAGGTTGAGAGGCGACTTGGTGGCTGCCTATAAGTTCATCAGGGGGCACAGAAGGGAATTGGTGAGTATTTATTCACCAAGGCCCCCCCGGGGGTTACAAGAAATAATAGCCACAAGCTAGATGAGAGCAGATTTAGATTGGATATTAGGAGGAACTTCTTCACAGTTCGAGTGGCCAAGGTCTGGAACAGGCTCCCAAGGGAGGTGGTGCTCTCCCCTACCCTGGGGGTCTTCAAGCGAAGGTTAGATGTGTATCTAGCTGGGGTAATGTAGGCCCAGCACTCTTTCCTGCTTATGCAGGGGGTCGGACTCGATGATCTATTGAGGTCCCTTCCGACCCTAGTATCTATGAATCTATGAATCTCCCACCCCATCCTCATTAAAAAATTGGGCGACTGTGGCACTGATGCCTACACAGTCAGATGGATTGCAGATTGGCTGAAGGGTCGTACTCGGAGAGCGGTGGTGGACAGGTCATATTCGACCTGGGGGGAAGTGGGCAGTGGGGTCCCCCAGGGCTCGGTCCTTGGGCCCGTGCTGTTCAATTTCTTTATCAGTGATTTGGACGATGGGGTGAAAAGCAACCTGTTTAAATTTGCTGATGATACCAAAATTTGGGGTGAGGTGAGCACGCTAGTAGGGAGGGAAAGACTGCAGCAAGACCTGGATAGGTTTCAGGGGTGGGCTGACACAAACAGGATGCGTTTCAATACTGACAAGTGCAGGGTGCTGCACATGGGCAGTAGTAACCAGCAGCACATTTATAAGATGGGAAACTCCCTTCTTGAGAGCACAGAGGCAGAAAGGGGTCTTGGAGTCATTACTGACTCCAAGATGAACATGGGCCGACAATGCGAGGTCACGGTTGGCTGGGCTAACCATACCTCTCACTACCCAGGGGACAGCTGGATCCTGTGGGCTTGGCGGATTCCTCCTCCAAGAGGTCAAAAGCCGGAGGGGCAATGCAATCCTGTAGCCTGGGTTCTGGTCCTTGCTGCTAGAGTTGCTTCTGGTTTTTACCAAAGAGTGCCTTCTGCGATGTTCACAACCCATCAAGGTGGCAGGGGCTGGACCCTGGGACCTCCCTTCCCGAGAAGCCCCCTCCTTGCTGCGCCACAAAGCTATGCTCCCTTCTTTCTTGCTGCTCACTCCCAGCCCCATTAAGTGTTGGCTGCTCAGAGCTCCAATATCTGCATGGAGATGGGCATGGTGAAAGTCTCTTGGGCAGGCTGAGCGAGGAGAGCAGCAAGGGTGGTGTTGTGGTGGGGTCTGCTATAGACCACCAGACCAGGACAAAGTGGTGGAGGACGTTTCCTCAAACAGGTAGCAGGTGTTTCCTGATCACAGGCTCTGGTTCTCATGGGGGGCTTCGATCACCCCGACATCTGCTGGGAGGGCAATACAGCAGTGTGCAGGCAATCCAGGATGTTTTTGGAGAGCGTTGGGGACAATGTCCTGCTGCAAGTGTTGGAGCGGCTAAGTAGGGGTTGCGTTCTTCTTGACCTGCTGCTCACAAACAGGGAAGAATTGCTGGGGGATATAGTAGTGGACGGCAACTTGGGCAGCAGTGACCATGAGATGACAGAGTTCAGGCTCCTGAAGAAAGGAAGGATGCAGAGCTGCAGGGTAAGGACCCTGCACTTCAGAAAAGCACATTTCGACTTGCTCAGGGAACTCTCTTGACCTCCACAAGTTTTCAAAAAGGAAGCTTGCAAGAAATGGAAACTTGGACAAACAACTGGGGAGGAGTATAAGAGCATTGCTTGGGCATGCAGGGATGAAGTCAGGAAAGCCAAAGTGCAACTGGAGTTGCAGCTAGCAAGGGATGTGAAGGGGAACAAGAAGAGTTTCAATAAGTGTGCCAGCAACAACAGGAAAGTCAGGGAATGTGTGGGTCTCTTACTGAATGGGGGGGGGGGCAACATAGTGACAGATGAGGAGGAAAAGGCTGAAGTGCTAAATGCCTTTTTCACCCGAGTTTTCACAGGCAACACAGGGCAGCACAGTTTGGGGCGGAGGTGAGCAGCTAACAGTGGTGAAAGAACAGGTAAGGGACTATTTAGAAAAGGTGGACACATACAAGTCCATGGGGCCAGATGGGATGCCCGAGGGTGCTGAGGGAGTTGGCTGATGTGACTGCAGAGCCACTCGCCAAAAGAAAGGCATGTAGATGGAAATGGAAGAAACGTACAACTGGCACCACTACTGGAGTGGAGATAATGCAGAAGGAAAATACATCACTGATATGGACTTAGGCCATGCTCAAAAAGGCTGTGAACTCATAAAGGTAAGGAACTTAAAAGTTGATTTCCTGACAGTATGAAAAACAGTAAAACATGAATAAATAGATGGAGAGATATTTTAATAAAAACAGATGAGGGAATTTTTTATGGATAGATTGTGTGGGGCAGTACCCAGGATCTAATTGGTAGCTGGTATCAAGTGGAGTGCCCCAGGGGTCGGTCCTGGGGCCGGTTTTGTTCAACGTCTTCATCAATGACCTGGAAGATGGGATACAGCGCACCCGCAGCAAGTCTGCAGATGACACCAAGCTGGGAGGAGTAGTAGATATGCTGGAGGGTTGGGCTAAGATTCAGAGTGACCTGGACACATCGGAGGATTGGGCCAAAATCAATCTCAAGAGGTTTAGCAAGGACAACTGCAAAATCTTCCACTTAGGATGGAAAAATCCCATGCACTGGTGTAGGCTGGGAGTGACTGGCTGGGCAGCAGCTCTGTAGAAAAGACCGGGGGGCGACAGGGGACAAGGAGCTGAACAGGAGCCAGCAGTGTGCCCTTGCTGCCAGGAAGGCGACCGGCATCCTGGGCTGCATCGGTGGAAGCGCTGCCAGCAGACGGAGGAAAGGACCTCTTGGGAGCACAGAACATAGGACAGACTGTCAACTTGGTCAGCATTTTCAAGCTTGGGGGCCCCTAGGTACATATGTGATTCTTCCCCTCAATTCAGCACTGGGGAGGCCACTTCTGCAGTCCTGTGTCCAGTTGTGGGCCCCCACTACAGAAAGGCTGTGGACACGCTGGAGAGAGTCCAGTGGAGAGTGATGAAAATGGTTGTGGGGCGGAGGGACAGGGCTGGTGAGGAGAGGCTGAACGAACTGGGCTGATTGAGTCTGAAGAAAAGACCGAGGGGGATTGAATAGCAGCTTTCACCTCCCTGAAGCGGGTTTCAAAAGAGGATGGAGCTGGGCTGTTCTCAGTGGGGGCAGATGATAGGACAAGGAGCAATGGGCTCAAGCTGCAGCAAGGGAAGTTGAGGTCGGATATTCTGAAAAACTCTCTCATGAGGAGGGTGGTGAAGCACTGGGACAGGCTGCCAGGAAAGGTGGTGGACTCTGCATCCTTGGAGGTTTTTAAGACCCGGGTAGACAAAGCCTTGGCTGGGATGATGTAGTTGGGGCTGGTCCTGCTTGGAGCAGGGGGTTGGACCAGATGTGATCTCCTGGGGTCCCTTCAAACCCCAATTTTCTATGATGTTGTGTGTGCCCCCAGCATCAGGCAGTCACTGAGAGTGATTTGTACCTGCCAGATCCAGTGACTGGAAAATGAACCAACTGACCAGGACAGACGAAGGCTAGCAATCAGGCACACACTTTTAACAGCGAAATTAATTAGCTATGACATCACCCACTAACAAAGGAACACACTGGATTCCCCTGGACTGAGGTTCTATAAATCAAATACGAACGTCTAAGAGATGCAGCACCTCACGCAGAGGACATGGGCTTCACCCAAGTATCAGTGGCTGGCGCTCTCATCTGCCTTCTGTAGCAGGTCAGCTTAGACTACTAGGGTGGCTCAGTCTGGCCTTAAAACTTTTGAACCTGTGATTCCAGCACCAACTCTCCCATTTCCCAGAGCTAATTATGAAATTTAACTTGTGACTGGCTCAAATGTAAGGTGCAGAAGGGTAACTTCCGGTCCTGATCTGAAAACTTCAAGAGATGGAGAAGAGATGCCTTGTTTTTCATTTGAATTTGTGTGTCATTAACATCCAGCCGTGAATTCCTTTAATGCCCAGGACCTTACACTCTGTAATCGAGTCACTTCCACTTCTGATCAGCTACACAAGTTGAATTCTTTTAAGTTCTTCCCTGTAAGGCATTATTACCATCCTTGCAATCAAGCCGTGGGTCTCTTCTGCATGCTCGTCAAGTTTTCAGTGCCCGTTACAAATATGGATACCGGAACTGTATGCAGCAGTCCAGTATCAGTCCCAGCACTGTTTACACAGCGAAAATCATTTCCCTAATGCTGTTCACTGTTCCACTGGATATGTTTTCAAGGATTATGTTAACTCGTAGTATTGCCATAGGAGGTAATGATCCATTGCCCGTTCATTATGACCCCTCACAGCCCCCCATCCTGTAGAAAGGCTGCAAGGATACTTGGGTGAAGCCCATGTCCTCTGCATGAGGTACAGCATCTCTTAGACATTCATATTTGATTTATAGATGTGTGCTTTTCCATTTGTCTGTATGAAAACACATAGTGTTTGTATGGGACCAGCTTATAAAGTCAAGTTGCCCTGCACAACTGCCTCATCTTCATCATTATTTATCATTCTGCCAATCTTTGTCATCTGCAAATTTACCAGCTGATATAAAATATCATGACTGATATAAAATATAGATTGCTCAGGAAAGCTTCTGACCAGCCTAGAAAATATGGAGCAATTTGCAGGGGAGAGGCTTCATCGGGAGGTATGGGG
This sequence comes from Crocodylus siamensis, assembly GCF_052110815.1. NCBI lineage: Eukaryota > Metazoa > Chordata > Crocodylia > Crocodylidae > Crocodylus > Crocodylus siamensis. Next base: position 426,794,632 of record NC_143395.1, on the reverse strand, counting down.
ATGTCCATTGGCCCTAGCTCTCCAGGCTGGCTCTCCCCAGTCCACTCCAGCCTTATCATCATGGAGTTCAATGTGCCTCCAAGTACAGGTGTCTTATTAGAGAGCACAACCAGCACTCCTGGGGTTGACAGCAATGCAGCCCCAGGACTGAGGGGGTGTCAAAGCCACACAGTCCCTGATGCCCTTCTCTCAATCTGCAGGAGAAAGAGAAGGGAAGTAACAGAAATCAGTGCTCACAGCAGTGGTCTCTTCCTTTCCAATTCTAGGAGCCAGAGTGGAAATAACTGGGGGTCAGCCCAGCCCTGTTTGGCACAGGAAGCAACTTGCCACATTCAAATGTTCTCCCAGCTGCACCCAGCTCAGCTGTGCAAGTGGAGACAGCTCTGGTGAACTTTGGGCTCTAACCCCCAGCTTGAGCACCTCTGTTTTAGAGAGTGGCTAGTGAGCAAGACACGGAAGCGCAGGCAAAGTTTGGCCACTTCTATACAAAAAGCAAATGCAAAAAGTTGAGAGGCTTTGATGCTGCAGCATGGGCTTGGACCCTGCTGCCCTTGTCCGGAGGCAGAGCAGAGCCGTCTCGTGGTGCTGCACTATGCTTCGGGGATAACCCTCAACAGGCGCAGGGAGCACAGCCACGGAGCCTCTCTTTAGAAATACAGGGTGGCTCTCCAGAGGCTGTAGCTGCCAGAGTTTAAATTTTAAGACACACATGAGGTTTCAGGTGGTGTTTTTGTAAAGATTAGCTAGGAAAAGAGGATGAAGTAAAATACTGCCAGAGAACTGTCTTGTGATTATGCAGACGGTGACATGCTTTATTCTGTAAATACCGACAGCTTTTCCCTTGTCACTTCAAAATGCAGGCATGAGCAAAGGGGCTTTGCAGACAGCTCCCCAAGTTGGGAAGCATGGCTGCATGTTCACAGCCAGGCACTTTCAAAACCTCTGTGACTAACCAAATCACTGGTACTGCTCTCCAGTGACATTTCCATGTCCCATACGTAATAACCAGCTGGTTCCAATTTTACCGCCCCCTTTGCTAACAACTTCCTGAATTATCCAGACAGAAGGAGCACACTTTGTGTGACCTTTTTTTGCTTTGAAATCCATCTTATGAAAGAGTGAGCAAGTGCAACAGTTAAATGCAACAGAGCATTTAAAATGGCTCATTGGAGTCTGCAAAGATTTGGTAATATCATGCTCTTCTCAGGACCAGACAGGATCACCTGTGCCAGAGAACAGGCCAACCTGGCTGAGATATCAAATGCAAACAAGGGTTAGATATGTCTTTTACCGTAGAAGCCTGAGTTCTGCCAGCAGAGTCGGGTTCTGCTGGGCTTTCTCTGGGGTGGGCTGGGAGGCTTGCTCGTGCTCCAGGCGGAGGCGCTGGATTTCCTGCAGTATCTCTCTATGTAAACAGGGGAGGGAGGACAAAAGAGGAATGAGGTAAGAAGGCGCACTGCTCCTTAACACCCTATGACAAAGCTTCAAATGTGCTTCCTCACCAGCTCGTTAGTAAGTGCAGCCACCCTCTATGCCAGGTATGAATGGCGAAGACTCAAATTCAACAGACACATGCGAGAGTCCCAAATATTGCCCCAGTGGGGTTAGGAAATGTATTATAACAAGAAGGTGATGGGGATAAGATTAACCAGTGTCCCCGCTACTGCACCAGCTGGCAATATCCCTGCAAAACCTTTCCTGAAGCTGAGGCACGTGAGCAGCTCAGCTTTCCAAGGGGCAGAGCTCTGCTTTCAGCAAAGCCTGTTTCTGCTGCAGGAGGGGTTGTGAACAGGCCTGGCTGGCGCACAAAGCACGGATGACACTGGTTTAATTTCATGCTCACCCTCACAAGGTCTTCTTGGCAGGTCAGCAGGAATGTGAAAAATAACAGCTCCTGGCTGCAGCAGCTCGTGGTAATGGAGATAAACTTGTCAGGAGGTCTCACAGAGGAAATGCAATTAAGGAGCATCCCCACTGCACTGTGTACTCTGAGCTGCTGTCACCCTCTGTATTGCTGGAGGTTAGGGAACATATCACTAACTGCTAAGGAGTCATTTATTAAAATGTAAATGAAACCCCTCTGATTTGGAAAGAAGGATTGGACTCTCCAGTCCTTCTCCCTCCCTTCCTCTTGTATTTTCCAAATCTTGAGCTGCTGTCACTGGGGGAGACTTCAGAAGAGCGCTGAGCCCACCGTTCAGCTTGCCCACTTTCCTCGTGCTCCTCTCAGATGCAGCCTGCATCCCTGGTGGTACGACGAACAGCGGTGACACGTGTGCGGGAACCTGTGCTAGCAATTGGGACTGATTCCGGAGTGCACTCTGCAAAGAGCAGCATTTAGCTCACTTCTGCCTGAGGGGAATGAGGGTAAGGACAGGGAACAGGAACAGAGCCCAAGTGGGAACAAGACACTACAATGAGACAGACACGTACGGCGATCTGTACTTGACTGTCAGGCTCCTGTGGAACAGCAGACGGATACGCCTCTTCCCACAAGTCACCACTGTGATTTCTTCCATGCCTCCTATTTGGCCTGGAACTTCCCTCCAGTGAGGCAAAAAAATCTGCTTTTCTCAGATTACATTTCCTCCCTGCAGCCTTTCAAAGTGACCCAATTCCTGCACACGCTGGCCTTGGCGTGATTTGATTGCTCTGCTGTTGTCTGAGCGGTTTATTTTGCAAGCGTGCATTCCAGCTCACAAGTTCCATAGGGCTGGAAGGGCACATTTCTGCCTGTACAGCGGTGAGCACACTGTAAGAGCTCAAAGAACAAGCCTCTTAAGTGATTTCTATGCACCTTGCAGGAGCACAGGATGTAGGACACAGCCAAGGGCCTCCTGGGAGTACAGAACATAGGACAGACTGTCGTCTGGGTCATCACTTTCAAGCTTGGGGGCCCCTAGGTACATCCGTTTTGCTCCCAACATAATCAGCAGAAACTGAGAGCTCTATCTGAGGGCAATAAATAGAATAAACCATTTGGGGCAAATTATCTTGTAAGACAGGTCAGTGTTTTCAAGTGCAAGGGCTAAAGGCAGGAGCTCAGGCTCCTGTCTGCAATGCAGCTCCAGGGTGTGACTGCTGCTCATGTAAACATACCCAGCCCGACTTTAATTTAACGAGCCTGGGTACTGACAGCAGTGCTGCTGTGTCAGCAGGAAGCTATTGCCCTGTGAACTGGATGCCTCATTCGTGAGGTTAATTCTGTTGCCCATAAAGCTGCTAGAAACAATGATGTAGGCCTAGAGCGGACCTGGTCCCCCAAGTAGCCCTGCACAGTGTCTGCCTTCTTACCTGTTTTTGTTTTCCAGTTCAGCTATCAGCTGCCTTTGTTGTTTATTGGCATCAAAATTAAATCCCAAGTCTGTTGGTGGACGAGGCTACAGGATAAAAAAAACACAATGCATAAACGACGTATTTCCTGCCTACTGTAGAAAAGTTGTGGGAGGCAGGGCGGGGAGGGGGGTGTCCCAGTGCTCAGGTGTGATGGCACTGGGCTCAGAGTCTTGTGACACCTGCAGAACCAGAAGGTCGAGTCTTCTTGCTAGGAGCTTCGACCTTTTTGATACATAAGATGGACTGCTTGGATTCAGCCCCACATTTCCTGAAAGGCAATGCACAATGTATTCTGCACTGTTTTAATTCAACATTGTTATGAAGAGTGAAACCAAAGTAACAGTTTAATATGGACTTACTGGGGTGCATCTTCAGGCTGCGCATGCACATTTATACCTACTAACAGTCACAATCTCACTGAAGAAAACAAGGGCCTTAGCTCATTATCTGTTTGGGATTTAGAAAGACTTTACCATGTGTATCTGTTTCTGTAACTTGTGCAATATTTTTTTTTTAAAAAGGACTTTGCTCCATAACAGGGTACAGAAGTGCTGGAGTACTTGGGGTTAGCTTGTGAAGAGATAGAATGATATCCTTTATTGCAGGGACATATGGCAAGTAACAAATACAAGTTAGTTTATTAACAAATAAAGAGAGACATGGAACAAGAACATTGTAATTGATTGTGCTGGGAATATTGGAAACTTTTTTGAACACTAGTTAAAATGTTCTGTGCTCCTGCAAACCCTAACCCTAACCTGCCCTCTCATCCCCTTTTTCCCCTGCCTGGACCTGCGGCAGTTTCATTCTGCTGAAAAAAAATGTCAAGGCATTTGAACATGTGTGTTATGGAAAGTCTCTGAGAGTCTCTCAAGTATAATCCAATATGAATCTTTTATATAAAAAGTGTGCGTCTTTTAGGTCCCAATTAATGCAAATAATTATACAGGTGCTTAACACTATACCTGATGAGTAGTCCCATTAAAATGAATGCAATTCTTCACTGAGTGTGAAGTAAGCGTGCATTTGTCTTTGTAAGAGCAAACCCTTAAATTGCAGAATTTGATGTTTCCAGAGCAATGGATTGAACAGGATGATACTCAGAAAATGTAAGAAACAACACTGGGTAAGACCGTCCTGAGCATCAGGGAGAAAGCTTTAAGTAGAGGCAAAAATCACCATACTTCCTTTGTACCTGAATATAAAGATTTGTGTGGGGAATCTTACAAGAGGGGACTGATGGTTCCAGTTCCAAATCAAACAATGGCTATTGCCCCTCAGCAGAGAAATTTTGAGCCATTGGTGCCATTAAAATATAAATCTAGCGAATTCCTTCCCAATGTATTTTCAAATCTTTCCTCTGTACTTCTGCCATGCAGAGGGGCTTGCTCAGGCCTATTAGAGACAACTTTTCAGCAGTTGTAACTGATGTAGGAATAATGGGTGAAATATTATCCTGGGACATCATTCTCCCCTTGTTCTCAAGCAAATCCCGGGACGTCATTCTCCCCTTGTACTCGGCCTTGGCGAGGCCGCAGCTGGAGTACTGCGTCCAGTTTTGGGCTCCACAATTCAGGAAGGATATGGGGAAGCTTGAGAGAGTCCAGAGGAGAGCCACGCGCATGATCAGAGGTCAGGAAAACAGATCTTACGATGACAGGCTGAGAGCCACGGGACTCTTTAGCCTGGAAAAGCGTAGGCTCAGGGGTGATCTGATGGCCACCTATAAGTTTCTCAGGGGTGACCATCAGGATCTGGGGGAACGTCTGTTCACCACAGCGCCCCAAGGGATGACGAGGTCGAACGGTCACAAACTCCTGCAAGACCGTTTCAGGCTGGACATAAGGAAGAATTTCTTTTCTGTCCAAGCCCCCAAGGTCTGGAACAGTCTGCCAGCGGGGGTGGTTCAAGCACCTACATTGAACACCTTCAAGAGTAAATTGGATGCTTATCTTGCTGGGATCCTATGACCCCAGCTGACTTCCTGCCCCTGGGGCGGGGGGCTGGACTCGATCTCCCGAGGTCCCTTCCAGCCCCAATGTCTATGAAATCTATGAAATGCTGCCACCCTGCTAAGTCTCAGGGGTGTTGGCTGTAGCCGTGTTGGTCTAAGGACACAGGCAGACATAGTTCTTTGGGTAAATCTGATATATTTTATTAGACCAACTCAATAAAAGATATCAGATTTACCCAGAGAGCCTTGTCTGCCACCCTGCTAGTGTGCAGACTGGTCCTAGAAGAGACAGTGCACCGAGTGCCATCTCAGCACAAAAAAGCTACAATCCCGGTATTATAAAAAACCAGCACAGCGCTCATCCAGTGGATTAGAAGTGGATAATTTATATCTCTCATGTTACTGGGAAATCCTCAACTAATGCAGGGTGTAGTTGGTGGGAGATCTTCAGAGATCAGACCGCAACCCAACTCTATTTAATACTTTTATAAGTGATCTGGAAATATGAAATCATTGTGCTACCTACACATTTTACCAGTAAAGACTGATGGAGTGGTAAATAATGGCAACCCATTTATACAGGGTGATTCACATAACTGATATGTTGGGGGCAGACAGCATGCATTTTAATAGAGTCAAAAGCATCGCCATTTAGGAATGAGAAATTGAAGTCATAGTTAAGAGGACTGTAAACTATGAAACAGTGAAGAGGACATGCCCTCCCAGCATGGTGTGGTGGCACAAAGAGCTAGAGGAATAATACCTGGATGTATAAACAAGATTATCAAATGGAAAGAGAGGCAGTTTTACCTCTGTTTATAATACTGGTTAGGCAGCCTCTGGAGTGCCGTGCATGCACCCCCTGCCTGTGCTTTAAAAAGGATGTTGAAAACCTGGAGGAGTTCAGCCAAGGTCAACAAGAATAATATGTGATCTAGAAAGTGCAGAGCATGGGATTTAAGGTGCGGTGGACATAAAGCTATGCACATAATTTCAGGAATGTGGTATGTGACCTGGCTGCTCAGACAGATTATATACCTAGACCTGGATTTGTGCAATGTTTCTGGTGGGACCACGGCCAGGAAGGCAGCGGCCACAGCTCTTGTGCAGCCTCAGTCCTTGGCCTGGATCTTCCACTACCTGTTCATCCCCCTGCCCAGAAGACTGCCTCCAGCCCACTCCCACGGGAAGTGTTAGTTCTCCCCAAAATCTCCCCGCACGTCCAGTGGCAGGAGCAAGGAGCAGGAGCAGGAGCCAGCCGCTGCCCTGTGAGCACTCCTCTTGCCCTGAGGACCACTGCTGTCCTGTGCTCTGGGCATTACAAATCTGGACATCCATTTTCTGCAGGGGGCTGTGGTTTCCCGGCAGCACTCATGGCTGAAGCCTCCTCGTTAGCAGCCCTTCCAAGGCAGAGTGCACCTGGTCTGCACAAGAGGAAGGATGCAAGAGCTCACCTCCTTGCCCTGTGCCAGCATGCAGGGCCCAGCAAACGGCCTTTGTGCTTCCCTAATCCCCAGAGAGGTGGGGGGTGCAAGCAGGGCCACAGCACCAAGTCCCCTCTGCATGTGCCAGCTGCCCTCCCTTAAAGGGCAGAACAGAGACCTTGCTGGCAGCTCCCTGAAGCCAAATGCTGCTTGCTGCTCCCACTGAGGCAGACGGACCTCTGCACTGCCTGGCCGTGTCTATAAAACACTATCCAGCCCTAATCTCTATCCTCAGAAATCCTTCTGAGCCTGCAATTACCCTGGTGCCCACAGCAAGCTCTGTGCAGGACGACACTTCCCCAGGAAAGGCTGGCCTGAGGCAGGTGTGGTTAGCCCAATCCCGGTTACACGAATGCCTGTCTGTGCTCTGCCTGAGCACGCACGAGCCCTGTGTGCCGCTCACCCTCCCTGCTAGGCGGCTTGGAAGAATTTTTGGCAACAGCCTGGTTGATCCTTTGCACGACAGTTTTATTCCAGCTATTTTAACATGGCTTTGTTGCTTCTCAGCTGACTTGGCGATACAGCCCGCTTCAGGTTTTTCTATGCATCTGCAGACTTGGTTTCTTCATGGATCCATTTCACTCAAACTGGTTATACATCCCTCATGTGGACAAATGAGATTTGGTGCCATTCATAATCCAAATCTTTTTCCCAGTTCTTTGAATTGATGCTGTACATTTTTCCTTTAGCCACAAATACTGCAACAGGGACTTTACATTTTAATAAGCAGTAGGACAAACTACTTACATGCTCTATATTCATGGGTACAGACACCAGAGGGCATGGTAACGGTTTCTGGATTTATGAAGTGCTGTTCTATAAAAACAGTGCAAGCATTAATGCATACACTAATCTCTCATGAAAAACAATGAGGACAAAGCAAAACCCATTCGTTTCCTTAACAAATAAACAGTAATGATTAATCATAACACATTCCTAGCTGGTTGACAGGCTAGACAGCTAATGTTTTGGTCTAAAGGGCAGCAGCCTACGGCCCGCGGGCCTGATCCATCCTGTGGAGCCGGCAGCCGTGGCTTCAGCAGCGGGGGCTCTCCCTGCCCTATGCGTCCATGCTACGGCCGGCTGCCTGGAGCTCTGGCAGGGCAAGCTGTGCCTGCACCGTGCCCCGGTGGAGGGGGAGCTGTCCCTGCGCTGGGCCGGAGAGCGGCCAGGGCTCTGGCGACGAGGAACCTGTGCCCAGGCTGCACTGCAGCTGAGCGGTGGGGTGGAGCGCCGGCACCGCCTGGGTCTTGATGCTTGTCTCTGACCTGGGGGGGGTCATTTTGGGCCCCCCCCCAGGAAACGGCGCTGCCTCATCTTAGTCTGTAGGGGCAGCTGACGAGCAATGGGACTCTGTCATTCCCACGCCTCTCGCGCCTTCTGTTCAACAGTCTCCACGCGCTGGAGGAAAGCCCCTCCTGTTCGGCATGCGCTCCCATTTTACAAACAACTGCACTGAGGCAGAGAACGTGCTTTTAGCGAATGAACACGGCCTGCGGGTTGGTCAGGGACAACATGGAGGGCAGGGCCTGCTCCCTGCTCTACCGTGGCAATCTGATCCCTCGCCTTGTCCCTAAACAGACGTGCTTCTGTACAGCTCGCACACCAGGACTTTGACTCTTGCAGCATTTCATAGTTGGGAGCTCTAAAAAAACCGACTCCACCGTTTACGTCTTTGCTAGTCCGGTACCAGTGCAGCACCACATCACCAATCCTGCGGCTGGAAAGGCGGCATGCTTTCCGACAGAATCAGCCCACCCGGCCTTGTCTGACTTGGGCTTTTTTCCTAAAATATTCCACAGCTGCCGCTATTGATTCACTTCCACATGTGACAGCAACAATGGGAGCTCTAATATAAGGGATGAAGGCACTGGGCTGGGACTCTGGGAGCCCAACCTCTGCCAGTACTAATTCTCTATGTGAGAACACAATCTGGATCAGCCGCCTGGGCCTGGGCTGAATTCAAGCAGTGACTTTCCGTCACCGGGGCACTGAAGATGCTGCTATTTCTGCAGGCTGGGTTCATGCCAGAGGCTCCTTGCCTCCATCCATTCACCTCTGCTAGCTTTGCAGGTGCCGCCTACGGCCCCATCTCTGCTAGGACCTTTCAGCCACTGTCCCATGTACTCACCCATGCCAGGAGCTTGTACACCCCCTGCCACTCCTTATCCATGCCAGGGGTACTCTCAGTGTCCCTATGCTCCCCAACCTTGCAGACTTTCTTTTTAAGCTGTCAGTCCTAAAAAGGCCTAACTGGGACACAGGCAGACAGGCAAAGAGAGGAGTTTCTCAGCATTTGCAAGGCTGCTCTGTCTGCAACCTGGAGCAGAGCTGACCGAGATGCTTCCTACAGGGGGAGGGTCCGTTTTTCAGAAGTGAAGGCTAAGTTCAGGTTCACCGCTTAAGACGTCAGTCCTGCTTGGTCTCTGATCAAGTGTCTGCAGACTGCCCACAAGTCATGGCCCTTTCAATGCCAGGCAGGGGAGTGCCCTCCTGGACGGTTGCACACCTCTGGCTGGTGTTTATTGGAAAATATTTCCTCTGTCGACTCTGTCCTCAGCACTGCCTGACATGATCTGAATGTCCCAGCACATTTTCCCCCTCTGGAAGTGCTCCTCTCTGAAGGCTGTGATGTGTGATCTTTGCTCTAAAACTTACTCGGGGATTTCAAGAGCCTTTATTATTCATGAGCAGCTGAAATCCTGAGCGGCAGAGACAAGGAGAGTAGGCACCTTGTTCGTTTTCAGGCGACTGAGCCATGTTTAAGCTCACTGGCCAGGTGGCTTCCACTGCTTCTTCATCAGATGGAAGAGGATGAAGCCACCCCAAATATTTGTTCTCATCTCTCATCCCACACTTGTCCTCAAGTTTGGTCATTACGAGCCTCACCTTCACTTCTGCTTTCTTTTACTACACTTGTCTCGGGGCCGCCTTCTCGCTTGTCTTATCAGGTTCAAAATGCATTGGGAGAAAATGCATTCCTTTGCAGAGCCCTGTCTGTTACCAAACCCATACAAAGACACTAACTAACCGCATTTAATGAGAAATAAGCCTGGTTTTACAGAAATCCATACAATAACCTTGGGACTGGAACAGATGACTGAATTTCACTGTTCAAAATATTTTAAACTTTCCTCTGGGGACACAGCATCGCTTTTCATTTGAATTCCCATGAACTCTTGCATGGCTTGATTTTGCTCAGCCTTTCTGTGAATTATGGGTGCTAAAATGATTACCCACAGTCACGTTCAGATCCAGCATAATCTCTGCAGCCCAATAATATTCTTTCATAATCATTCTGCCCTGAACAAATACTCCTCCTGCACTGAGGTTTTGAAATACTCTAGTACGTGAATGTCCCCACACACCAGAATGGGAATTAAACACAATACCTCGGCACAAACTCCACCAGTCTCAAATGGGTGGCAGTCGAATCAGAAGCAGGCACTAGTCTCCTTTTGGTGCTCACATAACACATACAGAACAAATCTACCAACGTTACCATCCTCATTTCCTTCCAATGTTGCATTTCATTTCTCCAACACAGTTATTTTGCATCTCTAAATCTCGTGGCATCACTACAGCCTGAGAAAATGAATCTGTGCCATTACAGACGACATTGGTGCTTTCATTTCCTTTTATCTAAGGGAACTTGAACTGACAACACAGAGGGTTGTGCATAGAAAACCAGGAGAGCATAGCTTCCCCGATGTGGATACACCATTGTGATCTATTTTACCTCCTTTAGTTCCTTCTTGTTCCCATGTAGAGTGAAGAACAACTCCCAAAGTCCCTCGCAAACTGCTCATTTAACTGACTGATGCAAAGACAAAGTGAGGTGCTATGCTGTTTACCCCAGTGCCCGGGCATGCTGACCTGTTTGCCCCGCACCCCCTGCCAGGGGTGCTGGACGGAGCTGGCAGGCAGGTTCCCTGTGGGGACCAGCTGGGGACCCTGCGGGCAAGGCGGGCTTGGCAGGGCGGATGCGGTGAGGCTGTGGGTGGGTGAGGAGCAGAGTCTGGGAGTTGGGCAGGCAGATGGGGCCATGGCCAGGACAGATCATGGCTGTCACCACCCTGTGATCCTGGCATTAGCCTAGCCCAGCCCGCCCAGCCCACTGCCAGACGCTGGTCCCAGTCTGCCTGCGGCCCCATCCCATCCACCCGGCCCAGCGTGCCCTGCCTGCGGGGGTCCCAGGCCGGTCTGCATGTGGACCCTGCCTGCTGGCCCCAGTCATTTACCACTTAAGGAGTTTTTGTGAGCAGTGAGGGGGGCAACAGCTCACCAAATCTCCCTAAGTGGCTCTCCAGCCCAAATAACTGCCCTGGTTTAAACGCCATCACAGCACCCCAGTATGCCAGGGCACCCTGGCTGGGAACCTCTGCCTTTCAGCTTCGGGCATTCAGAGGTCCAGGAAGGCCCAACATGTAGGCTACAGCCCTACTACTGTTTAATACGTACTGATGGGCTGATCCTAAATGACTGCATCTAATCCTTTCCTGAACCTGGTTAAGCCGTCGGCCTCTACAACACCTTGTGGCAGCGAGTGCTACAAGTTACTGATGCTCTGTGTGAAAGACAGCTGCTGTGCTTTGTTTCACACGTGCTCCCCAGCCATTTCCTTGCATGTCCCCTTGTTCTGTCCCTATTCTCTATCTCCACACCAGTCATCAGCGTATAGCCCTCACTCACACACCCCCATCATCTCCTCTCCAGGCTAAGTCCCAGCCCAGTCTCTCCTCATACAGCAGCGTTACCCCACCGAGGCACAGCGATGCGACCAGGCACCTGGGGCACCCGCTGTGCATGGGGACAGGGGCAAATTCTGGGTCTTGCCATGGATGGGGTTGTGTGGCAGCAGCAGCCGTTTTCTTCTGGATCCTCCTCCACTCCCAATTTGGCAGCCATGGCAGCTGCCCCAGGTGCTCTGCCCTCGTCATGCTGCTGTCTCCTTGTTGCTCTTCTTTGTACCTTTGCTATTTCCACTGGATCCTTTTGGAGATGGTGTGATCAGAACTGCACGCGGCACTCGGGATGTAAGCGCATCACTCGTAAGCAGCGGCGTACTGACACTGTCCGTTTTGTTTCCAACTTCCTTCTGACGCGTTGCTAGTAGCAGAACTGGCAATTCCTCATCACGTATTTCACTCGGGGGATCAGTGCTGCGGTGATTCTTAACTTCTCCTTGATCCGCTGGAAAGCAACCCATGTGCTGACAGTTTAAGGCAAATGACCTTTCCCATTGCAAGGCAAATGACTCAAGGCAAATGACCTTCTGGGATGAACAGGCAAAATAATTCTCCCAAGTTAAAGGGGGGCGGCACACAGCACTCGCCAGGTGCTGTAAGTGTTTCCTATGTCTGCTTTAAACCGTTCTAAGCAAGTGAATCAAGAAACGAGCTAAATTAAATCCCATTCACTACCTCTCAATTGCTAGCAACCTGGATCTCTCCCAGCCAGGCCTCAGACCAGGACGTGGCACTGAGACAGCACCTGCTTCTTCAGGGAATGAATTCCTCGCCTTGGGAGAAGGAAATCCTAGCCCAACTCATTGTGCTGGATGTCTCCATGGCTCCTGCCTCTGGATAGTTTTAGGGGTGCATAAAAACATCTGAACAACGATCAACCCATCTCTCTAGGCTGAACCCAAAAGACGGTGATGGTGAATGTTCCTCTTTCTTTTAAGTCCTCACAAACAGAATTCACTTGAGAAGCTGCACCCTCCAAAACATCCTCCTTGATGGAAGGCATCTGATCACTGATTGCACAGTATGCACGCAGCTCCCTCAATACATCTGATTGCACAAGCAGTATCGCACTTAGAAAAGCCAAACAAAACACCACCACACTTGTTTGCTTGTTGCTGGTCAGAAGACTATGCTCCATCCTATTCAGCACAGATCTGCCCATGATTGTAGACCTTCAAGCTTGATTACAGAAACTCATGTATCTGGGAATGAAGCCTAACAGCTGCAGTTCCCTGTCTGCTCAGCAGCACGTTACACTGAATAGATCATCCTTGCACTCTACTTGTTGCACTGGCTTCCCATTTACAAAAGAGGTCAACCATACTATTAAGGGAACAGAAATCAAGTGCAGTGGCAGCAGTTGTCTGCTATCAAATACTTTCTCTGTAGAAGCAGAGAAAGAGGAAAACCCTATTTGCACACAGCAAACAGTCCAATGGAGCCAAGAATGTAAAACAGACGGGAGCCTCCTGGCCATTGAGACCAGTCCCCTGCGTGTGCAGGCAGGCATTTGTCTAGGGTCATAAGGACTTTCCTCCTCAACTAATTAAACCCATGCAACTCAGTTGGAGAAGACATTCAGCAATGAGGGAAGCCGGTCCTCACGATATAGCGATGTCATGGGGATCTCTTCTTGGCCCTTTTTGTAAACTGGCCTTTAGCTTGCGATACCACGGAGAAAAACTGGTTCCAAAGGTCTCTGCATATCAGCTGCACCATGGATACGTCGTGGGTGGAAAGATGAGCCAGGAAGCGAACCCTTCCTGGGAGGACTAAGACCTTCTGGTATAAATGTGCCACAGACCCCTAGCATAAGCTTTCAGTTATATCCCAAGGAACAGCAACACTATGGTGCTTGGGGGTCAGGCCTAGTGTCTCCAAAGTAGTTTGGACGTTTAACCTGGGACACAGAAGTATAGAAATGTGCAATTTCCCAGTGCAGAGGCGGCGTGACTAGCCTTGCTTTGCTCCCTCCTGCTGCTAGTGACACCTCTGCAGTTCCGAGAAGACAGACTCTGAGTCATCACCTCTCGGAGCAAGACGAGCTGCCGGGGGGGCTGTGCCTCCTTATATTTCTCAACAGCAGTTGGAAGCTGCTGGCCCCAGGGTACAGGAAGAAAGGTGAGCGCAGACAGCCTTCCACAAGGAACGTCACAGGCAAGAAACCTGCCAAGCTGTAAGACAGGGCGTGATAAATGTATGGAAGGGATTATCTGAGGCAGCTGCCAGCATTAGCAGGGCACTGGTTTAATGAGCCCTTCCAGCCCTGTGCTCCTATCCTATCTATGCCCCTTTGCCTTCCCAAGGGCTGAGCTTACTGAGAAGTGCCAGGTTTTCTTTTGCTGAGTTGCAAAGCTGCTCCGATCAAGTCAGGTAAGACAGCAGCACAACCTTGAAGGCTTGTCTTAAATAATGCTAGGGATGCTATCACCCCCCCACAACTCCACTCTGACTTAATCCACTTTATTCATCCTACCACTTTCCCTTTCCCTCTTTTTTCCCTTCTGTTGAAGAAGTCTGGCTTAGCCAGTCAGGAGACACAACCTTTGATGCGAACAGTTTGGCAAGTTAAATACGCACGGGCAGCCTGCTTCCAGGCAAAGGGATCTGTCTCCCAAAGGCTGAAAGGAAAATAAAGAGTAACTTAGCCAAAGCTTGTTCAGAGCCAACGTGGATAAAAGCCATATCTAAAATGTCTAATTGGGCTGGTCACATGTCCCAACACCATGCCTGCAGGATGCCAGCAATTCTGCTGCATGTGTCCGAGAGGATGTGCACTCTGCCGTCGCTGATGCTCTTCTCTCTCCTTGCATCTACTGTTCTTCACTTTAGGAAGAAACAGAATTGGATTTTAACTGCAAAATCTGAGCTCCTGTATAAAATGAATGCTTTCTCCCTATGAAACGATGGACGACCATCGACACCAGGGTTTAAGCAAAGTTTGACCCCATGAAAAGATTAATAAAAATGTAAATAACGAAGTTTTGGTAAAGCCAAACTTCGCTTATCTGAGCTTTACACGTGTAAACTACCTTGACACTGCACAGGAACTGCCAGGCAAGGTGGTATCCTTGGTCCATCTTGCCCCACGAGCTCCCAAGTGACCCAGCCGCTTCAGACAAAAGTGCAACAACCGTGAATTTGGTGTTTTTCTAATCCTTAACTATCAGAGGCTGCTTTAGCCCCAGAAGCATGGGACTGTCGGGGACTTGTGGAGATCATGCAGCCTTTCCTGCCGCACAGCAGTGGGGTGAAGGATACTCGCACCGCTCCTGACGTGACAGATGCCTGTGTAACCCGCTCCGAAAAACCTGCTGGCCAGATGCCAGCACCTCCCTGGATGGGCTGCTCCAGGCCTCCACTACCTCTGCAGTTAGAAAGCTTTCCCTAATACCTATTCCGACCCTTGGTTGCTGCAAGATAAGCTTATTTCTTCCTGTCCTGCCCTGGTGGCCCTGGAGAACCAATCAGTCTTCTTTATAACAACCTTTTAAATCAGAGGTGGGCAAAATGTGGCCCTCCAAGCCATTTTCTCTGACCCGCAGGGCTCCTAAAAAATCTAGAAAATTAATATTTATCTGCCCCTGGCTGCCTGTCATGAAGCCTTTGATGGCTTGCCAAAACTCAGTAAGTGGCCCCCTGCCTGAAATAATTGCCCGCCCCTGTTTTAAATATACCAACATAAACTATAATCTCTTCCAAATTCTGATTAGCCATTAACCATTATGACCTTGGATATTCTTGTTTTCCATAAAAAAAGTCCAAACTCTTTTTCAACCTTGCTGTGGTTTTGGCCTCAATAACATCCCGTGGCAACAAGCTCCACAGTTTACTCACACGCGCAGTGGAAAGATCTTTCCTTCCATTGATTTTGAAATTCTCTTTTTTCTCTTATGTTTTGCCGTAGATCCCTTTGTTCTGGAGGTTTAAGAGGGAGAATAGAAGCCCACAATCTTCCTTCCTTACAAGTTATTATTTTATGCATTTTTTCATACTGTTTTCCTTGCATTCATCTCCCTCCCAGACAAGAGAGCCCTGACTTTTTAGCTATCTTTGCAAAGGAGTCTTCACTGGGCAGTTGGCTGACAGTGGTTAGCTTTCATCTACATGAGGTGAGCCTCGTGGTGACGTGCTGTCCATGCCCGTTTCTTAAGCGGTTCTTTGTAAGGCACCTTGTCTAAGGCCTTTGAAGAGTCTAAATAAACTGTGCCGAAGACATGACTTTTGATTATGCATTGGATTAAAATGGACCAATGGCAGTGGGATGGTTTCTACTACACTTTAGGCAGGCATCAGGGCTCAAAGCCAAGGGCCCTTCCTTCCCGGGCCAGTGGCTTGCTCACTGAGCCATGCTCTCCCTCCCTCCTCCTCCCGGCCCATTCTTGGCTGTCTTCTTGGCCTGCTTCAAGAGGAGGCTGGAGAGCACTTTGGGCAATGCCTAGCATACAGGGGTTGCACCGGATGGCCTCTGGAGGTCCCTTCCAGCCCTTCTTCTCTTATGACTTCTATGATTACCCATCTACTTTCATTTGAACTTCCTGAAGTTGTTCAAATTGCTAAACATGTGTTCACAACTGGGTGATGCAGCAGTTCGGTGGCAATGTTCTCTTGCAGAGGGAGATGCTGAGATGCTATGGGCTAAATCCTATCTCACCTTTCTGTGCCCAAGCAGCACTTCCATATCCGTATATTTTGGGTGCATAGCTAAGAGCAGCTGCATAGCTCCACCTGCCCGCGCTTCTCTTCTAAGCATGTTTGGAAGGGTCCACTGTGGGTGTGTGGGCCTGGGGGGAATAGGGTTGCCTGGACACGATGCATATCATGTTGTGCAAGTCCCTGAGGCTCTAGTCAGAGAAAAGGTGCGAGTGCTGACTGTTAGACAGAGGAGAGGAAGATGGTGGCCCTCCCACCCCTTGTCCTAATAGCCTAGTGCTTAGTGCACTTGATGGGGGACTGAGATCCAGACTCCAGCCCTCTGCCTCCCGAAAAAAGGGGTTGGATTCTGCATCCCAGTTGGAGCTAAGGTTTCCATTACGAGACTTTAAAAAATATTTCTCTTTACTTGAGAGTATCTGTCCAAAAGGAAAATTCAGGCTTATCATTCCTGCTAGGAATCCTGATCACTGGCTCAACCTGCTTGGAAGGAGCTAGTGAAAATACATGCATGCCACTGGAGGATGTGATGAGAGCATTTCTACTGCCACAGGAGTGGAGAGGAAGGGCACTGGTGTTTGTATTGCTAGAGATCTCAAGCCACCTTGCATTGGGATAGGGAAAACCAATACTGCCACGAGTGCTGAGGAACAGGAGTGCGAGAGGATACCCATACCTCGGGCTGTTACAGGACAGAGGTGACATTCACACACCTGAATGGTGGGAGAGTAGTGTTACTTTATATTATTAACCAATGGAAACAGCAATTGATTTCTCTTCTCTATGGAACTTGTTATTTGGTCTCTATCACATTTCCATCTACTGGTATTTTTTGCTACTTTTGATGAAGTAGGGCTAATTTGTTTGATCTCTGCTGTGGTAGTCTTTCCATATTTCTAATAACTTCCACTATCTTACCCTTGTTGTATTCCTTCCCTATGTCTCAAGCTGGTTGTCTCCATATTACTAGCCATGTTTCAATTTACATCAGCTGAGCAGAGAAAACACGACAGTCTGACTCAATCTAGTACCATGTGAAGATGCCAAGTAAAGCTCTGAAAACACTTTGGTATCTTAAGCAACATGAAGGGAGATGGAGAAGTTCAAATGAGAGTCAGCTCATTTACTTACTGCATTTCCAGCTTCTGCAGCAAGCCTGGCAGCATATCTGGCAATCAGTCTGTGCTCCTCATCCAGTCTGCTTGGGCTGTCCAAGACACTGCCAAGGGAAAACAAAGCCGACACATCCCTATCAGTATGCACAGCTTCATTACCAGACATCACAGATAGCAGTGGATAGCAAGCGGAAAAGAAGTATTGTTAGGCATAATCACAGTCATTTGAAATGGAAAAGTTGGTAAGAAATCATGCAGACTTTTGCCTTCTCCCACCTTCTCCCCAACACAGGGCCAGGTCAAGATGCCCCGCGCCATGGGGGAATGTCTTCTAGGGCTTTGTCCAGTCTAGTCTTAAGTGCTTCAAGTAAGGGCATCTTCCAGACTTTTAAAGCAAGACCTATATACAGAGGGTGTTAGAAAAACCTGTAATGTTTTTTCTAAGGATGTTTGTTATAGGCTCCTCCAGTGTGTGCGAGCTAAAAAGGATGATAAAGCAGAACAGTGATGGTGAGAAAGCCCCGTGCTTGTGGGACCTGTGACAACCAGTGTCAAACTGAGAATGGCTTCCAAGAAGACCTGACAGAACCACGCTGCCCTGACGTGAAGTGCTCAGACTGTAACTTCATGGTAAGTCCACTGCGTGCACATGGCCTTAGGACGTAATCCGCCTCCCCTGACTTCAGCAGGAGGTGGAGCATGTCCTCGGAGGCCAAGTGGAGAGAGGGGCACCTTGCAGCACAGAGTGACTGTGGTAGGTAGCTATCTGGGAGCTCAAGGGAAACAGTGGCTCAAGGACCCCGGCTCTAGCAGTTCCTGGCCACAGAAACAATATAATGAAATAGTAGAAGTTGGAGGTTTACAGCTAGAGAAAAGAAATCACAAGATGCTGGTGGTGGTTGGTCCTCAGGACTGACAGAGGGGTGTGGCGATCTTTTAGTCTTGTCAACCTGTCACATCCTAGCATGCAACCACCTCTAAAAACCGTCATATACACCTCTGAAATGTTAGGCGTCCAAGCACCGGTGGACAAACTGCAAGCTTTGAGCAAAATGAATTTAAATTAGCCCAAACAGAAAGATCTGCTATCAGCTCTGACCAGGTGTTGCACAGGCTCCAGTGCAATGAACCAGCAGTAAAAAGCCATTTGAAAGAGCAGCTTCTCAAGTCAGCGGCAAACTGAAGCATTTGTCAGAGCTGCTGTTGTCACCAGTTATAAATTATTTAAACAAGAAAAAAAGTAACAGGAGAAAATAAGTCTCAAGAGAAATGAGAAAGCTCCGTGTCACCACGTAGAGCTTTAAATGTGAGAAGTGCTTGGTTCTTGACATGGAGCCCACGCAGACAGTACTGGGCTGGGGAAGCACACAGTGATATGCAGCTAAGTACTTGCAATCAAACCCAAGGTCAAAATCCACTTCCTAAAATGCAGCGAGAAAAAGAAACAACTATCAGGTGCTCAGCAAGGCCCCTGGCAGACGCTCAATTAAAACTGATGGGCTCTGATGCACAATCACCACGATGCTGCTTCCCGCCATGCTGCATATGCATGGCCAGAGTGGGATTGAGACTGAGCCCATCACGCTGCGTTGCTGGTGCAGGGGGAGCTCAAGCACCTGATTTTGGGTTCCCCTGCACCAGCAAGTGGCAAGCACTTGCCGCTCGGAGCCTGGGTCACGTGATGGGAGCCTGCAGCTGTGGGGACCAGTTGAGCCCTTGACTCCAGCTGTGCCTGAAAGCTGGGAGCCCTGATCTGCCACTATTCCCAGCCGGGGGGGTGTATCAAAATCAAGGGCTCCAATGAGCCCTGCAGCTGGGGTTAGCAACGGACCACCGCTCCCAGCTGCAGGAGCCCATCAGAGCCCTTGGCCTCAATGGAGCGGCGACTGGCTGACCGGCGCTCTCAGCCTTGGGACCATGCAGGCAGCAAGGGCCCCACGCACTCAGGAGGCTGGGAGCTCCAGCCAGTCCGGCCACACATTCAAGTATCAGCATGACAGGAACAAGCCCCAAGGTTATTGCACAAAAGACGTGTAATAACCGTCTGGCTTACTCCTCATTCTACTGTGCCATTAACTGCATTAACATGTGGCTGGCTAACTAACAGAGATGTGATTAACTGCTTAATCGTGTCCTAAGTGTAACATGCCAGGAGTCCAACATATGTTTTGAAAGACCTACATTTCTCTTTCACCGTGTACAATCATTTGCACTCATTTTACTGTAACTTCTCGGAGAAATGCTCATTTTGAATGAAGAGCAAAGCTCCAATCAAACACAGTTTTCACTTTAAAATGTGGACTTCTTCAACCTGTAACTATATACTCATTACCTTGGACATCTCTGGACTGCAAGGGCCAGTCAAAAGCAGTATGTCAGAGGTTGTATTTTACAGGCTGGGGCAGCATGAGTGAGCTTAATGGGGTAAAGCTGGGTGCAGGTCATGCTGGTTTAGCTTTGCAGCATAATTTGGCTGCCTGTGTCTATAAACAGAGTAATTTGAACAAAGGCAATTAATTAGATGTACCTGAAGGAGAAACCTGGAAAGTCATGTATAGAACTAGGGAAGTGGTTTAAAGAGATGAAGACAAACAGAAAAATGGGCCAGTGGATTAAGCCAATGTCTCCTCCCCATTTTCCTCATTTCCTCTCACCTTGTTGGCAATGTATATTCAAATCACAATTTTCTTGACCGTGGCACATTTCTATTGTACTTCGATCTTCCCTATTTACATATCTGTTTGGGTTTCATCTGTAATTTAGGCTCATCAGACGCCTGCGCCGATGTGCTGTAATTACAGCGTACTGGATCTCAGATCCTGTGCTGAATCTCCTCGTCCATCTTTGCTTTCTGAGAGGTGGCTACCGAGGTAAGGGAAGTGCTCGATTACCTCCAGGTTCTTTTCCTTGATGGCAATTTGGGGAGGGGGAGTCACATCCCTGGCCTAGGGCAGGCTGATAGAGCACGTCAGTCTTCTTGATGTTGAGAGAGAGACAGGTCAAAAGTCTGGAAGGTTTCTCCAAAGAGATCCAGTGTGGTCTGGAGGTTTTCCTCACTGTGCGCAAGGATGATGCAGCCGCTGCTATACTGAAGGTCAAGGACGGTTCTTTTGGGTACTTTGGTCTTCAAGTGAAGCTATCCCAGATTGAAGAGCCCACCAGCTGTTTGCTATTCCATGTCAATTCCAGACAGAAGGAGTCCTTAATAAGAACCAAGATGAGTGTCAAAAAAATGGAGAACAGAGTTGGGGCAATGACACGTCCTTGCTTGCCCCCAGTTTGGATGACAAACAAACCTGTCTCTGATCTGCTACATAGGACGGTTGCAATTGTCTGGTTGTGAAGAAGCCTCAGTACCTTGATGTACTTTTCAGGACATCTAAACCTGGCCAATACTTTTCACAAGGCTTTGCAACTGATGGAATCAAAGACCTTAGCAATGTTAATGCAGGACATATAAAAGGTCATGATGTTGTTTCTGACAATTTTATTGGCCCTGGTGGGCAACAAAGACCTGGTGGCTCATGGGATGGTCTGAAACCACACTGAGCTTCCCGCAGATCTTCCTCAGCAAGGGGTAGAAGATGGTTCAGGAAGACACGGTGCAAAGGAGGGTGATACCTCAATAGTGCTCACACACACACATCTCCTTTCTTGAA
This sequence comes from Crocodylus siamensis, assembly GCF_052110815.1. Lineage (NCBI taxonomy): Eukaryota > Metazoa > Chordata > Crocodylia > Crocodylidae > Crocodylus > Crocodylus siamensis. The sequence continues at coordinate 426,773,683 of NC_143395.1, read as the reverse complement.
GATAGTCACTATGTTGACATTCCTCAAGTCTCCAGGATCTCTTGGTCCAAATTCATAGAATAAATTTGTTGAGTCTCAGTACCAGTCCCTCACTGCTAGCCTTGCAGATGCCAGCAGCTATGACATTTGTCCAGTAGCCTGGTTCTTGGTTTCCTGAACGGCACGCCATACTTCTTCTAGGATAGGAGGGTTGGTGAAGAACCCCTTTTCAGGGTGCTGAGGGATGGACTCAGTGACACAAATGATTCACAGCTCTGGGGTGCCGCAAAGTGCTCTTCCATCTACCTTGGATAGATTCATGTTCTTTGAGAAGTGCTGAGCCAACCTGTGATCACAGGAAAGTAGGACTGTAGATGGCTTTCATTGCCTGGAAAAAGCCATGCATGTCAAGTTTGTAAGCAGAGAGCCACATCTCTTTGACTTTATCTCGCCACCACTGATTTTTGATCTCCCAGATCCCCCGTTGAGCTGGCCTTTGAGGAACTGTTATGTCTCCTCCTTCTGCTGAGATGAGGTGACATCTTGCCCAGGAGAATGAGCCCTTTTCCATGTTACTGTCTGAAGGCGGTGTTCGTGATGACAAGACATGCTCCATACATTTGCTCAGGAGAAGGATGCTGTTGGAGTTGGCTTTTCCTACTCCTTTCCTCCCAGTGGTGCCATTCCGGAGTGCCAGGTCACATCTGACTCTGGTGCTGAAGTCAGTGAGGAAAATGATCTTGTCCCCCTTGCCAGGTTTAGTCCGAATGTAGTCAAGGTTGGAGAAACTGTTCTTTGACATCATCATCAGCATCAAGCGTTGAGGCATATGCACTGACGACTGGTGTACAGGTTGTTGCTGAGCTTAAGATGAAGGGTCAGAAGGTGTTTGTTAATGCCCACAGGGAGCTCCATATGTTGACTGATAAGCTGACTCTCGATGGAGAAGCTGGTGCTGTGAATGCATCTGCCCTGGGCTGGTTTCCCCTTCCAGAAAAAAGATGTAGCCTCCACCCTCTTCCCTCTGCTCACCCTCATCCCGTCATCTTGTCTCACACAGAGCTGCAACATCGATGTTGTATCTCACTAGTTCCCTGATGACAATGGCAGTTCGTTTTTCTGGTTGTTTGCTGTCTCGGTTATCCACCAAGATGCTAACGCTCCATGTTGCAAAAATCGTCTTCTTATGATGTTTTCGACTGTGCAGAGAGTGATACCACTGGGCACAGTTATCCAGCCAGAAACAGATAAGAAAGCCTAAGTTTAGGGCAACTTTTCTATCCCCTTCACCATGTGGGGTGAGCAGCGGTGAGCCTAAATTGGACTGCTCAGTCTTGGTAGCAGCTGCTGAATTACATTCCTGTCTCAACCAAACTGCAAGATGACAATCAGGTTACTGCCACCTGCATGGCTGGAGACTGCTGGATTCACTGCTCCTGCCTCTGTCACCACTGGTCCACCACCGCAGGGCTTCTAGAGGTGGGCACAGGAAAGTGTGTTGTTTCCTGCAGTAGATGCCTGCACGTGACTGCTTAATGCAAGGAAGCTGGTGCATGGAAACAACAACTAGATAACCTTGACAAGGTGGAAATCTGAATCCAATGGCAAGGGAAAACCCTAGACAGCAGGAGACCTCCATCTTGATGCAGCCTTCTTCCGTCTTCATAGTTGCTGAGATCCTGACATCTGCCTGATCCACCACTGAGGACTTGGGTTGGCCATAGTTTGTCTGCAACCTCCCCTCAGGCATGCTCACCGTGGGGGAGACTCCAGGCATCATAGCTCTGAGGCTCATTGGGACACACAAGCCTCCCCACCACTACATGGCCTCAGTCCACAGAGAAGGCTTTGCCATTACTTCTCAAGCATTATGTTTGCAGACCCGAGGTCAAGTTTGCCTCTTGTTCCTCAGACTTCCACAGGCCAATTAATGCAGATTTCAGCCTTAACCCAAGAAAGCAGAAGGCACAGTGGGAATGAACCAGTAAGCAGGATCACACACCAACGTTGCAGGAATAATGCAGTGTATTAGACAGCAATTGTGGAGAGGCACAGGATCCTTTAACTTGCTCCACAAACATCATTTACGTGTAGGCGAGTGAAGCCATATCAAGGGGTTTTCACTCTTTTGAGCATTTCTTTTAATACAAGAATTGCAGAACTTCTACAGCTCAGCATCTTTGGCCTGTGAGAGCAGCAGTAGCACAGACTGTGTGCTTTCACTCTGCCTAAATAAGCCATATTGCCTATCATTTACCAGATGTGCAAAAAGCAACCAGAGTGACAGCCAAGGAAAAAGTAGCCCCAGACAGAAGGAAAAGAAAGGCAGCAAAAAACAATGGACTCAAACACAGTTCAGGGGGGGCGTGGCTATCTGGGTGAGGACTCTGAGCGAGCGTGCTGGAGCAGAACAGCAGATAGGTTATGCGATGGCCTAGCTTCTCCTACTGAGAAGACAGCGGGCCAAGCCCTTGATTCTGCTCGCACACTGCTCACTCTTGTCCGTGGCACAGGGAGAAGAGAAGCGTATTGGGGGGGACTTGGAAAATCAACAACAAAACTGATTTCCACGATGCACAATCCTTTCTTGGTGTAGATGAGAGGACCTGGCACCATGACACGAACTGGAAAAAACCCTTCCTGTCTATCTTACCCAGGCCAGGCAGCCTCAGTCAGGACACTACAAATGGCTTTTTGTAGCTGCCACTCTGCAGTGCAGCAAGGACCGCTGCTTCCCTACCTGCCTTAGCTTGGTGGAGCAAGACCTTTGAGAGCTCTGAAAAAGACAGGCAGCTGCAACACATAGGAGCCAAAAGTCCCAATGCCACAAATATGAGAGGGCAGATAACTGGCAGATTCTAACGGTCCGGCCTGAAAAGGCAACAACCAAAAGAAGAAGGTAATTTCAGAGAGAGCCACTCAGGGTGCAGTAGCTAAGGACAATGAATAAACAAGGGTCCCTCCACAGCAGGGGGGAAGGAGGCCTGTCTGAATGAGGAAACAGGCTTTGGGGTACGCAAAGCCACAAACAGCACTTTCCCCGCTCTACTAGGGTAGCCGTGCTGTTTTGTAGTGGATTGCAAAGGGCCTGCAAAAGGGAGTAGTAGCAAATAGTGCTGATTCAAAAACCAACAGACCAAATCTCAAGTTTTCTTAATCTCAACTGTTTCCATTTCAAGGATTTCAAGGCAGACCTTTTTTGGGGAAAAAAAATGCACTGCAATTTTTATCAATAGTTACAGAAACTCAATTGCAGTCACTTAAGCCTTCTGATAACAGACGTTTTTTAAACAGTTAACAGTGCTATAACCCCGATCACAAACAGGGCCTTCTGTTTTTGGGAAAGGTTAAGTCTTTCCTGAAGAGGCTTTGATAAAAATTCAGACTGAGCTCTAGAGATGGCCTCGCTTCTGACCAGGCAAGCACGTTCAGTATCACACCAGCTAGGTCAGCACAAGAGAAAATGTCTCTGGACACCCATTGAGAGGAGGCCCTTTTGATAACAATATTTCTTTTGACAAACTAATTGGGCAACAAAAAGTGGTGCCTGCCTTTCAGGGCTTTGATCTGCTCCTAAGAGAATTCCAAGGACCTCCTAATATCAAATCTGCAGAGACGGGTCTCGCCAGGACGGGCATGCAGGCGTGAGAAAAATGCTGCCAGGAACACAGACTCATTAAGGCAAAGATCTGACACCGCTTAAGGGAGGAAACTCTAGCGAGTCTGTGCCACCGCCCTGGCCTTGTAAAGCTTCATACAAGGAGGGCTAGTCACTAGAGGCTGGCAGTCCCTCGGTTCCTGCCACCGAGAAAACGACCTTCCACGTAAGAAAAAGTACACATCTTTCATCAGCTTTACTAAGACCACATCTCTCTTCAGTAAGTATATGACCCCCATCATTGCATCAGACAAATACCCCACGGTCTTCAACCTCTCATGTTTTGGGGCTTTGGTTGTAGCCCTCTTCTAACTATTTAGTTGGTTTAATAAAAAATATCATATTTACCCAAAGAACGTTGTCACACTCTTTAACATGTGCAGGGGAAGCACTGTTTTCCTGTTCTGGGGGAAACCTTTTGACTCAAAACTTTCTCACTGCCTCTTTTAAGATACAGCTATATAATAAACACTCTGGTACTGGAAAGAAAGGAGAACACTTCAGACAATCTGGGGACATATCAAGATACAAACAGATTGAAATAGCGAAACAAAATGAAGCTAATTAGGAGTCTGAGAGAACCAAGACCAGGTAGCAGGTTGCAAGGAGAGAAGGGATGCTAAACTTGAGGCATGAAGGTGGGATGCAAGAAGGCTCTAAAATAGAGAAAAATGCAACAAAGGCACCACGGCAGAGGAAGCAGAGATCCCAAAGTTCCCAGATCAAGCACTGAAGCACAAGAGGATTTGGGTAATCAAACAACCAGCAAGGAAGCAAGCAGCACAATACACGAGGCGATGAGCAACAAGGTGGGAACCATGCGAGCGGCAGCGAGGGAGCAGCCGGGAGGGAAGCTGCAGGTGATGTCTCGTGGAGGGTCTGGCCGGTGCTCTGGACTCTGGGAGTCTTCCACTAGCAGAGGGAGACCCTACGGTGAGCATCTGGTGGAGATGCAGTCTTTAAAGAAGAGATTCTCCTTTATGTCATCCTAAACCAAGAATGTTGCAACTGAATCTCTACAAAGCTAGGGTTTTAAAGGGGAAAAAAACAACAAAACATCCCCCCGCCACTCCAAAAGCCCCAGCCTAAGGCTTCTTTGTCTCCTGCAGGAAACGCAGTAATGATTAGACATCATATGCAGAGACAACACTACACACCACATTATTTAATTTTTCTTGTGAATGAACGTCTCATTCAGGTGGAGAAAGGGGTTAAATGTTGGAAGAAACAGACACCTAAAAGTGAATCTGGGGTCTGCTTTGGGGTACATAAAAAAAACATAAGAAGTGCCAAAGTGGGTCATCCCAGGAGATGCCTTAGAGGGAGAGCATTCAATTGGAGAAGTGGTTCTCAGCCTTTTTGGTCTCTAGACACCCCACAGGACTCGAGGCAGTCTCCATAACTTTGCGAATGCAGTGGCACCCAATTTCAAAAGCGAATGTGTATAATATAGTGCTTACTTCCTTGCAGATGGGCTGGGCAGTGGGTGTGGAGGATCAGCTAGGCAGGGACTGTGCTCATCTGCTTTCCAGCATCAGTTCCTTTTTGCTCCCCAGATAAGCTGATGGGGCCTTTGGTGCTGGTCATGGTGGGTAGGAGGGCTTTGAAGGGCAAAACAGTTCTTTAATGTAGCAGGGAAAGGTGCAAGAACCCAGGGCAAGAAGCTGAAGCCAAAGGCAATAAAATGTGAAATGAGGACCCTGGATTTAAGGTGGTTTAAAGGTGATTAATCACTGGAACAGCTTCTAAGGGAAGGAGGATTATCTATCTGCTGGTGTCTCCTGGTCAAGACTAGATGTCTTTCTGAAGGAGATTTTTCACTCGAACTCAGGTTACTGAGCTCAATACAAGGGAATCTAGATGAGCTCTGAGGGCCTGTGATGAACAGGATGTCTGACTGGGTTATTTAACAGGACTTTCTGGCCCTAAAGTTTATAACACTCAGACCCCCTCTATGCGTGCAGGTAAAGGCGCAATGGGATCTAACGTGTGTCCCACACAATCCACACATGCACGGCAGGAGGCATGACTGTGGGATCGCACATTAGATCCCATCTCACCTTACTGCCAGTGCACCAGCAAGAAGCAAACTCCCATGGCTGGAAGCTGCCTTGATCTCCCAGCCCTGGGGCCTCCACTCCCTCCCCTCTTGCCCCAGGGCTGGGAGCTCACAGCCAACACTCATGGCTGCCGGGACCCAACTGGGTCCTGGCATTGGGAGGTGAGCTGCAGGAGCCCAGTGTCTGCAGGCCCCAGAGTCCAGAGCTGGCAAGTGCTGGAGCTGGAAGTCTCCTTACTGGTGGGAGTCCCAGCCCCAGCTGGGCATGGTGCACTCCTGCACCCGGGAGTCCAGTTGTCTGGTGGGTCTCTCAGCAGCAGGGGAGACCCTGCTGCATGTGCAAATTAGAGCTGGATAGCAACCAGCTATAAAGGTAGTATGCATTTTTGAGGTCTGACTTTATAGCTGGTTGGAGCTTTTTATTGTGTGGTAAGTACATGTAGCTGGTCTCAAGGTAACTTAACAATTAACCAGTTAATTGCATGAAACCTGTAATGTGGAAGGAGCCTCAGAAAAGAGGGGGTCATTATTACTATTAACTGATCACTGTTCATGTGTATCCTCCCACTGCAAAGCCCACCTTGGGCTGATTAAGAGGCTATGATTAGCCATGGTACTACAGAGAATCCCACCCGTCTCACACAGGCATGATCTTTGTGTGGGATTGGGGATGGCAGGAACAGGCCAAAAGCACAGGGACCAGGGCAGAGGCTTCACTGGGGATAGGAAGAACCCCTTTCCACTCTGCTCCTACTGCTGTTGGGTTTATTATGTTTCAGTTTTAAACTCAGAGCCCTACAGAAAATGTAGGTTGTGAACTTCCTCAGGGGTTTACCCTTTGGGGAATGCTCCAAGTCCCTGCTTCCTACTCTACCGTGTCGCAGCAACTACCAGCTACAGATAGCAGCTTCTGAACATGCAGTTAGTGTGATAGCATCTTTTCGCCAGCCCCCTTTCATTACCATCTGCAATGTTCATGCTACCTCTTCGAAGCTGGGAGCTGAGGATTCCTGGCTTGTGCTCCATTGTGGACAATGCTGCTTGCTTCTGGGTACCGAGAGGTTAGCAGAGAAAAGGGCACCTTTCAAGGAATGACCGACTTCTCTCAATGATCTGGAAAGCTCATTCCCTCCCCCCCATGATTAGATACTGAATGATGGAATAGGTCTTTCCTCTGAAAATCCTAGCCAGAGGGCATGGCTGGGCAGGCTGCTGCAAAGCTCCAGGCACTGCCCACTCCTCCTCCCCAGCAGAGATCTGCCTCTGTAGATAGTTAGGTCCAAAAGTGGGACAAAGATGACCTGCAGGCTAGAGTATGAAGCCGGCAGAAATGAAATCGTGGTGGCATGAAGTCACCATCTTTTAGGGCTTTGAGGCGAACCTTTTTCTCTGGCTCTATGTGCATTTACCATTCTAAAACTTATATGGACATGCAGACTCAAACCAAGTGAGAGCCCAGACAGATGCCACTTTTATGGTGTGATTAACATTTTCATCACTCTGTGAGTGGCAACACACCATGCGTTCAGTCAATTTATGGTGCCAGAAAATGACAAACCACCAAGATACTCCACATGTAACGGCACTGTACGCTGAGTGTGTGGGATGCCCTAGTCCTTACGTTGACAAACAGTGATTGTTGGCATCAGGCAAGGGACGGCAGCTCAAGCTGCCTGGTCTGATGCCAGTAATAGCTGTTTGTCAGCATGCGGACAGGGCAGCCCAAACCAGGCCGGGGCTGCCCACAGGTCTGGACATGTGTGGGGGGAGAGGGAACTGATTAGCTCCCATCACTCAGCAAGGTCAAAGCGAAGAACCTGGTGGCCCCAGATGTTTCCAGCTCCTGTCTTTAAACTTGCTGAGCAACAGGCAGGGGGAGAGGGAGGGATTGGACTGACATCCCTTGCCCGGCACTTGCAGAGCCTCGTGCCTGTCTGGGAACGTACCGAGTGCGAAGACACAGCTGACTCCCCTTGGGCTGCACTACGCCCAGATTTCAAACTGTCAGTGCACAAGGAGCCTGGGATCGTGATCCTGAGCTCCATGTGTGCTGGCAAGTTGAAAGGGCACATTTGGCTGTGCTGACAGGACGTGATTGGGATTTTATCCCCAATTCCCAAAACCACGTGTCTTGCCATACATATGTGGCATGGCAGGAGGCATGGCTGGATCAGGGCCTGAGAAATAGGAGACCTTTTCAAAGCACTTGAATTCTGGGAAAGATAAGGAAATGGAGATTAGTGATGGTGGCATTTGATGCATGCCATCTATGAGAGATTAAAGGACCTTACCTTATGTATGCTAGAAAAAATATAAGGCCAGAAGGGCCTCTCTGTATTCACTCTCTGTGAACACTTGGGAGGAGTAAATGCCAGGAAAGGAGAAGAGATTTTTAAATCACAGGGCAAAGCTGGCAGCAGAACAAATGGGGGTAAAGTGGCCGTGAATAAATTTAAGCTGGAAATTAGCAGACTGTCTCTCATCGCCAGAGCAGTAAAGTCTCCCAAAAGGGGTAAAATCTAATATTTCTAGGACGCCTCTTGGAAAGTTTCTGGAAGGAACTGTACAACACGGCTGTCTGTGACAGCACACCCAGGACGTCTCAACTAGTCCTACACTCCTGGGCACCCGCAGGCCTTTTCTCAGAAGCATTTAGAGATTCTAGACACCCTCCTTTCTCTTTGTTTGCTTGGGAATAACCACCCTCGAGTACAGTGTTATAGAATCTGAAAAGGGTCTAGTGTCCATGGTTCACAAGGCTTTAAAACATTTTAGCATTTGTCTAGAACTACAAGTACATTGTTGGCAGTAGCAAAGATGTCCAGTTTACAGAACTGCATGTTCAAAATTGCAGTAAAAAGAGAATCCTGAGAAAAAACTCTGGACCCAGCCTGAAATCAGTGGGAGGAGGGGACGGATTTGAATAAATGCACCCTGGAGTAATGGGTGAAAAAAGCCCTTCACACCACATTACCCCATTTAACCTCTTAACAAGAGGCTTCAGCTGCTCGGGAGTGACCTTCACCCCGTGAGTAAATTCTCCCACAGGAAACAGCATAATTGTTGCCACCCCCACTCCAGGAAAGCTTTCCTAACACTAACCGTGTACCGTTCTGCAGCCGGTTCACATAGCTCGCTATCAGGGCATGCTCGTCAGCTAATCGACTGCCACCATCCAGGCCGTACTGTAACCTAGTGGTCATGAAGGCAAAAAGAGCAAACAAAACAAAAATAAATATAAAGCAAAAAATTAATGAGCGTTAACAAAACACATAGTTAAACATGAACACAAATTGATGACCAATTAAAAAGGGAAATGGGTTTCAACAAGAGTCATGGAAAGGTGGGGTCTGTTGCTGTTAATGATTGACACAGAACCAGTGGGCGCCAATAGCAATGTCCCCGCCGTGGCATAAGCAGTTGCATTAGTGGATGCCAGCACCAGCAAAAGCCCCGGTCAAATGGCAGCGATTGCAGCTGTGCTATTTTTCACAAGAATCACTCACCTTGGGAGACAAGGTTCTTTGGCTAAATCCGATATCTTTTATTAGACCATCTCTAATAGGCTCCGGAGTGGTGACAGACACACAGGTGAAAGCCCGCTGCGCCCCCGTTCCCCCGAAGCCCCCCAGACACCCCCTCAGCAGCCTCAGAGCCCCCTGCTGACCCCCAGCACAGCCGGAGGTGAGCGGGCTCGTGGTGGGAAGGGGTTAACTCCTCGCTCCCTGGGAGGAGGCGGCTGCGTGGAGCCGGGCGGGTCAAGCCCCGCCCAGGCCCCTACTTGGCCCCGCCCCCCAGGGAGCTGTGTGAACAGGCTGTGTAAACAGGCGCTCGAGTTAGCGCGGAGTTCGCGTGGGAGAGGGCGCGGGAGGGCACGAGACCCTGCCTGCGAACCCCCCAGAGTAGTCAGTCCCAGCCGTAGCCAGCCTACCAGAGGCATGACACGGATGGGCACGTGCCGCACCCCGAGGGTCCCCTCAGGCTCTGCGTCCCCCCCCACCCCCCGGGCACCTCAGAGACGGCCGCCCAGATGGAGCCCATGGTCCCGGGCTCCACGCAGACGTGGGCCCCTGGCTCTTGGCTGCGGGGGCTGCCTGTCCCTTTCTCAGGCTCTGGGGCCCAGGAGCATGGCCCCCTCCCCGTGTGGGGTCTGCTCCCTTTTGGCGTCTCTGGCGCGCCAGCGGGAGGAGCTCCAGGCCACAGTCCAGAGACTGCGCGCCATCAGGGACTGTGAGCAGGAGATAGACTCCTCCTGCCAGGCCCTTCTCCCCCAGGAGCCGCAGGGGAGAGCACCGTTTCCCCCCAGGACAAAGGAGGACTCCAGGACCTCCTGCTCTGTCCAGTCAGCGGCATGGACCAAGGTGGTCAAGGGCCCCAAGGCCCGCCGCACCAAGGCCCCTGCCCCGCCGGAGCTTAGCAACAGGTTCGCACCTCTTGCAGCCCCGGCAGAGCCCACGCAGTTGCTGGCTCCCGCAGGCAGCCCAGGCTCGACCGCAGCTACTGGCCCCGCTCTCCCCAAGACAAAGCGTAAGGTGTTTGTTGTGGGAGACTCCATCCTGCGGGCACTGAGGGGACAATCTGCCGCCCCGACCCCTTAGCCCGGGAAGTCTGCTGCTTCCCGGGGGCCCGCATCCGAGACATTGCGGAGAGGATCCCGCGGCTCCTCCGGCCCACAGACCACTACCCCATGCTCCTTATTCACGTGGGCACCAACGACACGGCTCGGAGCACCCCCAGCCAGGTCATGAGGCGCTACAGGGAGTTGGGAGCGGGGCTTAAGGGTCTGGGAGCTCAGGTGGTGTTCTCGTCGATCCTCCCAGTCTCGGGCTATGGGCTGAGGAGGGAGAGGAGGATCCACGCGGTGAACCAAAGACTGCGGCGCTGGTGTCATCGGGAAGGCTTTGGCCTCCATGACCACAGCCCGCTCTTTGGCAAGAGAGGCAGCGAGCTGCTGGGAAGATATGGCCTCCACCTCTCCCCCCCTGGGGAGGAGGCTCTTCTCAGCCAGGCTGGCTGACCTGCTCCACCGGGCTTTAAACTAAGCCCGCGGGGGGATGGGGGGACGACTGCCCCTGCTGGCCCGCTGAGCGGCCCTTGCAAAGCCAGCGGACCAAGGCACTTAAGGGAGCCCACCCCTGCCCCAGCCCTGGCACAATCTGTGGGCAAGGCAAGAGCCCCCAAGGGCACACTTGCCTGCCTGTACACTAATGCCAGGAGCCTGGGCAACAAGCAGGACGAGCTTGTCCTCCTGCTCAGTGAAAAGAAATATGACGTCATTGGGATAACAGAGACCTGGTGGGACTCCACCCATGACTGGACCACGAGTACAGAGGGCTATACCCTATACAGGAGGGATCGTGTTGACAAAAGGGGCGGGGGTGTAGCTCTCTATGAGAAGGAAAGCTACATGTCCTGCAAGCTGATGTTGGTGACCGGCATGGACAGCTAGAGACCCTCTGGGTAAAAATTCGTGGGAAAAACGGCACAGGAGACACAACGGTGGGAGTCTACTACAGACCTCCCACTCAAAGTCCTGAGCTTGACCAGGAGTTCGCCCAGGAACTGACTGAGGCCGCTTGCTCCAGGACCTTGGTTGTCATGGGTGACTTCAATTACCCGGACATCTCCTGGGAGGATCACTCAGCAAAATCCGAGCGGTGGCAAAGCTTTTTCTCGTGCATGGATGACCTCTACCTGACTCAAGAAGTCTATGGGCCAACGAGAGGCAAAGCGCTGCTCGACCTGGTACTGGCTACGGGGGACGACCTAATCGGCAACCTAGTGATCAATGGGAAGTTGGGTGACAGCGACCACGAGCTGATCACCTTCACCATCCGCCGTAAAGCTGGCAAGTCAGTCAGCAACACAGAAGTCCTTGACTTCAGAAAAGCCGACTTTGACAAGCTCAAGAGGCTTGTCGGTCAGGCCCTCAGGGACCATGACCCCAGGGAGATGGGAGTTCAAGAAGAGTGGTTGCTTCTCAAGGAAGCGATCCTCAGTGCACAAGCTAAATCTATCCCAACATGGAGGAAAGGCAGCAAGAAGGCACAGCAGCCCCCCTGGCTCTCCAGAGACCTAGCGGACCTACTGTGGCTAAAAAGGAAAGCCTACAAAGGATGGAGGACGGGATTCACCTCCAAGGAGGATTACTCCGCGCTGGTCCAGTCCTGCAGGGAGCAAACCAGGAAAGCCAAGGCTGCAACTGAACTCCAACTAGCTTCAGGCATCAAGGACAACAAAAAGTCCTTTTTCAGATATGTGGGGAGCCGGAGGAAAAGCAAGGGCAATGTTGGACCCCTGCTGAACCAGATGGGGCAACTGACACCCAGGAAAAAGCCAACTTATTGAATAGGTACTTTGCGTCAGTCTTTCATCAGTCCCACGGGACGCCCATGCCTGCTCTGGGACAGGGAGATCCAGGTGATGGGGATCCCCTACCCTCCATAAATGCTGACCTCGTGAAGGAACACCTTGAGAAGCTGGATACCTTCAAGTCAGCCGGCCCTGACAACCTGCACCCTGGGGTACTCAAGGAGCTGGTGAGCGTCATAGCCCTGCCCCTGGCACGGGTCTTTGAAAACTCCTGGCGCTCTGGTGTAGTGCCCAGAGACTGGAAGAAGGCCAATGTGGTGCCGATCTTCAAGAAACAGCGGAAAGTGGATCCGGCTAACTATAGGCTGATCAGCCTGACTTCTATCCTGGGGAAGATCTTAGAAAAGTTTATTAAGGAGGACATCCTTGATGGACTGGCCCAGGCTAACATCCTAAGGGATAGCCAGCACGGGTTTGTTGTGGGTAGGTCTTGTTTGACCAATCTCATTTCCTTCTATGACCAGGTGACCTATCACCTGGACAAGGGAGAAGAGATTGATGTCATATATCTTGACTTCAAAAAAGCTTTTGATCTGGTATCCCATGATCACCTCTTGGCCAAACTGCCCAGTTGTGGCCTTGGCTCCACCACGATCCGCTGGCTGGGAAATTGGCTTCGTGGTCGGATCCAGAGGGTTGTGATTGATGGCAGTCACTCATCGTGGTGCCCTGTGACCAGTGGGGTCCCTCAAGGCTCTGTCCTGGGACCCATACTGTTCAACATCTTCATTAATGATGTGGACATTGGAGTCAGGAGTGGACTGGCCAAGTTCGCTGATGACACCAAACTTTGGGGCAAAGCATCCACGCGAGAAGATAGGCGGGTGATCCAGGCTGACCTGGACAAGCTCAGCAAATGGGCAGACGAGAACCTCATGGTGTTTAACACCGAAAAATGCAAGCTTCTCCACCTTGGGAGGAAAAACCTGCAGCATCCTTATAGGCTCGGCAGTGCTACATTGGCTAGCACTACGGAAGAAAGAAATTTGGGGGTCATCATTGACCACAAGATGAACATGAGCCTTCAATGCGATGCTGCGGCTAGTAAAGAAACCAAAATGCTGGCGTGCATCCATAGATGCTTCTCGAGCAAATCCCGGGACGTCATTTTCCCCTTGTACTCAGCCTTGGTGATGCCGCAGCTGGAGTCCTGCGTCCAGTTTTGGGCTCCACAATTCAAAAAGGATGTGGAGAAGCTTGAGAGAGTCCAGAGGAGAGCCACGCGCATGATCAGAGGTCAGGAAAACAGATCTTACGATGATAGGCTGAGAGCCACGGGACTCTTTAGCCTGGAAAAGCGTAGGCTCAGGGGTGATCTGATGGCCACCTATAAGTTTATCAGGGGTGACCACCAGGATCTGGGGGAACGTCTGTTCACCAGAGCGCCCCAAGGGATGACAAGGTCGAACAGTCACAAACTCCTGCAAGACATAAGGAAGAATTTCTTTCCTGTCCGAGCCCCCAAGGTCTGGAACAGTCTGCCAGCGGAGGTGGTTCAAGCACCTACATTGAACACCTTCAAGAGAAATTTGGATGCTTATCTTGCTGGGATCCTATGACCCCAGCTGACTTCCTGCCCTTTGGGCAGGGGGCTGGACTCGATGATCTCCCGAGGTCCCTTCCAGCCCTGATGTCTATGAAATCTATGAAAAGATACTGGATTTACCCAAAGAACCTTGTCTGCCTAAGTCTTTAGAACAACACGGCTACAAGCTGCCCGCTTGGGAGAGCCACTGTTGGACCAGAATGGGAGGATGTTGGGTAGTGGCAGCGATGGCATTACCCTGACTACTGTCATTCTTGGAAGTCTCCACTCTGCACTGAACCTACATCTAACTATTCCCTGGTGCTGAACAGCTGTAAATGCAACCAAATAAATGACAAAGTTGGGGCCTGGCTTTGTCATGTGAAATAGGAAGTGCCAGCACTAAGCACACAGGAGATGTCCAGCATGTTACAGGAGTAGGCCCACAGCATGAAAATGGGGGAAACCAGGAAAAAGATGTAGTGAATGGTTTGAACAGAACTGGTCTCTAATAGGCACTTGTAAAGCAATACTGCATTTCTGCATTTTTATGGTACTGAAAGCAGACCTACAGTAATTTTCATGTTTACAAATTGCCTTTTCTAAATATGGAGACCAAGCACAAGAAGATTTATTGTTGGAAAACCACCCAAAATAGCCTGGTCGAGTAACTACTTGGCAAACTTCACAACCAAAGTAGCAAACGTGTTTATTTGCCTATAGACCACGTTTACCATGGCAGCTTCTCAGAGACCCTGAAAGTACAGAGTAGAAAGGCACTGCCAATAAAGTCAACAGCAACATTTTGGTTTCAATCATGAGGCAGATGCTAGATCTGATATCCTGTACTGTCTCTATAGACAAAGCGCCGTCTAGATGAGAAACTCTGGTATCTGCTCACCCACTGGGCATCCTTCCTGTGTGTGTGGGGAAAGCAATAATCTGTGCAGGGGATGAGGGATACCCTGCAGATATGAGACAATGTAAGACCATCATTCTTCCCAAAGGTCTCCCAAAAATGTAAATAAGTTCTTGCTTCTCTAGATGCTCAAAGTGCTCTTTCAGGATGTTCATCCCAAATCATTCCTACTTGAGACAGTTCGGTAAAGGAGTTGTTTGCAGACATCTTTTAAAATACGATAGCTATTATTTCCAGTAGCAGTGCACTGGATATGCTGCAACCCAAACTCACATTTCTTGGACACACAGGCTCTTTTCCTCTTTCATAAAAAGTGTAGCTGGTTAGTATAGAAATCTGCCTGAAGCACAGTGAGACCTTATAATGAAAAAGCAAAATGGAATTACCCACATAAACCCCTGTGGGCAACAAGCAACCTTTGCAATAATGGGTTTGTAACGAGAAAGAAAGTTAACATTAAAAGCTGTGCAGAAGAACTCTTAAGCAATCTACTTTTGTGTCTTTGTAAAGCCTGGCTACAGAAAAGTACAGAAAAACTTAACTTTAGATCCCATTTTAGGAAGCATCGAGCTGCAACCACAGTATTGAAGACTGGAAGAGCCCTTTCCATTATAGTCCATTTCACACGTTCTTGCCCCAGTGAAAAATGCAGCAGAAAGTGCTGAATTCTTATGCACACGACAGACCATCCGCTCGATCTGCAAGCACAGCACACACGGCCGTGCCACAAAATCCACTAACGAAGTGTTGCATTAACACAGAGTTAAGGTTGCCTGGTAGCTTTTCAGGCCCCTCCAGAACGTCAAGTTCAGGAAAAGCAGACATCCAATGTTCAGGGGCACAACGTGACCTGACAGCGGTCTGCCTTCCAGGACAAGAGCAGCTGCTGGGATCCCCCCGCCAGCAGCATGCGCGCTAGCAGGTACAGCTGCACGGGCCGGTGGAGGGATTAGCTGGTTGGGCAGCTCTGCACCGGGGCGTTCTTGCCCTGGAGACGGTCCAAAGCCAGTGGGTTTAATGACAGGTAGGTGAGAGTTCAGGGTTAGATTGCTTGGTGTACAAAGGGAGATGGGATTGGAAAACTGCGCGGGTAAGGTTGAGTTTCTGTGTGGGGCAGGTGCAGGCAGCTCCTTTTCTCATCTAAATTCAAGGCTCATCTTAGCCAAAAGGAAGCTCTGGGCCCTTCTAGAGGAACGTTTCTCAACCCATGGGTTGTGACCGAAAAGTGGATAGCAAGAATATATAAAAGGGTCACGAACAAACTATAAAAATGGATTTTCCTTTGAAGGAGAAAAGTGTGGAAAACTGTGGCTTTTCCTTTGCAGACTGGCAGAGTTCCCCAGAGCAGCTTGGGCCCCTCCCATGCTGCCCCACTCCCCCACCCCCTGCCCCACACACTGGGGGCTGGAGCCTGGGGCAGCAGGTAGGGAGTGAGGGGCACTAGGTTGGGACCGGTCATGGATGTTTACAAATGGGTTGTAGTACAAAAAATGTTGAGATCTGCTACTCTGGAGCGGCCACGTGCCCTGTTCAGCAAGTGTGTGTGTTATGGAAGCACTGGCTACTCAGAGGTCAGGGTTAAGGTTGTATTGACACATACCTTGACTCTGTTTCCCAATTTTCAGGAGTTTAAACTGCAGCAGCGCAAAACATGCCATAGATGCACTGGAGGGTAGGACTGAGATTCAGAGAGACCTCAACAAATTGGAGGACTGGGCCAAAACAAATCTCACGAGATTCAGCAAGGACAAGTGCAAAGTCCTGCATGGAAGATGGAACAATCCCATACGCCGGTGCAGGCTGGGGTGATGGTCCTGGGCAGCAGCTCTGCAGAAAAGGACCTGGGGGGACAGTGGGCAATATGAACAGGAGCCAGCAGTGCGCCCTTGTCGCCAAGAAGGCGACCGGCATCCTGGGCTGTGTTGGTAGGAGCAGTGCCAGCAGATTGAGGGCAGTGATCCTTCCCCCCTGTTCTGCACGGGGGAGGCCACATCTGGAGTCCTGTGGATGTGGACACATTGGAGAGAGTCCAGTGGAGGGCAACAAAAATGGTTGTGGGGCTGGGGGAGAGGACTGGTGAGGAGAGGCTGAGGGAACTGGGCTCACTGAGTCTGTAGAAGAGAAGGCCGAGGGGGATTTGATAGCAGCCTCCACCCCCTGCAGGGGGGCTGCAAAGAGGATGGAGCCGGGCTGGTCTCGGTGGGGGCAGATGACAGGACAAGGAGCAATGGGCTCCAGCTGCAGCAAGGGAAGCTGAGTTGGAGATTAGGAAAAATTTTCTCACGAGGAGGATGGTGAAGCACTGGAACAGGCTCCCCAGAGAGGTGGTGGGATCTCCAGCTG
Source organism: Crocodylus siamensis (assembly GCF_052110815.1). NCBI lineage: Eukaryota > Metazoa > Chordata > Crocodylia > Crocodylidae > Crocodylus > Crocodylus siamensis. Next base: position 426,756,828 of record NC_143395.1, on the reverse strand, counting down.
TGGAGATTTTTAAGACTCGGCTAGACAAACCCTTGTCTGTGATGATGTAGTTGGGGCTGCTCCTGCTTTGAGGATAGGGTTAGACTAGATGTGACCTCCTGAGGTCCCTTCAACCTGAATTTTCTATGTTCTATTGTTTGGGCACTGTTCATTCTGGGCAAATATTTTATTGTCAGTGAATTCAGTAGGTTTGGAAGTGAAAGAGCAAGGGTTTTGTGGGAGACAGAGCTCCCTGAAGAAGCCTGTTGCCACATCGGCTGGCAGCGGAGGTACTACTGTGGCAAGCTAGAGGCAAAGGCAGCTGCGCGATTCCCAAGTGCTCCTCTGCCTTCACGCACCCTCCATTACGGTGGAGCATGGAGAGTGGTCCTGCGGCAAAAGCCTGAGCAAGGAGACTGATGTGTCGGTCTCCTTCTCCACCCCTGATCCCTATCATTGCCTGCGGAGAGTAAACCTGCCAGTAAGCCTCCCACTTCTTGTCACATTAAGCTACTGGCACTTTAGAAACTGCTACAGGGTAAGAACCTGCTCCTTGATGTCTGGTGGAGCTGGCAGCACAGCCCTGCTCTGCCCACATCATCCCTGCCATGCCTGTGGCACCCCTTCACCCCTCTTTCGTGAGTCTTTCAGCTCCACTCCACCCACCTTTGGGAGGAGTAGTATATGCTTTATACTCTGTATTTCTTGGTTTCAGAAGTTTAAATTTGTGTTACCATAATTCTTCATCTTCTGGTTTCAGAAGGCCAGTAGTACTTTTGTCAACCTTAAATGCCATATTAATGACACTCTTCTCCCACAGCCAAGTTGCACTCTTTCTCAACTGCCCCGGCTCTTCGGCCATCAAGATCTCAGCCACAGAAAGCCGCGGTGGCGTGTTATTCCTCCAGAGCCTCCCTCGCATCTCTCCTCTCTGCCTGTGCAGCCCAGCTAGGCTGTCCCGACCCGGAGGCAGGAGCAGCCTGGGACCATCAGGGTGAGGAGCTGGGAGGAGCGGAGGCAGGGACATTGCACACGGCAGTGAGACCCGCCGTTTTGAAAGAGGACAACAGACATCGGAAGGGGAGCGTGGTCCAGCTTTCCCCTTCATAAAGATGGTGGACAACAATCACCATCTGATGTGCAGTTTGGCCTGGTAACCTGGGCCCCGTCTGTCATTCGGAGGTCTCGCTAGGTCCTTGTACCCAGGCTATGTCTAAAATCTTGCGCTTACTTTCTGCATGACCTGCCAGCACATCTGAGACGCAGTCTTTCTTAACAAGCTCTTCTTGCCCTGCACCTTGACGAGTGCAAGGGTCTTTTCCACAAAACCGCAGTGGCACTGCACCTGGCTTCACACTTCCACCCAATAGTCCAGACACCGCCTGGGACATGGGAGACTTGGATCCAGACCCCTGCACTGCCCAAGGGACTTAAAACACGCGTCATCCTGCCATGGAAGCGCTCCAGTCACCCAGCTGCGTGGTGCTCATGGTGGGCAGCTCTCCTGGTGCTCCATCCACACCGCTGAATTGCCCAAAAACGGTTATATATTCAGGGGGCGAGAGCGTCTTGAGAGCCTGTTGGTTGGACTTCTAGGACTGGATGCCACTAAGTCATCTGTCCATTCCTCCACGCTAGACCGTCCCAATCACGTCCGTCTGACCTGTTCCCGAAACCAGCCAATGGCAGGCATGCCACAACCCCCCTAGGTAACTTATACAGGTTACCTTTGTCATTAGGGGAAACTTCCTAATAGCCAACCCAAATAATACTTCAGAAATCTCATTTCCTTGGGTGGACACAGAGAACAACAGATCTTTACCTTACTATAAGAACCCCTCACACCCTCGAAACACTTTCATCGTATCCCTCGGTCTTCTCCTTACTGAACTGGACAAATCCAGTTCCTTCAATCTTTCCTCATAGGTCGTGTTTTCTAAATTTTACCTTTATTTTGCTCTCCAGTGGCTCATATCTTTCATAAAATGTGGGATCTAAAACTGGGCCCAGTTTTCCATGCAAGTGTTCACCAGCGCCGAATAATTACTCCCTGTGTCTTACACGTGATGCTCCTGTCGCTATATCCAAGACGACAAACATCTCCTTTTTTTGCAACAGCATCATGCTGTTGACTCCAGTTCAGTCTGTAGCCCACTATAACACTCAAATACTTTTTGACAGTACTGCTGTCTAGGCAGTTATTCTGTATTTTGTCCTTCTGCTTCTTTCCCTTCCCACGCAGCGCGCTTGGAAGCCATCTTTATGGATTTCACCTTATTGATTTTAGACCATTTTGCCAATTCATCAAGATCACTTTGAATCCTAATCTTATTTTCAGCGGGCTTGCAATCTGTCCCAGCTAGGTATTGTTCACAAACTGTCTACTCCATCATCTAAGTCATTAATGAAAATATTGAATAGCGCCGATCTCAGAACAGACCCCTGTGCGATCCTACTTGATACATCTTCCTAGTTTGACAATGAACTGTTGAAAACTACTCTCAGCACAGCACGGCCTTTCAACCACTTGTACCCTAATTTTATGGCACCTGTGCAATATTTCTCTAATTTACTTGTGAAATTTATAAAACTGTCACATGGTAAAGCATCAAAAAACTTACTAAGTCAAGGTATATCACACCTACTGCTTTTCCCTTAGTCATTAGGCCAAGTATCTTGTCAGAAAAGGGAAATTAACTTGCCAGGATCTGCTTTTGAAAAATCCAAGCTTTTTTTTTCTTTATCAGCTTATTTGCTTACAAATTGATTAATAATTTGTTCTGGTACCTTTCTGAATATCATAGCTAGAATGACTGGTCTGCATTTCCCAGGCCAAACAATTGCTCTCACATTTGCATACCGTATGTGCAATTCATTATCCTGAAGAAAACAAAAAAATAAAAATGCAGGAGGGACCTCAGGAGATGATCTATTCCACCCCCTGCTTCAAGACAGGACCAAGAATAGATGACTGTCTAACCTGTTCTTAAGACCCTCTGAAAACGGAGGTTTTCTGGCTTTATTAGACATGTTGCTCCAGTGTTTTACCAGCGTAACCGTTAAAAAGGCTTTCCTAATATCCCCCCTAAATCTTTCTTGATGTAATTAAGGCTGGCATCTTCTTGTACTTCCCCCAGTGCATGTGGTCACTACCCCCTGTATAGCAATCTTTTAAGCACGAGGGGGCCGTGAGCGTGTGCTGCTGCCACCACCTCCTCCCCACAACTCTTCTTCGTCTCAGACTAAACCAGGGGTGCCGACATACGACTCAGGGATCAGGCCCATGGAGCCACACTGTCTGGCCCGTGGGGCTTGCAGAGGAGCCAGGCGCTCCGGGGTGGGACTTGCTGCCAAAATCATGGGCACAGGGGCCCGTTGGCAACACGTCAGCAGCACAAGGGGAGCAAGGGCCGTGTTAACCCCTGCTGTTGCTGCTTCTCCCGGTACAGCGTCCTGATCTGACCCAGGAGCAGGGCAAATTTGATAGCCCTGGACTGAAAACCAAATGCAACTACAACTTTTCTGCATAGCTCATGTTTTCTAAAGCTCTTCCTATTTTAATTTCTCTCCTCTGGACTCACGTCAGTTGGTCTATATTTTTCTTCCAATGTGGTGCCCAAAACTGGTCCCAGTGTTCCCAGCTGTGGCTTTACCAAGCTGTAGTGGAGTGGTATAGTCACCTCCTGTGTCTACACACAACACTGTTGTTAAACAGTCTCAGAACAGGATTTCCTTTTTTTTGCAACAGCACCACACTGTTGGCTCCCATTTCATTTGTGATGCACTATAACCCCGATCCTTTCCTGCTGTTGTGCTGCCTACCCAGATCATTCCTGCTGAACATGTGGCTGATCTCTTCCTGCTCACACAGCACTTTGAATTTGTCATTACTGAACTGCACTGTGTTGATTTCATACTCTCGCTGCCATTTGTCTGGATAATTGTGTGTTCTGATCTGGCCTCCAAAGCACTTGCAGGTTGCTGTCATCTGTGAACTGTAATAGTGCACTCTCTATTCCACCATCCAAGTCGCTAATGAAAATCTGGAATGGAAACAGGCCCAAGACAGAGCCCTGCGAGGCTCCATTCAAGCTGACATCCCAGTGGGGAAGTGAAACTCAGTGGACTGCTTGTGGCCTCCTGTATCGCTTTCTCTGTCTTTACCATCCATATCAAAACTGTAGTCATATGATTTATCCTGTCAAGTCTCTGCTACACAATTATATATGGTAGCTCTGGTAGTGCAATGAGAATTTCTGGGTCTTTTGATTTATTTCTCAAACTGTGGGCATGTGTGTGTACATATCTCAAATATTTGGTAGGTCAGCCTGTTATCCTCACTCTCATTACATGCATGGCTCTACTGCATTCTCCTCCCCCCAGATTCCAGCCCCAGGAATGTAATAATAATAATAATAATAATAATAATAATAATAATAATAATAATAATAATATTTGCTTACTTTAGGGGATTTATCATCAGCCTTCTTCAAACCTAAATTAGAGCCATCCTTGCTAAGTTAGTCAGTGTTTAATGCTCCCTCTCCTCTTCATTAGGTGAACTTGGTTTCTTCCAAGGATTCCTGCTTTGTGGAACACAGTAGCAAGGCTCTCCAGTTGACACTCTGCAAAGCTATATGTTCACCCCCCAAAATCATGTGTCCTTGCCTGGAGCATTATTCTCAGCTGGAGGTAGTGATGAGATGACTATCTATGTCCCTATTTTCTTCATCCATGCTCCCAGACCTCAGATTCAGACTTATATTCACATGCACAAGCAACATGGGGTAATACTCAAAGGTCTGAATGAATGTTGGAAACCTTCTTGTGATGTCCTCAGTGTTGGTTCAAACCAAGCAGAACTAAGATCTATGCTACTGTTATCTATACACAAGCCACCTAGTTTAAAGTTGGCCTGGGTCTGCCTACATGCCCTTCAAATGGCACCTTTGGGCTGTAGATGCATCTTTTGATCCTTTCTTTGATTCCTCCTGTGGGCATGGAGCCATCAGCTCAAGCTCACTAGGCCCAAAACAACTCTTCATGTCCCTCATCAACACCGCTCTCCTACTTGGTCACTCCAGCGAACGCTCCCATCCAGCATCTCACTCAGGCCTGCAAGCTGAGCACCACCAGGTTAGGTCCTCAGATCCCAATTATGTCTAAGACTTGAAGATTCAGCATAACAACATCTCCCAACTATGGCCATTGCTATCCATCTAGGCTCTCATGGGGTGCCTGCAGACATGCGGGACACCTGCTCCAACGTACTATAATTAACAGAGTCTGCTGGAGCACACTAATTAGCACACTCCAGCACCCTTGGCGTCTCATGCATTCAGCGTCTCTGTGCTTCAAAATGGCAGTGGGGGGACTTGAAATAAAGCTTGTTCAAAGTTGCCCCCACCACCATTTTGAAGTGCAAGATGCTGAATACACAAGACGCTGCAGGCACTTTAATTAGAGCGGCTCCTGAGAGCCACTCTAATTAAAGCGCCCTACCCCCCACCCCTGGAGCACATGTAAAGATGCCCATTATGTCGTGCACTGATTACTTCAATAGCTTTTTCTCTGTGCCCATCTGTTCTCTCTTGCCCTTCACTGAAATTATTCTTTGGGGCAGGAACTGTCCTCGTGTTTGTGTCTTTACGGTGTCTTATGCAACAGAGTGGTGCACCACAGATAGAGGTCTAGGTGGAAGGGCTGTACACATACTAAACAAGAAGAATTTTTGTCTAAGGCTTTTTGGAAATGTATGTCCCTGTGACATGCAGTGCCTTCAAGTACAGATGTGCGTTCAGCCTGAAGGACTCAATAGGGACCAGCTGATTGGTGAAAAAGGTTTTCCTAATATCCGACCTAAATCTTCTGTGAGACAGTTCATACCTTTTAAGTTTCCAAGTAGATAGATTACTGACCGTGCCAGTAGGCACCTGCTGACATTTGCCCACTGGTGCCTGTAATCTACAGAACTAGGAGCTTTTCTATTTTTAATTTAAAATAACAGGGAGATGAAATGTTTTTTAAAAAAGGTAAATGTAATGTTATGCACTGTTATTCAAGCTAGAAATGAAGACATGTGAAAGTTAAGGTAAAATACAATCTCAGATCTAGCACTAGGCTTGTGTGAAATTCTATGCATACTCCATTATAGAATACCTAATATCTGTTATAATTGGAGAATTAGCATGTAATCTTGTACTTTACAACTATTCTGGAATGCATTTCTTACATTCCTCATTCCAAGATTCCCAGATAGAGTATTACTGCAATGAAACTATACCCTAATTTACTCCAAAACAGTTTCCTGGGTGAAAGGAAAACCACGGGGCAGTAGGAACTGTGGTAACTGGGGAACAATGTTGCTTTGACAAACTCTAAGCAAGACTGCCTGTTCCTGTCTGCATGTTTAAAGGCATGGAAGGGTGTAATGGGGCCTTCCCATTCTGTATCCCTATACTGAGATATGCACAGGAATCACAAAAGTTATGTGAAGATGCTGCTGCTGCTTGCCTCTCAAGGGTGGCTACCTGCAGAGACTGGGCACACTTTCTTTTAGCTGATCACTTTTGCCTTCCTTATGCTTCTGGGAGGAACTGTGCTGCCTGGAACTTCCACTTAGTTCTAAATGGTTTGCTGGTATAGCCGTAGCTACTATATCAGCAAAAAAATGCCTTTGGTAGTACTGTATATACAAATTCAGTGACAGAAATAAGCTATTCTGGAAAAGCCACTTTTATGTACCTCTTACAGGTTGCTAATTATGCTTCACACACACACGCACACAGAGTACAGACAGAAAGCTATGCCCAAAGACTGTTAAGGTTATAAAATCATGCATGCAAAAGTTAGGTGATGCCAAAATCAAGGCTTCAAGGTAGGAGGTATGTCTATATGGGCTGAGACACGCCCTGCTTGCTAGCTCCCAATACAGCAACTGTGCAGCCGCATTAGTTCAGTGCTGCAGTCCAACACGGCTGCGCTCCCCTTCCAGCCTTGGAGCCAGTGCATGCAGCAGGCGCAGCAGGCTCCAGCACAGTGCTCCCTTCAGCTTACAGACCAATTTAAATTCAGCACATGTGCGCAGATGCAGTCTCTAATGACATGATCACATGTTATGTTCTCCATAGGGTACTCGCTTCTGTGTTCAGAGACACAGGATAGAAGGTGCTTACGAAGTAATTGGCTATCAGAGTTTTGTTTTATCCTCACGGTTCAACGTTTGGCCTCCTTTCCTTACTGTGCACCAGCCAGACCCTGCTCTGAATAAAGAATCATTCGTTTCCTCCTGGGCTTTTCCATAGCGCTTGTCACTGCAGCATCTGAGCACTTCCCAGGCACTAATGAGTTGATTTTCACAACCCCCTGCGGAGGTGAGAGGCTACTTCTATTTCGGTTTTACAAATGGAGAACTGAGGCATGGAGAGATTAAAATAAAAACCCTCCACTTGTGTGGAAAGCTCAACGCGAGGTGAGTAGGACCAGAATTTGCAGAGTGCTCAGCAGTACACAGCACTTTGCAGGGTCAGAGCACAGCTCCCACTGGCTTCGGCTGCAGTTGTGAGCACTTAGCAGTGCTGCAAATGAGACCCCGGAGGCGCAAACCAGGACCCAGAAAACCAGGAATCCACAAACAATGACTGCGCACCTGGGACTGGCTCAGCGTTGCACCAGTAGCATGTTTTGTTTGTGCACAAGCTATTTCTTAGGTCTTCACATACTCAGCGCCCCAGCAATGCTACAATCCAGGCAGTGAGGTCTGCACGGGCAATCAGCAGGCTGGGGTGTTTGGATCCGGAGCGCACGAGCTGACAGAAGACCCGGCAGCAGCTGGAGGCTGTTGTGGTTTGTGGCTGGCACTGGGGGGCGAGGGTTGCGTGGCGTGCCAGTAGATATCACAAGCACTTGCTGGCAGCAGAGGAACGGCGGGGGTCAGGAACGCTTCAATGGCCAAACGCCCTTGCGCCACCTGCTCAAACCTGTCCCACACCCAGTCCCATTCCTGCCCCATCCCTGGCTCCTCCTCCCGTTCCCTGGCACATCACACCTGTTCTCTGCACTCTGCCGTCTTGTCCCGTCACTGCCCTTTACCCATGACCTTGGCTCCTCATCCCTCATACTTCCAACCCCCCCCGTTGGACCACAACATTTTCTCCCAACCTAGATCCTGGCAAAGTCTTTTCCACCTCCTCACTCCTCCTCCTAGTCACTCTGCCTAACCCAGTGATTCTCTACCAGGTTACCATGGGCCCCGCGGCTGCCTCAAGATCCTTTCAGGGGTCCCGCAGGGTGCCGCACAACATCAGGACTGGTAGGGGTGCCAACAAGATAAACCCAGAGATTTTGATTAGAATTCATAGCGTTACAGATGTTCTGCCCGGCTGCCGTCTCTGAGTTCTTTGCAACACAAGAATTGTTCTAGTATTTTTCTGTAGTCAAAAAATGAGTGAAAATGAAAGGGTGGGATTTTCTGAGGGGTGCCTTGAGTCTAACAAGGAGTGCCTTGAGACTACATGCGGAGACCCGCTAGCCTAACCAGTCCTGTTTTCCCCTCCCTGGGCTCCTTCTCAGATCGCAGCCCCAGCCCCACCTCCCCACCAGCCCTGGGCTCTTCCTGCTGGTCCCAGTGTCTGCGGCCCCTCTCGTACCTCCCTGCCGCCCCAGCATGCTTCTTGTGCCAATCTGCTCCCTCCGCCAAGGTCTCTCCACCTCAGGGTCCAACTCTTCGCTCCTCTGCATTTTAACCAGGACATTTCTTCTTTTGCATGGCCAGAGAACAAAGCAGCCTGAATCTCCCTGCTGTGAGCTCTTGTGCCTGTGGTCTTCAGCTGCTTCCAGTTTAGCTCCCGCAGCTTTGGATATGAGATGCCCAGCCCTGACAGAAGGTTTCGAGACATTGGCTGCCAAACCGCAGCATGTCTCTACTAACCATGTGTCCTGCTCACAATATCCACGCAAAGGAAACAAATCAAAGAAACCAACAAAGCAACTCCCTAACCAACTCTGCAGCAAGTACCCAAAGCTAATGTACAGCTGTGAATGTGGCGCCAGAAATTATTAATGATGCTGCTATTTACACACAAAGCAACAAGAACTCAGTTGGGTTCTGCTACCCTAGAAATACAGCAAAACATCCTTGCTAGAGACCGTTGTCACTAGGGAAAAAAGACTGCAGCAAGGAAAGTTGAGGTTGGATATTATGAAAAACTCTCTCAAGAGGCAGGTAGTAAAGCACTGGAACAGGCTCCCTGGACAGGTAGTGGATTCTCCATCCTTGGAGGCTTTCAAAGTCCAGCTAGACAAAGCCTTGGCTGGGATGATGTAGTTGGGCTTGGGCCTGGTCCTGCTCGGTGCAGGGGGTTGGACTAGATGCAACCTCCTGGGTCGCATGCAGATGAGCACAGCTGTGCAGTATGCGGCACCATATGCTGCATGTTCAGATGTTCTCTGCACCTCAAGGGAGTGCTGCCCGTGTGTGAACTGCTCCGCCTTTTTTTCCTGCGGGTTTTTTTGACCTCCGGATATCCTGAGGTCCCTTCCAAACTGAATTTTCTAAGATTTGATGGTTTTCAACATTCAAGTGGTATTAGAATCAACATTATGACAATACAATTGTATCAAAAAGGGAATAATTACTCCCCGCACCTTAGAAAGAAACTTTATGCTTATTCTTTGTTTCATTTGTTTCTAAATCTGCAAAAGTAAGATACCTGGCCTCTTCTGGGCTAGAGACGGAAGTGACAATAAACCAGTTTAAGTGACCAGAAACTGGTTTAAACCTGTAACAGAAGTTCGATGCACATAAACCAGTTTAAAAATGGCTGAAACTGGATTAAGATAAACCTGGTTGAACGTAGTATGAGACTTAACTGATTTAGGTCAAACCAATTTATGAAACGTCTGTCCCAGACCCCTTCCTGGTTCAAGTTAAATTACAGTCCCCCAGCATCCCAGCATGCTTTTCAGCCCTGGGCTGGACGGTGCCGTCTGCTCCAGAGAGCAGGACTGGCCCTGCCCCTCTGCTCCCCAGCTGAAGCAGTGAGGGCTGGCTCACTGACCTCACTGGCTGGCTCACTGACCCCCCAGGCAAACCCCAGCTAGGGTCGGAGGCCAGGGAGGGTGGTTAAGTTCACCATCCCCCGAGTACAGAGCTACCCTGCCCCTCTGGCTTATTTAGTGCTGGTTGTGACTATGGGCTACAAATCCCAGAGGCACTTGGAAGCAGGAAGAGCAAGTGATGAGCAACCCTGCAGAGTCCTGCTGCTGTGATTCTGGACTGCAACTCCCAGAGACCTCAGGAGCAGCAGGAAGAGGAAGTGAGCACACAGCCCATGCTGGCTACATGCCAGAAAGCTGTGCTGTAGTGCCCCTGGCTTCTGTCACTACAGGCATGTGGCTGTATTTCCTGAATCAAAAGTGAATGTTTGTTCATTTGCTGATTGGTTCAACCTTTGCAGCTTAGACTAACCTGCAGAGACCAAATAAATCCAGCCTCAGGCTTTTTGACTGTCTGTACTTAGCTCTTATGAAGAGATAAGGATATCACTTGCATATTAATTACCCAAAGAGTGGTTGCAAAGAGGATGGAGCTGGACTGCTCTCAGTGCCGGCAGATGACAGAACAAGGAGCATTGGGCTACATTGCAGCAATGATCTCAAGTTGAGGTTGGATATTAGAAAAAGCTCTCGTGGGGAAGGTGGTGAAGCACTGGAACAGGCTCCCCAGAGAGGTTGTGGGATCTCCATCCTTAGAGGTTTTTAAGACTTAGCTAGACAAAGCTTTGGCTGGGATGATGTAGCTGGGGCTGGTTCTGCTTTGAACAGGGGGTTGGATTAGATGTGACTTCCTGAGGTCCCTTCCAGCCCTCATTTCCTATGATTCTATGGCCTATTTTGGCATAACTCTAATAGCAATTAGATGCAATACTTAGTTGTTTAAAGAATGTGTGCCTGAAAGCAGAAATTCAATTATACTGCAAACATAGAAACAGCCTAAATCAAGTGATGTCAAGCACAAAATATCTCTCTCTCCCTAAATGAGCAACATGCTGTGACTGCATTCTGCAAAGTTCCTTTAAAATATCCAGGACGCTACTGCATGCCTCCAGCACTCTCTACTTAAGTGCTACCTTGCTGTCCCTCTGACGTTTTAGAAAGGTTATTTTGAATCAACGGTGATACATTGAATAAACAAGTTGGTACTTGCCACTCATAACTACTGGGCTCAAAGTGTTTGGGGAAAGTGAATACACAACTAAAAATAAAAGATAAATTGGCTGTAAGTAATTCCGTTTGAAATAATCCTCCTTTGTTCCCAAAGGTACTGTCTGCTGTGGGCTATATGTATACACTGCCTGGCCATCTCCTGTGAAACAAAATGCCAAAGCAATGCCTAGAATCTCTTCGAGAAATAATGCAAATGGCATTGGTACATGGCACTTTGCATGGTTACATGGGGGAAGAGAAAGACTCGGTCACCAGGACCACCAGAACGCATTTCTCTCTCTTCTTAGTTTTGTCTATTTGAGCTTGAGAAATTTAGGCTGGTGCTCAAGTCATGCTTGGGCAAGGAAGGACCAGGACTAGAACAGGCAATACAATGCTTGAGCAGCTCTGGAGCTTAGCTGGTGGAAACTCAGTCCAGGTATAACACAGATACATGGTTGGTGGGGTGGGAGAAGTAACAAGAAGAGCTGGCAAAGATCACACTGGCACCACTAAACAAAGGAATGAGAAAATGATCTATACGAAGCATGTGAACAGCTAGGATATGCTACTGCATCCTGGGGGATGTTCACAGATGTGCAGCAGTAACCACAGCTAAGAGCACTTTTTTGGCATGTGCCTTGCAAGAAGCGTCTTTCTCCTAAACGAACCTCAATAAATTATTCATACTTTTGTTCCGTTCAGACTGCAATGCCGTAGCATACTCTCTGTGAGATGCATGCTGAGACCATTCAAGCTGAAGCTACTGGCTCACTTATTAAGTGGACTTTCTCACTGGAAGCCTGTTCTAGCAGGTACCACCAGCAACGAGACAAAAACACAGGCTAGCTCATACTTCATTTTAAGGGCAAGGTCCAGCTCATGCCTGCTTTGTCAGTCACAGGTAGTGGATGCGTTTCCCTTATTAGGTTTTCAAACAAGTGCTTCCACTTCTATTCTCTGCTGAATGCCTTCTCACACATCCAGTCTCTTCTGATCAGTGAATGAGCTTCCTTACACGACATCCTGCCCTCTGGCGAGGGAAAAAACAGGGCTGGGAGAGAAATGTTGATTCTGCAAGCTAACTCCCTGGCCTATATTTTTTAGAGCTATATGATCAGGGGAAATGGCTGAAGGTCAGGGTGGGGAAGCTTTTATGGCGCTGAGATTTTGAAGGATGCATTAATGGTGTGTTGACAATGAATAATATAGACCAGAGAATCAGCTACAGATTAAGTTGTTACATAAAAAAAAAAGAAGAAGAAAAAAACCCTGCAAGAATTAAATGTGCATAAGATGATCTGAAATCCTCATTTGGGAAAATATCATCTCTGGAAATATTTCTGGCCAAAAGAATGTGGATGTCTTTCTTTTAGTTCCTCTGAGACCGGAGTAATTCAAGTCTGTCTTATTCTTCTTGGATATTTTCTGGATGTTAAATTAATGAGAAATCCATTAATATCTCTAAGTGGTTACAACTCTGAGGTATGTATCATCCAACGACCAAACAACGTGACAGCCTAGGGAACAGGTCCGTGTCCAATTAGGGACTCTATCTGATTTCATGAACTGTTTGCAATTGTTACCATCACAGTGAATTAACACCATTCATGTGTTGTAGGACCTTGATATGTAGCAAGGAAACTATTTCAGAAAGGTGCAATGCAGCAAGGGCCATCAGCACTGAATGCTGAGCAAAGCTGCTCTGGGAGAGAAGCCACCAGTGCTGCCGGAGCTTCCTGTCGCTGCTACAGCTGTAAGAAGGAACCAAGGGACTGTCTGGTCTGCCCCCCCGTTTAGGGCCTGTGGTACATGGGGTCACCATGACTCAGGCCTGACCTCAGTGGACAATAACGCATGGGATATATGTGCTCCAAAAGTGAACTGCACATGGGTGAAGAAAGGATGAAGAGCTTATCAATCCCTAACTTCAAGTATTTGTAAGGACATCCCGGGGCACATATCCAGTCGTCCAGTATTTTAATCCTGAACTGCTGTTTGCAAGTTTGTATGGGTTTGCTATGAAACTTGGCTCTGTGGCTGTGGAAATAACCCAGCTTAATACATGACGGTATTTTAAATGATGCTTGTGGTATCCTAAATTAATATCTGTGATGAGTATCAGAGAGGCAGGCCAAGTAAAACAGAAAGCCTGTCATTTGAGGTGACCGAGGGAATCCCTGCACATTTCTGACCCTAGTACTTACAATATAAGTAAATCTTCAGGGAGCGTCCTATTGTTGGCCTGATCATGGGGAAAGCTCTCATCATTTGGGAGATTTGCCAGGACCAGCTCCACTGACTGTAAAGAATCTTTTTTCCCAGGTTTTTCCTCTCAGTAGATTGAATGTATTAACAGCTTTCAAAGCCTGAAGGAATTATCATGATAATCCGGTGTGACCTCCTGCAGAACACGGGCCAGAAACCCAGTTCAGTAGTGCCAGCATCCGAACCATAACTTCCATTTGAACAACAGCATACCTTTTAGAGAGACACCCAACATTTAAAGAGTTCAAGGAATGGAGAATGCTTTTATAATGTCTTACATCTCTCTGTGTGATATTTCCAGACAGAGGTCAGCAGGGAGCAAAGAGAATGGGGCATATATCCCAAGTGACACGTCACACGATGAGGCTGCATCGCAAGATGTAACCCAACCCAACATCTGCAGAGTTATTTATGCAGCAGCACAGAGCACAGCCATTAAGAGGCAATAGAAAATGACAAATGTATGCCCTGACAAACTTTCAATCCTGATGTAAAAGCAAGGAATAATAGGAAACAAAGACTCAGTGAAGGCAGGTATGGAAGAATAATGGGAAGAAAAGCAAAAGGCGAGAAACTGCTTAGCTCCTTTTAAAAATATCAATTTTGGGATCATCTAGGCTGAAGGGCAGGAGATGATCAGGACGCTAGAGGTGTTGGCAAAAAGTGTGTCAAGAGAAGATGGGTATTTGAATATGATGAGAAAAGAGATGAGGAGCCAAGGCAGTGCCTCAGGACCTGGAGGGATGTGCAATCAACGCAATGAGCTGGAAATGCTGCTGGAAAGGAGGTAAGCGACACAGATGTGAAAAACACCACCCGAGAGAAAGCTGTGGTAGCTGAGCCGAGAGAAGACCTCAAGAGGCAGCATCGTTTTGGCAGCAGGGGCAGACTTCGGAGATCTCGTTCAAGAGCTGCAGCACTGGGCAGCAGCCAACTCGTAGGTCCATTGCTCTTGCAGAAGCCTGGGGCAGTGGCAGCGCCAGCAAGCGAGACGCAGCCAGCCAGTGCCTCTGCCCTCCCTCCCCTCTGCAGCAAGCACATCAGAGCTGCCACTTCGAGGTGCGCGTTCCTGTGAGATGTACTGAATGTGCATGTGAGAACTGAACAGACTTTTGGTCAAATCTGCTTCTGGCAATTAATGCACAGCGTTACCTTAGGTTCCCAATTTCTCCTTCCATGGTAGCCAGCCTGGCAGCACTCTTAAGCATACTTGTGGCTGGAGTCATTTCATTTGTGAATGCCTGTGCACAAACACATTGGTTCCCACCCTGCCTTGCCGTGTGGACCCTGTGACAGCTCACAGGGGACTTCAGAGGCCACAACTCACCCCCCAAGTCCTCCCCCCGAGCTGTGTAGAAGCCCCAGGACCAAAGCAGCAGCACCGGTGACGGCCATGAGCAAACTTCCACAGCGAGATGCCAGAAGCAAACTTCTTTTTAAATCCCAGCATTAACTTCTGATCCCACATCTTAGCAGCTGTTTTCCGTCAATTTACCTTGTGTTCCTGCTTCCCTTCCCTTTCCCAAACTAACTCCTCTTCCCTCCTACCTTCATCATATCCCCTTCCCCAAAGGGAGGCGCACCCCCAATGGCAGGGAGGGGCCATCCCCAGGGAGGACTACACTGTGATTGCTGGGGGATGCAGGGGGGTCAGGAAGGCCAAGGTGGAGATGGGACTGGGACTCGCAACCCGGATCAAGGACAACAAGAAGTCCTTCTTTAAATACATAGGGGGCAAAAAGAAGGTACCAGGTAATGTGGGGCCCCTGCAAGACACGCTAGGAAATCTGGTCGTCACACCAGACGACAAAGCCAACCTATTTAACAACTTCCTTGCCTCCATTTTCCTGAGCAGGGACCGGGTCACCCCCCCGCTGGGCCCCTCAGGCCCCAGGGGAGGCGCACCCAGGCCCAGGGTCAGGGAGCGTCTGGAGGGACTGGATATATTCCTGGGGGGCTTTAAGAGGAGGCTGGATGTACTCCTTGCTGGGGTCATTTGACCCCAGTAGTCTTTCCTGCCATGGCAGGGGGTCGGACTCGATGATCTGCTCAGGTCCCTTCCGACCCTTTAAACTATGAAACTATGAAAGCACTGCGATATCCCAAATTAGAAACTGAAAAGCTGCCGCAAGGTAAAGAAACACTGGTAAGCCTCAATTACCAACATGCAAATCTGGCAAAACAGGGTTTATTCTCAAGACTGGCTAGACCACGCAGCTGAACTTTGCTGTTGGTCTTACTGTCCTGCTTTGGCTGGTCACATCCTATGGTGCACCCGTCTTCAGACACGGTGCTCTGGGTTGAACTCACACCTCTAGCTGCTACCAGAATATAAGCAACAACGGCGTTGCAATGGGGCAACATGTCAGGCATGGGGCAGGGGAGGAAAGGCAGAACACTTCACAGCGAGCAAGATGGGAAGGGTGAGGAGCCCTGTATTAGGTGGCTCAGCTGAAGTGGGTGGCTGGCTATCTAGGAGGAAAGGTCAAAGAAACAAGAGCAGATGTGAGAATAAAAAGGACGGGCATGCTCGGAGGTCAGTACAGAGAAGGTAAGTCAAGCCAGCAGTGCAAATCTGATTACCATGGGCTAGAGGGCTAAAAGAAAGATAACAGCATTAAGGCCAGAGCTGTGACATACACCCGTGCAGAGCAGTTGGTAAAGGGCTCCTCCCAAGCACTGCTGATAGTTGGAGGACAGAAGTGTTATGAACAAATAGACCACAGCAGCAGTGACTGTCATAAAACCCACCTCTTTTAAAAAGTATCACTACATATGTATATGCAAGGTACAATTTTAAAATCTACCCAGTTGAAGCAATGTGCACTGAACTGTAATACCTCTGTCCTTAGAAACAGCCTCCTACACACACACGCGCATGCACCCATATGCACCACAGTTTTCGAACCCCACTCCCTCAAGGTACATGGAGACGTTCAAAAGGATTTCAGCTATATTTTTATAATGGCAAAAATGGATTATCCCTCTTGTACAGCCTCCAGCATTACTGGAAAAAAATAGCTGATCTGGTTTGGCTCCACCTTTTGGGGGAAAAAAAAACCATGCCCAGGCAGAGACCAAACCTGGAACACGTTAGCTGGGCGGTTCAAAGGGTGACAGTTACAAGCAATTGTAAAAATCTCTGTAGAATGGAAACACTTAAGCAATCACAACTACCATGTTCTCCTGCGGTAAAGTCATTACTATAAACGTCAGACAGATTTCTAACACATGCAATTAATGATTTATTCACGTTACTTAACAAGGCTTCCGGATGGACCACATTTTCAGGCATGCTGAGCCTTCCCGGTCTCAGAAACAGTTTGTGTCAAGGTAGGGATTTAAGTTTGGAGATTTGCATTTGTAATTCATTGCAGATGCCTAGAAATGCAGCCATGTTTAGGAACAATTCTGCCTACAAAACAGGGGCCAAGCCATGGAAAATCTGGATGACTTGCTATGCCTCAGCACATTAAAATACAGTTGGGGGCCCCAATACAACTCTAAACAGACATCTCATTGATTACTGCTCGCCATCTTCATTTTGCTCTCACAAGACTTGACACTTGACTGAGCCTCCAGCTAGGAAAACCAGACCCTGATTTTAATGAAAGATGTTCTTTTCCATGGTGCCTTAATCTTCAGCAGCAGTAGTTCTAATAAAGCCCAGGAAAAAAAGCAGATATACATCAACTGACCAAACAGAAATGCAAGAAAACTCAAAGCCTAAACTTCCTTGCTTTTCTTATTGTGTCTAAGTATTAATATTCAGGAATATTACACCTTGTAAGGACAGGAGACCAGTTCAGGTGATTAAAAATGAGGGAAAGCCAGCTCTCTGTGCCATGCTTATTCGTAGAGCCGAAGATCAGCAAGGATGTCTGTGGGCACAGAAACTGGATTAAAGCATGTCTTTTAAGAAGATCTTTCATCTTGTATGAAAGGCTCCCAGTGAGAGCGAGTTCACTGGAGCACCTTACCGGGCAGGTGTTATTAACTCCCACCTGCATCTCCCCAGGGCTGAACTCATCCAGTCTTCAGTCACTGGACTGCGCTGCACCTTCATCTTCCAGACGCACAGCCCCTCCTTTGAACGGTCTCCCATGGGGGTGTGCTTGATCTACGGACAATTGTAATGACCCTGCAAGTGCTATTGTGTAGGTACATGGGGATATGGGGCCTGATAAAGGCAAGTCTGTACCATTTTAGCCGGCAGGGATTTCAACATGCTCACCAATGGAGCCAGGTATGCCACAGATGCAAGGGGCATGTCCTGAAACAGGGAGGTCATTTACTTTTTGGATAGTCCAACTTCCTTTGCTAGTGCTAGTACCTTAAAGGATTGTGGTATGACCCTGGGCTGTAAATGCCCTAGTGAGCTGAGGCTAGCTCTTGAAACCCCGTTGGGCATGGAGTCGCCAGGCATGGAAGAGCTCCCTCCCCTGGGAAGGCATCTCTTCAACAGCTGCTTGGACTTCCTTACAACCAAGTGACTCACTGTATTGTAAAACCTGAAGTTGTGGACCAGGCTAGCATATCCCGTGTGCGCCTTTTGCCACTATTTAAACTTCCCTGCCGTCTCCCTCAGCATCTCATATACTCCCATTGGAGCTTGAAATAGGGTTACTCTCATGTCAGAAACTGTATGCTGGGGGAAAAGTCTGAAATTTTGCAGTTCCAACTTGGAAAGGAGCAGATAAAATACTTTTATGTCTGAAAAGGTCAAATACCTTGAGAAGCTTCACTTTCAAAGCACCTCTGGTAGACCCTCACCTTTTCTTGGGCTCTACAGATTGCTAGAAATACTTAGGCCTGATGAGAAGACAGTGAAAGCCTTCAGACAGCACTTGGTAGAGCTTCAGTGCTTGCTGTGAAGCTGGGAGAAGTGTGGCTGGAGTGGACCGAAATCCTTTTCCAAGCTCCACAATGTCCTCAGTAATCAGAAAGATGATGCTTGATGGTGCTGAAGAACAGAAAATGTTGAACAGCTTGTGCATTGTATTCAATCATAATAACTTTGATATCTGAATTTCTCATATTCCTGTGACAAGTCCTGGAAGGCCCTGAAGTCACCGATGGTGACTGTCAGGGCCCGTGTGACTGCTAAATCAGGTATAGATGACAGCCCATTTGGTGCTGTGCCTTCGGAACAGTCTCTGCCTGCTCAAAATGATCCTCTTAAGGTTTGAGCATGAGGGTCCAGCCCACTGATGCTAATAGTGATAGAGGCACCCACAGTAAGGCTTGTTCCTCAACACAGAGGGATGGCAGGACACAGAACTGGAAGAGACTTTCTCTGTCCATGCTAACATAGGTCATGCCACTATACACTCCCCTTCATAAACTGATCCAGTATGTGATCCCTCTGGCATCATATCCTCCACTTCATAAGCAGATCCAGCTTCATCTTAATACTAGATTTGTGCCCCAGCTGCTATTTTTTTGGAAGGCTGTCCCATCACTACTTTGCATCTTTTGATGCGATCCCACTGAATGCTCTGGCAGTCTCCCGATGCCTTTCAAATGGGGAGACATAGGGTCTGCCTCACCCGTCTCAGTCCTAACCCACAGAGATGTCAGACTTCGATACCAGTACTGGTACTTGGCTGATTTATCAACAGTGACTGTTGTATTCCTTCACCTGTAGGGGCTTGAACACATGGTTAATCCCATGCCGGAGTAAGCCTGCAACGCTGCATCCATTTGTTTTTTTTTCTCATTCATTCTCTGGTTCAGCCCATGATACAGTACCTGCCTGCTGGGGCACTTGCAAGGACTAATGTTCTTAAATCTTAATTGGTTGCTCTTTCTCCTTCTGCATTACAACACCAGCTTTCAAAGATAACTCAACTAATGTACCTTAGGCCTGGAGTCTGGATTTTTGGTTGTGAGATGAAAGCTGGGCTGAACAGTTTTCAGGAAGAGACATATCCTTGCTGCAGTAATGGTATCTGCTATGCCCACTCTATTTCCGCTATGCCAATTGCAAGGAAATCTGTGATGGTCTGGGCTTAAACCATGACAGCTGGGAATCTGCCTGATGACTGTCAGATATCCTGTTTCATCCTACTGCAAGTGTAGATGGGTAGGGGGACTGATGAGTTGGAATATACATGTATATACTTACTTCAAAATGGCCAGTGTGGCTAGAACAAATGGGGAAGGAAAGTATTCCTTCAAAGAAGTCAGTTAAAAATGTCAAAGCGGAAGGTGAGAAGTAGTTTGCAGGCTGGATACTGTATAGGAGAGGGCACAGGAGGGTGTGGGTGCTCTGCTCTTTATGCCTTCTCACATGGGAGCACACGGAGGTGCCAGCTGCAACTTGGAAGAGGCTGGGAGGTTGCAGTTAGGAGATGCTAACATGGGTACTTAAAGAAAAAGTTGTCTGTTATTAGAAAGAAATTTGGTGCCCCATGAGGCAAGAGGTCAGTCAGACTAGATGTGAGAGACTTTGGTCACAAAGTAATGTTCAATCCAGGAACCAAGAAACACCATGGGATACAGTTTGGGCATCTTTGTTTTAAGGACCGGAGTCAGTCTGTAACTCTCACATTCTGGACAAGTCCGCCCTTTCACCCGAATTCACTAAAAGGCGTCCTTGTCAATCCAAACATGTCCAGCATGCTGTGTGGGGTCTGCAGAATGCGTAACAGGGAAGTATTCAGAAAAATAAATACTGAAATCATTTAAGTGCAGCTAGTTCACATGTGCAGCCAACTGATTTGGTCCTGGAAGTTACAGAGAGACTACTTTGGGGTTTGTATATTGTTTAGTTTGAATGACGACTGCAACGGTGACCTGAGGGGTTTTCCTTGCCTCTTTCATATACCTCCTCAATAAAACATACAAACAACCTTTCAAGTTCACTTTCTTGCTCCCTGCAGGGAACATTAATTGCCATACAGTTTGGGACAAACAGGAAATAGTGCCTCACTGGAGACTTTCCTGTCTTGCGTGAACATACTTTTGCAAGAATGAAAGAAATACAAGGTTCAGTTGACTTTGCATTTGTGTCTTTACATGCATATATTATGTAAAATACAGAAGCTACTGAATATCAATCCCAATTCAATTCATAGATACAGGCACCTCAGAAAAGATACTACATGGCTGGATAGTGCCTTGTGGGAAGAGCAGGCAAAAGCAAAGGCAATGAAACGCACTGATTGTATGAAATGCTGACAGCCAGAACAAGCACTCTCAAGGTCCTCTCACCTGAACGGCACTGCCAGAAGACCAGCCTTTCCAAAAACATCTTTAGAGGTAACACTCGATAAAAAGTTAGTGTTGGCTAGTTATTCCTTAGTCACATTTATGTAGTGAAAAGTATGGATACGAGGAAATTGCACTTTAGAACAAAGAAAAAACAGCATTGGCAATCAACCACTTGTTTTATGAACACTGGAAATGCACTTTGCAGAGGCAGTGACATTTCACTGAATCACAGAAAATGAGGGTGAAAGGCAGCTCAGGAGGTCATATCTAGTCCAACCCCCTGCTCAAAGCAGGAGCAGCCCCAGCTACATCATACCAGCCAAGGCTTTATCCATCCGGGTCTTCAAAACTTCCAAGGATGGAGCTTCCAACACTTCTCTGGATAACCCATTCCAGTGCTTTACCACCCTCCTAGTGAGAGAATTTTTCCTAATATCCAACCTCAACTTCCCTTGCTGAAGCTTGTGCCCATTGCTTCTTGTTCTGTATCTGCCTCCCCAAGACCAGTCCAGCTCCATCCTCTTTGCAGCCCCCCTGCAGGGAGGTGGAGGCTGCTGTTCAATCCCCCTCGGTCTTCTCTTCTCCAGACTAAATCAGCCCAGTTCCCTCAGCCTGTCCTCACCAGTCATGTCCCCCAGCCCCACAGTCATTTTTATTGTTCTCAACTGGACTCTCTCCAATTTGTTCACATCCTTTCTGTAGTGAGGGGCCCACAGCTGGACACAGAACTCCAGATGTGGCCTCCCCAGTGCTGAATAGAGGGGAAGAATCACTGCCCTCCATCTGCTGGTAACGCTCCTCCCAATGCAGCCCAGGATGCTGGTAGCCTTCTTGGCACCAAGGGCACACTGCTGGCTCCTGTTCAGCTTCTTGTCCCCTGTCCCCCCAGGTCCTTTTCACAGGTTCATAGATCGTCAGGGGCTGGAAGGGACATCAGAAGATCATCAGGTCCAGCCCCTTGCACCAGGCAGGGAAGACAACTGGGGTCAGGCAACCCCAGCAAGGTGACTGTTCCGTCTCCTCTTGAAGATTTCCAGGGTAGGCGATTGCACCTCTGGAGGGAGCTTATTCCACAGTCCGGACACCCTGGTTGTGAAGTAGTTTTTACTAATGTTGAGCCTGAAACAGTCTTCCAGGAGACTGTGACCATTACTCCTGGTTCTCCCCAAGGGTGCCCTGGTGAACAGTTGCTCACTGAGCCCTTTTTTGCAGAGCTGCTGCCCACCCAGTCAGCCCCAGCCTGCACCAGTGCATGGGATTGTTCTCTCCTCAGTGCAGGACTTTGCACTTGTCCTTGCTGAACCTGATGTGATTCTTTCTGGCCCTATCCTCCAATTTGTTGAGGTCACTCTGAATCCTATCCCTGCCCTCCAGTGTATCTACTACTGCTCCCAGCTTGGTGGCATCTGCAGATTTGCTGAGGGTGGGCTGCATCCCACCTTCTAGGTCATTGATGAAGACATTGAAGCAAACCAGCCCCAGGACTGACTCCTGGGGCACTCCACCTGATACCAGCTGCCAACCAGAAATTGAGCCATTTGAAACAAGTTAGAAGAATATCAGTGATGAAAAATTAATTTTCTCTATTTTTACCTCTTGTGAAGCGAAAAACAGCCAATGCTGCAATGGATACCGACCTTTTCGTTGGAGTTGGTGCTCCAGAGGACATGTGGGTAACCATGGTGTCATTCATGTTAGTCAGAGGCCGAGGAGGACTAAAATAGAAATATTTTTTTCCAGTTAATTATTTAAAATAAGCCTAGTAATACAGACAAAGGTATCAACAAAAGTACATCCCGGGGAAAATGCTCTTGGTGCACCTATTTTCAAATAAATGGGGATAGACGGGAGTCGCATAAGTAACAATACGAGGTCTAAAGTAAAACGCTATTCAAATATTTAACAGCAGCAGCGAATGGTGTGCATAGAAGTACCTATACATCCTGCTGCTCTGTGTGCAGAATGCTTTCAAGAGCTCAATTGTCGGGTTAAAATGAGCATCTAGCTTTTTGGAAAATTGATAACTCCATTAGTGAGATTTTCAATTTTCTAGTAATTAAGGGTACCTGTACACAAATGCGGAGGTTGCTCTGACATGCTGCAATTACTGCGCTACAGCAGGCTCCTGCAACTCGTGTATCAGCGTCCTCACACTTAAAAATGGCAGTAGAGGGACTTGAACTAAAGCTCATTGAACAAGCTTTAGTTCAAGCGCCCCTGCCACCATTTTTAAGTGTGGGGGTGCTGATACATGAGATGTGGCGCTTTAATTAGAGCGGCTCTCAGAGCTGCCTTAATTAAAGCACCCCCACCTGTCATCCCTGGAGCACGTGTAAAAGTGCCATAAGTAACCAAGAAAACTTGTGAATTGAGGGGATTTTAAAATATGTATATATGCTGTACTATGTAAATTGGTTATGTTCGTGTTTTCAAGTGAATATGATGGTGGTAGTCAGCTGTCAGACTGACACTGCTGGAAACCAAATTTCTTTATCCAGAGAATAAATGCAATATGAGTATATGTGGAAAATATGACTGTTATTTTTATACACTTGCAGTTTGCTCAGGTACTTGAATGATGGGGACCATGTGAATGATGTCAACACACAAGAGAGAAAATGTATTAATGTCACGCTACAGGCTTCCCTCACTATGGCTTTAAAAATGTGGTCAAGTTGCCGAAAGTCAGTAATAAAAGAAGTCATGTTTAACAATATTCCCCCGCCAACCCCAGTAGTGTCCACGATTCACCAGGCAGGATTTGACTCTCACATGTGTGTGCCAACCTGCCCTCCACACAAAGAGTCAAGGAATCCCAGAGCTGCGGGGCTGGCAGGGAGCTCCAGGGGTCAACCCCTGCCTGAGGCAGGATCAGCCCTGCCCAAACCAGCCCAGACACAACCAATGTCCAACCTTTGAGCAAAACTACACAGACAACCCTGACAACACAAGATGTCACACCCAAACCTACCACAGGTAAAGCAGCAGGACCATGGCAGCCAACTTCCTGCTGCTGCAACGGTAGTTAAGTTTGCTCAGGAGATCCCAGGAAGAAGCCAGGCCCCCCACTACACAAGACAACAAAACCCCACAGTCTAAGCATGGGTCAAATTCTTTCCTGACCCCAAACAGTATGATCACTCTGACGCCGATCAGAGGGGCAAGACCCTCTGGCTTTAAGTCACAGTAGGAGCACTGGCATGGGCCAGTCACCATCCCCAGCCTGGATGCAGCCAACATCCACAGTGCAGACAGTAGGGACAATTTTTGCCTGGATCTGGCTCCTGAGAGCTCCCTACAGCCATGACCTGATGCAAGTGTATGGTTGCAAAGTGCTTTAGAGGGGCCCAAACCTGTGAAAGTCTGACCTCTCATAGTTTCACAGTTGGTCAGGTCGGAAGGGACCTGAGCAGATCATCTAGTCTGACCCCCTGCCATGGCAGGAAAGAGTACTGGGGTCAAATGACCCCAGCAAGGTGTTCATCTTGAGCAAGCCTTCTCTTAAAGACCCCCAGGGCAGGAGCCAGCACCACTT
Organism: Crocodylus siamensis; assembly: GCF_052110815.1. Classification (NCBI taxonomy): domain Eukaryota; kingdom Metazoa; phylum Chordata; order Crocodylia; family Crocodylidae; genus Crocodylus; species Crocodylus siamensis. The sequence continues at coordinate 426,732,626 of NC_143395.1, read as the reverse complement.
CCCTTGGAAGTTGGTCCCAGACCCTAGCCGCCCTGACCGTGAAGTCGCGCCTCCTGGTATCTAGCCTAAATCTCCCCTCTGCCAGCTTGTGACCGTTATTCCTGGTCACGCTCAGGGGACAGGGACTCCCCCAATGCCTGCTGATCCCCCCTGACTAGTTTATAACAGGCCACTAGATCCCCCTCAGCCTTCTCTTGTGGAGGTTGAACAGGTTCAGGTCCCGTAGCCTCTCCTTGTAGGGCCTGCCCTGCTGCCCCCGACCATGTGAGTGGCCTCCTCTGGACCCTCTCCATGCTGTCCACATCCCTCCTGAAGTGCGGCGCCCGGACCTGGACGCAGTCCTCCAGCTGCGGCCTGACCAGTGCCGCACAGAGGGGGAGGATCACCTCCCTGGACCTGCTCGAGATGCATCCGTGGATGCACGACAAGGTGCGGTTGGTCTTCCTGACCGCGTCCCCACACCCTTGTTGCATGAGGGTTCAGATGAAGATGTTTCAAAACATGGTGTCTTCAGTAATTTGAAATAATTAAAAATTCAGCCTCCAAGCTGTTTTCAGAATGGGAGGGAGGAAAAGGGAGAAGAAGGAGTTCGGTCTGGGTTTTATCAGCCAGAAGGTGGGGTGGGTGGATTGGAGTCCCCATCCCGAAGCTAGGGGTCCTATCCACCCATCCCCACCCCCAAGCACTGGCTGGGAAGCCCCTAGAAGGAGCTCCCCCTGCTTCCCCCTCCCACTCTAAGAGCAGCACCTGGGCTGGGAGGGAGGAGGGGCTATTGCTGGAGGAAACCAGGTGCGGGCTTGCAGCCAGAAGCTGGATTCCCCGAGACCCCCTTCCCCCGGAGCCAACAGTGAACATCTGTTGGGTCCGGGGAATCGCTGCAACTCAGAACACATCCTGCAAAGCGTTAGGAATTACAGTGGGGAGCTGCACTTCTCTCTGTACCCCCAGGGTCTCTGAGGAAGGCTTACCGCCCCCCCACCTTCCGACTTACAGCAGCAGGTGGGGGAGGTAGGGGCGGGTGGGATTCCCTCCCCACAGAAGCCTGGAAAAACCCCCACAGCAGAGCACAGGCATCGTTGCACCTACATCCTCCACGCCCAGTGGCTTCCACCCTCCAGTGAGGCAGAGGCCCTGCGTCCCTGGACAACCAGTCTAAATTTACTCTGCTGCAACTTCCAGCCATTGGTCTGCTTCCTACTCTGCAGCAAGAGAGAACAGGGGCCTTCCCTCTTCACTTCCGGCAGTCCTTCGGGGATTTGCAGACTGCTGTTACAGCCCCTCTTAAGGGCCTTTTCTGCCAGCTGAACATGCCCAGCTCCTTCAGCCTCTCCTCATATGATGTGTCTTCTAAGCCCTTGATTATTTTTCTCACCTACCTCTGGACTGTCTCTAACTTATGCAGGTCCTGTTTGAAATGTGGAGCCCAAACCTGCACACAATACTCTAGATGAGGCCAAACCAGTGCTGAGTAGAGGCACTATCACCTCCTGTGTCTTGTACCTAAAGCTTCTATCAATGCAGCCCAAAACCACATTTTTTGTGCTGCTGCATCACACTGCAGACTCAGATGAAGTCTGTGATCTATGAATACCTGAGCTACACACACATACATATTGAAAGTTACCTTCATACTTTTATACATGCATTTTGGAAAATGGGATCCTAACATCTTGACAATTTTGTCCAAGTCTAATGGATATTTGAATGCAATGTTCACGATATACTTAGGCTTCATTGAGAAAATAACTGCAATCAGAAGCAAGAATGTTTTTGTAGTACTATCCTTTATTGGACCAATTGTGTAGTTCAGACAGCTGGTGGACAAGCTGGTCCAACAGTTCTCCCAGCTATGCTGTTGGTCCAGTAAACGATGCCACAAAGAATCCTTGCCTCTCACACAGCTCCTGCAGCATCACGGCTACAACACCACCCTAGCCCCACTTTAATACTTGCAAATCTCAAATCTTGATGCAGGATATATTTCAGCCTAAGTGGCCCCCTCATGCCAGTAAAATGGTTCTTAATGGTACAAAGTGCTTCTGATTTGGACTATGAAACGACAAAGACTCATCAGCTGATGCACGTACCAAATTTCAGCAACTACCAGTTTTTGTGGAAATCAGACCCAACTATCAAAGCATCATTTATTTGCCAAAGATGTAAGTTTGTGAAGATTCTACCCTTGGAATGTCTAAAAGAGACTTTTCTCATTTGGAATTGGTTTGCAAATTATTATTGCCCTTATGGAAACTTTTTGAGACAAGTCTCCATGATTTTCCAGCAATATGCATACTGCAAGTCTCAGTTGCTCACACTGCTCTCAATATATGTTGTCTGACAGAAACATTTCCTGACATGAATGACAAACGCAGCAGTCTGGAAAAGGGAACTTTGGACTGAACAAGGAAGCAGAAGAACAATTCTAGCGCTGTGGAAAAATAACTGACCAAGCCGGGAGTGAGGCACTGTGGTACATTTAGAACCATTTAGTTTGTTATTGAAAATTCAAATGCATTCTCAACTATTTCTAATTAACACAGAATATAATATAGGTTTCAGTGTTCTCCCCACCCAGTGTCAGGAGTGCCCTCCCCAACTCCAGCATGGCCTACAGTAAAAATCTTTGGTGACAAAAAATGTGTCCTGTTAACAGAAGTTTGGTACCTTCACGTACAAAGTGCTCTTAACTCAGTGACTCTCAGCCTGGGTGATGGGGTACCCTCGGGTGCTGCCAGATCCTTTGAAGGATGCCCCAAGGTGTGAGGAGATAAGCAGATAAGTGCAGGCTCACCCCCACTGCAAGGGGGCAAGCACTGTAGTATATACATTCGTTTTTGAAATTGGGTGCTTCTCAATTCACAAAAGTTGCAGAGGGTGCTTTGAGTCCAAAAGGTTGAAAACCACTGCTTTAATTCAAAAACTCGAGGGTCCCGCCAGCTGATTTAACATACTTCGACCCTCCAGAATAATCTCCTGAAGTTCCTCTAGCAGGAACTCCCTTACCTAGTTTGGACAATGAAGTAGGCTGTTGCCTACAAAAGCTGATGCCTCTAAACAAGCTAGTCTCTAAGGGTGTGTACACATGTACTAACTTTCTGATAGTTAAGCCGGCTTAACTTTTTTTAAAGCCGACCTAACTGTCAAAGCATACACATGTATGTGGAGCAGAGTCGACTTAAATGTGGCACAAGATAATACATCTCCAAGGTGTATTATCTTAAGCCTCGTTAATTAAGTCGACTTAGCTCACAAAATGGCTGCCAACATGTCAAGGAGCTGTATGTGTGTATGCTCCAATGAGGCTTAACTTAAGTTGGTTTAGTTAAGCTGCCTTATTTTAAGTCAACTTAGTATGTGTGTACATACCCTAAGGTGCAGCCCCACCTTGCCTTCCAGCAGGATATGGTAAAGCTATATTTGCAAGGTGGCAGCAGCAGAAGGGTTCTGCAATGCCTTCCCCTAATGAGTAGTCTTGCTGCCCAGTAAAAGCTTATAGGGAGTGTTTACAGCTCTCTAGTCCTCTGTGCAAATCCCACAAGTTCCCTGTCTTTTTTAACAGTATCCTCCAGCATGCTGGCCTTGAGCAGGGCACCCCTGACAGGAGCAGCAAGGCTGACAGTGATGAGGTGAAAGAGGTGCTTGAGGGAGGCTGTGTCTGTGGGTCTTCTGAAATGCATGGACATGGCTGAGAGGCAGTGGAAGCGGCAGGCACTCTGGGAGCTGGAGTAGAAGGAGAACATGCTGTGAGAGTGACAGGAGGAGAGGGGGGCAAAGCAGTACAGGGACTGAGGTGGCAGACAGAGATGCTGCAGAAACAGAGAGATACCAAGCACAGTGAGTGACCCCTACTTCTAGCCTTGCACCCCGCAGCACCAAAGGCACAGACACTTCTATGCCTCAGGCATGCCAGCTGACCCAGGAGTGGTGAGTGGGAACCAGTATCACAGCTTCACATCCATTAGTGAGTAGACGTGTTCCAAGATGCACGTTGCACTTTCTCTTTTCTTGAGACTGTGAATCCCAGTATTAGCAGATTTGTTTTGCCTGGCTGGCTGCCTGCAGTTTGCTCACTGTAGCTGTCTTCGTGCTCTCTCAGGTGTTACTCACTTTGCTGCTGTCTAGGTTCCCATAAGCTGCAGGAGGGGAGGGTAAAAGCAGTCCTCCAGAATGACATCAGGCATTTCAATGTCCCCAGCGTGACCATGGCAGTCGGGGGCGGTTGTCCCCACTTGCAACATTTCAAAGAGATCTTTGTACCAGGGCATGCAGGCACCATGCATTTGTCCTAATGTCTGCACACCAGGCCCATACCCTGTGGAAAAGTACCCCTTGTACCCCAATCTTTTGGGGGGGTACAATAAGCAGGCGTCTGATTGCCCTACTGCAGGTTGGGATCCTATACACCAAACCTCTCAGTTTTGGAGGATGTGCCTGATGACTCTGCACACTTGATGACAACCCTGACAGTGGGCTTCCAGGCCCCGTACTGACTTCCTGTTGAGATATAGTGATCTGCTGCTGTGCTTTTCTGAATTTGGAACTGGTGCTCGACAGCGGTCAGGTAGTTTGCAAGTGCCGGTTCCTGTTTACTCTCGTCTAGCACGTCTTCCTCCGCAGCTGCCCAGGCATCTCTGCTTTCTACCCCTGCCATTTAGGTAGGGCAGGCACAGATGAATGGCACTGTTTATAATGAGGAAGAGCTTGAATATGCCAGTGAGCCTTTTCCAATTCATGCTGGTGGCATGGAAAGGAACTGCAGGGGACTGCAGGCAGTTGAAACTAACGGGCCAACGAGCAGAAGAGTCAAGACAGCAGAGAACAGCATTGTGGGAGAACAAGATGTTCATCCACAGTTCCCGCTGTGCACTGCACCAGACCCTGGTGGAAAAGCCGCAGGGAGGCCCTCCCAGGGTGTGCGTCACACGCAGCTGAGAGCTGCTTGCTCAGGGACGTGCAGTACACACACAGGGACCACGCTGGGTGCGTGCTCTCATGGCCCCGGGGTGCTGGCTGCTGTGGCTTGTGAAAAATTCTGCTGACAACTTTTTAGGATGAGCAAGAGCTCTTTTGTTCTCTCCCAGATGCTGAAAAAACTCATTCTCTATCAATTCGGCATTCTTCTACTTCATTCTGGTTACACACGCTGTGAAATACTACATGAAAGGACGTAAATCTAGAGTTAGGAAGAAGTGAATTAACATAAACTATAAATTAGGGTGGGTTTTTTTCCCTTTGTTGAATATCTGTGTCTACACATCAGGAAACGTAGAACAGATTTTGCACACTTTTGGGCCAAAACTTTTTTCTCTCTGAACGCCACTTTTGTGACGTGCAATATGCACTTCTGGTGCTGTCTCAATAATAGTGCTCATCTACACAACATGGGATGAATAATGAGTAACTGCGCATATCAAAATGCAAGGCAGGAGGAATTAGAGTGCACTTGAACAGGAGACTGAACAATCACAAGGGTCTGAGTTGAGAACAAAGGACATCAATGCCCCAAATCCAAACTGGAGGCATAAATGTTCTCTCTCATTATCTACAGAGATGGCAACATCTCCAGTACCCTGAGGTACCCCAAATTTTGCAGAATTCATTTAAATTAGAACAACTGAAGGTAACCAGCCATATTTATTAGGAATACAAATCGTCTCCATCTTCTACAAGTTCAAACACGTTGTATTGTTGTTTTGTGACAGAGTCACCACTATTTATTACAATACTGCGGTTAGACAACTTCTCTCCTAATAAAACAAATACAATTCACCATTTCCACTCTGCTTTCAGCATGATTAAGAAGCCTATCTACAGATTCATTCCAGATCTATAAATATCACTGTCCTCAATTTTCCATCTAAATCCCCACTCAAAGTGATCAAGGCACAGGAAAAAACCCAAACACTAAATACAAACATCTGGCTAAGAGACCTCTGTTGGCAGAATTCTGTCTTCTTTACCATACACAATAAAACCTTTCCAGCCCAGCTCTTTTATTGAGGCCATTTAGACATTTTACTGAATATATGCCAATAAACATGAACATTATTAAGGTGGCAGTTCATTTCCTTATATAACCAAGATAGAAAAGCGATATTGTTGGAGGAATCAGTGTTGTGCAGTACTGTGTGGACAATACTAATGGAAGTATGAAAAGCCTGCCTTTAGAAGGGTCTGCTAATGTAGGAAGAAAAACAAGGTGATGGTTTAGAAAACAATGGCATCAAAACTCGCAATGTCATGTCAACCCTATTATAATACAGCTTCAGTTCGAAGAAGCTTAATTGAATTCATCTATTTAAATGTTTATAATTTTGTGCATCTGCTTCAGTTGTCAGGACAAGAGAAGAAAGAAAAATATTCCTGGGCCAAATATGGGGATTGCTATACAGGCGGTGAGCCATGCTAGTCAGAAGTCAGGCAGAAGAATGGCACCTTAGGGACTAACTGGTTCAGAGAACCATGTGCTTTCCTATCCAGATTCTGCTTCACCAAGTGCTTTCATAGCATCTGCTGAAGTCGGTTGTTGTCTACAAGAGCACACGGTTGTCTGAATAGGTTGAGTTCCTGCAGTGCCACCCTGCCCGATCTTCTCTCTGTAAAGATGAAGTCAGCAGACTTCTGTTGCCACAGGGAGCTTTGCCACCCAGGTTCCTACTGGGTAACAAATACAGCCAAACAAGCAAGGCCAAAAAGGTTTCCCATAAATGGTTTTAGGAGTTACTTAAATATCCAGAAGGTGAAATACCAGAAGAGAAGTTACCTTGAGCTTACTGTGTACTTATCAGGAGAACAGATTCAGAACATGAACAGGTATACCCTGCAGAGAAAGGACTGTGCCTTCCTGTGCGCTCATGTACCTTGCAGGTGCTATTAGAATACCAATAATACATGCTTAGAGAGAAACCTGGAACTAGAAGTCACAGGAATGACTTGCCTTTAGCAAGTAGCCAGGAGACTGGACTGAAGGAAGCAGGCCATGTCTATGAGATTTCAGGAAAGCCAGTATTCAGCAGTTTTCCAAATTCGGGTTGGAAGGGACCCTCAGGAGGTCACATCTAGTCCAACCCTATCCTCAAAGCAGGGCCAGCCCCAAGTACATCACCCCAGCCAAGGCTTTGTCAAGCCAGGCCTTGAAAACCTCCAAGGATGAAGACTCCTCTACCTTTCTCGGTAACCCATTCCATGCTTTGCCACGCTCCATGTGAGACAGTTTTTCCTAATATCCAACCTCAACTTCCCTTGCTGCAACCTGAGCCCATTCATTGCTCCTTGTTTTGTCATGTATAGTGCTTCCTTGTCAACAGCTCTAAGCACAGTGTTTAGGAAGCAGGTTTTCCAATCCTGCTGCTGTAATCTTAACTCCATAATATATGCATTAAAATGCATGAGGCTGTTTCTTTAAATGGATCTTTCTGTTTCATGAACGTTAAGACTGTGAGTTGTGCCCAAATAAATTGAGGGATATTACACCTCTTTTTTTTGGCCCTAACATTGTTCATATTCTTTCTTTTTAATTAACTATATGTTTACAATTTATGGCCTTCATCTTTCCTGCCATTTCCTATTACACGTTTAAGGCTCCTTTTGCTGTGGTATCTTAACAATCGTCACATTAGTACCATACATTATTAAAACACCCAGAAGCAAAGGAATAACTTTTTCAAAATAAATCTCAAAAAACCCTCTGCTTCTTGTTAAAAAATACATTAGCAAGAGTCAATCAAAGGCAAACGTGACTAGCAGGGACCATGTGGAAGCCTCCACATATATGCAAAAGCTTTGGGGAAAAAAGGTTAAGTACTCAGTACCATCTTTAGGCCATCCGGCAGAGCAGAAAGAACGACTCCCACTACTGCCTTTCCCATGTGCTCCCACAAGTCGACAACATCTAAAGGGAAATTGACTGCTGTAGTCCTAATAAAATCAGCAATGACCCCTTCTCCTTGTGTACTGCCAGAACGAGACGGCTATCCACCGAAAACGCTGCGTCTGTATTAAATGCGTATCTAAAAACAGACGGGCTGTAGGGATGTAGGGCACTCATGAGGTCTGAATGCGACTGAATTGCAACTTCACCCATGCTCAATAATCTTCCATCTAAGTGAGAAATCAGAGACTGATCAATACCTGCTTGTGAATGCCTACAGATAGTTTTCCAAGTATGTACTTCACCAGCCTTTCAGCTTTCAGTCAGCCTTAGGGGATCAGGATTCGGCACAGAGACAGCAGTCAAATCTATACAGCTAAGACCTGAATTAATAAGAGGAACTTTGAGTTGATAATACCTTCACACTCGCCAAACAGTCTAAATTTGACAGACCTTTTCAGAATAACAGATGGGTTTAAAAAACCCCAAACAACCCTAATACAATTAATACAACTGTAATACAACCTAGAGAAGTTGTGGAATTGCCATCCCTGAAAATTTTCTAGAGCAGGTTACGGTGGCATGGAAGTGATGTTGAAGCTATCATCCGTAAGGATGCTTTGGGTGATGGATGAAACATCAGGTCTGAAGGAAGAAATGGGCACAGCAATGAGTAAAAAAAATGTTGAGGCCTGTGAAATTGGAGAGAAAAAGACATTTCAAGGGTAGCAAAAAAAGGATTAACAGAAAAAAGGATAGCTTGATTCATGAGAGACCAAAACCTTTCAAAAGGGAAGAGGGTCATTATCACCTGTAGCATGAAGAAAGATCTTCAGGAATCAAGTAGATTATAGTATGCCATAAAGTCAGTTAGTGTTCAGTCCTTGGTTCTCAGTATCCAGCCAGTTTATGGATTTCTGTTCTCAAAGTCACCTTTCAGAGGTGTTTGGTAGGCTTCCCTTGAGCACAAGGATAACAAGGTCAGCAAGGGAGCGGTTGTTCTGTGCAATGCGTTCCTATTGCCGGTTGTCTCTTTCTCCCTTATATTTTTTTTCTGTGAAATTCCATTCTGGTTTCTGTCTTGTTTCACCCAGAGAGGCGAATATGAGTGTATTTGGTGCACTGGATCAGATATGTCACATTTTGGGAAAGGTATATGTAGGATCCATGGATTCTGATGGGTTCATGGTAGGAACTATTGATTACTGTAGCAGTGAAGAGGTGTTGACAAGTTTTGCACCTACTGTTAAGACAAGACTGTGATTCTTGATGTCTGTTGAACAGCAGGGAGTTTGCTCCTAATGATGAGTTGGACAAGGATAGAGGGTTGCTTGAAAGCCAGGAGTGAAGGGGCTGGGACCTCTCTCCCTAGGTCTGATCTCTGTTAAGTATAGGCGGTAATTGTTTGATGATTCTTCTAATCAGTTCCAGTGCTGGGTTGTAGGTAACCACCAGTGGAGTCTGGTCCCAGGGGGTTTCTTTTTGTATTGTAGGAGGTTACCTTCAGGGTATTGGGGTGGCAGTTCAAAGGTACAACCTAGGTCTCCATAGGAGTGCCCTTTGTGCATAAAGACAGACTTCAGGCTGACCAGGTAGGCCTTGCAAGTATTCTCCTTAAAGTAGATGTGGTGGCATCTAAGGATCGGAGGGTAGATTGCAGCTCTTTTGGCATGCTTGGGATGATTTCTGATTTGATGGAGGTAATTATGGTGGTCCCATGGGTTTTCTCTATATGGTGGTTTGTAGGGTGCTTTCCCAGATGTGGAACCTGGTATTTAAAACATTGACGTTAGTATGGGAATATTCCAGAGAAAATCTGATTGAGGGGCGATAGCTGTGAAACCTGTGGTGGAAGTCAATAAGCGAGTCCAGGAGCTTGGTCCACATGAGGAAAATGTCATCTATTTAATGCTGGCAGAGTGCAGGTCTCATGGTGCGCTTGTCTAAAAATTCCTGCTCCAGGAGGCTCATGAAGCAGGTGAGACTGATACTTGGCTGGGAGAGTTTAGTTGGGGTTGATCCAGCCTTGAGCAGGGGACTGGATTGGTGACCTCCTGATGTCCCTTCCAGCCCAACTTCCTTATGCAAACAGAACTTACCCGACAGCTCTCCAGTCTGAACACTTCCCCTGTATAAGCCTGCTGATCTGCAGGCAAGGAAAATTACTTACTTGCCTCTGTCAGCACAATAAAGAAAAAGAAAAATTCCCCGAAGTGCAACTGAACTGACTCAGAGCAAGTCTTTCATCACCATCATTCAGCTCCCTTATCTGTTGCTCTCCAGGTGCTGGTTGTATGTAGATCACTGATGTTTGGGGAAGATATGAAAGTGGAGGAAAATGTGGGTTTCAGTCCATCATGGTCTCAGATTAAAGTTTGTCACATTACTCTTCTAAATCAAAAAAGCAAAATAATCTGTTAAATTTATCTGGACACACCGTACATAGTCGATGCAGACAGCCCACCATTAAAACATGTCTGTGAGCCTCCCCAGGAGGCTAAGGAGTACGCCGCTGAGGAGCAAGGTCAGGCCTAGACTTCACTCTGGAGAAGTCAGGGGTCTGCCCACATGAAAAGTATAGCTCACGTCACCTCCACTTTCTGATTCTGCCCCACCGGTAAAATGAAGAGTGCATGTGACATAAAATACCACGTATATGACAAATATTATTACATCACCATCTATCCACTGTCACCACAGAGAAAGAAAATAATACCTTGTACATACTTTGGTCACTGCTGGAGTATAGGCTAATGCTTGCTCAGAGTCGCTGGTTGTTATGGTCTAAAATACCACTGGTCCTTGTTATAATCAGAATGGAAAATTATGGTGGTAACCGCATGAGACCTGTCAGTTGGTGAGTTTTAAGGCTGACCATTGTATCTATACACGTATACACAGGGTGGATGTGCAAAAAAGTTTGCTTACTTGCTTTTAAGCTGAAGTTTACTTGTTGAAGTGCTAAGCTGGTACAGAAAACCAGGCTGGGTCTGGTGCAGTAACCTGGCATGTTCTAAGCCAGTGACATCTAACAGCAGATACTTCATAGGATTGTCGCTTGGCACTGCCTAGACGCCCCAGTCAGGGACCAGGGCTTCATTACAGAAACACAGCAAAAAGATGGCCCCTGCCCCAAAGAGCTTACAAACTACGCATGAGACAAGGAACCACAGGGGGGTCTGGACCACCACGGAATAGCACAAAAAGCAGCGCTGGTCAGCATTATAACCAGTGGCCTTGTAACATCCCACTGGCTACTGCCACTTTTTTGTTGGCACTGTGACAAATAAGAATCCCAAGGAGGAATCTGAAGGGTGATGGCAAGCTGAGCTAGCGTTGTGTATGTGTGAGAGGTACTGTGGAAGAAAGACTGAAGTGTAATGAAGCTCGACATCATCAGTGGACGAGGAAGAGAGAAAGCTTGTTTAAGGGTGAAGTTTAAGAGCATTTTGCTTTGGCCACGTTGAACTTAAGCAGCCATCTGGACATCTGGGAGTAGTTCCCAGAGGCAGGTCAGGACGGAGAGGTGGATGATAGCTGTGTCTGTGGAGATGATGGTGCAGGGACAAGGTCTAAGGTGGATGAAGTCTACAAAGGATTATTCTGTACTGTGACACCTCTCCTTTTACTACCCATGCACACATCTTCCTTCTTTCACCCATTCTAGTTTCTCTTTGTCTTTCTTTTGTTTCCAACCACTCTACCATCTCCCCTTTTCAGCTACACCTTCTCTCACATGCTCTCCTTCTTCCTCGCTCATAGAGCAAAGGCATAAAGGTGTCCATAAACGGCAGATTATTCTGAGTCTCCCCCTCCCTCCTGCATACACACATACAAGCTCCCCGAAGCCAGGTAAGTCTTCTCTTGCTCCAGGCACCCACACAACCTCGCCCAGCTGTGCACAATGGCTAACCAGGAGATAAGAGAGGTGGCCCCTTGCGAACGGGATCAGAGGCACATGTGCTTGTAAGCAACAACCCCTTTGTCCCCCAGACTCTTCAGAAGGAGATAACAGCGCCCGTCTAATGCTGCGGAGATGAAAGGAGGCACCAAGTGTGGTGGATCGGATTCAGACTGGCTGAACCATATTTTTGAATCCAAGATACCAAGAGTCCCATCATGTCCTGCAGCATGACGTCACATGACCAGGGAAATCTTGGCTTGTTTAGAGTTGGGCTTTCAGTGTCATAGAAGCCATAGAAGTTGGGTCGGAAGGGACCTTGTAGATCTTCAAGCCCGACCCCCCACCTGGGCGGGAGAAAAAGACTGGACTCAAATGAGTCCAGCCAGGTAGGCATCAAGCCTCTTCTTAAAGATCCCCAGGGTAGGAGCCAGCACCACTTCCCTAGGAAGCTGGTTCCAGATCCTAGCCTCCGTAACTGTGAAGTAGTTCTTGCGGATGCCTAATCTAAACCTACTCTCTAATAATCTATGTCCATTGTTCCTTGTCATGCCAGGGGGCGCGAGGGGAAACAGTGTCTCCCCCAAACCCTTCTGGTCCCCCCTAGCGAGTTTATAGACGGTCACCAGGTCCCCCCTCAGCCTTCTCTTGTGAAGGCTGAACAGGTTTAGGTCCCGCAGTCTTTCAATGTAGGGTCTGCCCTGTAGTCCCCGGATCACGCGGGTGGCCTCCTCTGGACCCTTTCAATGATGTCCACATCCCTCCTGAAATGGGGCGCACAGGACTGGACGCAGTACTCCAGCTGCGGCCTGACCAGCACCGCATAGAGGGGGAGGATCACCTCCCTGGCTCTACCTGAGATGCACCTGTGGATGCACGACAAGGTGCGGTTAGCCCTGCCAATCGTGACCTCGCATTGTCGGCCCACGTTCATCTTGGAGTCAATAATGACTCCAAGATCCTTTTCTGCCTCCGTGCTCTCAAGAAGGGAGTTTCCCATTCTATAAGTGTGCTGTTGGTTTCTACTGCCTAAGTGCAGCACCCTGCACTTGTCAGTGTTGAAACGCATCTTGTTTATGTCAGCCCATTCCTGGAACCGATCCAGGTCTTGCTGCAGTCTTTCCCTCCCTACTAGCGTGCTCATCTCACCCCAAATTTTGGTATCATCAGTGAATTTAAACAGGTTGCATTTCAACCCGTTGTCCAAATTGCTGATGAAGAAATTGAACAGCGCAGGCCTCAGGACCGAGCCCTGGGGGACTCCGCTGCCCACTTCCCCCCAGGTTGAATATGACCCATCCACCACCACCCTCTGAGTACAACCCTTGAGCCAATCTGCAATCCATCTGACTGTGTAGGCATCAATGCCACAGTCATCCAATTTTTTAACGAGGATGGGGTGGGAGACGGTGTCAAAGGCCTTGCTGAAGTCTAGAAAGACTACGTCCACAGTGACACCTGCATCCAAGGCTTTTGTGACCTGGTCATAAAAGGCAATCAGGTTGGTCTGACAAGACCTGCCCCTAATGAAACCATGCTGATTGCCCTTGAGCATCATCCCTGAAGCCGGCCCATCACAGATGTGCTCCTTGAGGATCTTCTCAAAGAGTTTCCCAAGGATAGAGGTAAGACTGACAGGCCTATAGTTGTCCGGGTCCTCCCTCTTCCCTGTCTTTTTCTCCTGGTGCCATTTTGGTGCCCAATGGAAGAGATGGCACAGTCTTTATGGGGAGCCCCCCTCCACTGACAGTGTCCAGCTAGGCAGATAGTTTCATAGTTTCATAGTAGCTAGAGTCGGAAGGGACCTAGGTAGATCATCTAGTCTGACCCCCTGCCTTAGCAGGAAAGAGCACCGGGGTCAGATGACCCCGGCAAGGTGCTCATCTAACTCCCTTTTAAAAATCCCCAGGCTAGGAGCCTGCACCACTTCCCCTGGAAGCTGGTTCCAGGCCCTAGCCGCCCTGACTGTGAAGTAGCGCCTCCTAATATCTAATCTAAACTTACCCTCCGCCAGCTTGTGACCGTTATTCCTGGTCACTCCTGGCAGCGCACGGGGGAACAGGGACTCCCCCAATACCTGCTGATCCCCCCTGACCAGTTTGTAGCAGGCCACAAGGTCCCCCCTTAACCTTCTCTTGTGGAGGCTAAACAGGTTCAGGTCCCGTAGCCTCTCCTCATAAGGCCTGCCCTGCTGACCCCTGATCATACGAGTGGCCCTCCTCTGGACTCTTCCCATATCGTCCACGTCCCTCTTGAAGTGTGGCGCCCAGAACTGGATGCAGTACTCCAGCTGCGGCCTGCCCAGTGCCGCATAGAGGGGGAGGATCACCTCCCTGGACCTGCTCGAGATGCATCTGTGGATGCATGACAGGGTACGGTTGGCCTTCTTGACTGCCTCCCCACACTGCCGGCCCATGTTCATCGTGGAGTCAATGACGACTCCAAAATCCTTTTCCGTCTCCGTGCTGGCAAGAGGGAAGTTCCCCAACCTGTAAGTGTGGTGCCGGTTCTTCCTCCCCATGTGCAACACCTTGCACTTATCAGTGTTAAACCCCATCCTATTCTCATCCGCCCACCGTTGCAACCTGTCAAGGTCAGCTTGTAGCCTATTACACCCTTCTAGTGCACCCACATCCCCCCACATCTTAGTGTCATCAGCAAACTTGAACAGGGTGCTTTCTACCCCGTCATCCAAGTCACTGATGAAGATGTTGAACAGTGCGGGCCCGAGGACCGAGCCCTGCGGAACCCCACTGCCCACGTCCTTCCAGGTCGAGAAGAACCCATCCACTACCACCCTCTGGGTGCGGCCCTCCAACCAGTTGGCGACCCGTTTGACCGTGTGGGCATCGACACCACAGTCTCCCAGCTTTTTGATGAGGACAGATACTAGGTAGTCATCATGGCACTTAAAACTATAAAGGTAAAAATTTCAGAAGCGCCTATGTGACTTAGGAACCCAACTCCAATAACTTTAATAGCACAAAGAGTAACGTTTTCAAAGGCTCACAGGAAAAAAAATACTAATAATGAAGTATGAGTTCCTAGGTAGTGGCTCAGTATTAGTGTCTGGAGAAATGAGCAACTCAACTAATAGCCAGGCCAGGGTTTTGTTTGCCAGGTCCTGGTCTAGTCATAACCTGAATTCAGGCACTATGCGAGCTGACAGGGTACCTCATCCGCAGAGTATTGCTGATCTGGATCAGTTCTGCTGTTTGTAGACATCTCTATGCCTCCTAGCTCATACAAACCTGTTTGTTTTTCAGTGAAGTACCTAAGCCCCTTACACACTTATGAACGTGTCTTCACACATGCACACCCAGAAGGCAGATAAATATTTTTCTCACTGCTTGGACAGACAGGAAAGAGAGGAGAACAGAAATTAAAAGATTTGCCTGAAGTTGCACAGGAAATCTGACAGAATTGAAATCCAAACTGAACTCTGGTTTCTTAACCCCAAGACCTTTATCAAAAAAAAAAAAAAAGAAAAGAAAAGAAAAGGAAGAGAAAAGGGGGGGAAAGCACAACCACAGCTTGGTTGCATAAAATTTTAAAGGAAAAACATCCTGCAAACAGTTTAATATTCCACTGAAATTTTTCAAATAAAACGGTGGGCTGGAAAAACATTTAAAATACGAAGGACTCTTTATGATTACCAGTATAGCAGTATAAGAAAGGGGCAACTCATTACAATTCACTTGGAACTGTTTGTGCCTAACAATGTATGCAATATTAATTTTATGGTCTTTTCAAATTCTTCCCTGAAGGAAAGAAAAACATTGGTTGTAACATTTGATCTGATAAAATTAAAACTTTATTTTCTACTACATATTTAATGGAAACAGAGTAACGATATTTCTTAACTTCACTACTCTTAGAAGTCCTTTGGGAGAACTGTATGAACAATCATGTGAAATTTTATCCCTTTCCAGTTTGATGCGTCAGCCCTTTTCATACGGAATATGATCGTGACCTGTTTCCCATATTTTATTCTGGGAACACTAGGCAATCTGTTTTTACAATAAACAAGGTACAGTCATGTGCCGTAGGTTGGTTTCTGCAAGAGAGTACAAAAAAGAAGTTCCCCCAAGGGTAGGAGTTAATTACGCTCCATGAAGAAGAAGGAATACCCCCATCTAGTAGACATACTGTCTGGCTGTTTCAGGATAAAGAACAAGTTTGTGTGCGGCCAACCACAATGAGAGAGCTCCTTTGACAGTACTGCAATGCGGTTAATGAGTTAAACAAGGGGTGCTGATTAAACACACCGCCCAGAGGCTGGATCTGGCCTGCAAAGCCACTCCATCAGGCCGATGGGGTTACTGGCGCCCAGGGAATTTGGGGGCATGGACCTGCCACAGACTCAGACATGGCTCTTGGAGGCAGGGGAGCGAGCGAGGGCTGTGTTGAAAAAGCCCTGCTACCACTGCAGCTTGTGCCAACTCTGCCGCTGCAAGAGGCTGCTAACCCAACCACTGGCGGTCCATAGTCTGGGTCCAGGACGGGGCACAGGGAGAGCTTGACAACCCTGAGTTAAAAAAAGGCAGCTTAGCCCCTAGTGAAAGCAGACTATGCTACTGCAGGCCCACCGTCATTTGTCAGCATAAGAGCACGCATGCAGGCAGACACTATGGAGCAGCCGGTATGCAATAAAGCCCTGGCCTCCTCAGTCTCCTAGTGCCCCGTCATCCCCACGTGCATGGATATACAGCTGTGTACCCATATCTGAGCTCATCTATGTAGCCAAGCCTGCCCAATGAACATGCACGCTGCAAACGACCCCGCTCTCGTAGTTTTGTGCACAGACTTCGCCGTTGCATGGGTTTGTTGCTAGGCCTGCCAGGAGCTTATCTCCTGGTTCTCAGTGCCTGTTTAGCTAACATTGCTCCGGGTCTGTGGCACACCAGCTTGGTGCTGCTGAGTTAATTTTTGATGTGGTGTTTTGTGAGGCTATTGATACTGTGGCTTACCCACAGACAGAAAACCAACTAGTGTGTCTGAAATAATAGCTGACTTCCAAAAACTGTAGTAGTTTCTGAAAGCATCCACACACTCCCAGTGGGCAATGAAAAGGAAGAAGCACGTAAATGCCAACCACCAGAGATACTAGTCCCCTTAATACAGCCTTGATTGACCAGAGGCAATTTCACAAAGACCTGTGCAAGATGCACCAAAACGATACATGACAGCCAGGTGCTCAGAAGACCCAGCATCCTGGACATACTGGGACCTCATTCCCTGCAAATAAATACTATGGTTATCAAGAACATCTTCCGGGAGATAGCTGCCCAGATGGCCAGGCAGGGGCACACATGGCAGCAGTGCTGCACAGAGGCCAACTCTGCAGCCACAGTCCAGTGGCAGCTGGCCCAGAGGGGCTGATGCCTCTACTGGCTGTGCAGTCCCCATCCAGGCCTGGCAGGTGCACAGCAGGTCACAGCCAGGCAGCAGCCCCCACTGCCAGACCCCTGCAGTGGATGGAGGCAGCAGGGAACTCTCAGGGCTGCTTCAGCAGTCCACCTGGCACAGGGGGTCGTGTTCCCAGGTACCAACTGGCTGGGCCCCAGAAGCTCCTGAGAGCGAGTAGCCATGAGATACTTGCCAGGGCAGCTTTCTATGCTGCTGGGGACAGCACAGGCGCTGGCCCTGGGCTCCAACTCCCCCTGGGTACAGCTCTGGGAGGAGCCAGGCAGGGTTATTTTGCCCCAAGTGGCACAATTTGCATATCTGAGCACGTGCGCTGAGGCAAAAAGCCCCAGCTCAAATTTGCACCATTTCTATTTGAGCTGCTGCAAGCGCACATGCTTGTGTGTGTGGATGTGCTCAGAGAGTTTCATGAAATGCAGTCTATTGGGCTTACAGCAGTGCAAATAGCTTTTAAAATAAAAAGGCTTCAAAATTTCTTAACCAATAGTCTCTCTTACCCACGCTGGATGCCTGAGTTTAACGGCTTGAAATGCTTTCCACAATGTTTGCCTTAATTCCATCAGCCACTCACTTTGAAATGGATCGACCTGGACATTAGTAGGTCAGATGAAAACACTACTCGCTAACAAGGAACTTGAAGGGTGAATATTCCTTTCAAGCATTTCCTATACTTATATGTTTGTACTCTGGGTGCATCTACACATGAGCTTTACTGAGGAGTAGACTAATTAACTCTGCAGTAAAGTATCACCATATACACGTGCGCTGCTATTAGGCGCAATAAATTAATTAACTCTGCCGTATGATAGTACCATTGAGGACAGTGCTATCTTGTAGCAGAGAAATTAACTGTGATGAAATACACACATGGACAGTGACCGCAAGCATCAATTGTGCATGGAGTAGGGGGGCCGGACTCCTGCCTGCCACCTAGCCACATGGCTCCACGCTTTCAGCACTCCCGTGCCCCAGCCAGCTCCTCTGCCATCACACAGAGCCTGGGGCTGATCCCCTGAGCCTGTTGCCATCCTGGGCCTGCTCTACTCCTGCTCAGATTGTCTACTTACCAGTGCCTGGGACAGCAGCAATGTGCCCAGGAGCTGCGTGCTGCAGCTCAAACAGCTCCAGAGTTTATTGCTTTGCATTAATTGCACGTGTAGATGCATCCTCTGTATAAGAGATACATTTCTTAGCCTTACCTATCACGTGAGCTCTTGTGCATTAATTACATTTATCACTAGGTAGGAGGAAGTCAAAAGGATGACTTTTCCTCTTCAGTAGAGTATTATTTATCAATAAGACCCATTATTTACTGTTCCAATCTAAATATTGATTTTCTGCTCTCTTCTGCAAACTGCCAGCCTGAATACACTAATTAGATTACTGCACCGATGCAGTATATTTATTCAATACCTAGCACTGAGGGAGAGCAAACAGAAGGGAATCCTATTCAAAAACAGCAGTTCACAACCAGCAGACAAGCTTGCCTGTGAAAGACAGAGGGATGCAGTATCACAGCCTTTTTCCTAGAATGGAAGCCTAGACTTTAAGCATTACTGCTGACGTAATACATTTCCATGGTGCATATGGATTGGTTATTCATGACGTTTTGAGAGAGAAACCAGGACATTACAAAATGAACATGGCACACACTAACTGGATAAAAACCAGCGGAGAGGTCTCAAAAAGTAATAATCAATGGGGAATCAATGCTGAACAGCTATGTTGAAGTAAGGTCCTACAGAGATCGGTTCTTTGTTCCAAGCTATTGAATAATTAAGGGATGACCAGGAAGAAAACAAAGAATCATTACTGGCTAAGTTTGCAAGAGATTAAAAGATTGGAGCATTGGCACTGAGGAAAACAGGTCCCTAATACAGAAGGATAAGAAACTCATGGTAAGCTTGGTATAAACTAACACTGTATTTTAATGAAAGCAAAGTCACAATGGAAATATTCTCCCATTTATACATATTTATTTACAAATATATGTAGTGTCATACAATTATTTTATGCAATAATTTATAAATAGCATTATTTATAATAAATGCAATACATATATAATAAACAAACAAATGCATATTTAAAGGACAGGGACTCTAACTTGGGAAACGACGACTGGCTGGGATGACATAGTTGGGGCTGGTCCTGCTTTGAGCAGGGTTGGACTAGATATGACCTCCTGAGGTCCCTTCCAGCCTGAATTTTCTATGATTCTAACGACTTTGTAAAAGATGAGAGGGTCATGGTGGTTAATCAACTGAATGTGACCTCTCAGTGTGATTCTGTGGCCAAAAGGGATAATGTAATTTTCAGATGTATAAATAGGAGAATATTGAGAAGGTGCAGAGAAGGCTGCACTACGTCTGCATCTGACAGGAGCAGGACTGGAATACTACGTCCAGTTTGGGGTTCACAATTAAAGGAGGATGCTGAAATTGGAAAGGATGCAAATAAGGAGCTTGGAGCAAAATCCATTCCTCTGGGGTTTTTTGTCTGAATCATGAATTTACTATTCTGAAAATGCAGCCTAGAGGGTTCTAAGAGCTGGGAGGGCAGAAAGATTTATACAAATAGAGCATTAAAAATCAATGGTTAAAATCTATTTAGGAAGGATCGAGTAGGCAAAAGTGGGGGGCATTATTGCTATGTAAAAAGAAGAAAAAAATGGAAAAAAGGAGGGAAGATAATGAGAATTAAATTGATAAAAACCCAAGAGGATGCATGGAGAAATCTATGGCCAGCACAGCTAAGGGCACATTTAGGTGTATGAGAAACAAAAGGAATCCTCCCCCATAGGTTTTGGTGCATTATCAGATGGAAATGGTAGAGCTCTCAACAGTAATGCAAAAGAAAGAAGTGTTCAATGACTATTTTGTTCTGTAAGAAACAAAAAGCTGAGTGATATATTTTTATCACAAGATGATGATGAAACACTTTCCATTCCAAGAGGAGCTGGAGAATGTTAAGCAGCAGCGGCTATATTTTTAAATTAGTAGTTTGAGACGCTGTGCCTCCAGGAGCTTTGGAAGGGCTAGCCCGGGAGTTCTCTGCACCATTAATGCTGATTTTCAATTAGTCTTGGAACACTGGGGAATTTTCCAAGGAGTGGAAGAATGCTAATATTGTGCTTATAAAAAGGTAAATGAGTTGTACCTGACCATGCTTCTGCATGTATTGGGAGACAAGTGCTCAGAACAATTTAATTTGCACAGTACCACCAGCTGGTCCCAACATATCATTGCGCGCCATACATCATCACCTCAGGCAAACAGCAGTGCAAAACTCACATAAAAGAAGAAAACTGTGTTTATATGCTATAAAATGATTTCTTTAGCCTCTGCCGTTAAAAGGATTTGGACATTTTTGGCTCATCCCCCTTGGTTAAGTACATATGCATTCGAAAGAGGAGTTCGCTCCTAAGCTGCCCCTCTAGCAGAGCTGCTAAGAAGCAACATTGCTAAGGAGCAACATCTGGCCAAGTGAACATAAGGTGGGAGACGGATCAGAAGCAGCAATGCACTCCTGCTCTTTCCGGCTGCCAGCACGGCTCCTGCGGGTATGGACAGGTGTTCAGTTCAAATGCGAAGAATTCCCAGGACATTTTCAAGGCCACAAAAATGCAACGAGAAATGTGTGTACAGCTGTTCAAGGGCCTACTTAGCTGGTGTGCTGCAGAGCCTGGTGAAAGTATGTCCTGCCAGCCCTCCACAGCCAGGGCAGCTGGTGTGCAGGGATCCCAGCACGGTTTGCAGTGGTCTCTGTCCCTGGAGCTTCTTGAGGACAGATAAAAGTGCGGGCTGGCCACCCAGGGAAGCACACCCACCTAAGGACTCCCCACACCCTCAATGCCCCACTCCGCACTGGGACAGGACAGTGCCAGTACACCTGGTCACTTTTCACTGCCAAAGGCTTTTGAGTTTCACATCCAGCCTGCAACAGATCCCAGCCACACGCACGCCTTGCAGCTCCTGATCCAGCAGCCCTGGTGCATGCTGTACACCTGCTGGCACAGAGTCAGGGCCTGCCACAGCTTTTTCAGGGTGCTCATTCAGCTACTGCATGTGTCGGGGCACAATGGGACATATGGACATGAGACCACAGCCGAGGCCCTGTTCATGCAGTCTCCGGTTCACCAACTGGTTCAGCACAGGCAAGCCTGCAGTGGGAGAGGCATGCAGGAAGTGTCCTTGGCCAGGAGTGACCAGCAATAACGGTCACAAGCTGGCAGAGAGTAGATTTAGGCTAGACATCAGGAGGCGCGACTTCACTGTCAGGGCGGCTAGGGTTTGGAACCAACTTCCAAGAGAAGTGGTGCTGGCTCCTACCCTGGGGGACTTTAAAAGGAGGTTAGATGAACATCTTGCTGGGGTCGTTTGACCCCAGTACTCTTTCCTGCCATGGCGGGGGGTCAGACTACATGATCTACTCCCTTCTGACCCTAGAAACTATGAGATTATCTCTACTGGGTGCTGGCACCATGACTGACCCACCTCATCAGCCCATGGGAGGCTGGGGACAGGGATAACATGCTGCCAACCTTGCACAGTCTTGGCCAGCCAGCACGCTGGGATTGTGTGCCACAGCAACCTTTTGGGCTGGCAGGAGTCGTGGCACTGTGCCCCACTGCGAGCCTCACCCCACTGCACAGCACCAAGCAAAGCACACGCGCACCGGCCCGCCCTTGGCTGGTGCAAAGAACTCTTGCTCTGTGCCCACCCTCAACCTGGAGGTCATGCCAGGGACGTTCCTGGTGTGATGGGAACAGGTATGTTGTTCATGGCAGCAGGGCTCAGAAGGTGGGTTCCTGCCATGGCTGTTGCCCAGGAAGAATTTCATCCGGTTCACAACAGGGACCCTCAAGGACTGCGTCATTCCCTCTGGAGCTAGCAATCACTGTGCTGCCAACACTTTGCTGTTGAAAACAGCTAACATTTCACTGCAAAATGGCCATGTTTTTCCCCTGTGGCAAGCCACTGGAATAGCTGTACACTCATTTTTTACAGCAGTATAAGGGAATATTTCTTACTACAAATGTAACAGCTGTCCATGGCTTTAGAAAACCACCTTTGTTCTTGTTTTTGAGTCTTATACCATGTAGAGCTCAGCTGGATCCGATAATCAGCCAGCGTAATTCTGATTTGCCCCCAGCCGCAGGACGACTCAGCTAGCGATTGAAAGTTTTAAATGATTGTACCAAAAGCTGGAGGTCTCCTCATCCCACCTAACAAGGGAGGACCTTTATCTACACCAGTGGTTTTCCACTTGGGCCCCATGGACCATTATGTCTAAGAGGTCCACGAAAACTGACTGTGATCAAAAGTATGTGAATGCTCACACTTACAATTCATAGGGGTCAGCCCCTCCATTTGAAATTTCCAAAGGGTCTGCACCACCATGCAAAATGTTTTAAGGGTCAGAAAACAAAAAAAGGTTGAAAACCACTGATCTACACAGATCAGGGAACTGTAGCTCACAGACTGTAAATGGCTTCCTGACATGTTTAAGGAGCCAGCGTGGAGGTGCGACACTAAGTTAACGCTCTCCTTAATCCCTACCCTATGCTCCGGGGCAGAACACAGGTTAACAAAAAAAATAATTAAACACCAAATCTTCTTCCACAGTTTTGGCTCAGGTGCACACATTTTAAACTACTTTAAAAATCAATTTAAACAGAAACTATTTGAATTGTTTAAAATGTGGCGCTGTTCTAAAATGTTGCTATAAAAATGGCATTTCTGAGATCTAGTAACATTGGTTTTCAATGACCCTTCAGGTTACAGGAAGGAAGGCTGCTCTTTTAGAGGTGCAAACCTAACCTACAGTCTGAATCAGACTGGGCTCTCTATGGTTTGGGCATTACCCCTGACGCACTGAAGGCCCGGCTGACGTGCGTCTCCGATGAGGCTGTGCCGCTGTAACCCCGCTCGTGGTGACGTATGAGTCAGAACAGAATCTGACAACGTCTCCCCCAGACGCAGAATTAACAAGGAAAAAAGTCGTCAACATGTATTGTTATTACACACGTGAGCAAATGCGACTCCAAATGCCTAGGGATCAGTTTTAAGTAAAGAAGCATCCTTTTTCATACACAGTCACCTCTCAGAGTAGAACCACATGGGTTTTCAAGTATGGTTTCCATGCAAGTGTAGACACAGCCAAGGGGAGCTAAAGACTCAAACCACTTCCCACTTCACTTCTGTTCTATTCAGGTTCTTGTTCCTCTCCTCTGGGAACCGGGGAGAGCAGCTCCTCGGGTTGCAGGCCCCACCATTGATGTCAACATTAAGATCCTCCACACATTTACCAAAATCCTCCAGCAAGAAGTGGGAAATTGGTAGCTCATATTTCTAATGTAAAACAGAAAATAGGCCATCTATTTATTGTCAAAGAGAAAGAGGGCAAACATGCTTCTTCACAGTTCATCTTTAAAGTTAAATTCAAGCCAAATGGATACTGTGACACATCATGCCACAGTTTTATGGTAAGGTGAGAACTTCATTTTCAGGAAGACGCATCAATGTAAACATGTAATATTATTCATCATCGGTGCTTACGACAGAGGCCCAGCTTTTATGGCACTGTAAGAGAGACAGATTAAAAGAGCAGTGTTTTCAGCAGAGGAAGTCCTCAAACAAACTGTTTCCTTAGCTTTCTTTCTGTCAGGTCCCCATTCAGGAGCTGCTCCTACTCATTTCAGAAGGGCCGAGAAGGGAAAAAGCAGAATCTTGTTGTTCTTCCCCAGCAGTTTTCTTAAATTGAGCCTGAAATTATTTTTGGCAGAAGACAGACTATAGCTGAACTCTGGAGACTCAAATCCTGTCCTCATCCACAGGTGGAGCACGGTTCAGGAGCGGTCATTGCAAATGGCCTTAACATGATCATAGCCATCCCCGAAATGCTGGTCCGAACAGGCAGCTTCTGCCGATGACAAGAAATACTAGTCTCCGTGGCTGATTCGCTAGTCCACTTCCCTGCGGCATGTGCCAACGAGAAGGTTAATTAGTACCGAGTCTCTTTTATGACATACATCCTGTTGTTGTAACGACCTTCACAAAGCAATCCCTTTGGGTTATTACTGAAATGGCAAAGACCTAGATGCAAGAGGCTTCACAGCCTGCTTCCAGTTCCTTGAGCTAACCAGACTTTCCTTTTTAAATGTTTTTCTGAGGAATTATACAGTATTAAAATAATGGATGTGACTATGCTCCCGGAAGACAGAGGGCCTGCTGTAAAATGCCACGTACAAGCTTTCATATGACAGTCAGCAATTTCTCACCGTAGACTGCAATTTTTGACCAAGTATTTATGAGAAGAAAAGGAAAATTAAAGAACTGCTCACACTCCTTCCAGCGGAGCCCCGGGAAGTAAGCACAACTAAACCGAAGTGGAGCTGCAATCCCCTCCCACAGCAGAACCGCCGGCACGTGGAAGTGGGCAACAGCCCTTCGGTTTTGGTGCAAATCACGTCAGCTCCAGGGCATTTTTAACAGTTTCCCCAGTTGTGATCCAATTCAGATTAATCCATGATTATTGTTTTGTTCCTTTTCTCATTACAAATGATAAAAAACCCCAAAATACCTGTTAGGGACCTGTTCCTAAACTATTCAATGTGCGTTTTGGGGTGGGAGGAAGTTGGTTGGTTTTTAGTCAGCACAGTTAACGGGCTGAGAAAGACAGTCACTGCTCCCCCACAAGACATGTTTGAAGTAACTTCCCCAGAAGTCCCTATGAAGCTTATATCTATTTTTTAATTATATCTAATTTTCCTAATATTACTAAGTAACAGCCCAAAGCTCTCTGTGTGGGGAAGAAGGCAGAAACAATTAGCAATGAATAATTTAACAATTTAGGTTACCAGTGTATAATCCATCAACCTCAGACTATCTGCCAGAAGGAGATATTTTTATCATCTTTGGATGGTGGATTTCACTCATTGTTATTGGCAGGATAACAGCTCCTGCCATTCAACCTGCTTTTGAATAACCATCTGTCACTGGAATAAATACGAAAGGGTCTTGATATTTTTGTCCCTCTTCAAAAGTTGTAAAGTTAAAAATAGCTGTTTGACTGAAGTGATTACTAGACAACCTATTTTAATAATACCATGTTTCTTAGTCACCTAACGTACAGGTTAGGATACATTGCTTCTGATAAAATAATCAGCAAGAAAGTAAAATGCTAAAAAGTTAAAACAATCTGCAATGTAACTGTGTATTATAACTAGTTTGCTCAGATTTTAGAAAGGAATTTGTGCCAAAGAGGTAAATTTACTGGGGAAGAATGGCTCAGCTCTACAACAGTGAGTAATGAACACACACCCAGCCCAGTGAATCCTAGTGCACAGTTGCAACGTGCTCTACTATGAATTAGTTCTGTTATACCATTTACTTGCACACACCATCAAATACGGAAACATATGGGAACACTTGCCTGCTGCCTGCAATGATATGCAAGTAGGAATACCAGATAGTATCGTTAGTCATCGACAGAAATATGATTCATTAACATCTCTATTGCTAGTAAAGCGGAATATGATATTCAGTACTTGGCATGATAAAACGTCCCTGAAAACTCTGCTCCTTTCTACAAAATACCAGTTGGATGAAAGATTTATTCCTAATCACTGTGACTATGAACAAGGCATGCAGCGAGATGTTACTTCATAAAGACTTTGTTCTTGCGCTTTTAGGAAGGTCTAAGGCAGCCGATGGGCACGGACCCTTCAGCAAGTTCCCAATTCAAAGACTGCTCAATAAAACAGCCCGTCACCGTCCCTCTGTGACCTGTGACTGCAATCTGTTTACAGTGGACAGAAACGACGCGACCTGACAGCATGGTCCTGCTCCAGCGTTGCTTATTGGCATCGCTCATGCCTCTGTAACAGCGCACCACAAACAATTACAGAAAAGCGTCACATTTTAAAAGCATATTTGGGGAAGTTGACTCTGCCTTAACACCGAGCTCCTGCATCCGGACAGCATGCACAGATCCCACGCACCCTTTTAAGCTAAAGCAGCAAAACAGAAAGGGAAGCAAATACACCAAACCTTTGCGCTCTGTAGCAAATGTCTCTTCCTTTCTCTACTGAATAGGCATCCTAATGCACTACACTGCTGTTGTCTCTAAGGAAACAGAAGTGCCACGTGACCAAGGATCTCCTGTTCACAAGGTGTTTTATTCTACAAAATGTTTGAGGTAAGATAAGGCACCTGGTAATGAATTGTTTTGCTGTGACACAACTGAAGATTTTTCAAGGCAATTTAAAATATTTGAATACAATCAAGAATGAAAAGCAGCAGCCAAGCATGCCCTGTATCCTACTAGTCAGAAACAGCACCGGTAGGTGCAAAAATAAAGTTTTTAAAACAGCATAATGATGCTACATAATCAAAGATATGTATTCCACCTCTTACATGCAGGAGTACCTTCAATAGTTATACTTCAAAATATGTCATTCTTTCTGGAAAATACAAACATACAATGCAGAATATAATCCTTTCCATACTGATATGCAGACAGAGCGACTTTTGGAGAGAGAATAATTTCACCCAGTTTTTCCTTCAGGGCTCCCCTTTAATTAACGGCTGCCTACATGATTTCTAACGCATTACTTGAACTACAAAGGCACTGAAAACAAGCTGCACAAGGCTCCAGACATCCGGTGACTGAGGCTCGGACATTTGGTCTTTGTTGTCCTTGGTGGTTCACACAGCGCCGCGTTTCATGGGGAATCACACAGCTGCAGCAGCACATGTAACTCCGAATATTTCTGGAACGAAGAGATGCTGTCCCACTGACTGCATGCAAACAGTTGAATGAGACACGTTAACTAATCCTCCGAGCTACCAGGGAGCTGGTTTTTATGTCTAACAAAACTGAGATTCAGAGGTGAGAGAAGAATGAGAGAGGCGGGAAGCTGTGAGGAGTGGGAAAACCATCAAAGGGAACGACTAAGGATGCAATTGGAGAGAAGCATTAAGCCGTACTGCAAATGGAGCAGCACTAAAAGAGTTAAACTGGTGTATAAGAAAGACTATGTAAATTCCTGTGCATTTTTAATGATTTCTGTGGGAGGGCTGACGTCTGATTTACAGAGGGTAAGATCAGAGGAGACTAGTACATCGCAGCCCGACCACCTGAACATCAGTGACCGCTAGATTTCACCAAGTTCCCACGGTTCGGGGGTGCAGGTTGTAGCTGTGCTGGGCTAAGGACACAGGCACTCCAGGGTCTTTCGGTCTAATAAAAGATATCGGATTTACCCAAAGAACCGTGTCTACCTACTTACCACTGTATTAAAACAAAGTTGTGCTGAGCGAAAGCCTAACTTCCAGAAATGAGTATTGGCTTGACCTGAAGACACCCAGAGATAAACAGTCACCACTTCACCGGGTCGTTTGTTCCAGCAATTACTCACACTTGTGGTTAAAAATGTGTGCCTTATTTCTATTGCAGATTTGTCTGGTTTTGGCTTTCAGCCATCAGTCCTTGGTATATCTTTCACTACTAGAGAGGCATCCATCTAATCATTTATTGACTCAATCTACTCATTATTTCAGTCACAAACAATGAAAAAAACTAAACGAAAAACAATATCAATGGGTATAGGATTTAAATGTGGCTCACATTAAAATCAGAACTTTTACTGCTGGTATTTTTGGTTGGTTTGTTTGTTTTTTGATACTACAGCTACTTCTTTGGAGTACGAGGAGAGCCAATGTCTGGCGCTCCCTTTTCTGACTGACCCAGAATGAAATCACTATTTCTAGACCTTGCTGACACACAAAGATGTGACAGCATTATACAGTGTTCAATTTAGTATTGAACTGTCACTTTAAATAACCTATTTTTTTAGGCCCCTTGTGGTTCCACCACCATCTGCCCCAAACTATATTTGTGAGAAAAGAAAAGGACTGAAGCAGTGATTCCCAACCAGGGTGCTGGGGCCCCCAAGTGTGTCGCGGGATCCTATGAAGGGTGCCCCAAGATGCGAGGAGATCAGACCTGAGAAGATGAGCAGAGAAGCACAGCCCCTGCCTGGCTATTCCCCCACCACCATCACCCAGCCTCTCTACCAAGGGGAGGCACCATCACAAATCAGCTCAGTTGAGACAGACAGGGTAGCGCTCACTTCCCAGCAGCTGCGGAGGGTGCCTCAAGTCTGCAAAGGTTGAGAAGCACTGGACAAAAGCAATCAATACCAGATAAGAAAAAACGAATCAAGGAAGCTACAGAAATGTAATACCTGTACATGTATACAGATATAATGTTGTAAACATTTAAAGTACTGGTGCCTTCATGGAGACACCTCTGTGTCTAGTATCCAACCTGGATGTGTCTTTTGGCTACTTGGGACATTCATGAGAAGGCTGTGAAATGGAAAGAAACACATATTACAGAGACCTAAATACGCCCTGCTAGTTTAGCGTAGCTTTTGGGGCTAAAGACTATGATCCACATCAGTGACGCACACCCAAACTACCTTAGTTCCACTGCTAAGGAAAAGACACGACTTATTTTTTAATTAATGTTGTAAGGAAATTAAATATATTCCTATAAAATGTGTGTATATACATACATGTCAAGACAGATGTCAGACAAACTCTATGGGCGCATCTAGCCATGGCAATGCTACAGTGTCATGCTTTAGTACTTCCTTTTGGAAGTAATGCCTTTTGGAAGTACTAAAGCACGGTGCAATACAGGCGGTTACTGTACCGTGTGTGTGGCACGTGCTTAGATTTCGCCACTATGTCACTGTAGCGGAGTGCTATAACCGGGCACTGTGCCACTATGGCGACGTAGCTGGCGATCACGTATAGACCCACGTGATCACTATATCGCCATAATGCATCGCTACAACGCCTTAGGGCAATGTGTAGACACACCCTATGACTCCACCTAGATAATGCTGTAGTGCCCTTTCAACAATTGTAAGTCAAGAAGGGATTTATCCAAATAACAAGTAACTAGTAGGGTGAACGTGCTGGACTTTAGGAAAGCTGATTTCAGTGAACTCAGGCGATTAGTGAAAGACACACTACAGAGTAGTAGTTTTTTTTTTTACAAAACGCCTCGACGCAGGAGGAGGGGTGGATGTCGTATACTTGGACTTCAGGAAGGCCTTTGATACGGTATCCCACCCCATACTGGTGAACAAGTTAAGGGGCTGTGACTTGGATGACTGCACAGTCCGGTGGGTGGAGAATTGGCTGGAGGGTCGCACCCAGAGAGTTGTGGTGGATGGGTCGGTTTCGACCTGGAGGGGTGTGGGCAGTGGGGACCCGCAGGGCTCGGTCCTTGGACCGATACTCTTTAATGTCTTCATCAGCGACTTGGACGAGGGGGTGAAATGTACTCTGTCCAAGTTTGCAGATGACACTAAGCTATGGGGCGAAGTGGACACGCCGGAGGGCAGGGAGCAGCTGCAAGCAGACCTGGACAGGTTAGACAAGTGGGCAGAAAACAACAGAATGCAGTTCAACAAGGAGAAATGCAAAGTGCTGCATCTAGGGAGGAAAAATGTCCAGCACACCTACAGCCTAGGAAATGACCTGCTGGGTGGCACGGAAGTGGAAAGGGATCTTGGAGTCCTAGTGGACTCCAAGATGAACATGAGTCGGCAGTGTGACGAAACCATCAGAAAAGCCAATGGCACTTTATCGTGCATCAGCAGATGCATGACAAATAGGTCCAAGGAGGTGATACTTCCCCTCTATCGGGCGCTGGTCAGACCGCAGCTGGAGTACTGCGTGCAATTCTGGGCGCCGCACTTCACGAAGGATGCGGATAACCTGGAGAGGGTCCAGAGAAGGGCCACTCGTATGGTTAAGGGCCTGCAGGCCAAGCCCTACGAGGAGAGACTAGAGAAACTGGACCTTTTCAGCCTCCGCAAGAGAAGGTTGAGAGGCGACCTGGTGGCTGCCTATAAGTTCGTCAGGGGGGCACAGAAGGGAATTGGTGAGTATTTATTCACCAAGGCCCCCCCGGGGGTTACAAGAAATAATGGCCACAGGCTAGAAGAGAGCAGATTTAGATTGGATATTAGGAGGAACTTCTTCACAGTTCGAGTGGCCAAGGTCTGGAACGGGCTCCCAAGGGAGGTGGTGCTCTCCCCTACCCTGGGGGTCTTCAAGCGAAGGCTAGATGTGTATCTAGCTGGGGTAATGTAGGCCCAGCACTCTTTCCTGCTTATGCAGGGGGTCGGACTCGATGATCTATTGAGGTCCCTTCCGACCCTAGCATCTATGAATCTATGAACATCAATAAGAATATATGCACATTAGAGAATGATACCTAAATATTAATATCAATATCAACTGATTTCTCTTCAATGAAAAGAATGGATTTCTTTTTAGCTCTAGAGCAGTACACCATGCTGATGATAAAACAGCTCTGTGGCAACTGATAACCTAGCATCAGCTCCTAAAAGGAAGATGTCTTAAATGATCCAGATCACTGGAAGCCTTCAGCAGTCTTTAGGTGCTGTCAAATTTGGATTTTTCCTACTAATGTAACATATAATAAAGTTATTTTAAGCATGTAAGTACATAGAAACCCATTCCATGACTTAGCGCAAATTAAAGCTAATCTAAAATGCAACTTATTTATTTGCTGAGAAACACATTCAGCATTTCATTAAAATGGAGCTCATAGTCTAAATATTTTAAGGATGCAAAGATTTTTTTGGCAACTACTACAAAGCATTGCCAGTTAGAAACAATGCATCAGAAATTCACAACATCTGGTGTGTTAGATTTGTCATGAGCCAAATATAAATTGTATGAGGCCAAAATTAATTTATGAATAAACAAAACCAAAATATATTGGTTTTGACTCTGGCTAAGTGGTACAACAGTTCTTCATCACTGTACTAGTCAGAGTAACTTAAGATGAAGAATTATTTTACAGTGGGCCAGCTTACCTTCACGACAGCAGAGGAATCAAAATCAGTGTTTGATTTCTCTGGTATTGAAACAGAGGGGATAACAACTTATCTTTCTACTAAGTGGAATCAATCACATGAATTAAACAAATACATCTTTATGCATTGCGCAGTATCCAACGTTAGCCTTGGCAATACTGCAACTCAGTGAGAGTCTCAAGATGCTCTCCTGGGACATGGCACTCACATTCGTTTCTACAACTCAACAGGTGAGGAGGGAGCACTAGAAAGATGTCAGTCACGTTTCTTGGTGTTCCTCCAACAACCATCACCATCAAGTCTTCAGTTATTATTGCTTGGATCTCTTTTAAACTTAGCCTTCGTGAGAAATTTTAATCCATTCCATGACTTAATCTCTTCATTCTTGTAGCTCTTCATTTTCCCCCACTAAAGGGAAGAGTTCTTGTATGAGGGGAACATCCTGCCCTGTTTTATATGCTCTCAGGTGCCACTGCAACTGCCTCAGGTCCTTCTCCTAACTGCAGAGTCCTGATGTTATATTCAGCTGTCAAGTGGAGCGGAAACAAGTACATTCACTCCTTTAAGGGTCTCTGTGCATTCCCACTTGCAGTAGACATGAAAGCAGTGCTGTGCCATGGGGCCTGGTAACTAAGACCTTCTTAGTTCACTGTGGACACTACTTTGCCACAATGGCCGTTACACAAAGGTGACAATAGGCATCAAACCCCAAGATCACAGCATGTGAGGGTTAAAGGGAGCTCAGGAGGTCACATCTAATCTAACCCCCTGCTCAAAGCAGATCAGCCCCAAGTACATCATCCCAAACAAGGCTCTGTCTAACTACGTCTTCAAAATTCCAAGGATGGAGATGCCACCACCTCTCTGGGTAACCTGTTTCAGTGCTTTACTACTCTCATGAAAAAATATTCCCTAATATCCAACATCAACTTCCCTTGCTGCAGCTTGGGCCCATTGCTCCTTGTCTTGTCATCTGCCCCCACTGAGACCAGCCCAGCTCCATCCTCTTTGCAGCCCCCCTGCGGGGAGGTGACGGCTGCTGTCCAATCCCCCTCAGTCTTCTCTTCTCCAGACTAAATCAGCCTAGTACCCTCAGCCTCTCGTTATCAGTGGCATGCCCCATTCTCCTAACCATTTTCATTGTCCTCCGCTGGACTCTCTGGGTCAGTTTTGTTCGATGTCATCATCAGCAACCTAGGAGATGGGATGCAGTGCACCCTCAGCAACTTTGTAGGTGAAACCAAGCTGGGGGGAGCAGTAGATAGGTTGGAGAACAGGATTCAGAGAGACCTAGTGTAATTGGAGGACTGGGCCAAAAGAAATCTCATGAGGTTCAACAAGGACAAGTGCAAAGTCCAGCACTGAGGAGGGAACAATCCCCTGCACCAGCACAGGCTGGGGCAACAGGCCGGGCAGCAGCTCTGCAGAAAAGGACCGGGGGGGACAGGAGACAAGAAGCTGAACAGGAGCCAGCAGTGGGCTCTTAATGCCAGGAAGGTGACCGGCATCCTGGGCTGCGTTGAGAGGAGCGGTGCCAGCAAATCGAGGGCAGT
This sequence comes from Crocodylus siamensis, assembly GCF_052110815.1. Lineage (NCBI taxonomy): Eukaryota > Metazoa > Chordata > Crocodylia > Crocodylidae > Crocodylus > Crocodylus siamensis. The sequence goes on along the minus strand of NC_143395.1, from coordinate 426,699,948 downwards.
GATTCTTCCCTCTATTCAGCACTGGGGAGGCCACATGTGGAGTCCTGTGTCCAGCTGTGATCCCCACTACAGAAAGGATGTGGACACATTGGAGAGAGTCCAGCAGAGGACAATGAAGATGGCTGGTGGGCTGGGGCACAGGACTGGTGAGGAGAGGTTGGGGGAACTGGGCTGATTTAGTCTGGAGAAGAGAAGACCGAGGGGGATTGAATAGCAGCCGTCACCTCCCTGCAAGGGGGCTGCAAAGAGGATGGAGCTGGGCTGTTCTCACTGAGGGCAGATGACAGGACAAGGAGCAATGGGCTCAAGCTGCAGCAAGAAAAGCTGAGGCTGGATATTAGGAAAAACTCTGTCACGAGGAGGGTGGTGAAGCACTGGACCAGTTTACCCAGACAGAGGTGGTGTAGTCTCCATCACGGGAGGTTTTTAAGGCTTGACTCGACAAAGCCTTGTCTGGGATGATGTAGTTGGGGCTGGTCCTGCTTGGGGCAGGGGGTGGACTAGATGTGACCTCTTGAGGTCCACAGTCCCCTCCAGGCCTAAGTTTCTACAATTCTATATTTCTATGCTTTTCTGCAGTACAACCCTATTTTCTTGTGTCCTGCCCTCTGTAGCAAGGGAAAAAGTTCCTCTTCTCCCTGATGGCAACCTTCCAATATTAATCCTTTTTTCTCCAGACTAAACTCGCCAAAATTGCAGAGGCATAACGGGGCAGTTTGGTGGCTCTGGGTCTTGTTGCTGACCATGCAGCCAGCTGGCAGCAGCTGTGACTGTTATCCACACCCCCCCCGCCCCACACACACACAAGCCAGCAATCAGGGCTGTTGATCCAGTCGCTGCCTTAGTTACACTAGTGTTCAATTGTCTCAACCTTTCCTGGTTTAGTTTGAATGCCAAACCCTTTATCAGCCTCATCGTTTGCCTGCGGATCACCTTCAGTTTCTTTACATCCCTCGTATAATACGGTGACCAAAATGAGAAGCAGTGCTCCGGATGCAGCCCCTAACCACCACCGAGTTGAGTGGTGCTATAACCTCGCATGTCTTTCACACAATGCTTCTGTCAATGCAGCATAAAACTGCACTTGCTTTTTTTGCAGCAGCATTACAGTGGTGCTTCAGGTTTAATCCATGATGCATTACATCCTGGAAGGTACTCTACTGCTAGGTGCTTCAATAACAGGCCACAGTACAGGACCCCACAGTTGGGCTGTGTACCCCAAGATGAATACATATACAGTTGCACCATTATATTAATGTCTGCCAGGGGCCCACGTTGTCAAACCAAGGCATTAAGAAGAAAGAACATACCACAGGTAGTCAAGCCAAAAAAAATAGATAAAGGATTCCCAAAGGGTGGAAAATGCAAGAAACCAACCGGCCTCAGACGCTGGAATAGGTGGAACAGAAGGGATGTGAGCCTAAGTGAGTTCTCGCTAATCAGTGCCACAATTTATAATCAGAATCATATTAGCAGTAATGTTAAGGAATCCCTAATGAAGCAGGAAACATTAGGGACGCTGGAACATATGTTAAAGGAGCAGAACAGTTCTGAGTTCTAATGGATGATGGTCTGCTCTGATCAAAGAAGGGCTAATATATATTTTATGTGGTAAGAGAGCTTTTAACTCACTAAAGCAGAATTCCTGGATGACCGTCTTGGAACAAGACAGAATTAGATATAACTTGCTATGTCTGACAGTGAAGATGCGAATTAATGGATACAAATCAGAAGTTTCATTCTTTCTAGGGGTATCAGTCAAATACGTCTTCTGTCTCCTCTGGGCTTTATCGGATCGGCCTTGGAACAGTTTATCCAACCACAGTGATGAAGAAATAAAAATGGTGGAGACTTGACACAGGGCTGCACTATATGCTAACGATGTTATTTTGTATTTTGAGGACTCCCACAATTCCCTTAAGACAGTAACTAATTAGTTTAGCAGCCTTTAGTTTGGGGGGAAAAAAGCCTGTGCAAAATTAAAGAAACTGTCTGAAATATTGAACGTGATTTATAACCTTTTAGCGTCAGGAAAATAATGGTTACATAGTGAATTTAGATTTAGTTGAGCAAGAGGCGCTGTCGATACCTTGTAGAACAATATTTGGACAGATACGTGGCTGGGGTGATATGACCCCAGCACCGGTTCCCACCTGGGGCAGGGGCTCGGACCTGATGATCTGCTTAGGTCCCTTCCGACCCTACCTACTATGATACTATGATCTGATACAAGGATCAATTAATGCAGCTACATTACAGGATATACACATTACTTCATCTGCAAGACAAAACAAACCAACCCCAAATGCTGTTGCATGGAGGGTGCAGGATGGTAGTAACCAAATGAGCACTCTGCCTAAATCTTCCTGTTGCAGACACTTCGCTGACACTGTTATTTTCACAGATTTCATAGACATTCGGGCTGGAAGGGACCTCGGGAGATCGAGTCCAGCCCCCTGCCCAAAGGGCAGGAAGTCAGCTGGGGTCATAGGATCCCAGCAAGATAAGCATCCAGTTTACTCTTGAAGGTGTTCAATGTAGGTGCTTGAACCACCTCCGCTGGCAGACTGTTCCAGACCTCGGGGGCTCGGACAGGAAAGAAATTCTTCCTTATGTCCAGCCTGAAACGGTCTTGCAGGAGTTTGTGACCGTTCGACCTTGTCATCCCTTGGGGCGCTCTGGTGAACACACGTTCCCCCAGATCCTGGTGGTCACCCCTGATAAACTTATAGGTGCCCATCAGATCACCCCTGAGCCTGCGCTTTTCCAGGCTAAAGAGTCCCGTGGCTCTCAGCCTGTCATCGTAAGATCTGTTTTCCTGACCTCTGATCATGCGCGTGGCTCTCCTCTGGACTCTCTCCAGCTTCTCCACATCCTTTTTGAATTGTGGAGCCCAAAACTGGACGCAGTACTCCAGCTGCGGCCTCACCAAGGCCGAGTACAAGGGGAGAATGACGTCCCGGGATTTGCTCGAGAAGCATATATGGATGCAAGCCAGCATTTTGGTCGCTTTACTAGCCGCAGCATCGCATTGCAGGCTCATGTTCATCTTGTGGTCAATGATGACCCCCAAGTCTCTTTCTTCTGTAGTGCTAGCCAGCGTAGCACTGCTGAGCCTGTAAAGATGCTGCAGGTTTTTCCTCCCAAGGTGGAGAACCTTGCATTTTTCGGTGTTAAACACCATGAGGTTCTCGTCTGCCCATTTGCTGAGCTTGTCCAGGTCAGCCTGGATTACCCGCCTTTCACCTGGCGTGGATCCTTTGCCCCAAAGTTTGGTGTCATCGGCGAACTTGGCCAGTCCACTCCTGACTCCAGTGTCCACATCGTTAATGAAGATGTTGAACAGGATGGGTCCCAGGACAGAGCCTTGAGGGACCCCACTGGTCACAGGGCACCACGATGAGTGACTGCCATCAATCACAACCCTCTGGGTCCGACCATGGAGCCAGTTTCCCAGCCAGCGGATCGTGGTGGAGCCAAGGCCACAACTGGGCAGTTTGGCCAAGAGGTGATCATGGGATACCAGATCAAAGGCTTTTTTGAAGTCAAGATATATGACATCAATCTCTTCTCCCTTGTCCAGGTGATAGGTCACCTGGTCATAGAAGGAAATGAGATTGGTCAAACAAGACCTACCCGCAACAAACCCATGCTGGCTATCCCTTAGGATGTTAGCCTGGGCCAGTCCCTCAAGGATGGACTCCTTAATAAACTTTTCTAAGATCTTCCCCAGGATAGAAGTCACGCTAATGGGCCTGTAGTTAGCCGGATCCACTCTCCTCCCTTTCTTGAAGATCGGCACCACATTGGCCTTCTTCCAGTCTTCGGGCACTACACCAGAGCGCCAGGAGCTCTCGAAGACCCGTGCCAGGGGCTGGGCTATGACGCTCACCAGCTCCTTGAGTACCCTGGGGTGCAGATTGTCAGGGCCGGCTGACTTGAAGGTATCCAGCTTCTCAAGGTGTTCCTTCACGAGGTCAGCACTGATGGAGGGCAGGGGATCCCCATCACCCGGATCTCCCTGTCCCATAGCAGGCATGGGCGTCCCGTGGGACTGATGAAAGACTGACGCAAAGTACCTATTTAATAGGTTGGCTTTTTCCTGGGCGTCAGTTGTCAGTTGCCCCATCTGGTTTAGCAGGGGTCCAACATTGCCCTTGCTTTTCCTCCAGCTCCCCACATATCTGAAAAAGGACTTTTTATTGTCCTTGATGCTTGAAGCTAGTTGGAGTTCAGTTGCAGCCTTGGCTTTCCCGGTTTGCTCCCTGCAGGACCAGACCAGTGCAGAATAATCCTCTTTGGAGATGAAGCCCATCCTCCATCCTTTGTAGGCTTTTCTTTTTAGTCTTAGGAGGCCTGCTAGGTCCCTGGAGAGCCAGGGGGGCTGCTGAGCCCTCTTGCTGCCTGTCCTTCGAGATGGAATAGACTTAGCTTGTGCATTGAGGATAGCTCCCTTGAAGAGCAACCACTTTTCTTGAACTCCCATCTCCCTGGGGTCATGGTTCCTGAGGGCCTGACTGACAAGCCTCCTGAGCTTGTCAAAGTCGGCATTTTTGAAGTCAAGGACTTCTGTGTTGCTGACTGACTTGCCAGCTTTACGGCGGATGGTGAAGGTGATCAGCTCATGGTCACTGTCACCCAATTTCCCATCGATCACTAGGTCGCCGATTAGGTCATCCCCAGCAACCAGTACCAGGTCGAGCAGCGCTTTGCCTCTCGTTGGCCCATAGACTTCTTGAGTTCTTAGACACTTAGAGACTTCTTAGACATGCTTCAGAAAAACATAAACTCAGAATAAGTATTAATTCCATTTACAGGCAGTCCAGAGCACTGAATCTTGCCAGATAAGAGCTGTGATGGATGGTTTTCAACTTACCCCAGATAAGCACTGGGGCTTTCTGAAGCAGCAAAGAAATTTAGAACTAAATATTAATAAATGACCCAGTATTCCAAGAAAAGCGAATCCTCGGAAAGTGTAGGAAAACCCATTAAGAGCCACACCACTGGCATGAAAGGAAACCCTCGCACATGTTGAAAAGTTTATCCTCTCTCCATTAAATTGTTGGAAAGCAGAGTGTTCACCCAACAGAACAAATTGGAAATTTGTTTTGATGATTTATTTAATGATTACATAGAATATGGGCATATCTACCTGTGCACTTTAATGCACACTAGCTTGTTTTAATGCACATTAAAGTGTTGCATAAAAAAGCCATTTTACTGAGTATTATTCTAATACTCAGTAAAATAGTGTACCACACATTAAGCATCACCTAAAATGCATGTACTTGCACTACTGAGCATTTGGTAGCCTCATGGGATTAATTAAGTACCTCAGGGTGCCTGTACATGAGCCTGGAAGCTGTACTGACATGGTGTCATTACGGTGCATTGGAGTGGGCTCGATCAGCTGAGTCTACTGGAGCTTGGTAATTACTGTACTCCAGCCAGCCTCTGCATCCTGTGTATCAAGGGTGCTTTAACTAAAGCTCATTCAACAAGCTCAGACAGCCACTCTAATTAAAAGTGTCCCCTCCCTTCCCCTCCTCACCCCCCAGACCTCACAGTGGAGGTACTAAATTTAAAGTACATTAGGAAAAGTGCATTAATGCACATGTAGACATGTCCTATGTCAATTAAATAAAGCCACCAGCATGGACACACCTTAATAAGTATTAAATCATTCCTAAAGAAAATGATGAATATAAAAAACTATCAAACCTATACCACCTCTTTGGAAAAAATAATAAAAATACTATGCATCTAATACTACACCCAACACTTAAACCAAAAAACAATACATAACAACCAAAAAGGATATATCCATCAGTTACATAAGTTCATAAATTCATAATGGAAAAGATATTGTTATGAATAACGTATGTTTGATTTCATTTTTCATTATTAGTTTGCTTTAAGTCACTTACAGATACAAGTATTAAAAAATAAAGGTCAAAATGGTTATAATAGTCAGAGGTAATCTGCAACAGTAGTGGAATGAGTATGGGTGCTAACTATCAGAGATTCAGAGATTGTCAGGGGCTGGAAGAGACCTTTGAAGATCATCAGGTCCAGCCCCCTGCACCACGCAGGAAAGACACCTGGGTCAGATCCAGTCTCCTCTACAAAACTAAGAGTCTCCTTCTAGGAAACTAACCATCATCTTCTAAGAAACTAATTTCAGAAAAGATAATTATGCTAATCTCAGGGAAATGTTGCAACTGTGTAAAAAAAGCAGAGATAAAAATCAACAGGCCATCGAGAACTCACAACTGAATACAAAACTAGTACCAGTACCAGTAATTAAGACACATTTTGCAGGCTTTCATATCTCTATCTGCAGATGTAAACCACAAAGTAAAGTGCATCTATTCACCCAGATAAATATTTTACATTTGACTAAATCAAGATAGCTCTGCATATATACAAGCATGTTACGGTAAGCAAAAGCTGTTCACTATCACTAACATTTCTGAAAGTCCATATTAAGTGCAGTACGAGGCACTCTTAATTGCAATGGATAAAGAGGCTCTTGTGCTGAGACACTGAATATATGCAAATGCTGAACAGGATATTCCTTTAACATTTTTCACGTTTTTACAAATGTATGTGTTCATATAGCTTAGATTGCAAACTGTTTGAAGGAAGGATTGCCATTAAAATTGCACATGCAATTTTCTATATAGCCTTATTCTGTTCAGACTTTTGAACATCATATTTTGCCAGCAAATGAAAAATAGGATTAACTGCAAAGTGAGTTTAGAAGAGGCAGAGCATGACAAACTAACCCATGCTTTAAAAACAACAAAAAACAAAAAGAGAGAACTGCTTTTCTAGACAAAGAAGCCACAGCAGAATCTAACATATCTGGACTCCGATAAAGCATTTGATATGCTGCCACACAGGAAATTATTAGGTAAACTGGAGATAGTAGGGATCAATTGGCAACTTGGGAGGAAGTGCTCATGAGATGATAGAATTACAGATCCTGAAACAGGAAACAGAAAAATTAGGACACTGGACTTCAAAAAGGAGAGTCCACCTGGTTCATTGAGTTAACAGGCTTGATGCCATGGGAAGAAAGACTGAAGGATAAAGGCGCCCAGGAGGGCTGTGAGCTTCTAAAGGGCACAGTGTTGGAAGCCCAACAATAAACTGTCCTGACACAATAGAAGCACAAGAAAAATGGCAAGAGACCAATGTGGCTGCACAAAGAGCTTCTAAAATGCCTGAAATGAAAAAGGAAAGCACAAAGGCAATGCAAGAATGGGCAGGTCACCAAGAAAACAGACCAGCAAATAGCCAGAACCTGCAGGGACAAAACCTGGACAGGGACGATGAAGACCAAGCTGCACCTGGCAAGGGAGGTTAAGGACAATAAGGGTACGATCTATACGTCTGTTGGCCAGAAAAGAAGGACCGCGGCAGCTGGAGGTCCTCTGTTAACAAGTCAGGGGGAACGCTTAACTGAAGGTGCAAAGAAGGCAGAGCTACGCAACAGCTGCCTTGCCTTGGTCTTCACAAAAACATTAAGCTGCGGCAGACAATTAATAGGGATTATCTGGGTAAGGAAGTGGCAAGCTGAAAAAGGAGATAACAAAAGAGACCGTCATAGAGCTTTTGATGGGCCTGAATGAATTCAAGTCAGCTGAACTTGATGAACTTCATCCCGGGGTACTGAAGGAACAGGCAGAGGAGATCTCAAGGCCCTTAGCAATGATTTCATAGATTTCATAGACATTAGGGCTGGAAGGGACCTCGGGAGATCATCGAGTCCAGCCCCCTGCCCAAAGGGCAGGAAGTCAGCTGGGGTCATAGGATCCCAGCAAGATAAGCATCCAAATTTCTCTTGAAGGTGTTCAATGTAGGTGCTTGAACCACCTCCACTGGCAGACTGTTCCAGACCTTGGGGGCTCGGACAGGAAAGAAATTCTTCCTTATGTCCAGCCTGAAATGGTCTTGCAGGAGTTTGTGACCGTTCGACCTCGTCATCTCTTGGGGCGCTCTGGTGAATAGACATTCCCCCAGATCCTGGGGGTCACCCCTGATAAATTTATAGGGGGCCATCAGATCACCCCTGAGCCTGCGCTTTTCCAGGCTAAAGAGTCCCGTGGCTCTCAGCCTGTCATTGTAAGATCTGTTTTCCTGACCTCTGATCATGCGCGTGGCTCTCCTCTGGACTCTCTCAAGCTTCTCCACATCCTTTTTGAATTGTACAGCCCAAAACTGGACGCAGGACTCCAGCTGCGGCCTCACCGAGGCCGAGTACAAGGGGAGAATGACGTCCCAGGATTTGCTCGAGAAGCATCTATGGATGCAAGCCAGCATTTTGGTCGCTTTACTAGCTGCAGCATCACATTGCAGGCTCATGTTCATCTTGTGGTCAATGATGACCCCCAAGTCTCTTTCTTCTGTAGTGCTATCCAACGTAGCACTGCCCAGCCTATAAGGGTGCTGCAGGTTTTTCCTCCCAAGGTGGAGGACCTTGCATTTTTCGGTGTTAAACACCATGAGGTTCTTGTCTGCCCATTCGCTGAGCTTGTCCAGGTCAGCCTGGATCACCCGCCTATCTTCTGGCGTGGATGCTTTGCCCCAAAGTTTGGTGTCATCGGCGAACTTCAAGAAGTTGTGGGAGACGGGCCAGGTAACAGAGACTGGAAAAGGATAGTGCCCCTCTTTAAAAAAATAGGCAAGGAGGACCCAGAGAACTACAGACTACTTAGTAGTTAGCTTCAGCTGAGTACCTGGGACATTTTTAAAGCAGATCCTAAGGAAGGCCATTTGCAACCATCTGGAGGAAGCAAGATTAATCATAAGCAGCCAGCATGGATTACTGAAAAACAAATCACATCAGACAAACCTGATCAGCTCCTTTGACAAAGTACCTACTTGGGTGGGTGAGGGGAAAGCTGTGGATATCGTGTATCTGGACTTCAGCGAGGCTTCTGACAAGATCCCACATGACTGTCTTGTAAACAAATTGGAGAAACGCGGGCTGGACAAAACGACCGTAAGGCAGACAGACAAGGGGCTCAATCTGCCACAAGCAAAGGGTAATTATTAATGGGCCCATGCCAGGATGGCAGGAGGTTTGACGTGGAGTCCCGCAGGGGTCTGTCCTGGGCCCAGTGCTGTGCAGCATGTTTACTAACAATTTGGATGCTGACAGAGATGACTTCTGAAGCATGTCTGCAGACAATAAAACTGGGAAGGAGCACACACACAATGGAGGAGGCAAGCACAATTTAGAAGGATCTCGACAGATTGGAAAGATGGGCTGGAGCAACAGGATGAAGTTCAATGCAGACAATGCAAGGTGCTGCAGCTCGGGAGAAATAATCAAAAGCACAAATGCAAAATGGGGGACACCTGGCTGGGCGGCAGCTCCACGGAAAAGGACTTGGGAGTCTTGGCAAATCACAGACTCAATACTAGTCTTCAGTGAGATGCAGGCACACAAAAGTCGAATGCGGTTTTGGGCTGCATTAACAGAAGCATTACCTGCAAGACATGGGAGGTGATTGTGCCTCTCTACTTGGCACTGATCAGGTCTCATCTGGATACCGTGTGCAGTTCTGGACATGGAGATGTCAGAGAGGATCCAGAGGGAGCCACAAAGGTATTCAAGGGCTTGGAAAGCAAGTCCTATGAGGAGAGGCTGAAGGAGCTTGCAGGTTCAGCTTGCAGGAAAGGCACTTAAGAGGGGCCATGACAGTAGCCTGCAAATACTTGAAGAGCTGCCGGAAGTGAAGAGGGAAAGCCCCTGCTCTCTTGCTGCAGGGGAGGACACGAACCAGTGGCTTGAAGTTGCTGCAAAGTAAGCTTAGATTGGATACCCGGAAAGACTTCACTGGCAGAGCAGGGAAGCAGTGGAATAGATGGCAGGGAAGGTACGGACTCTCCATCGCTGGAGGTGTCAAGAAGAGGTTGGAAGCCACTGCTCTGGGACGCTCTCGGCGTAGCGACGCCTGTTCTACTATGGGGATGTCCCAGGCTTCTGGGCTTTGCTGGTTGGCCCCCACCCTTCTGCTACATGTGTCAGGGGGTTTTAAGCCTTGCTCAGAGGCACTGGGTGCTGGCTACAACCAAGGCTGCAGACTGTGGGTGGAGGATGCCAGTGCTCCTGCTTGGACCAAAGCCAGAGGGTCTTGACCCTCTCCAGCACGGACCATCTCCAGCCTTTCTGTTCAATAGACATTAATATATTCATCACCCATGAATTTATCTAGTCCCTTGTTGAACCTGGCTGTGTCCTGTCTTCAGCACCTCCTGTGACAATGAATTCCACAAGTAAACTACGTACTGCAAAAAAAAGTACTTTTTCTCTTGCTAGTTTTAAACCTGTCACCTACTCATTTCAGTGGGTGCCCCTAGTTCTTGTATTCTGGGACTTGCTGAACAACAGGGCCCTATTCACTTGGTCCACACCCTCCGTGATTTTATAGGGCTCCATCAGATCCCCTATCAGCTTTCTCCTTTCCGAACTGAAGAGCCTGAGGTTTTTTCATCTTTCCTGGTATGGTAACTGCTACAGGCTCCTGATCATTTTGGCTGCCCTTCTCTCTACCTTTTCTAATTCTACTACATGGTTTTTGAGATGTGGGGACCAGAACTGCACGCAGTATTCACAACGCGGGTGCGCCATGGATTTGTAGAATGGCAGGATGATGCTCTCCATTTTGTTTTTAATTCCACGCTTCACGTTGCCCAACATTATATTGGCTTCTTTGATGCCCACTGCACGCTGAACTGACGTTTTCACAGAACTGTCTGCAGTGACTCCAGGGTCTCTTTCCTGACTCGTGACAGCTGACTCAGAACCCAGCAATGAGCATTTATAGCTGAGGTTATTTTTCCCCAGGTGCAACACCTTGCGCTGGTTAACACTGAGGTTCATCTGTATTTACTTGCACGCTGACTTAGTTTGTCCTCTCCTTCAGCTTGGGATGTGACTACCCAGCAAAATTTGGTATCATCTGCAAATGCAGAGGTTTCACTGTGCACCCCCATTTCCAGGTTCATAGATTCATAGATGTTAAGGTGGGAAGGGACCTCCATAGATCGAGTCCGATCCCCTGCACAGGCAGGAAAGAGTGAGGGGTTCAGATGACCCCAGCCAGATGCCCATCCAACCTCCTCTTGAAGACCCCCAGGGTAGAGGAGAGCACCACCTCCCTTGGGAGCCCAGTCCAGATTTTGGCCACTCTAACTGTGAAGAACTTCCTCCTAATGTCCAGTCTAAATCTGCTCTCTGCTAGCTTATGGCCATTATTTCTTGTGACCCCCAGGAGCGCCTTGGTGAGTAGAGCCTCACCAATTCCCTCTGCGCCCCCATGATGAATTTACAAACAGCCACAAGGTCGCCTCTCAACCTTCTCTTGCGGAGGCTGAAGAGGTCCAGGTGCCCTCGTCTCTCCTCGTAGGGCTTGGCCTGCAAGCCCTTAACCATATGAGTGGCCCTTCTCTGGACCCTCTCCATGCTGTCCACATCCCTCTTGAAGTGCGGTGCCCAAAACTGGACACAGTACTACAGCTGTGGCCTGACCAGTGCCCAACAGAGGGGAAGCATCACCTCCCCGGTTCTGTTTGTCATGCATCTGCTGATGCACGCTAAAGTGCTGCTAGCTTTGCTGATGACTTTGTCACGCTGACGACTTGTGTTCGTCTTGGAGTCCACTAGGACTCCGAGATCCCTTTCTGCTTCCGTGCTGCCGAGCAGGTCATTTCCTAGGCAGTAGGTGTGGACATTTTTCCTCCCCAGGTGCAGCACTTTGCATTTCTCCTTGTTAAATCGCATTCTTTTGTTTTCTGCCCATTTGTCCAACCTGTCCAGGTCTGCCTGTAGTTGTTCCCTACCCTCCGGTGTGTCCACTTCTCCCCACAGTTTTGTATCATCCGCAAACCTGGACAGAGTACACTTCACTCCCTCGTCCAAGTCACTGATGAAGACATTGAAGAGTATTAGTCCAAGGACCTCACTACCCACTCCCTTCCAGGTCGATACCAACCCATCCACCACCATTCTCTGGGTACGACCCTCTAGCCAATTTACCACCCACCGGACCATGTAATCATCCAAGTCACAGCCTCTTAACTTGTTCACCAGTATGGGGTGGGATACCGTATCGAAGGTCTTCCTGAAGTCTAAGTAAACTACTCGTGTGTCCAGGTGTTTTATAACTTGGTCATAAAAAGAGACTAGATTAGTCAGGCATGATCTACCTGCTACGAACCCGTGCTGGTTTCCCCTCAGCATAATTTTTCCTGCTGGGCTCTCACATATATAAGCCTTAATAATCTTTTCAAAGACTTTGCCAAGGATGGAGATGAGACTGACTGGCCTCTCCCCTTCTTGAAAATAGGGACCACATTGCCCTTTTCCAGTCCTCCAGGACCTGGCCCGTGCACCACGAGTGCTGAAATATTCTTGCCAGTGGCTGTGCATTGACATATGCCAGAGCCTTCAGCACCCTCGGATGGAGCTCGTCTGGGCCTGCCGACTTAAACACATCCAGTCCTTCCAAGTGACTCTGCACCATCTCAGGGTCAATGCTTGGTGGTCTGGCACCCAGATGCTGCCTCTCTACAATCCCATTGTGAGACTTGTCTTGCCCCTCGTTTAGGAAGACTGAGGCAAAGAACTCATTGAGGAGTTCAGCCTAGTCCCCCCATCTGTCACCAATTGCTTTTGCCCATTCAGTAGTGGTCCTATTCCACCCTGGGCCTTCCTTGTACTCCCTACATATCTGAAAAACAATTTTTTGTTATCCTTAACTTGGGATGCCATCCTCAGCTCCAAGGTAGCTTTGGCCTTTCTAACTGTCTCCCTACAACCGCGAGCTGAGGAGGCATACTCCTCTTCAGTAATCTCTCCCTGTTTCTACTGCTTATATGCCCCCCTTTTTGCCCTTAGGCTGCTCTGGATTTCTCTGGTCAGCCAAGGAAGCCTCTTGGCCCCTTTCCCCCTTTTTCCTGTTATCAGAATCATCTCCCTGTGTGCCCGAAGGATCGTTTCCTTAAGGCACAGCCACCTTTCCTGGGCTCCCATCTTGCCAAATCTCTTACTCTGCAGTGCGTCATTGACTAAGCGCCTGAGTTCGCTGAAGTCAGCCTTCCTGAAGTCTAGCACTTCCACCCTACTAGTTACCTTACCCACTCTGCGCCTTATGATGAATTCTATTATTTGGTGGTCACTGTCCCCCAGGTGACCACTGATCTGTAGGTCCCCTACCATGTCATCCCCTGTTGCCAATATCAGGTCCGGTAAGGCATTCCCCCTAGTGGAACCATGTACCCCTGTGTCAGGTGGAGTCCTGTACACAGGTCATTGATGAAAATTTTGAACAAGAATGAGCCCAGCACAAATCCCCGCAGGACCCTACACCTGACTTCCCTACATCCTGAAAAGTGACCGCTGAGCCTTTGCGTCTCAGTCCACAAAAGAACCTTCCCTCCCATCCTGCGCAACACTAGGTTTTTTTACAAGCCTTTCACGAGGGGCTTTGTCAAAAGCTTTTTGAATGTCCAAATACATTACGTCAACTGAATCTCTTTGTCCGTGTGCTTGTTAACAACCTCAGAGAGTTCCAGCAGACTGGAGAGGCACAATTTACCTTTAGAAAACCCATGCTGACTCCCCCCAGCAGGTCACATCTGTCCACGTGACTGCTGACTTACGCTACTTACAGATATGACTGTCAGGGACACAAGTGAGATGCACTTATCTGTAGTCCCCAGGATCACCTCTGGGGCCCCTGTTGAAGATGGGAGTTATGTTGGTAACCCACCAGTCCTCTGGCACGCAGGATTAGGTCTAGCTTGCTTCATAGCATCAACCTGAACTGTGTGCTATTCTGTACCCATCAGGTTTCCCCCACTTTTTAGTTTTAAAACTGCTCTACAGTCTTTTGAGTCTTTGGTGCCACCAGTCTCGTTCTGTTCTGGCTCAGGTGGAGCCTGTCTCCTCTGTACAGATTCCTCTTGTCTCTCCGATCCTGCATGTGGAATGGAAAGCATTTCAGAGAATGCTACTATGAAGGTCTTGAACTTTACGCTCCTGCCTATCAGCCTAAACATAACTTTCAGGACCTCTTTCCTACTTTTCCCTATATTGCTGGTATCCTCAAGCATTGTGACCACTGGCTCCTCCCCAGTGCCTACTAGCACCCTGTCTACACACCTTGTGAGGTCTGCTAACTTTGCACCTGGCAAGTTAGTCACCATGTGGTCCTCCTACACATCACAAACCCAGTTACCTATGTGCATAATGACCAAATCCCACACTACAACCACCTGCTTCCTTCTATCCTGTGGGGTCCCCGCCCTTGGAAGAATACCTTTGGTGCAAGAGGACACAACCTGGAAGATGGGCCCCATCTAAGGGATACTTTCCCTTCTTCCCAACTTGATGTCTTCTATGCCTGAGGCTCTCATCTTCCTCAGCCACATCAGGTTTGGTTCAATGGAGGTGGGACTACTCTACAATGTCCCTGAAAGTCTCATCTATGAACCTCTTTGACTCCTTTAGCTGCTTCAGTTCCACTACCCTAGCCTCAAAAGAATATAGTTAATAAAACAGTGACTCCTTAAACAACATCTCACCCTAGTTTTGTTGGGTAAATGCCTGGCCAAATAGAAAGGTCTTGCAGTGCTTCCAAAAGATGACCAGGCTCAGGCTCTTGCAAGCCTCAAGAGGGTGGGAGATCCAGAGCTGAGGAACAAATGTGGAAAATGACCTCCCATGTGTTTTCACTAAGCAGACTTGGTGTACTGGTGGTACTTGCAGAAGGTTGCTTTTGGCTGACCTTGTTGTTTGTATAAGCTCTCAGACTGTGATGGGGCATAAGGGAGAAGGTAGTCTCTTAGGCATGTAGGGCCCAGACCACTTGGGGACTTTAAGATCAAAAACAGCATCTTAAATTGCACTTGGAAAGTTAATGGGAAGCCATGCAGATGTTGGAGCACTGATAACTCCCATATGCCTGGTGATCCACTCCAAGGGCAGGCCACCACATACTGGCAGCTTCCAGACAGTCATCAAGGGCAGCTCAATGGAGAGCATATTGCAGTAGTCTGGCCTTGAGCATGGATGATGGCCAGATCAGAGTCTGAAAGAAGAGATCGCAGCCTTCCTACCAGATTGAGCTGGTGAAAAGCGCTCATAGCCACAGCCACCACCTGAAGATCAAGGTGCAGCAGTAGATCCAGAAGCAGCCTAAGGCAAGGGGAGGCTGAACCCCACTAATAATATATATTTCAGTCCCCCTCCCATGCCAAGTGGTCTGCCCACCACCATCACTTTTGTCTTGTCTGGATTCAGTTTTATTTGGTTCACCTGCATCCAACACCCAATGGCAGCCAGGCACTAGGAAAGGACTGAGACTGGAGGGCAAGGGTCAGAAGAGGAGAGGTAAAGTGGGGTGTCATCAGCATACTGAATGACCTGGTTTCAGGCGACAGATGCCGACTGGCAAAGTTCGCGGATGACACTAAACTATGGAGGACAGGCTGGGGATACAGGCTGACCTGGACATGCTTGCTACGTGGGTAGACCAAAACCTGATGGTATTTAACATACAGAAATGCAAGGCAGTCCACCTTGGGAGAAAAAACCAGCATCATACTTATAGACTTGGCAGTGCTACACTGGCTAGCACCACAACCAAAAGGGACTTGGGGGCCTTGATTGACCACAAGATGAACATGAGCCACCAATCCATGGCCAGCAGAGGAAACCAAACTCTGGCTTGCATCTACTGATGCATCTCAAGCAAGACCTATGACATCCTCCTCCCGCTGTTCTCGGCCTTGGTGAGGCCGCAGCTGGAGTACTATGTCCAGTTTTGAGCCCCCCCACTTCAGGATGTGGATAAGCTTGAGAGAGTCCAGAGAGAGCCACACGTATGCTCAAAGGCCAAAAGAGCAAGCTTTAGGAAGAGAGGCTGAGGGAGTTGGGACTCTTCAGCCTAGAGAACAGAAGGCACAGGGGGACTCAGTGGCTGCCCATAAGTATATCAGTGAGGTGCATCAGGATCTGGGAGAATGCTTGTTCACCAGGTCTCCTCAAGGGACAACTAGGTCTAACAGCCACAAACTTGTAGCAGGCGGATTCAGATTTGATATAAGGAAAAATTTCTTTACAGTCTGACTGTTCAAGGTCTGGAACAGCCCCACCCCGAGGTGGTGCAAGCACCTACTCTGGACTCATTCAAAAGGTGTTTGGATGCTTATCTTGCTGGGATCACCCGATCCCTGCAGACTTCCTGCCCTTCGGTGGGGGGGCCTGGAATCAATCTCATGAGGTCCCTTCCACTCCCTAATGTCTACGAAATCTATGAAGGCACCTCACTCCACATTTCTGCACAATCTCGCCTTCCATACACGTGGAAGAGAAGGGGTAACAAGAAGGAGCCCTAGGGGACCCTACAGGAAAGGTACCAAGGGGATGATAAGCACTCACCCATCACTACTCTCGGGGACCTCCCTGCTCAGAAAGAGTGAAACCACTTAAGAGCTGCCCCATGCAGTCATGTAAACACTCCATCAGCGCCCCATAGTCGCTGAAACGCCTGGGTGTCAAATGCACCACAAGACTTCTTGTCGGCTGGAGGATTTACTTCCAAATTCAAGCCAAGGGGCTTCTCACTGTGGCTGCCAGAACCGCTGCGTCAGCTCAGCCAGCACGTGTGGGTTAATGCTGCTTGCTGCCCCACTGCAGTTCTGCCTGCGGCGTGCTGGCTGGGAACCAGACATTCAACTGTGGGCAAGGGCAGGGGTCGTATTAAGTCCCAGGGCGCTGCTGGCGCTAGCAGTGGCTCTGGGAGTCGCAGCAGGAAGCACCGTGGACCAGATCTGGAGGGGATTTGTCTGACCAGAGAGAGGCCATGTGGACCAGAGGACCATCCTCAACAGGCTCGACCCAGTTTGCGGGCCACATGTTTCAGATCTCTGTCCTACAGCTTCAATTGCCAAAGCATCCATGCACTTTCCCTTTGAATTACTAAAGAATGAATTGTCACAACTAGCTTTTCAAAAGCAGTAAATACTTTAAAGCCCAGATTTACAGGTGAGCAACAACTGCAGGGATCTGTAAGTAGTTAACAGATGTTTTTCCTGGCGGTGTTTCCATCAATAGATGCTAAATAGATAGTGACTGGTTAAGCTGCATCTGGCCAGGGGTTAACATTAGGTGAGTTGCCGGGTAGCAGAGAGAGCTGTTGGGGCGTAAAAACTGTCTCTTCGTAGGAGAGGGGTGGAGATCTGAGAGAAGAATGGGTGCGCTCCGAATATGCTGGAGCCTGCCAGCTCCCTGCCTGCCCCAGCTGCAAGGTAGCCAGTGAGCTGTCATTTCTCTTGTACTATTATTTCCCTGGTAAAGTGGGATAGAGGGGATGGCTCACTGCCTCAGAAATACCGTGCCAAGAACCGTTCAGGGCTCCAGAACACCTGGCACCGTCTGGACAGGTCAGACATTCACATAAGCCAAAATTAATGCACAGACTATTGAAGAAATACAGTCAGGGCTTTCAGAGGACTCCAAATGAGCACCAGACTGCATGCACACAACAAATCTTGTAAAACTGTTCTATAAACTGAAGTTTTCAGAGATGTTTTCGCAGTTTGTTTGGTTTTTTAATAATCAGTTTTGAGCAAGATGAGTTCTTTGTATGAACGGTGCTGACTGTTTTTCTGCAGCTCACTGAGAACACGGTGAATAAGCCCAAGCATTGACAAAAACAAGATGAGCATGGGATTGGTAGTGGGAAATTCCTAAATTATCTTCCCCACTCTGCCACTCAGCCATCCATGTTACCTGGACTTGCCTCCTGCAGGGGTTGTCAAGCTTTTACTAAAGGCCTTGGGCTGCTAATCCCATGATGCCACCCCAGCCATTCCTGCTTTGTGTGGAAGACTGCTCACTCATGCCCCTAACACAGCTTCCACCAAAAAAATATGATAACAGAAACCCCGCCTCAGCAAGCAAGGATTTGGACTGTGTAATCTGGCCGTGAGCTAAGCATTGGCTGCAGTGGGGATCAAGACAGAGCTGGGATGCTGGGATGGCAGCTAGGGATCAGACAGCCATTAATAAAACACAGAGTGCCCGGTTGGACGGCTGGGCAACAGCAGGGGACTGGTGCAGGGCCAGTAAAATGAGGATGGGATCAGACTGCTGCAGGCCAGATCTGGATGACACATCAAGGTGAAATGAACTTAGAGAAGACATTTTTAAAATAACAGTAAAAACAAAAAGCATGTGTAGAGAAGCTCAAATTCCAACATTGTAATTTTTTTTCTCCATATCAACTGCAAAAACCACTCTCAACTACTGCAATGTTCAAATTAAATGAAGGCATGGCTTAACAGCCACTCAACTTCATCTGTACTTTGGCAATTCTACACCAAAAGGGTTTAATGAATATAGCTTCGTAAGTCCTCTATGTGTTTTTTGCTGAAATGAAATACCCAAATAGCATCCACTGCCAAAAATGCTTTCTTCTACCTGTTGCGGGCCAGGAGCCTGGGTTCATGCTCCAGCAGATGTAAACTTTGACACTATGACTGGTTTCTTGAAACCGAGTTGTTGTAATTTTTAAATATCACTAACCAAAACACTGTTGCCAGATCCTACCCCACCATGATCAAGTCTGAAAAGATGTTGTAACATGTCCTACTTTTGTAACATGCCATCATCTTAGCCCTAACACGATGTCAAAAAAATGCTCCAGGGACAAGGAGGAACCATCCACTTCTGTCTAATAGGTAAAGTAGGATCTGGCCTTTTATCTAATTGCCGGCTAATTGACATGAGAGTGAAAAGACATAATCAACCAGCTTGCTTAGAGGAAGGAAGGCTCCACACAGAAGGGGAAGGGGCTAAGAAGCAAATGCAAAGGTTTTATCTATAAATCCTTTGTGCGACCTGAAAACAGGATGTATTGAACTAACAAAGACAGACAGCTAGACTTTTAGCTGGAACAGGGAAAGGACTTTTACTTGAAAGAAAGGATATACTTGTTAAAGTATTGATCGGGGAGTCAAGAGATTGTTCTGTTCTCTCCTTTTCTATAGAGTCCTTGTATGACCTTGAATAAGTCACTTATGCTTGTTGTGCAGAAGTGTTGATAAACTGTGCTATGCTGGAGATGTGGGAAAAGAGTCTAATGCTTCAGAGGCTCAGATACTATGGTGCTGCACCCCAAGAGATCTATTAATAGCATATTTTGCCATGTGATATAGCTCTGACAGTTTGTAACTGCAAGCTGCTCTTGTAACTATTTTCAAAATCTATACAAATAAATTATTTGGCCACTTAAGACATCTGAGTTGTATTGGAGACACATTTGGGGCAACTGCTGACGAGCACCAGGAGAGAGAGAGAAAAAAATCAAATAAACTCACCTCTTTATTGGAAGGAAGCTGCCTTGCTGCAAGGTCTAGGGGCCTAGAAAAAACAAGAATCCTGCTGCTCACAAAAGCGTCGCAGGAGCACTGCTCGAGAAGATAGGGGCCCTTCATTTGATCTCGGCTAGGTCCTTATTATTGATGCCCACCTTTATATGCATACTTATGAGAAACTGCAAAGATGAATGAAAGCAGACTTGGGCGTTCAGAGAAACTGTTCCAGATACACAAGCTGAGAGCAAAGCAGAAAGGGCAGTGGATGCATGTGAACTGCTACGAAACATTTATATAAAGTGGGTATAACCAGAAAATCCCAGAATTCTCATTATTCTGCTAACCACTATATGGCTGCAGACTAAGAATCAGACTTGGCGATTTCCATTCCCTTTGCTTTGCTGTCTGTCACAGAGAAAACATGGCTCTGCACCTGAAGGCCCCCGTCCCCTTCACTTCCTGCTGTGGAGAAGAGAAGGTCGGGTCAGTCTCCCATTGTCTCCCATCTCCCACATTTTAACCATGGAGAGGCATTGGACGTTGAAGTCATCCAAGGGCATCTCCCCGGAGGGCAGTGCCCATCCCGCTGAGCAGTGCCCCTTCTGGCCCCCTCAGGGCTGCCCAGTGCAGCAGCTTGAAGAAGAGGTGGAGGGTGCTTTTGGCAATGCTTAGCTCATGGCTTGATGGTCAAAACGCTTTGGAAATGCAGGATCAAGCCCTTTCTGGGTGAGGAGAGCCCAGAAGCTGGCGCTCCCACTGCCTGGACAAGCGCCCTAGCCGTGATGTGCTCAGGCAAGAAGGCAGGAGGGTCCTCCGCCTCCACTGTTCTGCAACTCCAAGGAACTGTGTTTCCTCGTGGGAAAATTAGGATCAAAGCGTCTCTGTAGGTGGCCCAAAATGCCATTCACATAGTTAACTTAGCCACGTAAGTGCTACTCGTCTGTCTAAAGGTGGGCTTAGATTTGGACTTATGACTGGTCATCTTGGATGTATAACTGCACTCATGCCTTACAGTCTGCACACACTTCTTCCCCCCTGCTTTACTTTTCCTGGATTCAGTCCAAGTGCTCATTTACGCATAACTGACTCCTTCAACTACTACCACCACCCCAAACCAACTAGCCTTTCCTCAGCACTGTGGAACTAGCCTTCAGCTTAGTGTAAACCAGAGTAAAACAGAGTAAGTTCAAGAAGCAGGTGTGAACTGGGAAATTATGGCTTCCCAGAAAAGTGCTTGGTCCCAGCTGTAAAAAATGTTCCGATTCACTTGTCTCTAATAGTAGCAGAAGGGATGCAGGGATTATAAAAACTTTAATGACAATAAAGGTAGTTTTTAGCTCTCACTCAGAAGCTAGCAGCTTCAGCAGCACAACATTTTCTGCGAACATCAAAGTTGCAGAAGGTTTCATTGCTTCAGTACTGACCATGAATGAAATGCCACTACCTGTACCCTGGAAGCAACTGATGCTTAATATAATGCCTAGTTTAAGATGCAAAGGGGACACTTCACAAGGGTTATGGTTGTAGTTAAATCTGTTTCCAGCAACCTGATCTGCCCCTTATTCATTGCAAAGGCCATCTCTTAATCCTTCTGTAATACTTCCACATGCTACAACTACAAATATAGCACAAGTTAGCAATTCAGAGGCAAATAATCTTTTAGAATCATGGTACCTACATAAATGACATTGATAATATTTAAACAATGGCTCTGCTTAGGGGCCTGAAAATGACTTCTCTTTTTTAATCTAAAGGCTTGCAGAGCTGCTATTATAGCTGGACACTGACTACACCGTCCAGAATCATAACAGATATATAAATATTATTTTACATTTTTTGGGAAGCCTAAAAAAAAAACTCTTATTCTTAATGTTATTTAGTAGCACCCTGCACTGTTTACATACAAGTGACTTCACCTTTAAATAGTTCACTTTACCTTTGGATAATTTTCTTCCCACTGCTTATTTGAAAATTGCAGAGGAGACATGCTGTTCACAGAACCCTAATATTCTGCAGACTGGCTGCAGAAACCAGAAGAAATAGTTAAAAGCAAAAAGGAATCATAGAAGTAGAAGTAATATCATAGAAGTCGGGTTGGAAGGGACCTTACAGATCTTCAAGTCCGACCCCCTGCCAGGGCAGGAGAAAAAACTGGGCTCAAATGATCCCAGCCAGGTAGGCATCAGGCCTCTTCTTAAAGGCCCCCAGGGTAGGAGCCAGCACCACTTCCCTTGGAAGTTGGTTCCAGATCCTAGCCGCCCTGACTGTGAAGTTGTTCTTACAGATGTCTAATCTAAACCTCCTCTCCAACAACTTGTGGCCGTTATTCCTTGTTATACGAGGGGGCGCGAGGGGAAACAAGGTCTCTCCCAAACCCTTCTGGTCCCCCCTAATGAGTTTATAGACAGTCACCAGGTCCCCCCTCAGCCTTCTCTTGTGAAGGCTGAACAGGTTCAGGTCCCCCAGTCTCTCATTGTAGGGTCTGCCCTGTTGTCCCGGGATCATGTGGGTGGCCTCCTCTGGACCCTCTCCATGATGTCCACATCCCTCCTGAAGTGCGGCGCCCAGAACTGGACGCAGTACTCCAGCTCTGGCCTGACCAGTCTCGCATATAGGGGGAGGATCACCTCCCTGGCCCTGCTCGAGATGCATCTGTGGATGCACAACAAGGTCTGGTTAACCCTGCCAACCGTGACCTCGCATTGTCGGCCCATGTTTATCTTGGAGTCAATAATGACTCCAAGATCCCTTTCTGTCTCCATGCTCTCGAGAAGGGAGTTTTCCATCTGATAAGTGTGCTGCTGGCTATTATTGCCCAAGTGCAGCACCCTGCACTTGTCAGTGTTGCAGCACATCCTGTTTTTGTTAGTCCACCCCTGTAACCTATCCAAGTCTTGCTCCAGTCTTTCCCTCCCTACTAGCGTGCTCACCTCACCCCAAATTTTGGTATCATCAGTGAATTTAAACAGGTTGCTTTTCACCCTGTCGTCCAAATCACTGATAAAGAGATTGAACAGCGCGGGCCCAAGGACCGACCCCTGGGGGACTCCGCTGCCCACTTCTCCCCAGGTCGAATATGACTCATCCACCACCACCCTCTGAGTGAGACCCTTCAGGAGTTTTACTGAAACATCGTTTGATTACTTTTTCACATTTTGAGCCATAACCCAAAACGTTATATTTGCAAGTCATTCTTTCTTCCTCTCTCACTGTTCTCGACCATTGTCTTATGGAAGACAGGTTTAATAATGCAAGACTTGCAATGGTTCAATAAAAGGGAGTCTACTCTGAGGAATCCTGGTAGGTCCAGAATCATCTGTGTGGTCACAGAATTACATGGGATTTTTGATTACCTCCATTTCTAAGTCTGCAGGAGACAATGAGTGAAAAGAGGAGTTGGCATGAATAGTGTAGACCAGCCAAACCGTCACTTAGGCTATGCCCTGCTCCATAAGTCTGATCCAAGTTGCTGCCCATGCAGCCCTCTAACATCCACACCCAAAACCTTTAATGCAAGTCTAGGTGTGCACAAATTCAGGTATGCAAATTCAGTCAGGGATGTGGGAGAAAGCATGCAATGACTAGAGAGCTTCTTCTCCCCTTTTCCCAAAACATGCCTGTTTGATTTTGCAGCGTAGAGAAAGAAGTAGTTCAGGTCAGGTACCTGGGCTTGTGTTCAGATAGTTCTTGTACAACATTTCCACAGTTCACTGGAACTGGAGGCTCCTGCCCTTTACTTATGCATTTTCCTCATGCCCATGTGTATGGGAAGCTACCTGCTGGGTCATGTATGTTTGCTCAGCATTTAAGTTTTCATTTACACAGAGCCTGCTCCAGCTCCTGGACACAGCAACACTTCTCAGTCAAATGGCAAGATGCCCGTCATCCTCAGCATGACTAGCTGGCTGGAGGAACATACCAGACATCCAGTTAGTTGTCATAACCAGATTAATTTTTTTAATAAATCAAATGTGCAATTCTTACTGCAGCTTGTCTTTGAGTTCAGTATTCTCTGCTAGGAAGAACTTCTCTGCTGGAAGGACTTCTGAACAAGAATAAAAGCATGCATGGTTGAAGCAAGTCTCTCTCTGTACCTTCATCTTAATGCAGTGCCCCCACATTAAAAAAGTAACATGCCTTTCTGTTCTCATAGCAGCTGCTTACCCTTCAGTTGCATCAATCTTAATATGGGAAAGGACGAGTGTTGGATAGGAGATGGTCAGTATTCCCTGTTGTGCATACGTTTGAACTTTTCACTTTGCACGTTTACTTGCATTGTGCAGATACTGACAGGCAATTGCTATGTCTGCAGTGGTTGTGTTAATACTCTCCCATTTTTGCCTTTGCTAATAAATTGATTTGGTTGTACAGTAACTTGGGAAGCAAGGATGAGACAGGAAGTAGTATTCAATACTTTCAATAAAAGCACCAAAGTCACTTAAAATCACGTAACACCTGAATGTAAGAAGCAGTACTAAAGTCAATCAATAGCAAATAAAGTTGATATGAAAGTAACCAATATTACATTCCCCCATCACAATATGACAGTCCATCCTTTGCCAACCAAGTCACCTGGCAATACGAGGGTGTTAGGTGTATGAAAGTATCCCTTGGACTCAGCCTGTGATGACAGGAGCACTTTCTAGCTGCCTGTACCAGGCCTGCAAGCCAACAGTTACTTAAGCCCAGAGTCTTGCCCTTTGCCCTGCAAAGGTTGTGCAGGTAGCGGTGTGACACAATCAGGCCAACATAACCAACCAGGTTGGCAGCCACATGGCTTGGCAGGCAACACCATCCTGCCAACAGTACCTTCCACCACCAGTCTGCAAATGTAAAGTGCATAATTAAAATTTCTTCTGCCAGATCCTTCAAGGGCAGGGGATGGTTTCATAAGCCTTGGCATTCGAGGATGGACACAGTGCTTTCTAATAATGGTAGACATGGACATACCTTCCATAATGATGACCACATCATTAGGAGATCCATCGTCATTAGATCCGTCTTCCACAGCCAAGATCTGTCCTGATTCCACCGATCATGATGCACACCTAAGTTGCATGGAACAGGGCTTCCTACACTTACACTACAATCCTCAAACCATAGCCAGACTCAGACCCCACTTGGGCCTGCAACAACACCAATGCCAAGACAAGGGCAACAGACCCTTCTGGTCATCACCTACAGTCCTTATCTTGGACATCTTCAACATATCATTAATGACCTCCAACCTCTCCTGGAAAATGACAACCATCTCTGGGTTGCCCTGGGGAGAAGCCTGTCCTGTTTTACAGGTAGTCCCCACACTCAGCAGACTGCCTAACTCCTATTCTCACCACACCACCAGATCTTGCTAGAGACCAAGATGCCAGCTGTGATCCCTCATCAACACAAGCCACATCACCACCGGACCAAACAAAATGGATTATAACGTCTAGGATTCATTCACCTGCTTCTCTACCATTGTCATGTACACCATCAGATGCTTACAGAGCCCCTCTGCTGTCTATGTTTGACTCCTATACCAAAGAATGAATGGACACCAATTTGATATCAATACCAGAAAATTACAAAAGCCCACAGCAGAACACTAACTGCCCTGGACACCTAACACTGACCTCAAAGTAACTGTCTCCCACCTGACTTCCAACTACCTACCTCTCTCTTAGCTGTTCTTAAACAACAGACTTTAAAAAGCAACTTGAACATGAAATTGCAGAACAAGAAATCATCCATAGACTGAACTGAGACCAAAACAGAGATTATGGACCCTTATCCCATTACCTGGACTAGCTTTTATAACCATTATGTCCCTCAATGGCTTCACTACCTTGTTTATCACTATTGATCCTTAGTGCCCTCTCCCCCTGCACTTTTCTCCCCCTTTCCCTATATTTTGTATTTAAATTCCTTTCTATTTATTATCCCTGTTCTCTGCAACTCCACTCATAGCATTTAACAAGTTGGCTGTCACCTGCAAAAGTATATACATGTCTAAAGCAGTTAGTCTCCCTACCCTAGTGCCACCCTACCCTCCCTTCTTTGTGATCATTAGGTGAGAAATAGGTCCCTGCTTACCCCAACCAGTAAATGCCAGATCTCCTCAGCATCTGGAAATCAGAAGCCTTTCCAATACATCCTAGGTTGGTGTTGAGGAGCCTGCATTTGGGTTAACCAAAGACTACATAAGGATGCAGCAGTAACCTCTACAGCTGACATATTTACATGAGTCTTCTGATATGCAAACTGTGGGCATGAGTACCATTGATTGGAAGGAACCCTGCTCTTTGAAAGCGATTATTTCAGGCACATCTGTTAAGTTCACACCATCCATGGATAAGTCACACTCCTAATTTCCTCATAGAACTTCATCACCATGTCACTAACAATTAATTTGACAACCCTAATCTGATTAGCTATGGACCTGCAGCAATCTGTGGTAGTCAGCTAACAGGGAGAAACTGCAACACACTTCTGGACTGGTATTGACTCTATCAGAATGGGCTGGGGCAAACTTTACTCAGATCTCAGGATGTGTTTCTTTCTCTTACGGAAATTTTGGAGCTGTTCATCCTATGTCTCTATGATAATGCATTTGTACTAGACTTTGCTAGATGCATACATATGGGGAATTCACAACTATTATAGCATGCAACAAGTCTCTCTGGTCTGCTATGAATTTAGCCCTCTGAATCCAGTCACCCGCAAACTGTTCAGAAACTGCTGTTCAAGTACCACCCAGAGCCTTGCAGAACATCTGCCCTGCCACACAAACTCTTCTGCAGCCCCAAGCAGAAGCGGCTCATCTGATGAGTCCATGGCATGGTGTGCAGACGGAGTTAACAGAAGTGAGAAGCATAAAGAATGAGAAATACTAAAACTAAAGAGGTTAGCAGGGTCTAATGACTTCTGCACACTAGTCCAGAAAAGATGGATAAGTCTTCACATAATACATTACAGATCAATTCTTAGGAGTTGCTCCAGTGGGTGAGATGCTAAGACCCCTTGGGTGTGCTCCCATGTACACTCATGACAAACTAAAAGCTGCCAATGTACCAGCGTGGAGCGATGCATCTAGAGAATGGGACACATAGGGCTCTGCAGTGCAGGCACACAGGCCGATGTGGCCTGCTAGCCAGGACGCTGCCATATACTGCAAGGTGGTTCCTGTGTCTTGACAAAAAAAAAAATACTATTTCTTTTACAATGGATGCGGAGCAGAGGTGCTACCTGAGTGGGAAGGCTGAACAGGGAAGACTTCCAACTCTTCATTATTATATAGCTTCATTTACCTACCAGATCAGGTTAGAAACTGAGTTACTGTTTCCTGAAAATTGCCTGTTAAAATAGACTTAAATAGACTAAATAGACTAAAATAGACTTAAATAAACTAAATCCAAAACCCGGAGAATCAGTTTGATAGTTTTAAACAGAACTTGGCTTGTAAAGTACAATTTGCATCACCTACTTATAAAAAAAAAGTGATATGACCTTGTGCACTCTTAGCTACCGTCAGGCCAGTAACATGAGGATGACCAGTTTGCCAGAGGGAGTCAAGCTGGAAGACTTCACATTTCTTCACAAAATGGCTCCCAGGCACCTTACAATGAAAATGGATAGACAGCTCCTCTCTACACATTAAAAAATCATGCAAGATCTTTGTCAGAAGCTGCGGCAAGAACGCTCATCTGCAGGGTAGGAACACATTTCGGAACTACCGGATATGTTGCCATGAGGAAAGAGAGGGATTTTATTTTGTTTGACAATTTAAAAACAAGGTACTGATTTTTTTTCTCCAAACACTTTTGGAGGAAACATTGGAGTGAGATTAACGAGACAACTGGTCAGTTTCATCGCTTCTATTCAAAACCCTGCAGAGAGAGGTGAACTGTCAGAAATCCTATCACCTCCTGCCTCGACTGCCGCTGAAAGCCCTGAGCAGCAGGAGAAGCAGGTACTGGAGCCTTTCAGTCGACAACCACAGAAAAAAAAGGAGCGTAATATGTGGAGTGGGAGACAGTAGTAGTTTGTTGCTCTGTGGGGAGAGGGTGAAGAGAATGATCCTTCCTTTAAAGCAGCAGAAGCGCAAGAGAAAAACTGCTGTGTGTGCAGGCTGGTGCGCCGGCTCCCACGCAGGCGGGCTCAGCTCCCTTAGGACTCCCCGAGCTAGTCCACACAATAGCCTCGAACACAGATAATGACCCCTGAGCCAAACAAAAAGGAGCAAAGAAAAACCTTTCACCTTTCTCCAAGGGGCAGGAGAAGGCCTTTAGCTCTGGCCATTCCTAGAAGCAAGCTCCTCTGAATTGCAGTCTGCCTCCTGGCTACAAACTACCGCAAGCTACTTGCTCTCTTCTCTCTCCCTTGGGTTTTAACTGCCAGGTACTCACCCACCACTGGGTTCCTACACCTGGGCTGTCTGCTCCACTTAAAGAGTCAGACCATCCTGTTACAGACACCTTGCCAGAGGATGGACCCTAAAAGGGATCAAAGGAGAGAATCTTGTGAAGTCTCCAAGCATCCCTTCTGCACCAGGTGAGAGAGAGAGCTGGGTTTATAAGATGATATTATTTTTGGTCCTAGTTTATAAAGCTTCCCCCTTTGTGGTTAATATGTTTAGATCAGCAGCCAGTGGGTAAATTCTGTGAGCCATGCCTTACTATACATGTTCTAGTACCTTGAACTTTCTTGTGTTAAATATCTAAGGGGACAGAACTTCCTGTGGAAAAGAGAAGGTCGCACTGATTTTGGATGACCCAGAGATAGCCAAAAGACCTCTCACTTTACTAAGACTGAGAGCTCCTTGAACAAAACAAAATGACATGCTGACACATTTTACAGAAGGGTCCCAACAAGTCCCTCTAAATCTTTGATAAAGCCAATGTAACAGGGTTATGACTGCTCAGATAGGAGGGACAGGAGGGACTTTTTCATAGTTTCTAGAGTCAGAAGGTACCTAAGCAGATCATCAAGTCTGACCCCCTGCCATGGCAGGAAAGAGTACTGGGGTCAAACGACCCCAGCAAGGTGTACATCTAGCATCCTCTTAAAGACCCCCAGGGTAGGAGCCAGCACTTCTCTTTTATTTCTGTAACCATATAATAAATTCATTCATGAAAACCAAGAAAGGAGGGCAGCATTATTTACTGAGATCCTTGGTTCAAAACATTCATACTTTGCTCCCGTAAAATTGTTATTACCCAGCCAGTAAAGCATTCAACTTACAGAATATAAGGGGATGAAGATCGCATAGGGAAGCCTGGGTTGTCCTTCTAGAGCAGTGATGCTCAACCTTTCTGCCTTGTGGGCAAGATGAGTGGCATGGGGTTGGTCTGTGTGTTGACTCCTTCATGGGGCCAAGGGGTGGGATGGGCTGGGCCCCATGTACCCAGATGAGGCCCTATACCACCCTGATCAGGCCCTGTGCCACCTCAGCCCAGCCCTGCATGCTTGGATTGAGCCCCATGCTACCTCGTGCCCAAGCTAATGCTTAGGACCACACTATCCAGCCCACTGGGTTCCCCATGGGTCTGGGAAAGGTGGCAGCAAGGGAACAGCAATTAACACTGTTGCTGCTCCCCTGCTGCCAGTACACATATCTGTGGGGAGCCCAGCAGGCTGGATGACATGGGTCCACTGGCTAGATCTGGCCTGCTTGTTCTAGGGAAATGTTTTGAAAATACCTGCCAGCTGGCGCAGTCATGCCTATTCCAAAAGCAAAGCCGGGTACTATTCAGAAGTATTTTACGGATGAAATAGCATCAACCAGAGGAAGTCCAGAACGCTACCTGGACCAGTAAAATTGCCTCAAGCATCCCTCTAATCTTAGCTACAGAATTTAAGGGGCTTGCAGGAGTCCCCTCCAGCACACCATTGAGTAAAGTGTGGTGGAAATGCTTTTCTTTAAATTATAAGGCTGTTTTACCATCCTTTCTTTTTAGTCTGCCCATGCAAATAATTTTACCCCTCAATAGCTCCCTTTTTTTCTCCATCACTGACTTCGCATCATCCCTACAACTATTTCTACTTGCATTATTCTCCAGACTGATAGTGAGATATGTTAATAGGCATCTCTTAATATTCAGCTGACAGTGAAGTAAACTGGGTTGCAAAAGAGTAATTTGGTTCAAAATAAGTGATTCTGAAATCAACCACACCTGGGAAACAGCTTGCATTACACACTCTAGGGGACAGGATGTGGATCCAAGCAGACCCGGACAAGGAGGAATGGCCATAAACTGTCAGAGGATGGTTTCAGGTTGGATTAAGGAAGAATTTCTTTACAGCAAGGGTGACCAGGATCTGCAGCAGACTTCCCAAGGATGTGGTGCAGCCCCCAACCCTGGAAGTCTTCAAGAGCAGCCTGGACAGACACATTACTGGGATCGTTTGATCTCAGCAGTATTCCTGCTCAGAGCGGGAGGGTTGGACTCTCTCTTCTGAGGTCCCTTCCCACCCTTCGTTTCTATGATTTGTTAGTGATAGACGTGATCCAACTTCAGCAGATGGTGCAGCCAAAAGGTTACGAAAAATACAAACACATTTTAGATTAACTGCAATCAAAAGTTGGTGTAATGATGTCACCCCATGACAGAGTAAGGAAGGAAGTACACTGTTTTGTATGTACAAACTGAAAACAAGGGGGATTAAAAACCTTTTACAGTTTAAGGAAAGACTCCTTTGTATGTGTTGACATTTCATCACTGCTGTGCTGAAGAAGCTATAAAATCCTTGTTAACATTGGGTCACCACACTGGAGGAGCCCTGCAGTGATTTCTCTACGTCTAATGGACTTCAGTGTCATCTCTACTGCTAAAGCATTCCTTTGCCTCAAAAAAACCCTATTTTGACACCAACCCCACAACTGAAATATATTTTTACCCAATTCTGGCTGTGTCGTTACTGCATAAATTAATTCTGTTTATCTAGTTTTATCTTTTCTAGAAAGAGGACACAGACAAATGATCAAATTATAATCAGTGAACAGGAGATGGGACTTACCAAGAGGTAGCTGACATGTGGCGACGGGTCATCTGCCCTCTGTATCCCATGGTACATGAAAGCTAAAACCACAGCAACTTAGTTGTAGAGCACTGGTTTTCAACCTGTGGTCCCTTGGGGTCCACAAACTATGTCTAAGAGGTCCACAAAAGATGTCTATAATCAATCAAAAGTATGTGAATACCCGCACTAACAATTCAAAGGGGTTTGCACCTCCATTCAAATTTTTAGGGGGTCTGCAAATGAAAAAGTGTTGAAAACCACTATTCTAGACAGACTGGAAATTACCATTTCTCAAATGGTCTGCAACAGGCCTCTTGCTAATTCATGCTCTTAGTCTGGCTCAAGTGAGAGTAGTCATACTGCAAAAGGAATCAGAACTTGTGGTAGAAGTGATATTTTTTATTAGACCAACTAGATGTTAGCAAAAAAAAAAAAAAAAATCTTTATTTGAAGCTTTCAGGCACAGGCACACTTCTTCAGGCATAGGAGAAAAGATTGTAAAAGTTCTCTTAGGAAGAAATTAAAGTTCATATTTCATAAGAGAGTTGAAGGTGTGGTAAAATCTCCTGTTCGGAACAGTTCATTTTATGCACATTACATTTGCATTACAGTGATTGGATTAGTGTTAGCAGCTGCCAGGTTTTGCTACCTCCAGCTACACCTGCTGCCAGGACAGCTAACTCAGTTAGGGCCAAATGCACTAGGAGTGCTCGGCCTGTGTACTGCATCAGCAAAGTGCTCCTAGTGTACAAGCAGCTTATCTCAACAACACTGTGCTTCAGTGCTGAAATGCATTACATCCCCTCCACACACACATTCAAATCATAAAACTAGTTTTGCTAGTAAGTTGATCAACATCAGATCTTTTGCTGATACTGTGAAGGATCACGCACCTCCATTCCCCTACCAACATAAAGGTTAATGGTTTTTGTGTATGCATGGGCCAGGGTTAGGGGTGATGTGAGTCATGACCTGAGTTAACTCTTCAGAGAAGACAAATGCATAAAGTTTTCTTCAGATGGGCCCACAAAAAATTAATCTGTAAATACTGTAGTGGGCATGGAGCGTTGTTGTAGACCTGGTGGTCCAGGAAATGTATGTGAAGCAAGGCTTTTTTGCAGTATCTTTTATTGAACTAAATGTCCTGAGCATGGGCAGTGTGTGCCTGAAAGCTTACCTCTCTCCCAACTATACAGTTGATCTAATAAAAGATATCACAAAACCCCATCACCTCCGTGTCACGGAAAAATCTTAAGTGTTTGCTGCCAACACAGAAGAACTGGAACTGACTGCGGGGTTTGAACTCCGCGAGGGGGAAGTTCCAAGGGTTCCCGGCTCTTGCCCCTGGGTGACCTGCGGGCCTGTCAGTCATCACTGACCTACTTTCCCCACAGAGCATGCTCAGTGACAGCTAAAAGCATGAGGTAATCTGACTAGAAAATTCTTTGAGAAAAGTGTTCTGATTGGCCACTAAATTCACATAAAAGGTTAGCGAGCCCCTCTTTTGGGGGAGAGACCGGTTTAGCTGGAGACAGAGGCTGGTCTTCCAGGGACTGTCTTTCAGACCTACTGGTCTCCTCCCCCGCTTGGCATTTTGTATTGTTCTCTGTTGCTGTTTTACTACACCGAACTGTTGGCTTGCGACTCACCTTTGGCACCGATCATCGACCACCAATCCAGATAATCCCTACTGCTTCAATTTTGGCTTCGTTCACTACTCACCTGGTTTTCGACCTCAGCTATCACCTTCGACTATCCGATTGTCCTGTGGGACTGGCATCACAACACCATCTTCGTTTTCATCTCAACGCGTTACAGTTTTTGTTCTGTTGTTCGTTTATCCCTGCATGAGCTGTTGACCAGCCCTGGGACTTAAGGAGTGGGCAGCCGCCCCTGTCCCTCGCGGGGTAGATAGCACGGGCTCACTCCGGAACCCCGCGGGCCAACAGACCCCTCTGTTGTTTATTGTTACTGTTGACTGTAACCGAAGACATCGTTGCCTACGCATCAAAGCGTGAGTCAATAAAATCACCCTTTGTTTAAGGAACCATACGCTTCCATGCCGCTCAGACTCTGCTGCCGCTAATCCCACCTGTTCCGTGTCCAGTTCGCCACCACCCGGCCGCCCCACCATGACACTGTGAGCTTGGCTCCCCAGCTCCGGTTTGACACTCTGCAAACATCACTTCATCTTTATGCAACTTGAGAAGATTCCTTTAAAAAGAAATCAAATCTTCTCTGGGTCTGAATGAGTTTCATCCATTTTTAATTGCCATTAATTCTTCAAGAAATGGACAATGTTCTATTTTGCCTACTGCATAGCATGTTCGTCACAATTAACAAACTTCTTCGGTCACCTTCTTTACTTCAGGTACTTTGATCCCTACCTAGCCAATACATATTAATAATAATATTCTGAGTTTTGAGGGTGAAATGGTTGTATTGGGCCACGGATGAACACAAACAGGTGTATATCAGTATAAACTATGGCACAATCAAGAATGGACAAACATGCAGCAATCCTGGGGTAGGTGCTGACAGTAGATGGCTATTGCTGTGCCTTGCTCCTATGTGGTGGGGGAGCACGTTAGTTCTTGCCTTTACCAAATAGCTGCACTAGGATGAATACAGACAGATGAAACCTAAAAATGCAGATTACACAGGTAGAGTTTATGCTTATTTTTTCACAGGCAATTTTCACTTGGGTGAAGTTATCCAATTTGGAGGCTTGCCACATCTATCCACTACTTCTTCAAACTGATGTAAGTGTTGAATAATCTGGTCTAAACATGTCATTCTGCTGAGACCCTCAGACTACATAAAACAAGCAGTTCTTCTGAAATTTCCTCTTCAGCACATTTCACCGAAACAGCTGTGCTATGGAATACAAGTGGGCAATTGTTTAAAAAAATAATCAAACACTCCGGCTTCTGGTCAGAAAATTCACAGCTTAAAGAAGTTCTTCAAAAAGAATTTTATTGATTCACTCTGTAAGAGCTAGAAGTCTGCTGTCTGCGCAGAGCTTCAACTTGAGGAGGGCATGATGTAGGCTGGAAGAATACAAGAAATAGTGGAAAAAAACCCATGCTTCATAGACAGATTTCATAGACATTAGGGCTGGAAAGAACCTCGCAAGATCATAGAGTCCAGCCCCCGCCCCAGGGGCAGGAAGTCAGCGGGGGTCAGATCACTCCAGCAAGATAGACGTCCAAATGTTTGTTAAAGGAGTCCAGAATAGGTGCCTGCACCACGTCTGTGGGGAGTCTATTCCAGACTCTGGAGACTTGGAGCTACTCATCAAGGACTGTCCAGCTTTCACTGCATTTGTCAACAGGCCTCCCCCTTAATAAAAGCCTTAAAATGTATTGAATGAAGAAAATTGAAATGTTCTACTGCACAAAATTGCTTGTTTAATTTTTCATAGCGTTTAAATATGTTATTAGCAGGGACCCGGGTTTTCCATTTGTTGTGGAAAAATGTGGACATTCTCCTTTAAAGGAGAAAGGGGGGCAGGGGGAGCTCTGATTTTCCATGATAAAAAAAAAAAATCAAATGCCAAAATATATAGGTATCTAGAATTTATTTTATTATAATGATTGAGGCACTGGTAGGCTTTCAGAGCACTTTAAAATTGTAAATATATCAATAAAACATTGTGTTCAACTGATACCTATATACATAGTAGTGTTTCATTATAATCATGGAAAAATTAGGATTAGGGGTTTTTAAATCAGAGAATTTTGGATTTTTAACAGAGAAAACCACTATCTCTGGTAATTAACAATCTTAATCAACATACAAAAATATCATTTTTTTTTTAATTCAAGTGTTCTGGATTACACTGTAGAACATAATGAATATGGATTTTGTCCAAACTTCTTAAATTCTTCACTTTGGAAATGGGAACAAACATGAAAAATATATAGTAAAATGACAGAAACTACGAACTGAAAAACAGGGGGCAGATGAAGGGTGCACCAAAGACAGGAGGCTACTGCAGACATCCTGGAAGAAGTGTGAACTCAAGAGTGGGAGAAAGACAACAGAGGTAGCCAGGCTAGAGGCGCGGGCAAAATGAACTGCACGGGGCAGATGGAGGCAGGGAATGTCACAGCCACAAAGCAGAGGCTCTCACCTGGGGCTCTGCAAGAGTCTTTCAGCAGTGCTGCAACATGGCAGCACCCACTGCTGTTGCTGCAACCAGGGGAACTGACCTCCCCCTGTGCAGGATATAACTGTCTCTTGCTTCAGCGCTTCCCGGTCCACCCTGCATGCTGCTCCTGGAGAGAGCCATGCTTGGGGCAGGTGGACCTGTCCCACACACCTCTACTTCCACGCAGGGAAGGGCTGCAGACAGAGAAGTACTCCTGTCTGCTTTAGGTTTACCAGATAACCCTAATAAAGGCAGGAGAGTACCCTTGTGCTCAGCATCCTAACCGGGGGGGAGGAGGGGGCAAGAGAGGCACAAGCCCCGATCTCTGCATGGCAGAAACAGCTCTTCAGGGAACAGCTGCAGCAGCAGGGCTAGAGCAGCTCACATTGCCCAGCCATAGGGACTGCCACACAGCCCTTCGCTGAGCAGCTGAAAGAGCCAGATGCGGGACACCTGGGGCAGGTAAGGCACTCCTGCCCTGGAGGAGCAGGTACAGGGAAGTTTTTCCCGGGGGGCAGGAGGTGATCCTTAGTTCCAGACCTTCCCAGTCTGGCTCTGCACAGAGTGCACGGGGAGGTTTCACCTGGCCGCAGCAGCGATGGCAGCACTGGGCTCTCAAATGGTGCCGCCAAACTCAAAACACTTGTGGAGGGGTGCCCCTGGATCTAAAAGGTTGAGAACCACTGTCAGAGGGAAATATGTGAGCTGAGGTATAGGCAGGAGTATGGCTCTACCTCGAGGTGAAGACAAAGGGCTTCATCTTTATTCAGAAAACTGTAGGGAAAGCATACTGAAAAAGGAATTGAATATCCTAAAGCCACAGGGGGAAAGTGATTTTACTAGTTGAATGATGGATATTGAATCTTGTAAGAAAGTAAGAAAGGACCCAGGTGCTCTGAAAAGAATAGAGTATAGCAAATCCAAAACAGACTGAACAAGCAGTTTTCACCAGGAGGGATTTACTCAGAAATGTACGGGGCCTCCACACCTAACTCATCTCCCTTCCATCCTGCCCCACAATATCACTACCACGGATACCACGATGATCTGCCTCTGGTTCAAGTTAAGAGTTAGAAAAAAATAAGCAGCTTTGTTTAGACCAAGTCTTCTGTTATTTTCACCTTTGATAGGAACATAACTGAAGATCCAACACAAACTGCCTCTGCCTTCTCCTTTCTCAAGTACCAATCCTGCCATCAAGTCTTGCTCCTGATTCCTCCATCACATCTTTTGAAAAAGACTAGTTCTTGTTTCCTTGCTTTCTCCTGAAAGGAGATTCATTTTTATCATCTCCTACTTGGGTCAGGCATGAGCTTCTTTTGGGTGCTGCAGCTGGTAGTCTGAATTACAAGGGCTCACTGCTGTGATGTACATTGCTGTTTACTAACTACTTACCTGAAACCATCAATCACGTCATGGTTAGTTGTATGTTAACTGCACAAACACATTCCTAGGCGGGCAAAGCTTATTACAGAGTCTGGCATTAAATGTCACATTGACATCCAATTATGCATTTGTTGTGTTAGCTAATTACTTGTTTAATTTCCACTATGAAAGGAGCCTTGTAAGCTTAAATTACCCCACAAGATCAGAGCCTAACTTTTCTGCAGGTTTTAAATAGATCCAGTTTACCTCTTTACTTATACAAGAAAAATCAATACAATTACTTTCTCAAAATTAAATATTTTGATATTTTCCAGTTCAGGAACACTCAGACAAAAGATACCATTTTTCATAAATCACCGTGTCAGGGACTAGGATTTCACATTAACTTTTCATGTAATATTTTGTTCCAAAACTGTTAGGTTACGATTAACATTTAATAGAAATTTTTATTCACAGCAGTGTTTTCTTTCTGCTGCAAAGCACTGGGTTGTTCTCTATGAAAAGAAAATGTGCACAGTGGCAGACTTTTTAAAATGAGCACTAACTTCTCATCAAGCTTGGACTTTGTCAACATTTAACACTGATACATGTTCAGCGAAAAATTAGTCTCATCATTGCTTACTTGTCTCTTATTCTACGAACATTTCCTCTCATTTGTCAGACAGAAATGCTAATTTAATAATCTGCACACGTACATAGTTTCGTAGTTTGTAGGGTTGGAAGGGACCTGAGCAGATCATCGGGTCTGACCCCCTGCCATGGCAGGAAAGAGTACTCCTTTGGCTTTTCGATCCCCTTTAATCATTAGCAAGGAGCAGTACTCGGGAGCAAGGAGCAGCGGGGAGAGTAAGGACACAGGCACACGTGTGTCTTGCACACACGTGCCCCCTTACCTGACCTGGAGCGGAGGCGAGAGCAGCAGAGGCGAGCGGACCATCAGCGGGGGCAGCAGCAGCTGATCCCCCTAAGGTAAGTGGGGCAGAGGGGCCGACGCAGCTGAGCTGGATCCGGAGGGGAAGCCCCCCAGATCCCTCTTAGCTGAGCCGGTAGGGAGCTGCGCTCCCAAGCCGAGCAAACAGAGCGCGCAAACAGGCGCGGTCTGTAAGAGCGCGCCGGTGTTCGCGCTGGAGGGGCCGAGAGACCGACTCTTGTTAGCGTGGGCCAGAGGACCCGAACTCAGCTAGGAACTCCTACGATGGTGTCGATGGGGAGTGCTGCCAGGGCCCCTGCCCAGGGGGCGCGGCCTTCCCGGGGCTTGTCTGAGGCCTCCACCCAGACGGAGCCCGCGGGGGGGCTGGCGTCCCCCAACCCCCTGGCCTGCAGGAGCTGCCCAGCAAGGCCTGGGGGGGCAGGGACTGGAGACCCCCCCACACGTGTCCTGCAGGCGTGGGTGAGGGAGCTCCAGGAGGAGGTCAGCAGGCTGAGGGGAATCAGGGAGGCAGAGGAAGAAATTGACAGCTATTTTCTTTCCCTGCAGGGTTGTACGACCAAGGAGGACGCACCTCAAGATGAGCCCTCCGCTGCTAAGTGGCAGACGGTCACCTCCCGTGCCAGGGCTGCTCGAGACACGGCAGCACCAGTTCCTACGGTCCGGCTGGAGAACAGGTACGAAGCTCTGGCAGCCCTGGAGGAGAAGGACGGAGGGGACGAAACTGGGGAGGAGGCAACTCCACGCACACCACGTCCCGTGCAAGCCGAAGGAGGCAAGAAGGCCAGAAGGAAGAAGCGTCGTGTGATCATCACTGGTGACTCCATCCTGAGCGGTACGGAGGGACTTATCTGTCGCCGGGACCCCTCGGCACGCAAGGTATACTGCCTACCTGGAGCGAGGATTCAGGACGTGAAAGGGATGCTCCAGACCATAATCCAGCCCACCGATTATTACCCTATGGTCCTAGTCCATGTGGGTACTAATGATGCGGCCAGGAGGAGCCCTGATCACCTGATGGAGGACTACCACGCTCTGGGGTGTGTGCTGAAGGAGATGGGCACACAGGTGGTTTTCTCTTCTATCCTGCCAGTGAGTGGACGAGGCAGACGGCATGATACGTGCATTGCGGAGACCAACTGGCGGCTACAGGAATGGTGTTTCGAGGAGGGCTTTGGCTTCCTCAGCCACGACCGGCACATCACGACGAGACATGCTGGGATGGGACGGGCTCCACCTTTCCCCTAAAGGTAAGCGTGTGTTCTCTTCTAGGTTGGCGGACCTCCTCCGGCGGGTTTTAAACTAGGCTCGTCGGGGGAAGGGGAAGATGAGGGCGGAGGAAATATCAGACTGCCAGACCAAACAGCACCCACAACTACAGCTCAGCCCAGACCGACGAGCAAAGCAATCAAACAGGTAAGAGAGAGGGGCCAGGGTAACGCTGGGACGAGGGGGTCAGTACACACACCCACAGGAGGCCTCAAATGCCTCTACACAAACGCTCGTAGTATGGGCAACAAGCAGGAGGAACTCGCCTTCCTGCTGGCTGACACCGTAGTGGGGATTAGAGAAACGTGGTGGGACGAAATGCATGATTGGGCGGTGAATGTCAAGGGCTATAGGCTGTACAGGAGGGACAGGATAGGAAAGAGGGGTGGGGCGTGGCGCTCTATATTAAGAAGGAATACACATCCTTGTTAATTAGCAAGGAGCC
Source organism: Crocodylus siamensis (assembly GCF_052110815.1). Lineage (NCBI taxonomy): Eukaryota > Metazoa > Chordata > Crocodylia > Crocodylidae > Crocodylus > Crocodylus siamensis. The sequence goes on along the minus strand of NC_143395.1, from coordinate 426,661,368 downwards.
AGGGGAGGGGCACTCTGAAGTGCTCTGGGTTAGAGTACAAGGCAGTCGAGGGGAAAGGGACTTAATGGTGGGAGTCTACTACAGACCTCCCAACCAGGGAGAAGAGCTTGACCAGGAATTCTTGGGTCAGCTCACAGAGGCAGTGAAGGCTAACGATGTGGTAGTCATGGGGGACCTGAATTTCCCGGACATCTGCTGGGAAGAGCAGTCAGCCAGGTCTGAACGCTCACGTCGGTTCTTGGCCAGAGTGCAGGACCTCCATCTAACCCAGGAGTGCACAGCCCCACCGGGGGGGACGCCTTGTTGGACATGGTGCTGGCCACGGGTGATGACCTGGTGCGGGGGCTGTGGGTGCTCGACCCCCTGGGCGACAGCGATCGTTGCCTGCTGGGAGCCACCATCCAGCGCAGGGTGGCAAAGGCATGCAGTAAGGCAGCGGCCCTAGACTTTAGGAGGGCAGACTTCAACGAGCTAAGGAGGATAGTTGGAGAAGCGCTGAGGTCCCGGGGGGGTGGGGAGCCGGGTGTCCAAGGAGAGTGGTCGCTCCTCAAGGAGACGATCCTCCAAGCCCAAAGGAAGGTAATCCCAACACGGATCAAAGGGAGCAGGAGAGCACACAAGCCTCCGTGGCTCACCAAAAGCATCCGGGAATGTCTCCTTGCTAAAAAGGAGGCTTACACCCAATGGAAAGAAGGGGTCATCACCAGGGAGGACTATTCTGTAGTTGCTCGGGGATGTAGGGGGGCAGTTAGGAAGGCCAAGGCGGAGATGGAACTGGGGCTAGCTTCCCAGATTAAGGACAATAAGAAGTCTTTTTTTTAAATATGTAGGGGATAAAAAGAAGGTCCTGGGTAATGTGGGGCCCTTGCAGGACGCCATGGGTAACTTGGTCGTCACACCAGACGGCAAAGCTAACATGTTTAACGATTTCTTTGCCTCCGTCTTCCTAAGTAGGGGCCAGAACAGCCACCTCCCTGCTGGGCCCCCCTCGGGCCCCGGGGGAGGCACACCTGGGCCACGGGTTAGCGAGGATTTAGTTAGGGAGCTTCTGGAGGGGTTGGACGTATTCAAGTCAGCCGGCCTGGATGATCTTCACCCTAGAGTTCTAAAGGAACTGGCCGAGGTCATTGCAAGTCCCCTGGCACAACTTTATGAGCACTCGTGGTGCTCTGGTGAGGTACCAGAGGACTGGAAGAGTGCCAACATGGTCCCCATCTTCAAAAAAGGCAGGAAGGAGGACGCGGGAAACTATAGGCCGGTTAGTCTCACCTCGATCCTAGGCAAGCTGTTCGAGAAAATTATGCTGGCACACATCCAGGAGGGGCCAGCAGGGGACTGCATGCTTAGGGGCAACCAACATGGGTTCTTCAGTGGCAGGTCCTGTCAGACCAACCTGGTGGCCTTTTACGATCAGATCACCAGATCATTAGACGCAGGGGTAGCAGTGGATATAATCTTCCTGGACTTCCGGAAGGCTTTTGACACTGTCTCTCAGCCCGTTCTCATCAAGAAACTGGGGGGCTGTGGTGTAGACACCCACACAGTCAAATGGGTCGCCAACTGGCTGGAGGGCTGCACCCAGAGGGTGGTAGTGGATGGGTCCTTCTCAACCAGGAAGGACGCAGGCAGTGGGGTTCCACAGGGCTCGGTCCTCGGGCCCGCACTGTTCAACATCTTCATCAGCGATTTGGATGTGGGGGTAAAAAGCATCCCATTCAAATTTGCTGATGATACTAAGATGTGGGGGGACGTGGGTACATTGGAAGGATGCAACAGGCTACAATCAGACCTAGACAGGTTACAAGGGTGGGCGGACGAGAATAGGATGGGTTTCAACACAGACAAGTGCAAGGTGATGCACCTTGGGAGGAACAACTGGCACCATACCTACAGGTTAGGGAACTCCCCTCTTGTCAGCACGGAGGCGGAAAGGGATCTGGGGGTCATCATTGACTCCAAGATGAACATGGGCCGGCAGTGTGGGGAGGCAGTCAGGAAGGCCAACCGCACCTTGTCCTGCATCCACAGATGCATCTCGAGCAGGTCCAGGGAGGTGATCCTCCCCCTCTATGCGGCACTGGTCAGGCCGCAGCTGGAGTACTGCGTCCAGTTCTGGGTGCCGCACTTCAAGAGGGATGTCGACAGCATGGAGAGGGTCCAGAGGAGGCCACTCGTATGACCAGGGGACAACAGGGCAGGCCCTATGAGGAGAGGCTACGGGACCTGAACCTGTTCAGCCTCCAAAAGAGAAGGCTGAGGGGGGATCTTGTGGCCTGTTATAAACTAGTCAGGGGGGGATCAGCAGGCATTGGGGAAGTCACTGTTTCCCCGAGCACCGCCAGGAGTGACCAGGAATAACGGTCACAAGCTGGCAGAGGGCAGGTTTAGGTTAGATATCAGGAGGCACGACTTCACGGTCAGGGCGGCTAGGGTCTGGAACCAGCTTCTAAGAGAAGTGGTGCTGGCTCCTACCCTGGGGGTGTTTAAGAGGAGGTTAGATGAACATCTTGCTGGGGTCATTTGACCCCAGTATTCTTTCCTGCCATGGCAGGGGGTCGGACTAGATGATCTGCTCAGGTCCCTTCTGACCATAGAAACTATGAAACTATTAGGTTAAAGTTACCATTAATTTCTTTACTAAATATTCTCCATTCCATAATTAATATAAACAAGTTTAAATGTTGTTATTCCCAGCGGACTACATCGAAGCAACATTAATTAAGGCTATGATTTCAGTTCATAAAAAACCAGAAGTGTCAGAGCAACATTAAAATGGCCCAATACTCTGGTCTTTCTCCCAGAACAGTTTTAGGAACGTAAGAATGACTAGCATTTCTGGTGCTTACGACCCCATTTCAGAACAGCACTGGAAACAAACCACGTTCGTATGTACTCCATGTCCTCGCCTCTGCATTGCTGGCAGCATCCTCTGAGGACCACATAAAATGGAAAATAGCTGCTTTTGGAACAAGGGAACCCCAGCTGGTCTCAGATCAGCAAATCCCAATACACCAAATAATGGCAGAGGAGGGGACTCTGAACTTTGTATAGCGGACCAGATCCTGCTGGATTCAGGTGACTTGGTGTAATGGGATGATATTCCTTCTCTGAGACGTCTCACTGGCTCTTGGCCCGTGCCAGTCCTGCTCTCTGGTCTCTTTATTCCAGGGAGAGGTTCTGGATTCACCCCATGCTTCACTTTTTTCTCCCATTCACTCACTGCAATGTCTGTCCTGTCAAACTCGAGTTGAGGTTTACCACCAGTCCCCAAGTCAGGCCATGCTCTGGCACTGTGGGATGTCACTACAGAAAATCCCATAACCAGGTTTTCCTTTCTCCACTACAATTTTTCTCTTTCTTCCTTCAGTTTTGCCATCCTCAGAGCTGAATGATTCTACTTCTCCAACACAACTGAATCTCATACTATCATGGTTAGAGTTTTTACCAGCTTTAATTCCCTCCTGAAACCTGTCCATTTTCCTGCTTCCTCTCTCGTCTCTCTACACAAAATGTCATTGATGACCACATATTACAACTTCTTATCTCCCTGGCTTGCCTCCCATTCTCCTCTTACAATGCCAGAGAATAAAAACAAAAAAGCAAGTAATAACATAACGATAGGGTTGAGATTAAAGGAAATTTAGGTATGGCCCCAATAAGTAAGAATGGTGATGTTGAACATAAGATCACAGGGATCACATAAGATCACAGGGCAGTAGCCCTTACAAGGTCTAGCTGGAGCCCAGGACCGTCTCTGACTAAATTACCCCGGCCGTGTGTCTGCCCAACCCATTGAACATTTCCAGGGATGGAGATCCCACAGTTTCTCCAGGTAACCTGTTCCCACTCTTCACCACCCTCTGTCTGAAAGCGCCTCCTCATTTCCAGCCAGAACTTCCTCTGCTACAATTTGAAGCCAGTGCTCCTAATCCTGACCCCAACAGCTGAAGGGAAAAGTGGATCTCCATCTCCCTTACATCGCCCTTCAGGTATTTGAAGAGTATTATCAATGCCGCCCCCTCAGTCTTCTCTTCTCCAGACTAAATAACCCTACTTCTTTCAGCCTTTCCTTATACATTATCCTTCCCAGGTGCTGCACTGGACTTCTTCCAATCTGTCCACATCCTTTTCTAAGGCTGGGTCCCAAAACTGGACACAGTGCTCCAGGTGATGCCTCAGCATGGGGAGACAAAGCTAGGATAGCTAATGGGAATGAGTACAGAAAGAGAAAGCATCACATCCAGGGAGGATTCAGACCTCTGCACCCTTGGAGAAGAGGTGGGATCAAATCCAGAGTCTTCATATCTATGACTCCCCTCCGCTTGGTGTTATCTTGCAGATGGGGAGAGTTGTAGAAATGCTGGAGGGCCGGGCTAGGATTCAGAGAAACGTTGACAAATTGGAGGACTGGGCCAAAAGTAATATCATGAGGTTCAACAAGCATGAGTGCAAAGACAAGGATGGCAAAACATCAAAATGGCCAGTATCCATAACACTTTTAACTTCTAGCTGTCATGTAATAAGTATCTTGAAAGGAAGGATGTGAGCTTCCCAATTTTAGAGATCATTTCTGCGGCATCCAAAACAGCAAACCGAGATTCTGTCAGAAGATGAACAAGAACACTGTAAAAAACACTTCACAATGTTTTATATATTTGAAAAGAACAAGAACTTAGGCTCACAATTTCAAAACCATACTGATGGAAATGTTATAGGAAACCAGAGACAAAGAACTGAATGAGCTGTAACGCAAGGAAACCATGCAACCTGACAGCCATTCTGACATGATCCTTTTAGGGCATGATCTTTTTCCCCCTCAAAGAACAAAAAAGAAAGACTGGCTGTTCTTTCAATTTACATTCCAGGTAAAAACTTACAGACTTTCTAATACTGGAAGCGTAGCATAGGAATTCAGCAGAAAGAACTTGTACGTATGATCAAAATGTGAACAGACTGACTTTCTAGGTGGAAAACAATCACTGCTTTGGAGAGGACTGCAGAAGAAGTTGGTGTCTGTTGCCTTACCTTCGTGAAAATAATACGCAGCAGGCAACTGAGTAGGATCATAAAAGTTAAATGACACTCAGGACTAAGACATGTAATGTAGGATGCAGCCCAGGGTATTTAGGAAATGAGCATCAGGATCATAGGAAAGTGGGGCTGCAAAGGCCCTAACAAGGTCTTTTAGCCCAGGCCCCTGCCCAGGTCAGGATCATCCCTGGATAAACCACCCCAGCCAATTCTCTATCTAAACTGCTCTTGAAGATTTCCAAGGATGGAGATTTCACAACTCCTCTAAGGAGCTGGTTTCAATTAACCACCTTCAGAGTGAGAAAGTTCTTCCCATCTCCAACCTAAACTTCCTCTGCTGCAGTTTAAGGCCTTTGCTCCTAATTCTGTCCCCAACAACTGACAAGAAAAGTCTATCTCCATCTCTCTTACAACTGCCCTTTAGGCATTTGAAGATGTTATCAAATCCCTCCTCTGTCTGCTCTTCTCCAGGCTAAACAACTCTGGTTCTTTCAGCCTTCCCTCATCATCAGTCATGCTTTCCATACCGCTCATCATTTTTGTCTCATGGTCTGACTTTCCAGGGCCCAAAACTAGATGCAATACTCCAGACAAGGTGTCACCAGTGCTAGAGAGAGCCATGGATTCACTTCCCTTGATTTGCAGGTGGCACTCCTATTAATACAACCCAGGATGCTGTTGGCTCTTATTGCATCAAGACTACACTGGCAGCTCATACTCAGCTTATGGGGCAATTGACAACTGACGCCCAGGAAAAAGCCAACCTATTAAATAGGTACTTTGCGTCAGTCTTTCATCAGTCACACGGGATGCCCATGCCTGCTATGGGACAGGGAGATCCAGGTGATGGGGATCCCCTACCCTCCATAAATGCTGACCTCGTGAAGGAAAACCTTGAGAAGCTGGATACCTTCAAGTCAGCCGGCCCTGACAATCTGCACCCCAGGGTACTCAAGGAGCTGGCGAGCGTCATAGCCCAGCCCCTGGCACAGATCTTTGAAAACTCCTGGCGCTCTGGTGTCGTGCCCGAAGACTGGAAGAAGGCCAATGTGGTGCCGATCTTCAAGAAAGGGAGGAGAGTGGATCCGGCTAACTACAGGCCCATTAGCCTGACTTCTATCCTGGGGAAGATCTTAGAAAAGTTTATTAAGGAGGCCATCCTTGATGGACTGGCCCAGGCTAACATCCTAAGGGACAGCCAGCACGGGTTTGTTGCGGGTAGGTCTCGTTTGACCAATCTCATTTCCTTCTATGACCAGGTGACCTATCACCTGGACAAGGGAGAAGAGATTGATGTCATATATCTTGACTTCAAAAAAGCCTTTGATCTGGTATCCCATGATCACCTCTTGGCCAAACTGGCCAGTTGTGGCCTTGGCTCCACCACGATCCGCTGGCTGGGAAACTGGCTCCGTGATCGGACCCAGAGGGTTGTAATCAATGGCAGTCATTCATCGTGGTGCCCTGTGACCAGTGGGGTCCCTCAAGGCTCTGTCCTGGGACCCATCCTGTTCAACATCTTCATTAATGATGTGGACATTGGAGTCAGGAGTGGACTGGCCAAGTTCGCCGATGACACCAAACTTTGGGGCAAAGCATCCACGCCACAAGATAGGCGGGTGATCCAGGCTGACCTGGACAAGCTCAGCAAATGGGCAGACGAGAACCTCATGGTGTTTAACACCGAAAAATGCAAGGAGGAAAAACCTGCAGCATCCTTATAGGCTCAGCAGTGCTATGTTGGATAGCACTACAGAAGAAAGAGACTTGGGGGTCATCATTGACCACAAGATGAACATGAGCCTGCAATGCGATGCTGCGGCTAGTAAAGCAACCAAAACGCTGGCGTGCATCCATAGATGCTTCTCGAGCAAATCCCGGGACGTCATTCTCCCTTTGTACTCGGCCTTGGTGAGGCCGCAGCTGGAGTACTGCGTCCAGTTTTGGGCTCCACAATTCAAAAAGGATGTGGAGAAGCTGGAGAGAGTCCAGAGGAGAGCCACGCACATGATCAGAGGTCAGGAAAACAGATCTTACGATGACAGGCTGAGAGACATGGGACTCTTTAGCCTGGAAAAGCGTAGGCTCAGGGGTGATCTGATGGCCACCTATAAGTTTATCAGGGGTGACCCCCAGGATCTGGGGGAACATCTGTTCACCAGAGCGCCCCAAGGGATGACGAGGTCGAACGGTCACAAACTCCTGCAAGACCGTTTCAGGCTGGACATAAGGAAGAATTTCTTTCCTGTCCGAGCCCCCAAGGTCTGGAACAGTCTGCCACCGGAGGTGGTTCAAGCACCTACATTGAACACCTTCAAGAGCACATTGGATGGTTATCTTGCTGGGATCCTATGACCCCAGCTGACTTCCTGCCCTTTGGGCAGGGGGCTGCACTCGATGATCTCCCGAGGTCCCTTCCAGCCCTGATGTCTATGAAATCTATGAAATTATGGTCCACCGTAAGCCCCAGGTCCTTCTCGGCAGTATAGCAGCCTAGCCAGTCATCCCCCACACTGTATTTGTACATGCAGCTATTCTGTCTTCAGCGCAGGACTTTGCATTTATCCCTGCTGATTTTCATCTGATTGATTTCAGACTTTTTCTCCAATTTATCCTGCTTATTCAGATTCCTAGCCCCATCCTCCAGTGTCAGCAGCTCTACCCAATTTGCTGTTGTCCACGGATTTGCTAAACACATGCTCGATCCCATCATCCAAATTATTTATGACGATGTTAAACCAGTAATTCTCAGCCAGGTACACAGGCCACCCATTTTTGTTTTTTTTTTTTACACTTGGGCTAATATGATTCACAAGATAAACCCACAGATTTCAAACAGGAATTCACACTGTTCATTATGATCTGCTGCAGTCTTTCTGAGTTCTTTAAAGCACAAAAATTCCTCTATTATTTTTCTGTAGTCAAAAAAAGAGTGATATCTAAGAGCTGGCATTCGCCATTTTCTGAGGGAGCTCGTGTACCTAAAAAGGTTAAAAATTGCTGTTTTAAGCAATACCAGACCCAGGACAGACACTGGGGAGCCCCCCAACTGAAACCACTTCCAAACTAGACATTTAGTTATTGATTATTACTCATTGAACATGGTGATCCAACCAATTATGTAACTACTTTACACACTGGATGGAAGTATTGTATTCCTTTAGCTATTTAATGAGAATGTGATGGGAGACAGTATTCAAAACCTTGATAAAAATCAAGATAAATCACATCCACTGCTCTCCACTATTCCAAGAGTTTGTCACTTCAGTATAGAAGGAAAAAACGTGGCAAGGCATGATTTGCTTTTGGTAATCCATGCTGGTTGTTCCTGATCATCTTGTTCTCCTTCATAGGCTTGAAAGGATTCCTTGATGACCTGTTCAGCGATCTTTCCAGGTATCAAGATCAGACTGACTGATCTGTAATCCCTTGGATCCTCCTCCTTCCTAAAGATGGGCACCATATCTGCTCCTTTCCAGTCATCCAAAACCTCCCCCGAGCTCCAGGAGTTCTCAAAGAGGACAGCCAATGTCCCTGAAATCCCATACTCCAGGGTGCATCTCGTCTGCCCCATTGACTCGAAAGCATCCAGCCTCCCTAAACAATCAACCTGTTCTTCCACTGCTCGAGGCTGTTTGCCACCTTCCTGATCATTGGTGACAGCGGTATTCATCATCAGGTCCCTGACTTTATTTATGAAGGCTGAAGTGAAAAAAAGCTATTAAACACCTCAGCCTTCTCATTAGGAACTCAACTGCCTTCATAACTGATACCTCACAACCCTTCTTCAAGGGAATGGTATTATGCTGTTTCTCCTGGCACCACCAGAGAAGCTGACCTACCACGGTGGCTGGGGACAGGTAGCACACTCAAATGGTAGAGAGCTGCACCATTTCAACAGACTCCTAGGGACGGTTCTCATTGAATAAGGTAATTTCACGAGGAGCTATTACAGACTCACAGCCCTGTGGACTGACCATAGGGTCTTCATATTCTTGTGTGCTTGCTGACAAGTCTGAAGCTGTCTGGAGTGTCTCAAACCAGCTAATGCAGCAAGGCCAGCTGCCTGCATTCTCACAGCCAAACTTCTCTAACAGAGCCATCTGTGCTATGGCCTTCATTGCTTCACCAGGAGCTCAGCCTGCCTCCTCTCTGGTGCAACATATGCAGTCTTTCTCCTGGCTCAGACACTCTGGGGACCCTTCTCTCTTCTTTTTTTGATTAGGGAGGAGGAATCAGGCATCATATTACACCATGCAATATGAGGGGGAGAAGAGAGATGTGCAACCATACTGTAGGTTGTAATCTGGCTCCCATACAGGTCTGTCTGACCTTTATTAATATCCCCCTGCTACAGCCTTCTGGTCCTCTTTAGTGGGTGCGGAGGGCAAGGACCCAATGATTACTCCACAAACATCTCCAGACTGTTGCTACAACCTAAGTCGCAGCTTTCGTAGCGTTGGTCTTGTAAAGATTTTATTTTATTTCTGTATAACTGCCACGCGGCACTCTCACATTTATGTAACCTCCCAAATGACTATTCAAAACCGCCTTGCATTAGATGCCTTATTACTCCAACATGGTTGCCTATGTCAATACCTCAACCTATCTAATGATCTATGTTGTATTGCAATTCCCAGTGTTTCCATTCCACTCAACCAACAAGTTGATAGCATTCACAAAATAGCTACCCGTGTCAACGGCATCGCTGGCACTGGCAACAGTCTACTTTCTCAAGTCTTTAATGCGCTAGGCTTTAATATCTCATCTTGGCTATCTAACCTACTTTCAGCACTCCTCTTATTATTCATACCTATCATTATCTTTTTATGTGTTTGTTCTTGTATTGTAAAGTATATCCAAAATCGTGTAAACTCTGTAAGTGCCTTTATCTACACCAAACTTCCCAATGAAGAAAAAGATCTGCTCATTATTAACCCATTTCTAAATGAAACCACTACATAAATGTTCTACTGCCCCACGGCACGAGGGCATGTAAAGATTTTATTTTATTTCTGTATAACTGCCGCGCAGCACTCTCACATTTATGTAACCTTGAAGTTTTGGCTTTTAATCAAAATGAACGCTTTGTACTTTTCTACGCTTGTATTAAGCTGCACATGCGCATTCTGTAAGTTTCATTTCTTATCTGTGTCATTTCTGCAGAAACAAAACTTATGTAGAAAATCTACCTAGTAACTACTGTGTAAAAGAAACGATCCTGTCCCTGTATGCTTAGCTTATACCATAGTTAGTGTCACAGAGGCAGTCCAACCAACATCTATAAAAGAGGCATAGAGGCAGAAAGTAGCAGAGATGACAACTGGACGACCCTGCAGACCTGATCACCCTGCAGCCAGTCCTCAGCCTCTTCGCCTGGGCGTATCCCAGCGAAAACCAAGGCCTCGAAAATCCGACAATCGACAACAATTCACCGTGTTACAGTTTTGTATTCACTATCCCGTTTATGAGCTGTCGACCAGTTCTGGGACTTAAGGAGCCGGCAGCCGCACCCATCACTGTGCTGGTTCCAGTGGTGGAAAGCAAGGGCTTGCTCCGGAACCCCGTGAACCAACAGACCCCCTTTGTATCTGGTATACTGTAACTGAAGAAACATCGGAGACTCCACTTCTCGACTGCCTCTCTTCATAGCTTAGACAGCATATCTACGCTCTCTATACTTATATTTACTGCAACTTCGTTCCAGCCGGCCTCCCCTCTTATTCGTAAGAGGGTGAGGCCAGGTGAGTAAATAAAACAAATTTTTACTTCACTTTATATCTACTCTGTAATAACTTCTACTACTAACATCCCATCTCAATGAGCCGTTGACCAGTTCTGGGACTTAAGGAGTTGGCAGCCGCACCCATCATTAAACTAGTTCCAGTGGTGGAAAGCAAGGGCTTGCTCCTGAACCCTGTGAACCAACAGACATCCTAAAGACTTATAATAAAAAAAACTAACAACTTACTCTAAGTCGTCTATTTGCGCCAGCTCGGCGAACCTCGAAGGCGGTTATAAAGCTACCTCCAATCCCGCCCCACAAGTAAAGCCCGCGGCTCCCCAAGCGGTGCCGGAATCGCAAGCCCGGCATTCCGCCACAGGTCTGAGCCTGAATACAGCATTTACAGCCTTCAAAACTAGTATTTCATTATAAAGCACATTCTCATCCACATGGACTAGATATAGAACATGTCTTCACATCCTAATGTAAAATCATACTCCCCTGAAGAAATATGGAAGATAAGTACTTTTTAGCTGTCTTACTTGAATGCACTGTTTTTATTATTATTGCAGCACATATAAATAACCCTCATTGTACTAGAAACGGTTCAGACATAATAACAGACAACTACTGCCCTGAAAAGCTACAAAGGCAAAAATCAAAAGGACGAAAATGGAAAGAAGCAAAAAGCTGTGAGACGACTTGCCCAACACTGCACGGCAGATAGAAGCAAAGCTGGAAACAGTATCCACTGGTCTTCTGACTCCCAGCATAGTGTCCTCGATTACATTCTTTTGTACAGGACTTCTCTGGATTTTCCCAAAATGCAAATTATACAAGAGGATGAAGGTGTGAAGAGAAGATGTGCAACATGCACAAAAGTTCACTAAGTAACTCTGAAGATTATATTATTCTTTAAATGGAAACAAACTAATTTGAATTAGAACACAATATTAAATGTCACCATTGGGTTGTTATGAGCAAAACCAGACCCAGTGAAATAACCTTTGAAGAGGATGGGAAATCGTTTTAAGAGATAGTGGCAGTAATCTGAAAATCCTCCTAAAATGAAACTGAAATGGTTTGGAAGCATCCCTGAAATATTCATCTGAATTTCAGTTAAAACACATATAGCCCAGTCTTGGTGCGAGGGTTTCCATTTGTGCTGTTCTGCAGCATAATAAACCATCTGATTGGCAGGGTACTACTGGAACAGTGGTTTTGGGGACTAGACCGCAGGGCCTGGCTGGAGGCAAAGCGATTCAACGGTGAATGTGCCAATATTTAAAGAAAGGGAAATCTGACCATTACTGTTCCCCAAGTTCTTCTTGGCACACATTCACTTGACCCATTATTGAAGTAACATCTAGCAGTTAAATGAAGCGATTCAGTGTACTTGTAGATCTGTGCATGAGATAAAACATCTTCCTCTTGTAGTTTTGGGATCAGAACCGTCAGCTTTTAGTCATACAAACAGTCACACTTAACTTCACTAGAACCGCTCTTATCTCATATATTATACTCACATACAGTCATGGAATAAGGCTCGCCCTTTTCAAATGAAGTTATCCTGATTTTCTCTGGTTAAAATCTTGTATGCATCAATCAGAATGAAGGAAACACAAAGAACCCAAAGAATGAAATGCAAATTTTGATTACTGATAATCTTGGAGTCACAGGAAAAGGTAAACAATGAAGAAAGTCTTGCTTGCCATCAGACTGGGCAGCATCCCCACTGCAGCAAATGCAGCCTTAAAAACTTAATAACTCAAGCTGGTTTTTCCTAACATGCCTCAACCAGAGCACACAGTTATCTATTCATTTTTAATTTTATAGACCATTTATACCCTGCTTGTTTTGTTAACATGACAAGTCATTAACTGAAGAGAACAAACCACTCCTAGCTCGGAATACACAGTCGCATTAAAAGAAAATTTCTTTTTATGACTTTAATTTTACAGGAAAAAGGAATCCAATTATATTTCATTAAATCAGATCTAACAACCCCCGATGCATAGGAATTAAATAACGACAGTAAAAACTGTTCAGTGATGCAAACAATGAAAAAACAATCACGTGGCCAAGACAGAATTAGCATAACTCAAAACTATAGTTTTTGAGAAGTTCAGCAATAGACTACATGCCTCTACTGTACCATTACCTATTCCTACTTTTATTAATATCATGCTACAGTATCTTCTGTGCTCTTTCTACAACAATTACGACACATTGGCATTTCACTATGCTATGATCACCTTCGCTACTGGACTACTTTCACCTTTCCATAGTCTGTATTTTGACAGGCTACACTTCAGCTCTTCCCCAATGGCTGTCAAAACTGTTAAGAGGGGATGATAAAAGGCCAGTCAATCCAAATCACAAGACATTAGAAAAGGGTAAGGGGCATGCATTAATATAATCAAGGACTGAAAGACATTAAAACTCTGATAACCTAGTTCTCAATGCAGAAAGTATAACAAAAAAGAGAAAACCCCTCCAGAGAGTGCTCCTTATGACAATGACTAGGGACCTACTAGGGACCTTGGTATTTTGTGGAAACTGCAAAATCGGCATTGTCCACAAAATCTGCAAAAATCAAAAAAAAGAAAGACTTCCTAAACATAAAATGTTGGCTCCACAGTGGGAGACAGCAGCCCTCATGGCTGCTGCAACCCAGCCTGCTGCCGGCCGGGATGGGACAGGGGGGCCGCTGGCACAAAGGGGAGCAGCCACCAAGATGGCAACCTCCTCCTCCCCCCAGATTGGTTGAGAGGGCTGTGAGAGGGTGGGGCCGCATGATGGACAGCACTCTTGGCCCATAAGTGGCAAAGGGTGGGGCCACAGGGACGCCTTGGCCAATCAGCAGCGAGGGGCAGGCTCGCAGTGAAATTGGCTCTGTGCACTGAGCAGCCCACGTAAATCCCTTTTGCTTGCTGCAACTTAGGTAGATCCCTAACATGACAAATGAAAACAGGAAGCATACCAGCTTAATTCTATCCTGAAACTGCAATGTTGGATCCTTACTGGAACTACTGCACAAAACTAGTGAGTTTATTTAAATTATATCCCCTCATCTTACCTTTCTCCCCATATTCTTCTCTAAGCTATTTGTTTAGTTTTTGCTGATATGAAAAAAGGATTTTTTAGAAAGCAGTGTGGTAGTTACTGATTGTCTTTTTTAAGGTTTTGTTTATTACATATACGAGATGCCTGAATTTGGGTTCTAAATTTTGATGCCCAAAACTAATGAGTAGAAGTAGAAATAACAGACTGGTCACTGATCTGTCCAAATGCATCAGTGCCACAATGGCTTTTTGTTATAACCCTTCTGCCAGCTTCACAAAAGGCCATAGTGAACCTGAACAAATAACACTACTGAGCAGGAAAACATGGCATACCAGTTGGAGACAAAGAATAACTTACAAATCCAAGACTCCTAGAAAGCTATACATGAAGCTATAGAAAGTTATACATGAAGTTCAGGTGGACCAGTAATGGTATCTTAAAGCCATTCCATAAAATATGAATGCAGAAGAAGATAAAACCTTTAAAAGACATTGCTTTGTTTATATTGTTTAATCTATAGCAAAATCTAACATTCTAAGGGACAGCCAGCACGGGTTTGTTGCGGGTAGGTCTTGTTTGACCAATCTCATTTCCTTCTATGACCAGGTGACCTATCACCTGGACGAGGGAGATAAGATTGATGTCATATATCTTGACTTCAAAAAAGCTTTTGATCTGGTATCCCATGATCACCTCTTGGCCAAACTGCCCAGTTGTGGCCTTGGCTCCACCACGATCCGCTGGCTGGGAAATTGGCTCCGTGGTCGGACCCAGAGGGTTGTAATCGATGGCAGTCACTCATTGTGGTGCCCTGTGACCAGTGGGGTCCCTCAAGGCTCTGTCCTGGGACCCACACTGTTCAACATCTTCATTAACGATGTGGACATTGGAGTTAGGAGCGGACTGGCCAAGTTCGCCGATGACAACAAACTTTGGGGCAAAGCATCCACGCCAGAAGATAGGCAGGTGATCCAGGCTGACCTGGGCAAGCTCAGCAAATGGGCAGACGAGAACCTCATGGTGTTTAACACCGAAAAATGCAAGGTTCTCCACCTTGGGAGGAAAAACCTTCAGCACCCTTATAGGCTCGGCAGTGCTACATTGGTTAGCACTACAGAAGAAAAAGACTTGGGGGTCATCATTGACCACAAGATGAACATGAGCCTCCAATGCGATGCTGCGGCTAGTAAAGTGACCAAAATGCTGGCGTGCATCCATAGATGCTTCTCAAGCAAATCCCGGGACGTCATTCTCCCCTTGTGCTCGGCCTTGGTGAGGCCGCAGCTGGAGTACTGCGTCCAGTTTTGGGCTCCACAATTCAAAAAGGATGTGGAGAAGCTGGAGAGAGTCCAGAGGAGAGCCATGCGCATGATCAGAGGTCAGGAAAACAGATCTTACGATGATAGGCTGAGAGCCATGGGACTCTTTAGCCTGGAAAAGCGCAGGCTCAGGGGTGATCTGATGGCCACCTATAAGTTTATCAGGGGTGACCACCAGGATCTGAGGGAACGTGTGTTCACCAGAGCGCCCCAAGGGATGACGAGGTCACAAACTCCTGCAAGACCGTTTCAGGCTGGACATAAGGAAGACTTTCTTTCCTGTCCGAGCCCCCAAGGTCTGGAACAGTCTGCCACCGGAGGTGGTTCAAGCACCTACATTGAACACCTTCAAGAGCAAATTGGATGCTTATCTTGCTGGGATCCTATGACCCCAGCTGACTTCCTGCCCTTTGGGCAGGGGGCTGGACTCGATGATCTCCCGAGATCCCTTCCAGCCCTAATGTCTATGAAATCTATGAAAATCCATAGAAGTTGAGATCAGAGCTAACAAGATGCAGAATAGGTTCAATTCCCATTCGAGTTGAGTGGGAGCTGAAGCTGCTTAGTACCTTGCAAGGCTGGGCCCTTTCTCCATGATAAAAAACCGAAGTTAAGCAATTAAAAGTAAATCTAAATGATACTACAGAAGTCAAGTACAGTAATCAAACATATCCAAATACATCTTGTGTGGCATCATGCATGTAGCGTTAAGCCTGATGAAGCAGAATGGGCATACAAATAACTACTCACACTATATGAGCAAGATCAAGTGGCTTCTCTGGCTGTTCAGGAAAGACAGGATGCGGTGGCTCTCTAGTTGGCACGCAACCAAAAGATTTACTAATTGCATGGCTCAGCTTCTTTGCGGGTGATTTCTGTTTTAAAAAAATAAAACAATAAATTGAACATTTCAAACGGTCGATCTGTGGAATGAGAAAACACAGAAGTGAAAAATGTGCAGCATTAAAAATACAGAACATCTTTGTTTAAATTATACTGTGTCTAGCGGATTAGTACAAAGTTAATACTCCATGCATGTCATATAATACCAGTCATGTGGAAAGGGCCTCAACTGAATTAATCTCCATGTTCTCTTTAAGATGGGATCTTGAAGGTGATAGCCTTCCAACTTTAAGCAATATCCAAAATTTGATTCCTGACCTTTCTATCAGAGTTCATAGCAAAAGATCACCACGGCCTGTTATGGGATTTCAGCTATTTTAGTGGCCTTTTGGAGCTGCCCTGTTGAAATTCAATGCACTGCTTTATTAAAAATTGCCAACTGCTCCCCTCAGAACTGAGCAGGTTCTACTTAAACAGAAGAGGAAAGAAAGAAATCCTTAAGGATTCCTTAGCAGTTGGAAAGCTTTCGCTAGTACAGACTGGAGATGGATAGTAATGCAGGATAAAAATTAATATATTTTTTTTTCCCTGCAAAGTATACATGCAGGTAAATTCTCCACAATGCAAATAGATTAAAATAATGAGGTCACCAGTTCCACTCGGCAAATTTTAGTAAACAAAAGAAAAGTGAGTCTACCAAAGCACTGAAGCTCAGTCCATCAGAGGAAAAGGCTGTGATCTGCTATCATCAAGTATGCATGCATGGCAGGAGGCATGATTATTGGGACTGGAGATCAGATTCCACCATGCCATTAAATGCACGCGCACCAAGAACCTACAACACAAGCCCTCCCAAGCTGCATTGCTGTTCCTCTGCCAGTGGGTGACCAGGGAGAGCACACGGCTTGACAGGCTTATTGCTGGAATGAACCACAATGAAGTTAAATGAGCCACAATTAACTTACGGGCTCATGCAGCCAGGTCTCAGGGAAAAACTGTCAGCACATTTTATCCGGCATATTTCACAGGTACTTGAAGTAAGACAGTAAGTGCAGATGTCTCCTGGAAGACAGCCTTTTGCTTCAGGATCCTACACATGTACTAGTCAACTGGTCCTCAATCTTTGGCCCGTGGGCCAAATGCAGCTCAGAGCCACGTCATCCCACCCCCAGGGCTTCCCATAGGTCTGGAAGTTTGGTGGAGGGGCAGCAGTAGCAATATTAATCACTCCCAGAGCCACAGCAATTAACAATGTCACTGCTCCCTCACTGTCAAACCCCTGGACCTGTGAGGAAGAACGCAGCAGTACAGATGGCATGGCCTTGTGTACTGGCAGACTGGGTCATGCCCTGGCCAGGTCCAGCACCTGGGGAGGGGCTGGCATACGACGCAGCAGCCAGACCTGGAGCCAGACCTGGAGCATGGGGTCAGGCCAGCGCACCAGATCACACCTGCAGACTGACCCTGCAAGCTGGATCAGGTCCATGGACGAACCCCATGCAAATCACTTGTATGAGGGTTCAGCTGGAAAATAGGTAGCCAGGCCTGCAGTAGGCGACTAGGGTGACCTGGGGGGCACAGGTTACCAGAGCTGATGGGGGATCCAAGGGACAACCCGAGACACAAGCCAAGGTGAGGTGCCAGGGGTCAGAGAACCAGTGCCAAGTTCCAAGGAAGATCCAAGGCCAAGGAAGCCAAGCCAGGTGGGGATGCCAGGGAAACCAGAGAGAGCAGAGCCAGCACTGAGGTTCAGGAAAGATTCAAGACCAGGGTCAGAGCAGTCTCAGGAGCCAGGACAAGTGGAGAGCAGTGAATGAGAGGCTGGGCGGAACAGACCGAGGCTGTGTGAAGACCCACAGGTGTGCTTGCAAGGGGCGAGTGGCATGTGCGACAGCCAATCCGGCTGCAGAACCAGGGATCGGGGCAGGTGTGGTAGCTCAGGTGCTTGGCCCAGCTAGATGAGCTTCTGGCCCATGGCCTGACCCCATGCACCCAGCCCCTCACCACTCACCCAACCTATGGGACTGGATAGGCTGAGCACCACTAACCCACTTCAAGTACCGGTGAAGTGTGCAAGATAAAATACACCAACACTTTTCCCCCAGACAGTGCTGTGTCCCTCTTAGTTAACTGCCAGTCATTCGAGCTAATTGCCAGTCATCTCAGGAACATGCCTGTCAGGCTGCATCTTGTTGCTAGCCGAGGGCAGCAACGCAGCTTAAAAGGGCTACGTGTTCTGATCTGGGCTAAAATCCAGGACAATCAGGACTGGCTCAAATGAGGCATCTGTTTACAGCCTCTAGTTTTAACCTTGAATGCAAGAGTTAAAGCTTCGACATTTTTTGCCATATTTGTTCACTGCAGATGCAGGCAGACCCAATCACGACATTTTAACAGCTCATATCCCTATCAAATTTTGCTGATACTATTGTTACATCCATCTGCACCCACCAACTCTGTGCCCTCTAACCACCCCTTCCTGCCGCTGCCTTCTGCCAAACCTGCTGCTTTACGGTCTGTAACCATGCTTTTCTTTCCCGGGTCTGATAGTCTCTGCTCCATTGTCTCCTTCTGCTCGTTACAAAAGCACTGATGACACCCCGGCCCAGAACACCGTCTCCCATTGACTGTCATGGTGCTGTGCTTTTGGCTAGGTCTTTCCCTCGTGTCCAGCTGCTGCGGGTGTATTTTCTCTGCAGCCTGCATCACTGTCCCCAGGAACATCTGGACTGTGTGCAAGGTGCCCACCCTTTGCCCAGGGGCCAAAAGTAGGTAAGTTATCTCTCTGTGCTCCTCCAGCTCGGTGGCTTCTCCTCCCCGAGCTAGCTCATTTACACTAGCCTGCTTCCTGAACTGCAGAGCTACCCTGTGCCGGCTTTTAGCACTACAATCTTCACAGCAGTTATGGCCTATTGCTTATTTTTGTTGCTTACTGCACCATTTTGAGACAGTTTTGTTGCCACATAAATTGAATATTCTTATCTAGAGCAGTGGTCTCCAAAGTGGGGTGCACGCACCCTAGGAGGTGCTCAAGACGATCTACTGGGGTGCGCGAAGAAAATATTAGAACTTCTATTTATATTTATATGAATATACATATATTGGGGGTGCATGCTCAAAACATTTTTACTGATAGAGGTGCGCAATCAAAAAAGTTTGGAGACCACTGATCTAGAGAACTGAATACAGAGCTTTTGTAAGTAATAGCTGTTCATGATAATTATGAACTGCCATTTTGTTGTGAGAAAAAACTGAAATATAATGGCCTGTGATAGGCAGGAGGTCAGAAGAGATAAGCTAATGGTCCCCTCTTGAACTCAAATGCTATCACATTACAACTGCTGTTCTTTAATTAAAAAAAAAAAAAGAGTCAGAAGTGTAGCTAATGAACACAAAATGCTAAGACTTTTGCTTTAAATCTAGTGGCACTTAGTAGTTGAGCATTGTTTGTCAAATCATCGATTCCACTTCCCTATGGCATACAGGTTTCCCATTCACATGCTGGCAATCAATGTTTTCCCCATCCGCATCAACATACGTGATGGAATTTTCCCATCCCAAAACCTAAAGCAACGAGAAGGGTTAAATGAGGATGCCCCCTTTCTGAGAAAATTACCTCTCGGCAGAACTCTAGGTTCCTTTTCAGAATTCCAGTTTTTGGGAAACAACGATATAATCTATGGGAGAAGGGAATATCAGACATCTGGCAGCTGCAGGATTAGCTTTAAGATTTTTTGCTAGTTCTTATTTGAGGATCCACTGGCAGAAATAACAGTCATTTAAGAAGAGGTGCCACACTGGGGCAGACCAATGGTTCATCTACCCAGGATCCTGTCTCCAGCAGGGGTCTGGCCAAGCTATCCATTTATTAGACTAGGAAAAAAGCTCTGGCCAGAGGGAAGTTGGGCAAGCATGGGGCTATTTTCCTGTGACTCCTCTTCTCACACCTCTGGGCAGTTTCACTGGTTGGCATCCAAAGGCTCCTGCAACTGGTTCAAGGTGCAGTGGGAGCTGGTCATTGTGGTCTGCTGAGTGTCCCCTTTTGGATCTCTCATTATAACCTATGACAGTCACTCCTGTCTCTGTTTTCTTTTTTGTTTTCCCCAAGCTATTAGTTGCTATGCCTCCCTGATTAGAGGGGCTTAGAGCTTTCCCATGTGGGCCTAACCCCTTGTTTTCCCATGGCATAGCAAAGAGGCCTGTCTCCAAGACTGATTTCATAGATTTCATAGACATCAGGGCTGGAAGGGACCGCAGAAGATCATCGAGTCCAGCCCCCTGCCCAAAGGGCAGGAAGTCAGCTGGGGTCATAGGATCCCAGCAAGATAAGCATCCAATTTACTCTTGAAGGTGTTCAATGTAGGTGCTTGAACCACCTCCGCTGGCAGACTGTTCCAGACCTTGGGGGCTCGGACAGTAAAGAAATTCTTCCTTATGTCCAGCCTGAAACAGTCTTGCAGGAGTTTGTGACCTCGTCATCCCTTGGGGCGCTCTGGTGAACACATGTTCCCCCAGATCCTGGTGGTCACCCCTGATAAACTTATAGGTGGCCATCAGATCACCCCTGAGCCTACGCTTTTCCAGGCTAAAGAGTCCCATGGCTCTCAGCCTGTCATCGTAAGATCTGTTTTCCTGACCTCTGATCATGTGCGTGGCTCTCCTCTGGACTCTCTCCAGCTTCTCCACATCCTTTTTGAATTGTGGAGCCCAAAACTGGACGCAGGACTCCAGCTGCGGCCTCACCAAGGCCGAGTACAAGGGGAGAATGACGTCCCGGGATTTGCTCGAGAAGCATCTATGGATGCACGCCAGCATTTTGGTCGCTTTACTAGCCGCAGCATCGCATTGCAGGCTCATGTTCATCTTGTGGTCAGTGATGACCCCCAAGTCTCTTTCTTCTGTAGTGCTAACCAACGTAGCACTGCCGAGCCTATAAGGATGCTGCAGGTTTTTCCTCCTTGCATTTTTCGGTGTTAAACACCATGAGGTTCTCGTCCGCCCATTTGCTGAGCTTGTCCAGGTCAGCCTGGATCAGCCGCCTATCTTCTGGCGTGGATGCTTTGCCCCAAAGTTTGGTGTCATCGGCGAACTTGGCCAGTCCACTCCTGACTCCAATGTCCACATCGTTAATGAAGATGTTGAACAGGATGGGTCCCAGGACAGAGCCTTGAGGGACCCCACTGGTCACAGGGCACCACGATGAGTGACTGCCATCAATCACAACCCTCTGGGTCCATCAATCACAACCCTCTGGGAGAAGTGGATGCTAGAGGGACAGCACCGAACTGAACTAATCCAGAGCAGGGTGCTCAACCTCTGGCCTGCAGGAGGGGTTAGTGCCAGGCCCCCAGCACCCAATCTGAGCATGCAAGGCAGGGAGGGGGCAGCGGCAATACAGTCCATGGATGGGTGTCACGCCACTCATCTGGCCCACAGAGCCAAAAGGTTGAGCGTCTCTGTTTAGAGTGATCCATCCCCTTTTCACTACCCTCCCTGGTATCCATCATTGCTGGTTTGGAGATGCCAAAGGAAACACTTTCAACCATTCTGTTCAAAAAATGTTAAGAGATCTGTTATCTATGAACTTGAGAGGAGGGCCACTTGTATGGTCAGGGGCCTGCAGGCAAGGCCTTATGAGGAGAGACTGAGGGTCCTGGATCTCTTCAGCCTCTGCAAGAGAAAGCTGAAAGGTGATCTTGTGGCTCCCTATAAATTCATCACGGGGACAGCAAGGACTAGGAGATGCTCTGCTTACCAGGGTGCCCCTTGGAGTAACTAGGAACAATGGCCACAAACTGAAGGAAAGCAGATTTAGGTCAGACATCAAGAAAAACTTCTTTATAGTGAGGGTTGCCAGAATCTGGAACAGGCTTCCAAGGCAGGTGGTGCTCTCCCCTAGCCTGGGGGTCTTAAAGAGGAGGCTGAACAAGCACCTGGCTGGGGTCGTCTGATCCCTGTGCTCTTCCTGCCCAGGGCAGGGGGTGGGACTCGATGACCTACTGAGGTCCCTTCTGACCCTGACATCTATGAAAATGTGTCCAGTCCCTTTTTGAACCTGGCGAGGCTATCTGCCTCCACCACTCCCTGGAGCAATGGCTTCTGCAGCCTAACTACAGATTGGGTAAAAAAGTACTTTCTCTTGTCAGTTTTAAACCTGTCACCTACTCATTTCACTGGTGCTCCCCACCCCACACACACTTCTAGGGCATTGGTGAGCAACAGTACTCTGGTCACTTGCACCACACTCTTCATGATTTTATAGACCTCTATCATACCCTTCCTCAGCCTGCTCTTTTCCAAACTGAAGACTCCTAGCCTTTGTAGACTCTTCTGGTATGAAAACTGCTGTGTACCCCTGATCATTTTGGCTGCCCTTTTCCAATCTGACTGCATCCTTTTGGAGATGCACTTGCACTGCACCCTGACACAGCCCCTGACCCGTGCACGCTTTCAAGGTTATGTTAGTCTGCCTCCCTTGAGAATTCAGAAAGTTGGGTCCTTTGGTAGTCTCAACTGGTAACTTTCTGCAATAAAGCGATCAAACCTCAATGCAGATTGGATCAAACAAAGTGTTTATTATCAGCTTGAAAAGATACCGCAAACCAGAAAATGAGCTAGGTAAAACTTACGCTTCAATGTATTATTTATAAGAGGCCCCTCCACACTGAAATAGTTATTAAAGTACTTAAGGTAGGGTTAAGTGAAATTAATTATGTAAAAATGTTACTTCGCAGCTTTAATTATAAAAATCTGCTCTCAGTCTTGAGACAGGATCTCTTCTCCCATGAAACTATAAATAATATTTTGGAAACATAACTTGTTTACTCTTCCCTAGACTGAAATGTTTTTATGTCAAGAACTCAAAACGCGGTGATTATACTCAGATGAAGCCTGCCGGATAGGCTCTGTACTTCGAACGACATCGATCACTGCTGTGTTTGAGCAACCACTGGATGGGGCCAATTCTGGGGCAGACTAGCGCTCCCATTTTGTGCTCCTTTCACCCTTTCTTAGCTCCCCCCAACCCTGCTCTGCCCAGGTTTCCTATTATAAGACAGTGCCTTCGGGCATGACCTCTTCTATGCAGGCCCCTCAGGGCAGGGCTAGGCAGTGTTTTCCACCAGGAGGCCAGGATGACCCAGCTTGGATATGAGGCTGGTGGGAATCGGGACCCAGCTGGGACCCGTCCCCTGGTTGCGGTGCAGGGTGGTCCAAGTATGCCGCCCTTCGCCTACACCCTGCTGCCCAGCTGCAGCCTGGCACTGGCAAGGCCCCTGTCTGCTGAAGCCCCCGCTGTCCAGATGCTGCCACAGCTCCTGCAGCTGGATCTGAAGGCCCCACAGGCCAGGTCCAGCCTGAGCCACAGATTGCTGACCCCTGCTTTAAGACACTAGAAGAAGACATCAGTCGGTGTAGTATCATGACACCATCCCCACCCTGCTTGGACTCCTCCATCTGCTGTAAACCTCTTCGCCTGCACACACACAACTGAACCGCCCCAGCAGTTTCACTCTGAAAATGCCAGGAAGGGAAGGTAGTTTCCACCTACCTCAGCTCCCTCAGTATTGCTTCCCAGTGTAGCTGCTACTGGAAGAAGCAAAGCAACGTGAAAGAGCTGTTATTTTATACCTCGACTATCTCGTTTCCCAAAGAAACAACTTCCTATTCACATGCAGGACAGTTGCTTCCTTAGCTCCCCTTCCAGTAAGACTAGCCCTTTCTGAGAACCATCTACTCACAAGGCAAACTCTTTGCTATAAAAATGAAAAATATGTTAAACCTCATCTTCCCCATTTGTTTCAATTAGCTGCTCTCTCTTTAAACTGATATAGATTTTGTAAGCTTCTGGGGGGCAAGCCATTTTTCATTTCACGTCTGCATAACAGGGAGGATTAAGACAACATGCGTTAAGACCACCCTGAAGAACAGTGAGAACAAATATGGCTTTTCTGATCTGGATTCTAAACCAGGGGTTTAATTCATCTTTAGTTTTACATGTGGAAATGTCCCTAAGCGTGCCTTTGGTTTCAGATACAACCTGATAGCTACCACATATCTACTTACTTTCTAACATTCTGCTCTCCAACAAGCATCCAAGATATTCTACTTCCAGCGTTGCCTTCATACTCTTCCGGGAACTGACATCCAATCCTGCTTTCTGAATATTTTGCAGGATGTCTCCTGCATAATAAGAGCTTTAGGGCATCACACATCCATTAGATGCCACCATTCATTACGCAGAAGTTTAATTCCCGTGTAACAGTGCTCAAGTTCTCTCCTTTCAGAGATGTAGCCCCCTGAACTCAGGTACTAAATGAAGACACTGCTAGATGGAAGTGTGGGTGGGAGTGTTGTAGCCATGATGATCCAGTAAGTGTACAAGACAAGGACTTTTTGTTATATCTTTTATTGGACCAACTGTACAGTTGGGAAAGCTGTTAGACCTCAGGAAGGGTACTTGCTGCCTGAAAGCTAAGTGCTGGGGGAACTTGATGCCTGAAAGGCTGTCCAACAGCTCTCCCAGCTGTATAGTTGGTCTAATAAAGATACCACAAAAATCCTTGTCTCTATTTTACCTGGGTCATTCCTATAAAGTGGCTTAAAGTAGCCATAGGAACCTCTCCAAGACTTTGCTGTCTGCCCTTGATCTTCCTCCAACCGCCTAAGTTAGCATTTCTCCATCTCTCCCACTGTGCATCTTACCAATAAGGCACTCTGAGTATCCTTTTTCTGCATTTCTCCAAAAGTGTCACACAAAGGATATTTATGATGGGTTGTTTCTATCTAAGCACAGTATTTAATTTGTTACTCAACCTGTCTTTGGTACTTCTACAAAATATCTCTACTGTTTTGCCCACCAGCAGGTAGCAATATCAGCATTTTGCAACATTTACATATCTCCCTGTGGAACCCCTACTTCCCAGTATACTGATGTACCAAGTTTTCTGGTCTTTTTTTAGATCCTTTCTTCAGCAGACTCTCTTTGATATCTAGATACTTAGACCATGCCTGGCTGGGGCTGGGAGTCTGGAAGCTGCGGGTCCTGGTGGCTATGAGCTGCCAGCCCCAGGGGTGCATGGTGTGTCCCCACAGCTGAAGGACCACAGTAGCTGGTCCTATCAGCTGCGGGACTGATATCTCCTAGCCACAGAGATCATAGTATGCACCCCGCAGCTGGGAGATCATAGCAGCTACAATTTCCCAGATGTGGGTGCCTACCACACTCTCCATGTCTGGGAGAACGCAGTCCTGCAGCTGATGGGACTCTCAGCTTCACTCTCAGCCTCAGTTGCTCCACATGCATGCATGGCACGCAGGGCACAGCCACGACCGTGAGTCTTGTCAGCTGATGGGACTTGAAGCCCTGGCTGCAAATGGGGCGCAGCCATGGCTGCAAGTCCCCCATTTGCTGGTTCAGGGGGAGCCTAGGATGGTGATCCCAAGCTCTCCCTGTACCGACAATAAGGTGCGATAGGATATTACACTGAATCACATATAAATATGTGACATGGCAGGAGGCACACTTGTGTGGATCATGTGTTAGGTCCTGTTGCACCTTTACCTCCATGTGTAGAGGGGGCCTTAGATCCTTGGTTTATATTTCTGCCAGTCTTTTGTTTTAGCCACAAATTCAAGGCATGTATTTTTACTATTTGATTAAAATTTCCATTGAACCAGCAGCTTGGGGTAATAGTAAGTGAAATCAGAATTATAACACCACCTTATTTTTACATAGGCACTGCATAAGCCATATGTATATAGCATAGATATCACTTATATCAGTGCCAAGCTACAAGGCTGCGTTCTTATGCAGTGCTGTATGAGCAGCGATAATATCTGCTCGAAATAGCAGCGATCAACCAGCTTTGCATGATCTACAGTAGTGTCTACCTACCCAGAAGTACATGTGGCTTCTCCTGGTTCCTGAGAAAACTCAAAGGCAAATAAATACTCACCAGAAGTTAAAATGTCTGGTCAGTTTTATAGCAGAAAGGGAAGAAGGGAAAAACCAGCCCTGGCTCTGTGTTCTGTATTCTTCAGCTGGTTTGTATTCTAGCTTCAAAGCCCCACGGTAAAGTCAGAATACCTTTTCTATTGTCCCTTCAATGACTTCAAGATACCTGTCCTCAACGAGTAACAGCGAATAACTCCGTGAAGCCCTGGTTTATTCCATATTCCAGGTATACCATCAGCACATTAATCTAGGATCCTGGATCCAAGTCATGTGTTGTTAGTCTCCAAGCTTCATTAAAAAACCCATCATGTTTCTGGCCTTCATAAAAAACAAAAATGTAAGATGAGCATAACCAATGAAGTGATATCTTCTCATGTCTGCAATGAGCCTATTAACATATGCTGTAGATCCCATGTCCCTGTGTTATCTATCATCCCAGTTGCTCAACTACAAAACTGATAAGGGTTACTGCAAGTATCTGATCAGAAAAATATAGTCAAAGTTTATATGATGGATATAAATGTCACTGGGCAATTTCTTCTGGAGAAAATGAAGAAGTGTTTTAAAAGTTAGAAAGTATTTAGTAGACTTACTATGACAAAGTTATCAATAATATACAACTATGATAAAACTGGCGCTTTACATACCCAGAGACCCATTTTACCTACTGTATAGGTTTCCCAAGCCTCTCTCACTTTTTGGTTTAACAAACCCTTCTTCTGCCTACCCCTCTACTTTGCCAAAAGTCTTTGTGCACAAAGAAAGTAAAATTGGTGAATTAACAAGATGCAAGTGCAACTGCCCCAAGCTCATTGCTTTTATCAGTTACTCTTACTCCCTCCACCAAATTTTATGTTGTCAACTGGCAACTGAATCTTTTGGAGGGCATGGACACTTATCTTTAATTCTTTCCAAAGCATCTAGCATATTAACGATGCCAAATAAATGGAACACAAGTTATGGGATCCTCAACGTCATAAACATTAAGTTTATTTGAAAAAAAGGAACAAGAACTGAGAAACTAAGACAAATTAACTGAAAATTGAGGTTATAGGTTCTATTTCCTTGCTGTCTGTTCCGACAACTCTTCTGCGTACCATAATTGTGCAAATGACACAGGGGCCGTATATTCTAATGGCTAAACAATCCCACCATTCCTGCAGATACAAAATTAAGGAAGTAAAGAGAAACTTTCGAAGTGAGACATTGAGCAGACAATCTCCTGTGCCTCCACTGGTACTAGAGAAATTCTTCCTGAAAACCAAACTAAGTGAAAGCTAAGAAACTTGTCCTTAGAGAGGGTAAAACCCTACAGAAAAGGCAAAGGACAAGGTAGATAAAAGCACATGCATTTGCCCTTTGGCTTTCAGCAGATTCTTCCTCCCCATCTGATGGGATTGCTACCAGAGCCCTGCACCTGCTTGTCCACAGACAGAGTGCCCTCTGCCGGAGAAATATGGCCTAGAACAGGAGACTTGTAAATCATTTAAAAAATACAATTTGTGTCTGCAGCCCAATGACCACAAAAGCTAAGTGGAAAGGGATAATGAGCATGCTGGTAGTACTCAATATCCCTCTTTATTATGTTTTTAAAAGTATTCTCTCTACTGAGAGTGTGTGTGAATCAGTAAAGTGGAGAAACAGCTTCTGAGAGAAAAAAGCTTGTTTATAGTCTATTTGCAGTTACAAGTAGCCCAGCATATAACATTAGCTATACTAATAATTCTGAATTAGCTCTTGCTCTTTGGGATAGACATTGGCTTTTAGCTATGTTTCATAGAACAGAACTATCAAATTTCAGCTCTGAAAGGGACCTAAAGGATTATCCAGTCCAGCAAGTCTCCATCAGGGGGCTGTAAACTCCTTTGAAAGACGCTACAAGACATGTGAAGAGGAGTGAGAAGCAGGACACTGGCTGCCCTGGTTCCCCTGCTTTACCTGTGGCAGGTTAGGGTGTGAGGTCTGTGCTGTGTCAGGGTTCAGAGTTTACATTACAGTTGTCTGGGCTGGTTTGGATAGGGAAGATCCAGTCTCAGGCAGGAGATTAACTAGATGACCTCTGGAGTCTCTTCCAGCCCCACTTCTCTACGACTCTATAAGCAGATAAGGGGTTTCCCCGCCTGGCTGCTTTCCAGCCCCCACTGCCTCACTCCTTGGTAAGGAGGTAAGCATTATAATGAATAAAGTACTTTTTTAAATGGGGTGCTGCTGAATTCACAAAAGTTACGGGGAGATGCACAATCTAACAAGTGCTGCTTTGAGTCTAAAAAGTTTGAGCGCCAATCCAGTCTAACCCTTGCACAGATGAAGGATGTGCTATTTCAGACTAAATACACCTAAATCTCTCAACTCTTCTTAGTACACCTTGCATTCCAGCTCTTTTAGCATCCTCCCTCACTTGCTGTTGGATCCTCTCCCATTTCTCTACCTCCTTCTCATTAAAGCTATGCCCAGAACTGGACAGAAATACTCCACTTGTGGCCTAACCACTGACAAGGAGAGCAGCACTATTACCTCACATGTCTTTCATACTGCTTCTGTTAATGTGGCCAGAAATTGCATTTGCTTTTTCAGTGATGGCATCACATTGCTGATTCACGTTGAGTTTATGATCCACCGTAACCTCCAGATTCTTCTTGGCAGTGCTGCTGACTAACCCCCCCACGGATCGCGAGCTTGACGTGGTGGCGAGGCTAATATGCTATCAATGACTGCGAGGGTGATGCCATCTGGAATGCTGTACTTCGGGTAGGGTCACCTGTGGTGGCAAGGTCAAGAGCGAGGTTTTCAGATTAACTGCAATCCAGAAACAAAAATAAAAGTCCTCAGTGATGAAGCAGGCAGACACAGAAGGAATATTTCATAATGGCTGCAGAGGATCAAAAACCTCTGGTCACCTAGATTTTTCTTGCCTGTCATGTGTCCCCAGAGAAGGCAAGATATTTCTCCGTGGTGATATTCTCCTTGGTGATTTCAATGCCAGAGTGGGCAGGGACTCTGAGCTCTGGAAAGGACCATGTGGCAAAGAAGGGGCGGGGAAAGTCAATTCAAACAAATTTCTTTTCCCGAGAAAGTGTTCGGAACATGGTCTCCTTCTCCCAACCCCCGACTGCATCAAAGCAACGCATGGAAGACATGATGGATGCACCCCTGCTCAAACCACTGGCACCTGACTGACCACAGCACAGTGAATGGCTGAGACTGTCACAACGTCTGTATCATCAAAGCAGGACGGATCATCATCCAATACTTTGTCAGGTCCATTCTCATCACTCCAAAACAGCATAAAAGGAAGTAGCAGCCAAGGAAGAGGTTCGGTATCGAGCGCTTGAAAGAGCTTGCTGAAAATAATCATCTCCAGCATGCCTTAGGGAGAAACTCCGACCTTCCTGATGATCTTGACACCACTGATCACTGGGAGAGCCTCAAGAAAGGCACCCATGAAGTGCATGAAGAAACTCTGGGCTTCTCCACAAAGAAACACCAGGACTGGGTCAATGACAGTGATACCGAACTTCAAGCTCTCGTTGACAAAAAAGGAGAGCCTGAAAAGCTTGGAAGAATGACATCAATGCCAAACAGAAATGAGACAGTTTTTGCCACATTAAAGAGCCATCTTTATTGAATTTTATTTTCTATAACTTAGTCCTCTAATTTACAAAGATGTTTCTGAATCCTAATCCAGTCCTTCACTAGAAGGAAGCAACAGGCTGTACAGTCTGACCTAGACAGGTTACAACGGTGGGTGGATGAGAATAGGATGGGATTCAACACAGACAAGTGCAAAGTGATGCACCTCGGGAGGAACAACCGGCACCATACCTACAGGTTGGGGAACTCCCTTCTTGTCAGCACGGAGGTGGAAAAGGATCTGGGGGTCATCAATGACTCCAAGATGAACATGGGCCGGCAGTGTGGGGACGCAGTCAGGAAGGCCAACCGCACCTTGTCGTGCATCCACAGATGCATCTCGAGCAGGTCCAAGGAGGTGATCCTCCCCCTCTATGCGGCACTGGTCAGGCCGTGGCTGGAGTACTGCGTCCAGCTCTGGGCGCCACACTGCAGGAGGGATGTGGACAGCATGGAGAGGGTCCAGAGGAGGCCACTCGCATGATCAGGGGGCAGCAGGGCAGGCCCTTTGAGGAGAGGCTACGGGACCTGAACCTGTTCAGCCTCCAAAAGAGAAGGCTGACGGGGGATCTTGTGCCTGTTATAAACTGTCAGGGGGGATCAGCAGGCATTGGGGGAGTCCCTGTTCCCCCGAGCACCGCCAGGAGTGACCAGGAATAACGGTCACAAGCTGGCAGAGGGTAGGTTTAGGTTAGATATCAGGAGGCGCGATACTTCTCGGTCAGGGCGGCTAGGGTCTGGAACCAACTTCCAAGAGAAGTGGTGCAGGCTCCTACCCTGGGGGCCTTTAAGAGGAGGTTAGATGTACACCTTGCTGGGGTCGTTTGACCCCAGTACTCTTTTCTGCCATGGCAGGGGGTCGGACTCGATGATCTACTCAGGTCCCTTCTGACCCTAGAAACTATGAAACTATGAAAGTATTTACAAGCCCTCCCAGTCTTGTGTCATCTGCCAATGTGATCAGTCAGCTCAGCATGCCTGCACTCAAATCATATAAAGCACCAGACCTTCAACAGACCTTTTGTGGATCCCTACATGAGGAACAAATATAAATGAGGGCCTAAATCAGGACACCAGCACAATACAAATAATAGATAAAAGATAAAAGTAAGTTTAGTTAGTTCTTAACAGGTGCTTGGCCACAGTATTAGAATTCTTTATAAATCATAAATACTCTATTTCTTAGCTACAATGGAAAGAATGCTCTACAAAGAACAGGAAATATCTGCACCCAAGAACAGGTTTTGAAAACCCACAACTTTCCAGGTGGTCTTTTAAAAATCATGCTAAACAAAAAAAATGTAAATATTAATAAGCTTTTTAATGAAAATGGCTTCATTTTCAGAAATTCTGACCATATATATATTTATATTATATGAAATGCAGGACAGAATTTTCAACAGACACTTCTGGCTAAAGAACTTTTCAGATCGGCATACAGATATTTACAGTATGGGAACCACACACCTACAGGAGATTAACAGAGACAAACAATGGACTGTAGGGTGGATAGAAAGCTGGATGGATTTCTGGCTCAGTGGGTAGTAAGCAATCAATGACTCAATGTCTAGGTTCAGTGTTTCCCAACCGGTGTGCCATCACACAAAAGTGTGCTGTCAGAAATGAACAGGTGTGCTGCAGAATTTTGCCATGGCAATGAGCTACAACAGGCATGAGGATGGGGAATGCCTTAACAGGTGTGCCACAGAAAATGGTTATTAATGTAAGTGTGTCTTGGGCTGGAAAAGGTTGGGAAACACTGGTCTAGTTGGCAACTGGTATCACAGGGAGTGCCCCAGGGTTCAGTCCTGGGGCTGGTTTTGTTCATCATCTTCATCAGCAACCTGAAAGGCGGCACAGAGTGCACCCTCAGTGAGTTCAAGGATGACACCAAGCTGGAGGGAGTAGTAGATATGCTGGGGGGTTGAGACTAGGATTCAGAGAGACCTCGACAACTTGGAGGACTGGGCCAAAAGAAATCTCATGAGGTTCAACAAGGACAAGTGCAAAGTCCAGTACTTAGGGCAGAACAGTCCCATGGACCAGTGCAGGCTGAGGGTGATGGGCTGGGCAGCAGCTCTGCAGAAAAGGACCTGGGGGGGACAGGGGACAAGATGCCTGATATGATCCAGCAGTGTGCCCTTGTTGCCAAGAAGGTGAACGGCATCCTGGGCTGCATTGATAGGAGCGTTGCCGGCAGATGGAGGGCAGTGATTCCTCCCCTCTATTCAGCACTGGGGAGGCCACATCTGGAGTCCTGTGTCCAGTGCTGGGCCCACCACTACAGAAAGGATGTGGACAAGCTGGAGAGAGTCCAGTGGAGAGCAATACAAATGGCTTGGGGGCTGGGGCACATGTCGTGTGAGGAGACGCTGAGGGAAATGGGCTGATTTAGTCTGGAGAAGAGGAGACCGAGGGGGATTGAATAGCAGCCGTCACCTCCCTGCAGGGGGGCTGCAAAGAGGATGGAGCTGGACTGTTCTCAGTGGGGCAGATGACAGGACAAGGAGCAATGGGCTCAAGTTGTAGCAAGGGAAGTTGAGGCTGGATATTAGGAAAAAACTCTCACTAGGAAAATGGTGAAGTATGGGAACAGGTTACCCAGAGAGGTGGTGAAGTCTCCTTCCCTGGAGGTTTTTAAGGCTCAGTTCAACAAAGTCTTGGCTGGAATGATATAGTTGGAGATGGTCCTGCTTTGAGCATGGGGGTTGGTTTAGATGACATCCTAAGGTCACTTCTAACCCTATTTTCTATGAGACTAAACACTCAAAGAATTCATGTACTGTAGGTAAATAACCCTTCCATCTTCTTTGAGCGACTGTCCATGCAGAGTCCATTCTTGGTGACTAACAAGAATTTGCTCAGAAGAAGGTATTATGAGTTCCACTTAACTAATCCATACCTGAAAGTGGCAACCA
The DNA here is from genome assembly GCF_052110815.1 of Crocodylus siamensis. Lineage (NCBI taxonomy): Eukaryota > Metazoa > Chordata > Crocodylia > Crocodylidae > Crocodylus > Crocodylus siamensis. The sequence goes on along the minus strand of NC_143395.1, from coordinate 426,628,881 downwards.
CTCTGGAAGCCCGGGCTAAGGAAAAGCAAGTTATAGACCTGTGAAGGAGCCTCTATATATTTCAGGGATAAAAAGTGTGCCGAACAAGCAGCAGAGTCTTCCTGAGCTGTAACAGAACAAACTCCAGTATGCTAGGGAGAGTCTTCCTTAGTCAGTAGCCCATCTTTGTGGATAGTTGCTGCCCCCTGAAAATGCCCCAAATATCCTGTGTTCCTGAATACTATATTCTATCTAAATAAAATGGATTTCACTTGTACTATTTGAAGCTCTGCTTGCCCCACAAAAATAAAAGGCTTAGGCAAGAAAAGTGGGAGGTGAATGAATTGATTTATAGGGCATTCTTAGACTACCTTAGGCAGCAACTGGGGGTGAAATCTTTAAGTAACCCTGTCTTTGTATACATGGAATCTGCCATAAAGCCCTAACTTTCTTCTCGACTCCCAGTTGACGTAATAGCCACCAGAAAAACAGACTTAGAGATAGATTAAATCATGTAAGGCCTATTTAAACCTCCAATTTGAAGGCCTGTGTTGATGTCTCCAACAGGAAGAAGTTCAGCCTCACTTCCCTTCTCCCCTGAGAGCACTTAGAAAAGAACATCACACAAAGCAATGTTGCAGAAAAGGTCGTTCACAGAAGCATCAGGCACTGCTGGTAACCACTGATGACAAAGCATGGCAACCTCAGACAGAACAGGTCCTAAACTAATCAACTTGGTTTCTATCATGATCTTAACAGCCCTACATTGGAATAGCAGAAACCTACCATCATAAATGCAATAATTTTTTAAGAGTATGCTAATGAGCAAAAGAAAAACTAAATTGTTCCAACATTAACTTATTGTTTCCTGCAATTATATTATTCATTCTGCTGGTGCATTATAGCTTTTCCTATCTCTTGGCTCTCTTGTCATATTGAAAGAATAAACTGCTTGGAGGAGATACCATAAACTACAGTTTGTACAGTGGTTAGTAAAATAAAGCCCCTTTGCTGGCCTTTAAACAGAGCCATAATAAGCATGATTAATAATAAGTAAACATACCCACCTAGCACCACTGGAAGTGCACAAGCCTGAAAACCAGAAGCTGTGAGTTCGATTTCCAGTTTTGCCACCAATTTCCAACGTGCCTTAGATGAGCAAAACCTCCCTGAACCTCTTTTTTTTTCCCCAATTCTAAAACGGGGAGACAAGTTACATATCTCAAGTACTTTCTGATTCTCAGGAAAGGTATTGGAGAAGTATAAAAGCGAAACCAGCACAGTTTCATTAGGGGCAGGTCATGTCAGACCAACCCAATTGCCTTTTATGATCAGGTCACAAAAGCACTGGATGCAGGTGTCGCCGTGGATGTAGTCTTTCTGGATTTCAGCAAGGCCTTTGACACTGTCTCCCACCCCATTCTCATTAAAAAACGAGGTGACTGTGGCATTGATGCCTACAGTCAGATGGAGTGCAGATTGGCTGAAGGGTCACACTCAGAGGGTGGTGGTGGACGGGTCATATTTGACCTGGGGAGAAGTGGGCAGCGGAGTCCCCCAGGGCTCGGTCCTTGGGCCCGCACTGTTCAATCTCTTTATCAGTGATTTGGACGACGGGGTGAAAAGCAACCTGTTTAAGTTCGCTGATGATATCAAAATTTGGGGTGAGGTGAGCACGCTAGTAGGGAGGGAAAGACTGCAGCAAGACCTGGATAGGTTACAGGGGTGGGCTAACAACAACAGGATGCGTTTCAATACTGACAAGTGCAGGGTGCTGCACATGGGCAGTAGTAACCAGCACCACACTTATAAGATGGGAAACTCCCTTCCGGAGAGTACGGAGGCAGAAAGGGATCTTAGGGTCATTACTGACTCCAAGATGAACATGGGCCGACAATGTGAGGTCATGGTTGGAAGGGCTAACAGCACCTTGTTGTGCATCCACAGGTGCATCTCTAGCAGGGACAAGGTGATCCTCCCCCTCTATGCGGCACTGGTCAGGCCGCAACTGGAGTACTGCATCCAGTTCTGGGTGCCCCACTTCAGGAGGGATGTGGACAGCATGGAGAGGGTCCAGAGGAGGCCACCCGCATGATCCAGGGACAACAGGGCAGACCCTACAATGAGAGACTGCGGGACCTGAACCTGTTCAGCCTTCACAAGAGAAGGCTGAGGGGGGACCTGGTGACAGTCTACAAACTCACTAGGGGGGACTAGAAGGGTTTGGGAGAGACCTTGTTTCCCCTCGTGCCCCCTCGCATAACAAGGAATAACAGCCACAAGTTGTTGGAGAGGAGATTTAGATTAGATATCCGTAAGACCTACTTCACAGTCAGGGCAGCTAGGATCTGGAACGAACTTCCAAGGGAAGTGGAGCTGGCTCCTACCCTGGGGATCTTTAAGAAGAGGCTGGATGCCTACCTGGCTGGAGTCATCTGAACCCAGTTCTTCTCCTGCCCAGGCGGGGGTCGGACTTGAAGATCTACGTGGTCCCTTCCGACCCGACTTCTATGATTCTATGAAAATGTTATTAAGAAACATCTTCCCACATGTGCTCATTGTTCTGTATCCTGATGGAAACAAGTCAGTAGACAACTGCAATTCACCTACAGTCAGGCAACAACGGCCAGCCAATTTCTTGCCAAAATACCCAAGATGTATGGCTTATTCTAACAATCCAATATACAGTGAAGAGGGCAGCTTTTGACTGTGCGACTAGTCATCTGGACAGCTGCCCCACATTCGCATAACATACCGAATTAAGCATGCCCCAAGAAGAGAAGGAACCCTGAAAATGAGCAAGTGGGTAGCCTATTTGGAGTGCCTTGGTATTTGCAGGACAGACTGACAGATTATGTCTAGGTAGCATAAAGTTGAGAGGGAGTAAGGATGTGCAGGTATCTCGGCCTCCCTCTTGCTGTCTGGTGATGGTGTCTGGCTACTGTAAGGTGCAAAAAGACTTGAGGTACTGATGGGGAGTGGTCATTTTTTAGCTTATGATGAGAGTACCAGTCTGGGATACAATGTCAAGTGATACATGTCTATTAAAAGATTTTCACTTTATATAATGGGGAGAAAGCCCGACAACAATTAGTCAACAGGTATTGGATGAAGGCAGCCCATGATAACGTGCAATCCAGTGCTGAGCTATGGATCTACCTTCTTTGTATGTAGGCATCTTCCGCAGAGATGCGATATTCAGCAGGAGCATATAGAAAGGCCAGTAATAACTTATGGAACACAGAAAAAATTAGCCTCGCAGGAGGTGTCAGCAAAACCTAAGGAGTACGTTCACTCATGCACCTATTTTCCCTGCAGTCTCATCTGCAAGCTGTCTCAGCGTTTGTGTCCTATCAAGCTGAATGCATAGGTAGGTGGGAGAGGAGGAAAAAGACTGCTGTTCCATCAGAGTAGTGTACATAAAGTTGGCATTATTACTGATGATTCTCCAAGTAAAAACACGGAGAAAACTGTTTTCTGCTTATTGAGCTGTAAGTACATCAATGATAACATATTTCCAGGAGCACAAGGTCACAGGAGTGCAGTCTCCACCACTTCAAAACTCCTGCCTGTGAAGCATATGTAAGCTTTGAACCTTAAATGCTGGAGGCTGAAAGTGACAGAGGAACAGTGGAAAAAGCCCAGTTTGCTCTCCCTTTCAGCATCCACTCTGCCATTGTGCAACACCACAGACTGGGCAAGATGGACCTAGGGCCTCACCCAGTAAATGGCAGTTCTTATGGTATTACTAACAGGCTAACAATATATGAAAGGAATAAAGCCAGAGCAAGTACAGAGCCCAGGAGACAGACTGTTCAGTGCATGCAGTACAACTCTACCTACCATTGGGACGGATGCAGAAACACCCATGGGGTAGAATCCCCGTTATAAAGTACATGTGGACAAATCTCATAAATCAAACCTTGATGCTGTGGCAAGATCACCAAACACTGCTCCACACTTTCCCTTTACTTCAGAGGCCAAACCAATGTAATTTGCTAGAGTCAGTGGCTGATCTTAGCTGGAGGAGCATGGGCAAAAGCTGGCCTGTTTGTTTAGGAGGATGCTTTTCCCTGTTACTTCAATTTTTCCAAGAATGACAGGTTCCAAGAGTTTAAGTGGAATGGAAAGCAAGGAGACTGGCAATAGTGACAAGCATCACCGGAAGGATTATTAGGTTTAACAATGTCAGCTACATTTGCCCTCTTCCACAAACACAGAATCTGATGAGAAGAAAGACCAGAACAGGACATAACCAACCAAAGAGATATGGGCCAACACAAGCGAGTTGCTCACAGTGGATTTATCTGACCCCATCAGTTTCTCAACTTTCAGTCTCATAAAAGCTTTTTTAGCTCATAACATTAAACAGATGGAGCAAGGCCTTGATCTGCAGAGGATCCTATATGGATGTCTCTGATCTGGGAAAAAACAAGCTGTCAAATTTCATATATTTCTCATTGTCAGTAAGAATTGGGCTGATAGACACTTGTGACATAGTGTAACACTGATATCTGGTTATCTCACTTGTTAGATAAGGGGTGTCAAACTCATCCAGTTGAGGCCTTATTGATGCTGGATACAATGGAAAAATTCTTTCCTTTGATTTGCAAGCGACACTTCTGTTGATACCATCCAGGATGCTGTTGGCTCATATTCAGTTCACAGTCCAGTGAACCCTCATGTTGCTCTCTGCAGAACTGCAGCCTAGCCAGTCATTCCCCAGTCTGTATTCGTGCATGCAATTTATTCCATCCCAAGTGCAGGACTTGCAGTCCTTGCTGAATTTCATCTGACTGATTGAGGATTATTTCTCTAGTCTATCCAGGTCATTCTGGATCCTAGCCCTGCCCTCTGGAGTGTCTGCAACTCCACGCAACTTGGTGCAATCCATAAATTTGTCAAGTGTGCACGCGATCCCATCATCCAAATTATTAATGAAGATGTTGAGCAGTACTGGACTCAGGACAGACCCCTGGGTACCTCACTTGATACCTCCTCCCAACTACACATTGAGCCATTGATCACGTCGAGAGAGGACTTGGTAGCAGTTTACTGCTACATCAGGGGAGTACATCAAGGGCTCGGTGAGCAACTGTTCACCAGGGCACCCTTGGGGAAAACCAAGAGTAACAGCCACAAACTCCTGGAAGACCGAGTCAGGCTCAACATTAGGAAAAGCTTCTTTACAGTCAGGGTGTCCAGACTGTGGAATAAGCTCCCTCCAGCGGTGCAATCGCCTACCCTGGAAATCTTCAAGAGGGGACTAGACGGTCACCTCCCTGGGATCACCTGACCCCAGCTGTCTTTCCTGCTTAGTGCAGGTGGCTGGACCTGATGATCTTGCAAGGTCCCTTCCAGCATATAATGACCTATGAATCACTGCCTGTCAAGTAAGATGATCCAACCAGTTATGTATCCACCTTACAGCACTTTTGTCTAATCTTGTTTCATAGATGTTAGGGTCAGAAGGGACCTTAGCAGATCATCAAGTCCCCCTGCCCTGGGCAGGAACAAGTGCTGGTATCAGATGACTCCAGTCAGCTGCTTGTCCAGCCTCCTTTTGAAGACCCCCTAGGGTAGGGGAGAGCACCACTTCTCTTGGAAGCCCATTCCAGATTCTAGCAACTTGTACCGTAAAGAAGTTCTTCCTGATGTCCAACCTAAATCTGCTCTCTGGCAGGATGTGGCCATTGCTCCTAGTTACTCCAAGGGCTGCTCTGGTAAGCAGAGCATCTCCTAGTCCTTGCTGTCTCCCCCTGAATTTGTAGGTGGCCAAAAGATCACTTCTCTTGCAGAGGCTGAAGAGATTCAGGTCTCTCAATCTGTCTTCATAGCATCTTACCCGCAGGCCCTAAACCATATGTGTAGCCCTCCTCTGAACCCTTTCCAGGTTAACCACATGCCTCTTGAAGTGGGGCACCCAGAACTGGATGCAGTACTCCAGTTGCAGCCTGACCAGTGCCGCATAGAGGTGAAGTATCACTTCCCTGGACCTGTTTGTCATGCATCTGCTAATGCATGATAAGGTGCAGTTAGCTTTACTGATCACTTCGTCACACTGACGACTCATGTTCATCTTCAAGTCAACAGTGACTCCAAGCTCCCTTTCTGCTGCTGTGCTGCTGAAGAGGTCATCCCCCACCCTGTTAGTGAGAATGCTCTGAGGGACAATGTCAGAAGTCTTGCTAAAATCAAGGTATATCACAGCCACTGCACTCTCCCCTACCTACAAAGCCTGTCACTTTATAAAAGAAGGAGATCAGGTTGGTCAGGTATGACTTACTCTTGATGAACCATAGAATCACAGGAAATTAGGGTTGGAAGGGACCTCAGGAGGTCACATCTAGTCCAACCCCCTGCTCCAAGCAGTACCAGCCCCAACTACATCATCCCAGACACAGCTTTGTCTAGCCGGGTCTTCAACACCTCCAATGATGGAAATACCACCACCTCTCTGGGGAGCCTGTTCCAGGGCTTTACTAACCCTCTAGTGAGAAAGTTTTTCCTAATGTCTAACCTAAATTTCCCTTGGTACAACTTGAGCCTATTCTCCTTGTCCTCTCATCTGTCCCCACTGAGAACAGTCCAGCTCCATCCTCTTTGCAACCCCCGTGCAGGGAGTTCATAGATTTCATAGACATCAGGGCTAGAAGGGACCTCGGGAGATCATCGAGTCCAGCCCCCTGCCCAAAGGGCAGGAAGTCAGCTGGGGTCATAGGATCCCAGCAAGATAAGCATCCAATTTACTCTTGAAGGTGTTCAATGTAGGTGCTTGAACCACCTCGCTGGCAGACTGTTCCAGACCTTGGGGGCTCGGACAGGAAAGAAATTCTTCCTTATGTCCAGCCTGAAACGGTCTTGCAGGAGTTTGTGACCATTCGACCTCGTCATCCCTTGGGGCGCTCTGGTGAACAGACGTTCCCCCAGATCCTGGGGGTCACCCCTGATAAACTTATAGGTGGCCATCAGATCACCCCTGAGCCTGCGCTTTTCCAGGCTAAAGAGTCCCCATGGCTCTCAGCCTGTCATCGTAAGATCTGTTTTCCTGACCTCTGATCATGCGCGTGGCTCTCCTCTGCACTCTCTCAAGCTTCTCCACATCCTTTTTGAATTGTGGAGCCCAAAACTGGACACAGGACTCCAGCTGCGGCCTCACCAAGGCCAAGTACAAGGGGAGAATGATGTCCCAGGATTTGCTGGAGAAGCATATATGGATGCAAGCCAGCGTTTTGGTCGCTTTACTAGCCGCAGCATCGCACTGGAGGCTCATGTTCATCTTGTGGTCAATGATGACCCCCAAGTCTCTTTCTTCTGTAGTGCTAACCAACGTAGCACTGCCGAGCCTATAAGGGTGCTGCAGGTTTTTCCTCCCAAGGTGGAGACCCTTGCATTTTTCGGTGTTAAACACCATGAGGTTCTCGTCTGCCCATTTGCTGAGCTTGTCCAGGTCAGCCTGGATCACCTGCCTATTTTCTGGCGTGGATGCTTTGCCCCAAAGTTTGGTGTCATCGGCGAACTTGGCCAGTCCACTCCTGACTCCAATGTCCACATCATTAATGAAGATGTTGAACAGGATGGGTCCCAGGACAGAGCCTTGAGGGACCCCACTGGTCACAGGGCACCACGATGAGTGACTGCCATCGATTACAACCCTCTGGGCCTGACCACGGAGCCAGTTTCCCAGCCAGCGGATCGTGGTGGAGCCAAGGCCACAACTGGGCAGTTTGGCCAAGAGGTGATCATGGGATACCAGATCAAAAGCTTTTCTGAAGTCAAGATATATGACATCAATCTCTTCTCCCTTGTCCAGGTGATAGGTCACCTGGTCGTAGAAGGAAATGAGATTGGTCAAACAAGACCTACCCGCAACAAACCCGTGCTGGCTACCCCTTAGGATGTTAGCCTGGGCCAGTCCCTCAAGGATGGCCTCCTTAATAAACTTTTCTAAGATCTTCCCCAGGATAGAAGTCAGACTGATGGGCCTGTAGTTAGCCGGATCCACTCTCCTCCCTTTCTTGAAGATCGGCACCACATTGGCCTTCTTCCAGTCTTCGGGCACGACACCAGAGCACCAGGAGCTCTCGAAGACCCGTGCCAGGGGCTGGGCTATGACGCTTGCCAGCTCCTTGAGTACTCTGGGGTGCAGACTGTCAGGGCTGGCTGACTTGAAGGTATCCAGCTTCTCAAGATGTTCCTTGAAGGCTGCTATCAAATCCCACCTCAGTCTTCTCTTCTGCAGACTATGGACTTCTTGAGATCGTGCTCCATGATCTTTCCAGGTAGTGAGGAGAAGATGACTGGCCTGTAGTTCCCCAGTTTCTCCTTCTTCCTCCTCTTAAAGATGAGCACTATGTTTTTTTTCCTTTTCCTGTCACCTGGGACCTCACCTGAGCCCCACATCTCTTCTCCCAATCAAATCAAACACAAAGGAAAAACCCCAGCAGCAACAAAAATTGTGGTCTTCATTTTAAACGGTCCAGGAATGCATACGTTTTGATTATGAGCCTCAGCCTGAAGTTGTGTGGATCTTTCCTGATACAGGTCCATCTGAGGTAAGATAGTGCTGGACCACAGCCAAGACTCAACCTTTTTATTTCCTACTCTCTCCTGATCATAGGAACTAGTGGAAGAATTCTCCTTTTGGGGTGTGCTATTTTTTTATTCCCAATTTATGAAAAATAGCCATGCTGTTATGACAGTCCTCCCAGATCTTTTTGGTTTCTCTGTCCACAAAACCCAAAGCGAAACACAAACCCTTGAAGAGTTTTGGAAATAAGATGGCCAGAAGATAGAGCCCTCACAGCAATGTACCTCAGTTCAGCATGGCTACCACTGAAAACCAGCTTAGTACAGGCAGGGCCTTACACGAAGCATTCTGACTCTGCTGGAATCGCTCTGTTCTAGACTTGTCTCCTTGCCCTCCTTTTTTCCCTTTGGATTAGCACACTTGGATGAGCTCATCTAGCCTCCAGGTTTCAATTCCCTTTGATGGTGACTACTACTAACCTGAACAACTAACAAATACAAAAAGCACTTTCTCTTCTTCAAACCATTTTTTTGGTTTCTTAACATGGGCATACAATTCCAGAATCATACTGGGTACCTCTCCTACAAATGGCAGCAGCTAATTCTTTGTTATTCTATTAGCACCCCGTCTAAAATCTCCCTTTCCTCTACACACCCGCAGCTGAAATCCTTGCTTATTTGTTAATGCATTTCGACTAATGCTGCAATTTTCTTTTTGAGCAACCTGCTTCTCATCTTGTTCTTCCTCCATCTATCCACCATGCTACTGTTTAGAAAGCAGGGGGCATGTTACTCTTCTTTCACTAGAGTCAACATCACACAGTAAATTTCAGGTTTCTCTCATCTCCCCCAAGGCTCCCATCCATCATTATTTCCCCCATGCACATCTTTCCATTTGCTCTGCCAAACTCCCTTTTGCTTGCTTTATTTTCATGTGCTTTTCATCTACTTGTATCCTTATTATGCTTTTTTCTATGCTTCCTATATGTGTGCCTAGAGTCATGAAGAAGCAGGGTTGGAGGGGACCTCCAGAGGTCATCTAGTCCAACCCCCTACCAAAGTAGGATCAGCTGTATCCAAACCATCCTATACAAATCCACAGTCTAACTCTTAGTAACACAACAGTCAGTTCTGACATAATACAAGACATAACACCCGAACCTGTCACAGGTAAAACAGGGGGACCACGGTGCCCCACGTTCTGCTGCTGCAAAGGTTGTTAATATACATTTGTGAGCTCCAAGGCTGAGGAAAGCAAAAAATCCCCACAGCCCATACCAATCTGACCATGGGGTAAAATTTTCCTGACCCCAACTATGGTGACTAGTCTGACCCTGAGCGGAGAGGCAAGACCCTCTAGCCAGGATCCTCCATGTTTAGTCCCAGCAGGAGCATTGGCACCCCAGCAGCACTCCCTCTGAGCTGTGCAGTCACATCTGGCAGTGCGGCATGAGCGAGCCTGCATGGCTGCACACACCACACACTCAGAGGGAATGCTGCAGCCCAGTCAAAATCCCCACCGTTGGCTGTAGCCAACACTCAGTGCCTCTGAGGAAGGCTTAAAAAACCCCCAAATGGATGTAGCAGCAGAAAGGTAAAAAAACCCCTTTCTCCCAGCCCCGTGCAACAACCAGTAAAGTCCAGAAGCATGAGAAATAACTGCAGAGGAACATAGGCATAGCTATGCCTAGATCATCCCTGATCAGTAGCTATCTTGCATTTTAAAATGTCCACTTTCTTTATTTAAATCATGCTTTGAAAAGTATTTCTTCCATATAAACCACCAAGAATAAGATATCAAATAAACTATGATAAATGCATAGATTTTAAGGCAAGAATTAGCCTTTAAAATAATCTAATTTGCTGTTTGAAAAGGTCTGTCTTTCACTTCCATATACCGGACCTCATTATACCTGGTCTTTTGGATTAAAAAGCAATCTACTACTAGAAATCTCCTCTTCATGTAGGAAACTGTAGTCAAGACTCTTTTCAACCTTCTTCTGAACAAACTAAATAGATGGAGCTTTTTAAGTCTCTCCCTGTAAGGCAGGGGTGGCTAGCCTGTAGCACATGCACCCGAAGTGGCAAGGGCAGCCTGTGTGTGTGGCACATGACTAGTCAGGGAGGGAACAGGGAGCACAGCTACAGATAGGGCAGGCAGCAGAAAGCAGAGCAGCAGTTTATGCAGGAAGTCCAGGACCAAGAGCAGAAAGCAGAGCAGTAGACTGGCCAGGGAAGACTGGCAGACAGAGAGAGTGCAAGGCTTAATTTGTGGCACACCTGCCAAAAAAGGTTGGCCTCCCACTGCTATAAGGTATGCATCACCTGTCCTCAGGTGATCTGTAATGCCTTGAGAAGTGAACATTGTCTAGTTACCCATCTCAACTTTATTGCCTATCTTAGATAAGATTCTTGGATTAAGGGTCCCAATCCTGCTGCAATCACCTGATCTTTGGCCAGGACCATATCTGAGCTAGTCTGAGATCCTGGTGTAGTCCTAACCCTGCTATGCATTTAGTTTAAGGTGCGATGGAAACCAACCACAAAAATATTACACATTTTTGTGCAATATTTTTGTGGCTGACTTCCCTTTCTGTGGTGCTATTAATTCCCTGAGTGTGTGGCTGGGTTACTACCTGAGACATAATTAACAGACTAACATTTTTGAAGTGTAACATCTGTCTGGGGCCTCTAATATCTACAACACAGCTCCACACATGATGATGGCATTTAAATTAGTTATCTTTATATATATATATGATATTCCCCCCCATCCCCCCTCAAGGATTACACCTATCTTGAAAACATACCTCCCTTGCATAGAGTGCACACTCAATGATTTGGCTTTCTTGTCTATGAAGCCACTGGAACTACAATGAGTTATCAGGCTGTTAGTAAAGGCTATGAAGTAAAAGGAAACAGGAGAGCAAATGCTTTATTCTCTGCAAATCAGATTATGAGTTCTGCCAGAAAAGGGACTCTGTCATCTTCTATACTCTGTATACCAGGGAGTAGACAACATTCAACAAACGAGTAAAATTATTTAAAATGAACAATAAAAAGTATGATGGGCCTATTTATAACCTATATGAACAGCGTTCAGAGATCTACCATGGGGTTTTGAGTCCATTATGAAAATGTTTCTAGCTTTTGAAAGAAAAGTATTTAGAGATGGTGGGGTCAGCATTACAAACAAATTTGAGTTACCCAAGAGGAATGCTCCTTCATCTGATGTTGGTTGCTATGAGGGCCATTTGCATGGCCACGCCAAAAACAGTTTTGACAGAGCTGGTAGTTGTGGCACTGCTGGCATCGGTACCGGAAACCCATCATGCTCTCACACCGGCAATATGAACATTCCACAGGATGGAAGACTTTAAGGGGGGAAAAAAGAAAGAAGCAATAAGAGAATCTTAAAAAAAACTATTGATTTTACCATGATCTGGAAAAACAACAACGATAAAAGTAAATTTGAGTTCTCAAATTCCTGAATATCAAAATAGAAGTTGAAAATGAACACGTACAGGTATCAGTTACATCATACAGTTTTAAAATTATTTCCATTTAAATTTATCCCTATTTAGTTGCATTCTTATCCTGAAGACTGTACACAATTTCTGGAGTCCACGTAGTATGTAAAAGATTTTCAAATCTAATATAGTGCAATCTTCCAAAGAAGGCAGTGAAATTCTTACTTCAGGATATTTTAAAATTAAATTGACTCAAGTACTAAATACACAAAAGGAAACAATTGGGCAATGTCAGAGAGAATTTTGCATCTATGTCATCTGAGTTCATCACAAAATAATAGATGTTGCAAACTGTCAAACCCAGCCAGTACCTACATGTAAAGCATGAATTAAATTTTTGAGTATTCAGAATTGTGCTAGCAGCCTCAAACTAGTACAGATGCCATCCCTTACAATCTAAATTAGACATACCCCGAATACTGAAGATCATAAAAGAGAAAAGAAGATAAAAGGAAGGAGGTATGAGTACACTAAATCACTCCTATTTCTTCCTCTTTGGGATTTATTTAGTCTAACCTTTCCCTCATCCTTCATTCTTCTTATGAAAGATGATAAAATTGAGGTTTTAGGAGAGATGGAATGAGCAATATATAAATGAGGTGAAGACAGTAATTTGGCAAATAGAGTGAGTTTGAAAAAGGGATGGCAAAAGAAAGGCACGTAGATGGAAATGGAAGAAACATACAACTGGCACCACTACTGGAGTGGAGATAACAGAGAAGGAAAATATATTGCTGATATGGACTTTGGCCAAGCTCTGTAAGATCATGAACTCAAAAAGATAAGGAACTTAAACTTGATTTCCTGACGGTATGAAAACCAGTAAAAAAATAAATAAATAGATGGAGAGATATTTTAATAAAAATACATGAGACAACTTTTTACGGCTAGATTGTGTGGGGCAACACCCAGGATCAGCGATTATTAGAAACAAGCTTTTGGCTGTCAGGAGAGAAAGCAAGAGGAAGATATTTCTGCAACACTCTGATAAAAAGTGACAGGACTTGGTTGCAGCCTAAACACAGGATAAACAAATCCGACTTGCAAACAAGTCTACAGCCTTGGATGACTGAGGAAGACGGCGTCATCTGTTGTAACCATCACTCACTCCCCCCATCCTTTTTAACTTCATGTCTCTGCTGTCGCTAGCCAGTCTACCAGCTTTTCCTCTGTTCTCCCCTGCACTAGAAGAAATCGTTTCACATCTGCTCCCTGCTGCCATCTGCTCAGCTCCAGTGATATTTATTCCAATTCTGACCTTCCTTCCTGCTGTACCCTCTCCTCCTCCACCCATCCTAGCCACTCTTTCCTCTTCTCCTCTTGCTACACCTCTAAAAAGATCACAGCCACCCGCACACCACCTCTTTATATCTCACTTCTTCCAGCTCCTGGCTCTCTGAGATATGACACTCTTCATTTACACAGTCTCTGCAGCTGCTGTCTCCTGACACCCTTTCCAGCTCTCAAGGCCTGGTCTCCTGGATCAGACTGCGGGGGGGTGTTACACCTCTTCCTTGCACTGTTTCGGAGCCCTCTACTCCCCTATCCCCAGCTCTTCTGAGAAACAACGCATCTCCTCTCTTCCCTTTCATATTACTGTCTTCTACTCTCCTCTCAATGCTTCCCCATTCTCCTCCTCCAATTCCTCCTCCTTGCCTTTCTATTGTCTTCTCTGCACAGCTTCCCATGCTTGTCCTCAGTGACTTCAGCTGCCCAACCGTGACCAATCCAACATCTCAGGTACCCACTTATCATCATTCACCTTGAAGTCTTGGTTGAATTCTCCACTCACCAAAAGGGGCAGTCCCTCAACTAGATCTTCAGAAAGCACTGCTCTTTCTCTGATTTCAGCTGCCAAATTAATAGGATCATAGGAAAAGTAGGGCTGCAAGGGGCCTTAGGAGGTCATGTAGCCCAGCCCCCTACCCAGGACAGGATTTCTCAGTAAAAACCAACCCAGCCAAGTGTCTGTTTAACCAGTTCTTAAAACATCCAAGGGCAGTTTCCACAAGCTCTCCAGGTATCCTGTCCCAATGCTTAACCACCTTCACAGTGAGCAAGTTCTTCCTAATATCCAACCTAAATGTCCTTTGTTACAGTCTGAGGCCATCACTTCTAATCGTGCTCCATATGGACACAGAGTTGTATACCTCCTTCCTCTCTGTAATCACCCTGCAGGTATCTGAAGACTGATTTCAATTCTTTCAAAGTGTTCTCTTCTGTAGACTCAGTCATCATAGTTTTTTTTCAGCCTTTGCTTATAAGTCATGCTTCTCAGACCTCTGATTGTTTTGGTGCACTCTGCTGGACTCTTTTCATTCTGTCCACATCTTTCCTGAAATGGAGGGCCCAAAACTGACTGCTGCACCAGATGAGACATCAATGCCAAAGAAACTAGAAGAATCACTTCCCTTGATTTGCAAATAACACTCATGCTGATACAACCCAGTGTGCTATCGACTTTTCTTGCAACAAGACTTTTCTTGCAGCTTGTGTTCCACTGTAACCCCTGGGGTCCTCTTCTGCAGTACCGCAGCCTAGCCAGTCATCCCCCAGGCTGTATTTGTACATGCATTTATTCCATCTCAAGTGTATGACTTATACACTTGGCCTTGTTGAATCTCATATGACTGGACCATACATGGACCATTTTTGAGTCTGTCCATGTAATTCTGGATCCTAGCCCTCCCCTCCTGAGGGTCTGCAACTCCACTCAATTTGGTGTCATCCACCAATTAGCTAAGCATGCACCCAACTGCATCACCTAAATCAGGGGCGGGCAACTATATTGTGTGGAGGGCCACTTACCCAGTTTTGGCAGGCTGTTGAGGGCTGAGTGGGTAGTGCCGCCCCTTGACAGGTGCCCCACCTCTTGACAGGTGCCCTGCCCCCTGGTCACCATCTTGGGACCAATGTCCCAATGTCTTCGGACCAATGTCCCAGGGCCAGCAGCGGTGGGGCCCAAAGTGGGGCACAGGCTGGCAGGGGTCTGTGGAGCCAGGCTGGACTGCACCGGCAGGAAGACGGGGGGAGCTGGCCTGGCTCCATAGAGCCCCTGCTGGCTGGGACCCCACGCTCCTGACACCCTGCTCTGGGCCCCACTGGCACGGGCCCTGGGACACCAGTGCAGGCCCCGTGCTCCCGCTGGCGCCCCACCCACTCACTCCCAGTGCCCCCAAGCCGTGCGGTACAGGTGGGCGGCAGTGCACAGCCCTAACCTGCTGCTTGCTGGCAGGGGAGAAGCTGGTGCTGAGAGTGGGGAAAAGTGGCCCCTCGCCCGCCCCATGGCCGGTGCTCCCTGCTGCAGCCACTTGCAGCCCATGCGAGACTGTCTGGAGCAGGCACAGGCAGCCCCACACAGGCTGCGAGCGGCTACAGCATGGGGCACTGGCCACGGGGCAAGTGAGGGGCTGCTTTTCCCTGCGCTCAGCACCAGCTTGTAACCCAGCCCCGCTACCAGCCTGGGCCCTGCACCAGCTCTGGGCTCACCCATCAGAGCTGTGAGTGGTAACAGCAGCTGCAGGCCCCCTGCTTGCCACGCTGGGCAGTGTTGGCTGCTGCTGCCCACCCACAGCTCGTGCACTGGACAGCGCAGAGGCGCTGGTGGCAAACACTGCCCAGTATGGCAAGTGGGTGGGCCGCAGCTGCTGTTGCCATGCGCAGCCCTGATGGGTGAGCCCAGAGCTGGCGCAGGGCCCAGGCTGGCAGCAGGGCCAGGTGACAAAATGGTGCTGAGTGTTGGGGGCAGGAAAAGCAGGCCCTCGCCTACTCTCTGCCCTGCGTTGTAGCCGCTTGCAGGCCTCCTGGGGCTGCCTGTGCCTGCTCAGGACAGCCCTGCGCAGGCTGCGAGTGGCTGTAGTGTGGGGCGCCGGCCTCAGGACAGGGGAGGAGATGCTTCCCTCCACACTGGGAAGGAGCCCAGGGAAAAGCTGAGCGTGGGGGGAGGGAAAAGCGGCCCCTCTCCCGCCCTGTGGCCGGTGCTCCCTTCTGCAGCCATGCGCAGCTCGCAGCCCATGAGGGGCTGTCCAGAGCAGGCACAGGCAGCCCCAGGCGGGCTGTGAGCGGCTGCAGCACGAGGCACCAGGCACAGGGCGGGCGAGGAGCCACTTTTTCTTCCCCCCCACCACTCAACTTTTCCCTGGGCCACTTTTCCCCGGGCTCCTTCCCTGCCTGGTCTCCTCCCCTGCCCCTCTGCCCGCCCTCCCCCCAACGGTTCCAGCATGGGGCAGCTATATGGTCTCAGACCAGAAGCCCCTGCTGGGGCTTCCAGCTGTGGGGGGCAGGGCCGGGCAGGCCCTACTGTTGGGGGAGCCCACTGGTCTAAATCTTTAGTAAAGTTATTAAACAATGCCAGACCCAGGAGAGATCCCTACAGAGCTCCACATGATACCTCTTCCCAACCCTAAATGGTTTAATGTCTGAATCATAGAAAACGAGGACTGGAAGGGACCTCAGGAGGTCACATCTAGTCCAACCCCCTGCTCAAAGCAGGACCAGACCCAACTACATCATCCCAGCCAAGGCTTTATCTACCTGGGTCTTGAAAACCCCCAAGGATGGAGATGCTGCCACCTCTCAGGGTAACGTGTTCTAGTGCTTCACTGCCCTCCTCATGAAAAAGTTCTTCCTAATATCTAACCTCAGCTCCCCTTACTGCAACTTGAGCCCATTGCTCCTTGTTCTGTCATCTGCCACTACTGAGTCCAGCTCTATCCTCTTTGCAATCCCCTGGCAGGGAATTGAAGGCTGGTATCAAATCCCTGCTCAGTCTTCTCTTCTGCAGACTAAATCAGCCCAGGTCCCTCAGCCTTTCCTCAGAAGTCATGAGCCCCAGCCCCATACCCATGTTTGTTGCCCTCTGCTGGGACTATTTGTTGAGTATAATGATCCAGCCAATTATGTATCCACCTTACAATACTTTCATCCAGTGTGAATTTCCTTAGCTTATTAATGAGAATGTCATTGGAGACAGTGTCAAAAGCCTTGCTGAAGTCAAGGTATATCACATCCACTGCTCTCCCCACATTCCACAGAGCCTGTTACTTTATCATAGAAGGAAGTCAGGTCAGATAGGCATGATTTGCTTTTGATGAATCCATGCCGGCTGGTCCTGAACATCCCGTTCATGTCCAGATGCTTCAAAATAGATTCCTTGATGACCTGCTCCATAATGTTTCTGGATATCAAGGTAAATCTGTAATTCCTTGGATCCTTCTTCTGACTTCTCTTAAAGGTGTGCACTACAAACCTTCATGAATTCTCAAAGATGACCACCAGTGTTTCTGAAATTACCTTGAATCATTGTTGTTGCCCTCTGCTGGGCTCTTTCCAATGAGCCCACAGTCAAAAGAAATTTAACAAAGACCAGTATGAAGTCCCGCACTTCGGACTGAATAAATGCATGCACACATATAGATTGGAGAATGACTGGCTGCAGTACTAGAGGACCTGTGGGCTACAGGTGACCATAAGCTGAATATGAATTTATCTGCAATCTGCCTCCATCAGGTCTTTCTTATACCTACTTTCTCAGCCATTCCACGTTCTAGCCCAACCATATTACTGATTTCTCACCTGCTCTCAGTCAACACCTTTCCTACTCTCTCTTCAACTCATTTGGTTGTTGATTTGCTCTCCATGCTTTATTCTCCTCCACTCTTGGCCCTTTGGTCCCTCTTTCCTACTGCCTCTCTTATCCCTGCTCATGATTATCCTTGTTGAAGCCCAATACCACCTCCCTCCCTTCCACTTCTTATACTGTATAAGATCTCCAGCAAGAGTCATGGAACCAGGTTGACATGCTCCACTACATAAATTTATTCTTTCCTCCTCCACTTCTGGCATCCATCTAGCTGAATTCTGCTTTTCCAGCTTAAAATGAACCAGCACAGCTGTGTTTTTGCTAATTTTGACTCACCTCTCAAGCTTCTCCTCCTCCTGCCTCAACTTCTTTCTCTGCACACAATCTCATCAATTTCTTCCATGGAAAAACTGGCAAATACGATGTGACTTTCTGTGTTCCCTTCCGTCTTCCTTTCCTACAATTCTCTTCTTCTCTTATCAGAGATTCAAAAGCTGCACGTTTGCTCCCCTCTTCAAACCCGTCCATTTTTACCAGTGAGCTGTGTCCCATCTCATTTCCTGATCTACTTCATGCCCGCTCTCACTCACCTTACCTGTCATCCTCTCAACTTTCTCACACCTCTCTGACTCTTTCTTTTCACAATACAAGTAAACTGTAATCTCCTTAGTTTTAAGAAAAAGCCAATTTAATCCCAAACCTTCTCCACCCAGTTTCTGCCCTTTGCATTCCACTTTAAGATTATGCTCTCTTGTGCTTTAATGACCTCTTCCCAACCAAAACTCAAACCATTACATACTGTCCTCATCTCCTCGGCTTGTCTATAGCCACCTAAAAAAATTGAGCATGCTAAATTTCTTGAAATCATCTTGAATTCACTTGGCCCTCTGTGTCCATCTTTATTTTGATTCTTGAATAATTAGTTCCTTGGGGCAAAAAGCAATTCTTCTCATTCTATACTTCTATTGCATCCATCACAATAGGGTCCCGAACCATGACTAAGGCTTCCTAGGTACTGTGATAATACAAATAACATTAATGAATGCAGTGGTAAGGTGTTTATGAATAAAAATATTGGGATCACTCCACTTCATTGAGTTTCAGATTATGGTGAATCCCGCAGGCTCAAATATCTAGGACAGAATGAGAGGTACAAGACTAAACGACAGCAGATTAATCCAGACTGGAGAAGTATTAGGGCCTACATAGACATGACAGTCATGTCTATATAAATGCAGAAGAAATGAACAGAGCTATAATTTCTTAAAGGGGGTGAGGAACACCACTCCTCAGACTATAGAGGTCGTGGCAAGGAAAGGAGTGCCTGGAGCCCCCAGGCTGGCAAGGGTCATGGGGAAGCTAGGAAGGGATCAGGTGCTTAAAGGAGGGACCTGCACCACGGCTGCCAGCCCTGCCTATCTGGCGCAGACATGATGTGGCCCCAGAGCTGCTCCTGCCAGGGCTGCTGAGAGCATCTGTGCAAGGAGCTGTACTCTTCTGGGGACAGTGATAGCAGTGGGGGGGTTGGCTTCTCCTTCCAGCACCTGCTCCCTACCCACCTCCCTGGTCCCAGGTATCCCCCAATGACCAAAAACTGGGGCTGAAAGGAAAAACCTGCATACCACTGCCACTGTCCCCAGCTGAACCCAGGACCCTGCACAGCTGCTCACTGTAGCCCACAGATGGAGTAGGGCAGAAGCAGCTCTTGGGCTCCCCCTGCATCCAACTCACTCAGGAGTGGTGGACAGGTGGTGGTGAGTCCACACCACTGCTCCCCTCCTGAATCCACACCCCCCAGATACTTGTATCTTGTTATGTTCGCTGAGCCATATATCACACATTACCCTATACTCCAAGGATTCTACTAGTCACCTCTGAATTCACTCCCTCCAAATGCAGGAGACTGGACTGTCCATGGTATTTCCTTCTAGTCCTATGATAACCAAGCATAAAATGTAGAGAGAGAAGAACAGTTTTAAAACATAGCCTTTAAGAAACCGTGTAGGAGAGAGCTGTCAAATGACACTAAGAACAACTAGTAATAAAAAAGAACGGAAAAAGCAGGACAGAAGACAGCTAAGATGTCAAAGGAGAGAATGTAAACAGAAAGCAGGATGAGGACAGAATAAGTCTTGAGAATGAGGTAAGAGGAGGTTATTCAAGGTTTTAGTGCAAAAACATTCTTAAGAAGATTTTGGCACCTAAAAAAAAGCATTTGCTTGAAACTATGGAAAACAGAGAGGTGATGTTGGGAGAAACATATATTGAGACTTCACTTTACCCTGAAGAACCTCAGATGACCACAGTAATCCACCCATTCATGACCTGGAAATTAGATTACTGTAACATAATATACTTAGGAATGATATTGCTGGCTTTAAAAAGGCTTTTAAAAAATGCAGCTGCCTATTTCACAACACATGCAAGCAGGAGCCTACCACTCCAAAGGCTTCGTAGTGTATAGTATCAGCCCTCATACCCAAAGTCAAGTTCAAGGCTTTGGTTCCAATTTTTAGATTTCTTTATGGAATCAGTCCAAACTACAAGAGAAGCAGCCTCATTCTTCCCTCCTGCATTCCTTTGCAACAATTGGGTCATCACGCACAAGAGTTTAGTGTACATTAAAAACAGATTTGTTGGACAGTAGCCCTGGAAAGAGGAACTCCTGGAATACATCAAATTGTTCACACAAACCTCACTGCCATCAAAATTGAATAGAACACAATCTCAAGCATCAATTTCCAATAATTAACCTGGTCTACATTCAAATGCATCCTCCTCTGGTAGGCTGAGGGGAAAAATGACACCCTAAATTGTTGTTTTTTTAATCCTTGTAAAACCAACTGGTAACAATTATGGTTGAGAAAAATGTCTAGAATTTAGGATTAAGTGAAGAAGCATGAAAGATGCTGCAGTTTCACCAAAACAGTGAATAAGTCTTCCTAAATGCTAAAAATGAAAACATTTGGGCCCAATCGTATCGTATAGTTTTATACACCATTTCTCAAAGCTGATGGTGGCTTTTAAAGGGCAAGCAAACAGGCTATCTCTGGCTGCTGATTCAAACTACATGGTCTTAGGTAGTATCATCCTTCTGGTCAAGGCACAGAGAACAGAGGTAACCATATAACAAACCCCAGAACTATGTTATGCCAGAAATCAGTCAGTGAAGGACTTTCTCTGCCATCTTTCTTGCTCTGGCTTTTAGGTATGCCTTGATTTCTGATACCTAATGTGCCAAGCAAAATTGGCTAAAATGTATTTGCTAGGGACAGCCTTTTTGAAAAGTACCTCCACATTTTTCTATCATCTGTATTTGTCAACACTACTGTATAGTTTCATAGTTTCTAGGGTCGGAAGGGACCTGAGCAGATCATCGAGTCCGACCCCCGTGCCATGGCAAGAAAGAGTACTGGGGTCAAATGACCCCAGCAAGGTGTACATCTAACCTCCTCTTAAACACCCCCAGGGTAGGGGCCAGCACCACTTCTCTTGGAAGCTGGTTCCAGACCCTAGCTGCCCTGACTGTGAAGTCGCGCCTCCTGATAGCTAACCTAAACCTACCCTCTGCCAGCTTGTGACCGTTATTCCTGGTCACTCCTGGCGCTGCTCGGGGGAACAGTGACTCCCCCAGTGCCTGCTGGTCCCCCCTGACTAGTTTATAACAGGCCACTAGATCCCCCGTCAGCCTTCACTTTTGGAGGCTGAACAGGTTCAGGTCCCGCAGCCTGTCCTCGTAGGGCCTACCCTGTTGTCCCCTGATCATACGAGTGGCCCTCCTCTGGACCCTCTCCATGCTGTCAACATCCCTCTTGAAGTGTGTATCCCTGAATGTAGGTTTTTGAATGCTGAAGGAAGGTTAAAGCAAGACCAACAGGCCCAGAGATCTTCAGACTCCCCTTTGGCCACAGGTTCATGTGAACACACACTCTCTTAGCCACAGCAGAAGGGCAAAGGACCTTAATGTCTGCAAGAGTGACACACCATGGGGAGGGAAAACATGAGACCCACAGTTAGGGGCCCTGTAGAAAGGCAGAGAGCAAATCTGGGCAGCGAAAAGGTGAGAGGAGGCACTATGCCTTCATGCCCTTTGGACTCCTGTTTTAGGACCTTTATGAAGGGAGTGGGAGAACTGAAGGTCCATATTTCTCAGGGGAAAACTCACCACCATAACCATAATTCAGGAAAGGTCTCAAATGAGAGGAGGAAGAGCAATAGATGGAGTGGTTTCTGCTTCTAACAAACTCTTTGAAGAGGCAAGAAGTGAAGAATGCCATCCAACCTAAAGCCCCAAATATTATTCAACTACCAACTTACTCATGTGGGGAGGAAGGAGAGTAAAAGAGGCTGTACATCAAGCCATTAACACTGGTCCAGATATATTGGGGTGGGCAAAATGCAGCCCACAGGCTGGATGCGGCCTGCCAGGCCATTCTACCTGGCCTGCAGGGCCCATAATAATTTAGAAAATAAATATTTATCTGCCTCTGGCTGCCTGTCATGAAGCCCTCAATGGCTTGCCAAAACTCAGTAAGCAGCCCTCCACCCGAAATTAGCTCCCGCCCCTGAGATACATGCTCCCAAAGACATAAGCAATCCAGTTGTGCTCCTGGAGTGTAGGATCTTGGTCAGCTCTGAATGTGCCCTGATAATGGGAAGCACATTGACAGCTTGGATAGCAGAAACATCAATACAATTTATAAGTTTCAGGGGTGCAATCAGAGCATTTTCTGATCTTTTACCCCAGGAAGACAAAATTACCTCTCTCACTTTTTAAAAGAGGGATAATCCCTCTGTAAGGCAGAAGGATGAATCAAACTCACTGGCATTTCTCCCCAAAAAGGCACCAAAATTCATCCCAATGAAAGGTCATCTGATGTGAAGAAAAGGAGAAGCAACTTATAGCTCCTGACTAGAACTACTCAAACTAGTCAGAAATACTTAAGCAGGACATTAAGCATGCTTCACAAATCATATAATTCTTCCTAAGAGAAGCTGAAAATCCAGCTGCTTCTTCAGAGCCCTGAACAGAAAATACATTTTCCTTACTTGGGGGCGGTGGGGGTGATTGGAATAAGTCCCAACACCAAATGAAGCTTCTTTGCAGAGGAACAGGATGATAAAGTATACCCAACACCTATCCTCTTTATAATTGCCCTTCAAGTATTTGAAGATGTATCAGATACCTGAAGGGTGATTATAAGGATGATTTAGGGTAGGAGATGGGACTAGATTCAATGGCCTCAAACTGTAGCAGAGGAAATTTAAGTTGGAGGTAGGAAGAACTTTGTGAGTATGAGGGTGGTCTGGCATTGGGACACGCTACCTAGAGAACCTGTGATCCTCGGAGACTGACACAAGCAGACCAAACAGACACTTGGCTAGAATGGCTTAGCCGGGGATGACCCTTCCTTGAGCAGGTGGCTGGACTAGGCTGAACTCATGAAATCCCTTCCAGCCCTACTTTCCTATGATCCTTCAAAGATAAAACCAAAGAAATTGGAGTTTAACAACCAAAATTATTAATGTTCACAGAGAACCTATTTGTTGCCTACAGTGCAGACACAGGTGAAAAAGAAAACTTTTCTAGCCATGTTGATACTGTTGCCAGCCCTGGCCATTTTCAAGGGCCCAGGCCAAGCTGCAGAAGTGTGGCTAAGCAGATGGCCCCAAAGCCTGCTTCTGAGCGGCCACAGAATGAACCTTTGCAGACATGACATCAGCTTGGTCAGCAAAGTAAAAGCAGCAATCAGCACGTCCAGCTAAACCAGTAATGAGATCCAATTAGAGCACAAAGCCTGAAAGGAGACATTATAAGGGAAGATCACACATTAGATAATATAGATCTATCACAACGCAGATTTATCTTAAAATGTTAATAGTAATAATCTGTGTAACCAAATGTAGTCGATGTTGTCTTGCTCTAATAGATATCTTTTTGCCAAGTTTCTAGATCAGTTGTGAAAACAAAGCAGCCTTGTGTACAGAAGACCATAAACTTTGGGAAGAGAAAGACTGGCTGACAGCTAGCAGTCTTCCCTGATGCTGCAGGAAGGTGATAAGGAATCCTTCCTTTCAGAAGTCTAACCTACACGGGAACATAAATCCCAAGTAAGCGACATCTTCCAAATCCACAAGAGGCCTGGTTCAATCCAGTCCCCAAATTAAACAAAGACAGTTGAAAAAAACCAAATTAGATGGCTTATTCTTATGTTCTACAGATGGAAGGCACTGGCTGGAGGGAAATTTGGAGAACTCAGAAATTCAAGAAGACCTGCTGCCTATCTGCATGCCACTCTCCTTCCCCACCTTGATCTCCCCAGCCAGTGTAGGTAAGAACCTATATTGTGCTGTCACAGGATGCCAGGAAACTGTTTGTTTTTGTATTTGGGGACAAAAACTATAAAAGACTGGGCTGTAGACCTGTTTCTTGCTTCTTTTATCAGTAGCCAACTTGCAAGTTTACTTGTCATTCAGGTAACAATACCTAGCTAGGATGATAGGAAAGTAAAGGAAAGGGGAAGATAATTTCTTTTAATGCAATTAGGTACACTTTCTTATATTTCTTCTTTTGTCATGGACAAAAGGAGAGAGGGAAAAACAATACAAGCATTATGGTTTTTTTCCACTTCAGAAGTTATCTTTAGTAATGATATCTTCTACTTTTTTGTACAGGCCCTAGTTCCCTGGAATTTTACCAAAACGGATTCAAAGGCCAACTGTATGGCAAAATACTCATCTTAAGTTGGACATGAAAACTGAAGTATGTCTTTTCAAAATACTGTTCCGGGTTTCTTTAGAATAGCATTTCTTTAATAAGCAAGCTTTATGTGATCTCTTATAAGAGAAGAGGATTTTTCCTACCTTCAAATTGGACTTCTCCAAGGGAACAAGCTCAGTCCACAACTTTTTTTTTCTGTTTCACTTATATCACACTTGAGCAGTTACAGATGGCCACAGAAACCACACAATTCCAGGTGTCATCAAGCTTCGCTGAAGTACCTTAGCAAGGACTGCTACAGGACTTTAATTGAAATAGGCAGAAACAGGGAAAGAGATAAAGGTCTGGTTGGAAGGGAAAGTTAGGAAACAGAAATGCTCTACTGTGACAAGGTGCAATCAAGAAGAGAGTTTGCATCGTACTGCCAACCAACAATGGATCATGAAAAAGTGGTTACAGAGCCACATTGTCCAAGAATGAAAAATTAAGAGTTAACAGTAGAGAAAAAGAATCAATAAAGTAAGACAGAGAACTGAAGGGTGGGTCATTGTGCACTGGACTTGTTTTATCAGAGAAACATTATCTAGGCGCTGAATGAAGAATTCAAGTCCACAGTGAATGAGCTCTATACAAAATGCTTCTATCCATAATAAAATGGAAAGATGCAAAATTATTCTTCAAGCACTGACAAAAGAAGCATTCCAACGAAGACTGTTTCAGGGAGCCACGTTTATAAATGTCACATTTGCAAAACTAGCCTCAAGAAATATTTCCCAACCTTACTGGTAGCGGCACCTCTAACTGCCATTCTGTACCCACTGAGGGCTGAACGGACCCTTGGCAAAGAGGCTGCGCTTACCAGGAGCTGGTTAGGAGTCGTCTTGGAATCGAGTCAGCTGCCTGTCTTCTGCACTGTGCACTCCCCAGACCTGCACTATACTGATACACAATGCCAGAGTCTACGATGCTTAAAAAAGACAAAAATAAAATTCTATAAATAGTAATGCAAGAAAAAAACCCAACTATGCTGCATCGCAGTTATATCTCCCAACGCAACACATACAATGACTGCAAAAGCCAGTAATTGAAAAGTCAAGGCATATACCTTACACTTCACTCAGAGGCACACATTTTACGACAACAAACCTAACCACCCCCAGAACCTTAACTCCACCCCACAGCAATGCCATCCTCCCATGAGACCCTTCCGTAGCTCTCTTGTCATAGGAAATAATCCCCGTTCCTCCTTTTGCCCCAACCACATCTAAAAAGCCCTAGAAAATTAAACATACTCAAGAATTCATTGAAACCCTAGTGCTTGGTGAACAAAGCCAACCAGAATGTCGTGAGCTGAGACTACTACTATGTTTATTCTTTAACAAATCAACCAAGAGTGCACAACATACTGATAGTCTATGAGAAAACGGGCTTGTAATACTATTACTGTGCCATCACTGCAGCAGCCTCTATTCTTTTCTCTTGCTTATTGAAGCTTGTCTTAGATTAACCTTTTAGGCATAGACAGTCTTTTGCCTTCTGTATTTTCATTAGCACAAATGGGTCTACTATATGCTAATACAACACAAGTAATCGGTCAACCCAGGCCTCATGCAGACATTCAGTTTCTCCTAGGAAAGTCACTGCACTCCCAGGAGAAATCACAAGTGTACAGCTATTAAGCCTTTTTCTCCTAAGTAAAAAGAGCCACTCTGGAGAAAACTAATCTGGGAACAATCAAGGTTAAGTCGCTCCCAGGAGAATTTCTCCTGGGAGATTGGATATCTACATGTTGTGGCTTCTCTCAGAAGAAAACGCAGTCTCTCTAGCATCCCTTCTCACCCCACCCCACCCCCACCTGAAGACAGTGTGTTGCTTCCTGG
The DNA here is from genome assembly GCF_052110815.1 of Crocodylus siamensis. NCBI lineage: Eukaryota > Metazoa > Chordata > Crocodylia > Crocodylidae > Crocodylus > Crocodylus siamensis. The sequence continues at coordinate 426,602,661 of NC_143395.1, read as the reverse complement.
ACTCCAGCAGGGAACAGAATATGTTTCCTTTTCAATCTCCACATTGTGCTACAGGGAACCACAGACTGACCGTGGGCAGCCCAAGTCAGCCAATCAGGGCTGCCTATGCACTGCTGCCATCTGTTGCCAAGCAGACTGAGGGAGGGAGCCTGCAGAACTAACAAAGATATGTGCCTAAGGCTCTCCCCACCCACCCCCAGCTGCAAGCTTTCCAAAAGTCAGGGCTTTCACATTCAAATGTCCATACACACTACTCTGGGTAAGTTTCTCTACTAGGAGAACAAACCTGGGGAATTCACCCAGATTATGTGAAACATGGTGCCCATGGGTATTATGGCACCCCCAAGGTTTATTCAGGTACCCACACACATTTTCACGATCAGTAAAAATCATTATTCCACCAAAAAATGCTGTCATTGCCGACTGAACTCAGAACAGCAACACTTCAAAAATTTTTTCACAGGCTGTATGCAACGGCCACCAAAATGAGACTGAGTCAGTGATGGAGTGGCACTTACTACTCCCTCCCCAAATGAAACCATGCCCATGCACATTTCCAGGATTCTAAATTCTAAACTTTAATATTCATATTGGTGCCTGCTGCTTTTTCTTTTAAATTCAAATGTGCCCTTGGGCACATAAACGTTGGGAACCCTTGTATTATAGCTTTCACTGGTATCTTATTTTTGACCTTTTAAAAAAACTCATCTACCTCACTTCTCCAGACTTTCTCCAAGAATTCTGATGACTGGTTGTATCTAAGCACTTCAAGTACTTCTTCCTCATATGATCCTTATATTATCCATTTTTACTCAGCAGAGACAAGGATTCAGATTACATAGCAACATATAATGCCATGTAATCTGAATCCCTGAATAGATCCATGTCTGAGCTAAGAATTAAACCCAGATCTATGGTCTTAGTTAGATCAGTTTTAGATGAGTCTTTAATCACAAAACTATCATCTCCTTCTTCACCCTGTCATTGCTTATTAAATCTAATGTATGCTGCAAGTCCTTTGGGATATGGTAGTTTGTGTTTTTTCCTGGTTTGGGTTTTTTTTGCACCACCAAACATATACGAAGTATGTCATAAAGATATCACATGGTCAATCCTGAAAGAGATTTCACTATGAGTTTGGATGAGACTCTCATGGTCGTTTAACTTGGCATGGGTACAGCTTCTATACTGCACCAAGAATGTGTGCATTATGTACGCAGACTGTATAGATGTCAACAGTTTAGTGATGGCAGAACATACAAAGCTGGGAGAGGGAAAAGGGTACTGAGGTTGGCACTACTAAGGAAGCAATGTGGGTGAAGTGATAAGAAATGGAGAAAGGACGAGATAAATGGGGGTAGAGTCTTCAGGACTTTGAATGTCAAAGTAAAAAGCTTGACTTTAGCTATAGCTTTCAAGGTATAATCCATGGAAGAATTCACAAAAGGGATACTGCAGTCCTTCTGACAGACAAGAAAGATACAATTTTGCCACAAAAATATGGACAGAGCGAGTAGAGGACGGCTAGCTGCAGGTATCAGAGGGAGTGACAAGGAAGGGAGTGCAGTAATGAAGGCAACAGATCTTTAAGGCAGGGAGAAGCCGTTTATCTGCTAAGATCAGAAAAATAGAAAGATTTTTAACATGTTATTGGGGTAGAAGTGGCCAGAGTTGATTATTACTTGGATTAAAAAAACCCAGAAAATGAATTAACCCAAGACAGTGGGCAACAAGGGGTTCAGGTTACAGGAAATGGATGGCCAAAAATTTATGAAGAAATAGTAGTTCCCATGTCTTCTTTATTGAAGAGCAAGGCTTCAAAATTAAATGTCACATATAGGAGAGTGAAAGCAAGGAGATGTGTACAAGGTGGAGAAATATATTTGGAAATCGTTGTCACGGAGTGGGGCCTGCAAGCGGCCATGAGCTCGCTAGCACCCCCTGCCGTGTCAATTAAGGTGATCCAGCATCCTCAACTCACCTGCCACGTCTTTGCTGTTATGAAGTTCAGTATGGAAGGCTGCCTGCTTTCACCTTAGACACCGCACTAGTGTTACCTCCGTTCCCCATGGGGTGCTCCAACACCCCAATGCGTGCCTCCTACCTCCCCTTCAGCACGCCCCAAGCCTCGCAGATGTCCCTGGATGTTATTAGGTTCCTTGCCCTCTAGCGCCCTCTCTGGCGCCCCTGGGCTCGTCACGTCCTGGTGCCCCTCTCTGGCACCCTAGAGCTTGCTACACACCTGGCGCCCCTGGGCTTGTCATGCCCTGACGCCCCTCTCAGGTATTCCTAGACTTATTACACGCCTGGCACCCATGGGCTGCTCGTGCAACTTGCGCCCCTCTTACCGGCGCCTCTGGGCCGGTCACATACCTGGTGCCCCTTTACCGGCGCCTCTGGGCTGGTCCTGCAACCTGCACCCCTTTACCGGTGCCCTTTGGGCTTGCCACGTAACCCGTGCCCCTTTACCGGCGCCTCTGGGCTAGTCACGCAGCCAGTGCCCCTCTATTGGGGTCCCTGGGCTTGCCTCACCCAGGCAACTCCCCACCAGGGCCTGTCTGGTGCTCTCCATGCTCCTTGCCCTCTCTGGGGCCTATACCGCGCTGCCCGCGCTCCTTGCCTGCTCTGGGGGCTTCTCGTGGTTGGGGCTCAGGCGGTCTTAGCCTTACCTGGCCCCCAGACCCGCCTTCTCGGGCCTAGCTTGCGCACTTCCCGCGCTTGGGGCTCAGGTGGCCCGTAGCCGTGCCTGGCCCCTGACCCTTCTTCTGGGTTGTATACCCCGCTGGGCAGAATACTGCCCCCTTACGGGGCCTATGTCGCACTTCTCACGCTTGTGCTGCGCTTCCTCGCCCCCTCTGGGGCCTGTGCCGCGCTTCCCACCCCCTCTGGGGCCTGTGCCGCGCTTCCCACCCCCTCTGGGGCCTGTGCCGTGCTTCCCACCCCCTCTGGGGCCTGTGCCGCGCTTCCCACCCCCTCTGGAGCCTGTGCGCCCTTTCGCGATCACGCCCCTTCTGGGGTCTTGCTCGCGCGGTTCCCGTGCTGCATGCCCTCTCGGGCTGGGGCTACAACCCCCACACACCTAGTGCCTCACCGGCGCTCTCCCGCCACGTCCAACTGCGGCGCCAAACGCCGTGCCCACCTGGCACCGCTCAACTGTGCCCCTGCTGGGCACCGGGAACCCCCAAGCTACTGGGGAGTAGCCCATGAGGCGTCCTCTCACCCCTACAGCCTCACCCGGTCCTCCGGTATAACAATAACTCATCCACGAGCCAAACGGCTGCAACATAAACAACAAGGAGCCTCCAGGCTCATGGCAGAAACTTCAAGCCACCCCGGCTCCCAACCATACCTCCCTTAGGGTTTGCACTCTCCCGCATCATTGCAGCCGGTCAGCGTGTTCAGGCTGCAACCCTCGACTCGGCCTGCTCAGCTCTCCCACAGAGCTCGAGCTCCTGCTCCTGCGGCTGCCAGAAAGGAACTGCTCGCTAGGCTCTGGCCTGGGCTGTTTATAAAGGCCCAGCCCTGCCCCTTCTGGCCACATGACCTGCCTGGTTGCCCCAGCAACCGGCACCTGAGCTGCCCTGCTGATTGGCAGTTCTCCTTAATTTCTCTCCAGGCACGGGGCACCCTAGTGCCCCCGTGACAATCACCACCATCGAATCAATGGCTAAATTTCTTCAAGTCTAAGAAGTAACCTAAAAAGAAGAGCCAGCCAAAGAATCCTCTAAGACTTCTCCAAGATAGAGGAAGTAAGTAGAGGAGTAACTGGAGCAACAGTAGGAGAATTCACCATACATGATTTCTATCACAGTAATACCTGAAGTGACTCACTGAGTTTGGGGCTCCCTCATACTGTGCTGTCCAAATACAGATTATGAGACAAGTCCAGATAAGCTTAGGAAGAGAAGCCAGAGGGAAGTGAAACAAAAGCCAAGGGAGGGAAGGATGTTAAACCCAAGGAAGTGTGCAACAGTATCTCTGGCAAAAATGTCAAAGGTTATGAGTATGGAACAAAGACAGAAGAAGTTACTACAGCACTTGTAGGTAGTTCAAGGAGTGCAGCGTTGGAAAGGATGAATAGGGAATGGGGTAGGATTTTTATTAATTTTATTTTTTAGAGGACAGGAACATGTTCATTCTGATGACAAAGAGCTGGAAGTTATGGATTATGGATGAAGAAAGGGCAGGGTTTAAATCTGGCCAAAAAGCTATCATCCATGCATACCTACCATACATAAATGCACAACAAGTTAAAAACAGCAACAGGACCACTCATCTATCCTCTACAAATCATAATGTTTACTTGAAAACTGAACATCTGGATGGAAGCATAATAGTATCATCATTAGGAAGTACTTTCAGCTTTGATTTCTCCTGTGGGGTCCACTTTGGTCTATAGAAGATGACTGCCTCCAAAGAAAGCTGACTGCTAAAAAGGCAGGGCTAGTTCCATGCCACACAGAGCATCACAAGGATTGACATTTGAAGTCAAAAGACCCGTTACAAGAAACAAGCTTACTATCTGTTCAGCTCTCCTCAGTTTATAAGGCCTTTTTACATTTTCAGAAGAATATCTCCTTATATATAGGCACTATTTGGTATTTCTAGTTAAGAAACTTATATGGACATGAAGGAGCTCAACACTCGTACATGTCACTGTGGAAAGCAGAAAATAAGTGGAACATTTAGGAGACACTCAGCAAGGACAGCCTGGATTATCATCCAGAAATCCTTCAATATTATAACTTGATAGTACTTGTGCAAATCCTTTAAAAGATGGAGACTGAGCTTGCTCATTTAGAGAAGATATGCATGTATTTTTAAGGTTGCACTGTAAATTAAAGTTGAAAATAATATTACTTAGTATTGATTTAGCGTACCACTATATTTTCTGTCTAGCTTTTTGTGGTCTGATTTGCAGAAGTGATGAATACTCACAACTCTCACTAAAATCACTGAGATCTGTGTGTGATAAGCACCTCTGAAACACAGGTCCAAACAATCTGTTGGGACTGAGACTATTTACAATGAAAACAATCTAGGTATTAAGGAAGACAAATGCTGAGATCCATGGAAAAGGACAGCATATATAATCTTTTCTAAATAACAAGTCTGAACATAATGAAAATGTAACTTACCATTTTCAACATGAGCAAGTCTGTGCATGAGAGGTAGCCATACAAGGCACTGAGGAGGTGGATCAGCCATCAATGTGTCTAAAAACATGTTTAGCATTATCTTTTTCTGTAAAAGAAACAAAAGCATGACTCTATTAATGATAGAGAACAACTCTTTAAAAAAAAAAAGTCATTCAGTATTTTTTTTAGTGAGTGCCATTAGTATATGTTCACTGTTGTAGAGAACAAACGATCACATGCCTTGCCCAATGAATTTTCAGTCTAAAATAGACAGTACATCACAAACAAGATGAGGACCTCCTGGGGCTGCAGTGGTGGCAATCTGGCGTGTGGAGCCTGGCTGGCAGCTGGAGCATGGCTCTGGCCAGCCAGGCTCCAGTTTCAGGTGGTGCACGCTGCTGCCATGCTGCTGCCACATGTGCCACCCCACTTTTTTCAGGCATGGGATTTTTTAACACCAGGATCTCCCAGTGTCAAAAGCCTGCCACGCTGCAAATCAGAAGTGCATGGCATGTATTGTCTATGGTGCCACAGCTGGGTCTGCATACTGCATGTGCACGCTCGGCTGGATGCACCCTGCAAGTTACAGCAGAAAGTCTTCGAAAAGAGCGTGTTTTAAGGGGGTATTTGAGTCCGAATAAAGATGGTTGCTTAGAACTAAAGAGAGGTAATCCAAACACAATCAGGCAGCGCCAGAAGAGAGAGACAAGGAAAGGGATAATTGAAAGAACTCTTCAAGCAGGAGACAGAAGACAAAGTTAAGAGAAAATGGGGCAGGGCAGAATTGTGCTAAGATCTGAAGAACTGGAGAACAACGCTGAAGATTTGGGGAAGAAGGTGAGTAACATGGCATTTCAAGAGAAAACAGTCTGTCCGAGGCCCTGCTGTTTTGTAGATAGTCTTGAACTCAAACAAAGGAGAAAGAATGAAAGAGAAATGATGAAAATACTTTCTAATGGAGACAACAGGCTGGAACAAGGGCTAAGAAACCTGTATAACGGGAACATGTACTTCGGGCTTCCGGAATGGGGGAAGCGGGGAGGTTGGGGGAAAGCAAACAAACAGAAAAACCCAAAACATGGGAAACAAGAAGCCGCTCGTGCCCAGCCACTCCCTCATTTTTCAGTGAAAGCCAAATTCCCTGCTCTCAGACAGGCGACTCAAGAAGGAAAACCAAGAAAAGTACAGATCCCTTACTGAATGCAGACAGCAATCTAACACTAGATGATGAAGAAGGCTGAAATACTGAATAAAGTATTCACCTCTACCATGAGTTCTGAGGTATTTAATGTCATTTTTACTTCAGACTTCACAAATAATGTCAGCTAGCTGCCAGCGAACACCAAAAGTCCTTCAAGCGCTTGTCCAAGTGGAACTCGCTGGGAAACCCCAATCCTAATGCAGAGCAAAGGACTACCCTTCCTTAAGAGGGAAGGGAAGCAGATGTCCCCATCAGTGCATAAGGCTTTGTAAAGTTGTGAAAGGAACTCCATGTTGCTGCCCTGGATATCAATGATAGGAACATTTTTAACACAATCTACAGTATGTGAACAGGCCTGGGTTAAATGTGCCATAAATACTGCCAGATATTTGTGTCTTAGATAAATGATGGCAAAGTACAACACAAGTAGAAATCTACTTAGAATATCCTTAGGAACCGCACCACCCTTCGCTCTCATTCTTAGTCTCATATTCTCTTATTGTCTCAACAAATGAAACAGTTTAAGAGATTGTCTTAAGGGCTTTTCCCTTTTCAGATAAAAGGCAAAGCCCTTCCTGCTATCTGGTATATTAACTGAATCTCTAAAAACAGCTTGTGATTTGGAAAAGTCTGTTTTACATGGAGCTCTGAAACTACCCAAGGTACAAGTTTGGGGTACAATCTGAGCAAAAATGTATCGTGAAAGAACACTGTACACAAAGGGTCTTTTGGGGGGCTCCCAATTCCCCCACCCTCACAGCTGATGCTATTGGTGGCAAGGAAGGAATCCTTCACAGAAACATGGACAAATGAGAGGAGGCCAAAGGTTCACACTGAGGGCTTACCAGAGGTGTGAACCCTAGCCTAAGAGACCTTGCAGCACCAACGTGTGGAAAAGATGGTGTGTGCTTTTCTGTTCTTCAGTTTATCATTGATAAGCCCTCACCTTCACAGGTTCATAGTAGTTAGGGGTCAGAAGGGACCTAAATAGATCATCTAGTCTAATTCCCCGCCACCGGCCACAGCACATGCTGGGATCACACGACCCCAAACAGGTGTTCGTCCAACCTCTTTCTGAATTTACCCAAGGTAGGAGCGAGGACCATTTCCCTGGGAAGTTGATTCCAGATCCCAGCTCACCCTAACAGTGAAATAGTGCCTCCTAATCTCTAACCTGAACCTATTCTCTAGCACCTTCTGGCCATCATTCCTCATCACCCCAGGTGCTGCTGGGGGGAATAGGATCCTTCCTATTTGCTGCTGATCTCCCCTAACGAGTTTGTAGCAGCCACCAAATCCCCCCTCAGCCTCCACTTGCTGAGGCTCAACAGGTTCAGGTCCCTCAGCCTCTCCTCATAGGGCCTGCCCTGTTGCCCTCCAACCAAGCGGGTGGCCCTCCTCTGAACCCTCTCAAGGCAGGCCACATCCTTCTTAAAATGCAGTGCCCAGTACTGGATGCAGTACTCCAATTGAGGCCCAACCAATGTCACGTAGAGGGGGAGCATCACCTCTCTGGAGCGGCTTGTGATGCATCTTTGGATGCACGACAAGGTGCGGTTGGCTTTGCTGGCTGCAGTCTGACATTGGCGGCTCATGTTCATCTTGGAGTCAATAATGACTCCAGGATCCCCTTCCGCCTCTGTGCTCACAAGGGGGGAACTCTCCAGCCTGTATGTATGCTATGGATTCCTTCTCCCCAGGTGCAGCACCCTGTATTTGTCTACACTGAATCCCATCCTATTACCATCTGCCCACTTCTGTAGTCTGTCTAAATCTAATTGCATCCTCTCTCTCCCTTTGAGCGTGCCTACCTCTCCCCACAGCTTGGTGTCATCGGCAAACTTGGACAATGTGTTTTCCACCCCCTTGTCCAAGTTGCTGATGAAGATTTTGAACAGTGTTGGCCCCAGGGCCGAGCCCTGGGGGACCCCACTGTTCACATCCTGCCAGGTTGAAAATGACCCGTCCACCCCCGCTCTCTGGGTGCACCCCATCAGCCAATTTTTGACCCATCCAGCTGTGTAGGTATTAATGCCACAGTTGCTCAATTTATTAATGAGAATGGGGTGAGAGTCAGTGTCAAAGGCCTTCTTAAATTCCAGAAGAACTACGTCCATGGCAACACCATCATCCAGGGATAATAGAATCACTGAGTGGGAAGGGACCTAGACAGATCATCTAGTCCGACCCGCTGCCATGGGCAGGAAGGAGCACTGGGGGCGGCAGGGGTCATAAGACCCCAGCCAGGTGCCTGTCCAGGCTCCTCTTGAAGATCTCCAGGGAAGGTGAGAGTACCACCTCTCTGGGAGCCTATTCCAGGCTCTGGCCACCCTTACCGTGAAGTAGTTCTTCCTAATATCTAACCTAAACCTCTCCTCCCTCAGCTTGTGGCCATTGTTCCTGGTGACTCCAAGGGGGGCCCTGGGGAACAGACTTTCCCCGAGTCCCTGCTGCTGGCCCCCGATAAGGTTGTAGCAGCCACAAGATCCCCCCTCAGTCTCCTCTTGCGCAGACTGAAGAGATTTGGGTCCATCAGCCTCTCCTCATAGGGCTGGCCACGGAGGCCCCCAACCATACGAGTGGCCTCCTCTGGACCCTCTCCAGGTTCCCCACGTCCCTCTTGAAGTGCGGCGCCCAGGACTGGACACAAGACTCCAGCTGCGGCCTGACCAGCACCACATAGAGGGGGAGCAAGACCTCTCGGGACCTGTCAGTGATGCCCCTGTTGATGCAGGACAGGGTGCGGTTGGCTCTGCCTATTGCTTTGTCACATTGGCAACTCGTGTTCATCCTGGAGTCAATCCTGACTCCAAGATCCCTCTCTGCCTCTGTGCTGCCGAGAGGAGCAGCCCCTAACCTATAACCCTAATGCTGGTTCCCCCTCCCCAGGTGCAGCACCCTGCACTTGTCCTTGTTGAACCGCAGCCTGTTCAGATCCGCCCACTTCTCCAACCTATCCAGGTCTGCCTGGATGTGGTCCCTGCCTGCCGGGGTATTCACTTTACCCCACAGCTCGGTGTCATCAGTGAACTTGGACAGGGTGCTCTCCACACCCTCGTCCAGGTTGCTAATGAAGATGTTGAATAGCACCGGCCCAAGGACCGAGTCCTGGGGGACTCTGCTGCCCACACCCCCCCAGGTCGACATCGACCTGTCCACCACCACCCTCTGGAGGAGGACTGGAAGAGGGCCAATGTGGTCCCTATCTTCAAAAAGGGAAAAAAAGAGGACCCGGGAAATTACAGGCCAGTTAGTCTGACCTCAATCCCGGGTAAGCTCTTTGAAAAAATTCTCCTGGCACACATCCAGGAGGGCCTTGCGGGGGAATGCATGCTCAGGGGCAACCAACATGGGTTCATCAGTGGCAGGTCTTGTCAGACCAACCTGGTGGCCTTTTACGATCAGGTCACCAAATCATTAGACGCAGGGGTTGCTGTGGATGTAGTCTTTCTGGACTTCCGGAAGGCTTTCGACACTGTCTCTCACCCTGTCCTCATCAAAAAGCTGGGAGACTGTGGTGTCGATGCCCACACAGTCAAATGGGTCGCTAACTGGTTGGAGGGCCGCACCCAGAGGGTGGTAGTGGATGGGTTCTTCTCGACCTGGAAGGACGTGGGCAGTGGGGTTCCGCAGGGCTCGGTCCTCGGGCCCGCACTATTCAACATCTTCATCAGTGACTTGGATGACGGGGTAGAAAGCACCCTGTTCAAGTTTGCTGATGACACTAAGATGTGGGGGGATGTGGGTGCACTAGAAGGGTGCAATAGGCTACAAGCTGACCTTGACAGGTTGCAACGGTGGGCGGATGAGAATAGGATGGGGTTTAACACTGATAAGTGCAAGGTGTTGCACATGGGGAGGAAGAACCGGCACCACACTTACAGGTTGGGGAACTCCCCTCTTGCCAGCACGGAGACGGAAAAGGATCTTGGAGTCGTCATTGACTGCACGATGAACATGGGCCGGCAGTGTGGGGAGGCAGTCAAGAAGGCCAACCGTACCCTGTCATGCATCCACAGATGCATCTCGAGCAGGTCCAGGGAGGTGATCCTCCCCCTCTATGCGGCACTGGGCAGGCCGCAGCTGGAGTACTGCGTCCAGTTCTGGGCGCCACACTTCAAGAGGGACGTGGACAACATGGAAAGAGTTCAGAGGAGGCCACTCGTATGATCAGGGGTCAGCAGGGCAGGCCTTATGAGGAGAGGCTACGGGACCTGAACCTGTTTAGCCTCCACAAGAGAAGGTTAAGGGGGGACCTTGTGGCCTGCTACAAACTGGTCAGGGGGGATCAGCAGGTATTGGGGGAGTCCCTGTTCCCCCGTGCGCTGCCAGGAGTGACCAGGAATAACGGTCACAAACTGGCGGAGGGTAAGTTTAGATTAGATATTAGGAGGCGCTACTTCACAGTCAGGGCGGCTAGGGCCTGGAACCAGCTTCCAGGGGAAGTGGTGCAGGCTCCTAGCCTGGGGATTTTTAAAAGGAAGTTAGATGAGCACCTTGCCGGGGTCATCTGACCCCGGTGCTCTTTCCTGCTAAGGCAGGGGGTCGGACTAGATGATCTACCTAGGTCCCTTCCGACTCTAGCTACTATGAAACTATGAAACTATGGGTGCGCCCCTGGAGCCAGTTTGCCACCCATGTGACCATGCATTCGTCCATGCCGCAGTCCCTCAGCTTGCCCACAAGCACTGGGTGGGACACTGTGTTGAAGGCCTTCGGGAAGTCCAAGAAGATGATCATCGACTTCCTCCTTCTCATCTAAGCTCTTTGTTACCTGGTCATAGAAAGAGACCAGGTTGGTCAGGCAGGATCGGCCTGGCACGAACCCATGCTGGTTACCCCTCAACATCACTTCCCCTGCAGGGCTCTCACAAATGTGCCCCTTGATCATTTTTTCAAAGACCTTCCCCAAAACAGAAGTGAGGCTGACTGGCCTGTAGTTGCTAGGCTCTTTCTTCCTCCCCTTCTTGAAAATAGGGACACTGGCCCTTTTCCAGTCCTCAGGGACTTGGCCCGAGCACCAGGAGTCCTCGAACAGCTATGCCAATGGCTCCGCAATGATACCAGCCAATTCCCTCAGCACCCGTTAACTAGGTCTGAACTAACAGTCGGGGGACTTGCATCCTTCCTGGGCCTCTCTACGCTGTCACCCGAGAGCACCCCATTGTCAGCAGACGGGAACACGGAGGCAAAGAACTTGTTGAAGAGTTCTGCCTTCTCTCGCGCCTCCGTCACAACTCCCCTGCCCTGCCTCGTAGGGGTCCAATGTTACCCCGAGACTTCTTGCTACCTGTATACTTGAAGAAGGACTTTTTGTTATCCTTAATCCCAGAAGCTCATCTAAGCTCCAGTGCTGCTTTAGCCTTCCTTACACCAAATCCCCACAAGCTCGGGTCAGGGAGGTGTACTCCTCCTTTGTCCCTGCCCCCTGCTTCCACCGCCAGTACACTTTTTAACCTGGCCACTTAGTTACCTGATCATAAAAGACCATCAGGTTGTTCTGGCAGGAGCTGCCTTTGATGAACCCATGTTGATTTCCCCTGGGCATGATCTCCCCTGCAGGCCCCGCACAGATGTGATCCTTGATAATTTTTTCAATGATTTTCCCCAAGACCAATGTGAGGCTTATGGGCCTGTAGTTTCCTGCGTCCTCCATTCTCCCTTTCTTATAAATGGGGACCACATTAGCTAGTCTCCAATCTCCGGGCACCTGGCCCCTGGACCATGATCACTCATACAGCTGAGCCAAGGGCACAGCAATGACCCCCATCAGCTCCCTCAACACCTGTGGGTGGAGGGCATCAGGGCCCGCAGATTTAAAAACATCCAGCCCTTCCAGAAGATCCCTAACTGCTTCTGTGCAGACCCAAGACCTGGCAGTGCTATTCCCAAGACTGCCCCTACCTGTGGTGGGAGAGCTGTCCTGGTCCCTGTCCAAGAAGACAGAGGCAAAGTACTTGTTAAAAATGTCGGCTTTCTCATACGGCGTAGCCACAAGGTTATCATTTGAGTCTAGTAGGAGCCCTACATCACCTGGTGGCCTCTTCTTACTCCCAATGTATTTGAAGAATGACTTTTTGTTGTCCTTAATCCTGGTCACTAGCCTGAGCTCCACCCCCGCCTTGGCCTTCCTAATGGCCCTCCTACACTCACGGGCCCCTCCCTTCCACCGGGTGAACATCCTCCTTCTGGCCCTCAGGCATTCTCAAATGCCTCTGCTGAGCCATGGGGGTTTCAGAGCACTCTTACCCCCCTTCTTTCTCTTGGGGACTGTCACACTCTGAGCCTGGAGGATTGTCCCCTTAAGGTACGACCATTCCTCGTGGATTCCCAGTGATTATCCAGTCCCTTAGATATAGGAAATTATTTAGCAAGCACTGATGAGACTTTAAAAAATAATTTTGTTGTCTGGAGGCTGAAGAGTAGCACTCTACACTGATAACTGTTCAGGATGATAACAAATCTCAGAAATCTTGTGTTCCCCATGTGTCTGGGAAAATACCTGTTTTTCAAGTCAACAGCTACAATCCAATTTTCTTTGCCTAGCAAAGGAACTGAAGACACAACAACTATTCTGAACATTAAACGGTGAAAGAAGGAAGCGAACTGTCTGACATCGAAAGCGCCCTGCAGTCCATCTTTCTTTATAGAGGTAAGGTAGTAACTGAAAGTAAAACCTTTCCTTCTGTGTTGGGACAGTAACCATCTGCACTGGTACAGGGAAGGCAGTCTGGGACTTTGAGACGAAGCAAAGCATATCCATAAAAATAATTCAGTAGCCGTTTGCCTGCTGTTTTAATACTGAAAATATGGGGAAGGCAAGCTTGGGATAACTGACAGTGACCTTCAGTCAACCCTAAATACCAAGGTGGGCCTGCATATCTTTAGTTATATCAATTTAATTATTTTGATTTTTTTTTTAAATCACATTTTAAGCAAACTGATTAAAGTGGTATACAAGTAGTATAAAAACCTCAAGTCCAGACCTTAACTCAGTTAATTGACAATCAGTTCACTGAAGTTAACGCACGTCAGTTAATTCTGAAGAGAGAAGTAAAATATCCTTCCTTTATGTTTTAAAGCAGAGGTGCTCAACCTCCAGCCCATAAGCCAGATACGCCCCACAGAGCTGTATCATCTCACCCACAGGGCTTCCCCTGAGCCCAGAAATTTGATGGCAGGGGAACAGTGGCACTACTCCCATGCTACCAAACTTCAGACCTGAAGGCAGCCTCGGGCCCAGCATGCTAGATTGGGTGCCTGAGTCCAGTGTGCAGTGATGGGCAGCAGTAGCACTGGGCCCCAGGGCCCAATCCCAGTGTGCGGGGGTGACGGGGTAGTGCCAGGCTCCCAGGGCCCAATCCTGGTAAGTGAGGGTGGGAGGTGATGCTGCCAGGGCCCAATCCTGGTACATGGGACTCTATCCAGTCTGCAGTTCAGCCCCATGCCACTCATCCAGCCCATGGGGCCAAAAGTTTGAACACCATTGCTTTAAAGTAACAGTTGGTTTCCCTCTCCCTTCTTTCCCCCCTAAAAAGTCTCTGATCAAAGTACACAAAAAGTAATTTCCTTTGCAAGTAGCGAATTTAAATCATGCACTAAAGTTGTGCCAATTCCTTGTATTGTCTAAAGGGTTGGCCCTTCCTTTTAATTACTTGAGTCCACTTAAAACTTTTTTAGTACACACAGTATACCACCCTAAAAAGAACACACATGCAAGCTATAATAGTACCTCTTTCTGAAATCCACTGATTTCCTGTATTTCAACATGCAATATAAAAGTGACATTTTGTTATCTTACTTGTTGTGGGAAACACGTCCGTACAGAATGCTCTGTGTATCCAAAAGAAGGCCCTTCAAACACTGCTGTAGGAAGTTTTAAAACTTCTCGCAAAAACTGATCAAACTTGGTAAATATCATCAATCCATTGGAATCCGATATTTGGGAGAAAACATCTACAAGAAGAACAAAATGAAAGTAAAATCTTTAGAGTAAATACAAGCTTACTGAAAAACGTTACTTTTTCAACACACTTTTAGTTCCACTGTCTTTCTACAATGGACATACATTTATGCTATTTGTTTGCAAGATAAAATATACAGTGACAATTTGTGGACTTTATATATCGTCCAGTCACTTCCCCCTACATTCTTATACAAAAGCTGTTTCCAGTGTACTGAAAACCTTAAAAACTTAACCTGCTAACGGCAAAAAGGCAGAAGCCAGAAGGTATTATAAAAAGAATTAAGTAAAAATAACTACACTTCAACATTTGCTTCCTCAAAAGTAAACTATTCAAAATATTTTGAAAATAACACTTGAAAACGACTTGGGGATGACTGGAATTGCTTGAGGCTGAAGTACACACCCTCACACTAGGGAGGTGGATTAAGAGGCCCTTTATTTGAGGTCCATTAGGAAAGACAAAGAAATGCAAAGGAACTTCTTAGCCATACAAGGAGCATCTTCAGTAGGAAGAAAGAGGTTCAGGTAAACTCTAGGCTCCCTCAGTTCGTAACTCAAAGTGCTAGATGCAAAGTGCTTTGTCTTAACTAGGCTTCTACCAAGGGTAAGCTCATGACACTTAATAACACACCCTTTTTTCCATAATGAAATGAGAACCACAATCAAGCTCTGTAAGGTCATGGAAAGTCAAGCAGTGCAAGTTAGGAAAAGGTAGAAACACCTGACGGTCCCTAGAAGTCCTGAACCACCAAAGGCAGATTTCATCCCTGAATTAAACCAGGGAAATCTCACATCTCTCTCTCAGTAGGAAGCCTGCTTCTCTGCCTGCAGCCCCCCATAATGTGATTTTTCCAGGCTTATGCCCCAAGCTTTGCTTTCACATTCATGAAGCCATGATTTAGGACAGTGGTGCTTAACTCTCCAACACGGGGCCGGGGGGGGCAGTCCATAGCCCAGATCCCACAGTCAGGGTCAATCTGCAGGTCTGATCCACCCACAGAACGACCCTGCAGGGCTGTGTCATCTTGCCTGTCCAGTGTCCTACAGGTGGCAGGGGAGAAGTAGCAGCCTTAATTTGCAGAAGCAATGGCAATAAAGGCCCCCAGCCACTGCCAGATTTCTGGCCCTGTGGGAAACCCTGTGATCCAGATGACATGGTCCATAAACTAGACTGAGCCTGCGGGCCTGAGGCTGAACACCACCGCTAAGGACTCTGTACTTGGAACTGAGAAACTTCACAGGAGGCTATGAAAAGGACAAACTAAGAAGGTGCAGCTTTGATGCAAGGAAACTTATGATGCAAGGTGCAATTTATGATGCAAGGAAAAGTAAGGGATAAATGGGAGAGCTTGGTCAGGGCAGGAACTAAACTGAAGAATTATATACATGGTCCAAATTTGCATGGTCTGATTTGCGTTTTCAATTGAACAGTGAGGTAAATTGGACAGGGAAATCTGTAAGGCAGTAACAATTATCTGGTATATAAGAACAAAGTAGCATCAAGATATGAAGGAGACCAATGCCCGTGGGACCAAATGAGTTTTATGCCTCTGCCTTAAAATATTTAAAAATTAGCAGCCTAACATAGCCGTATTACCTTTCTTCAAGATAAATAATGCTCAGTCTGACAGATGAGCTGTTCTGGACATTAGGGACAGGTGCTTTTAGCCTCATTTTTTTACTGACTGTCCATAAATTTATGGACAGTTAGCAACTGTGCTCCAGGGAGCCCACAGCCTGGGCAGAGGATTGGGGGGAACAAAGGTGTGATGTTGCACTGCACCAAAGGGAGGGGAGTGATCATCTAGTTTCTTCTATTTTATCTATGATTCAATCAAAAAGAGTAAATTACGCCTTTAAAATAAAGCAGGGAAACCAGCAACTACAGAAATAAAAAAAGACAGCTCGTGCAACTTAAACCAGTTCCTGGAAGCTGGTTCCAGGCCCTAGCCACCCTGACTGTGAAGTAGCGCCTCCTAATATCTAATCTAAACTTACCCTCCGCCAGTTTGTGACCGTTATTCCTGGTCACTCCTGGCAGCGCACGGGGGAACAGGGACTCCCCCAATACCTGCTGATCCCCCCTGACCAGTTTGTAGCAGGCCACAAGGTCCCCCCTTAGCCTTCTCTTGTGGAGGCTAAACAGGTTCAGGTCCCGTAGCCTCTCCTCATAAGGCCTGCCCTGCTGACCCCTGATCATACGAGTGGCCCTCCTCTGAACTCTTTCCATATTGTCCACGTCCCTCTTGAAGTGTGGCGCCCAGAACTGGACGCAGTACTCCAGCTGCGGCCTGACCAGTGCCGCATAGAGGGGGAGGATCACCTCCCTGGACCTGCTCGAGATGCATCTGTGGATCTACATGACAGCACTCAGATGATCATTACAGACTGCGCTGACAGTTACCTTATAGGTAAAGATGCCTGGCATTTCCCATGCAACCTGCTTTTCAGCTACTCATAACTGCACCCCAAGCATTAACTATTCAACTTCAAGCTTTCTATGCCGGGCACCTGCTTCAGGCCTTTTTTTTTTTTTTTTTTTTTTTGAGGGGGAGGGGCAGGGGAGGGAGTGATATGAGTTTCTTCTTAAACAGTTCAGGCATTTTTTTGGAACCAGGTTACAAGGGAACTACAAACCAGTTAGCCTCACATCAGTACCCAGGAAGTTACTGCAACATATCTTAAGGAAAACCACTTGCAGGCATCTGGAAGAGGAAAAGCTGATCACAAGTGTAGACAGCTGGCATGAATGTATAAATGGGTGTAACCTCAAAACAGTGTCTACCCCACTGGGTTACCTTTGGCCTGTACATTGTGCTTTTCCAGGATGATGGAACATCCTCCACTATAAGACAACAAAAAGTAGGGGAATGAAGGCCTCGCTGGAAACATCAATCAATATATATTGCTTACACAAAGGCTTTGCTAAAGCATTGGTCAGAGTGGGCCTGTTCCAGCAAACCTGACTGATGCATGAACTCCGCATGTAAGCAAAACCTGGCACGGGGGCCAGATGTGCATGCCTGCCAGGAGATGGGAGGGGAAGATGGGTGTACAAAGAGTAGGACAGTCCGGTACCAGGATAATAAGGCTGGAATGGGAGCACAGATCCATGGGACAGGATGGTTTAAGATAATCAAGATATAAATGGAATGTAATATGTCATTTGTTTTGATCACTGTATAAAAGGAGGGTTGGAAAGATTGGGAACGTTGCAGTGGCTTAGGGGAGCCTGAGCGGTGTTGTGCCAACTACTCTGTCACAGGCACAGATACATTAACACCTGGTCAGCTATACTGGTGAGGCCAAAACGGGTTAGGGCTCTGGTTGTAAACAATAAACGTGGCTGAATCTTTCCCACAAACTGAACCTGTGGTCATTGCTTAAGACAAGATTAGTACTGGAATCTCTTGGCTGCAACTTTTGCCAGCAAATTTGTAGGCAGCAGCTCTGCAGAAAAGGACCTGGGGGTGACAGAGGACAAGGAGCTGAACAGGAGCCAGTAGTGTGCCCTTGGTGCCAGGAAGGCTACCAGCATCCTGGGCTGCATTGGTAGGAGCGTTGCCAGCAGATGGAGCGCAGTGATTCTTCCGCTCTGTTCAGCACTTGGGAGGCCACATCTGGAGTCCTGTGTCCAGTTGTGGGCCCCCCACTACAGAAAGGATGTGGACAAGTTGGAGAAAGGCCAGTGGAGGGCAACAAAAATGGTGAGGGGGCTGAGGAACATGACTTATTATAAGGAAAGACTGAGGGAACTGGTCTCATTTAGTCTAGACAAGACGGGACTGAGAACAGACTTACTAGCAGTCTTCACACCCTGCATGGAGGTTGAAAGATGCTGGAGCTGGACTATTCTCAGTGAGGGCAGATGACAGAACAAGGAGCAACAGCCTCAAGTTGCAGCAAGGGAAGTTTGGGTTAGACATTAGGGAGAATTTTCTCACTAGCTGGGACTCTCCACCCCTGAAGGTCTGCAAAGCCTGGCTAGATAAAGCCTTGGCTGGGATGATGTAGTTGTAGTTGGTCCTGCTTTGAGCAGGGGTTGGACTATATGTGACCTCCTAAGCTCCCTTCAACCCTCACCGTCTATGATTCTCTCAGTTCTTGAGATTTCAACACTGACAACACATCAATCACACCCAGCAAGGGCAACAGCAATGAAAACAACAAGCACCCAGCATAGGTTGATGGCAGTCTTATGTAGAGTTTAGATTAAGGTTTGTATGGGATGGTCTGGATAAGATGATCCTGCTCTTTGGGCAGGGGGTTGGACTAGATGACCTGTAGAAGTCCCTTCCAGCCCTACTTCCCTATGAATGTATGTCCTCTTATGGAATTTACCACACTACTGGGCTTAGCTGGTTGCCACACGGGGCCAGGAGGGAATAACTCCCACGCTTGCTGCTAAATGCATCTGAGAGCTTAAGCCCTCCTCAGAGACACTGAGTGTTGGCTGCAGCCCAGGCTGGGGGTGATGACTGGGAATGCCAATGCTGCTTCTGGGACTCAAACCCAGAAGTTGCTGGATGGAGGGTCTTGCTCCTATCACCACATTTGGGGTCAGAAAGCTATTTTACCCCATGGTCAGACTGGTATGACCTGTGAGGGAGTTTTGCTGTCCTCTGTAGCCAGGGGGCATGGCTCTCTTCTTGGATCTCTCATACCTTTCTTAACAATCTTGGCAACAACAGCCTGTTGGCTGGTGTGTGGTCCCCTTGCTTTACCTGTGGCAGGTTTGGGTGTTATGTCGTGTGGTTGCATCACGGTTGGCTGCATAATTTTATTAATAGGTTAGGCAATGGATTTGTATAGGATGGTTTGGATTGGGATGATCCTGCCTCAGGCAGGGGGTTGGACTAGATGTGACCTCTTGAGGTCCCTTTCAGGCATCATTCTCTATGATTTACAGCAATGAATATATGTAATTTCAAGTGCAAATTTTAAGTGCATAACCTTATATGTAATGAGATTTTCGTGCACAACTTCAGGAATTAAAATTTCCCAAGAACCTCCTTATACCAAAAGAAGGCCAAAGCAGGATTAAAAGTTAGGCTGGTGACAAAAATTGAGGACAACAAAAAAGTCCTTCAGGTATATAGGGAGCAAAAGGAAGGTGATGGGTAGCATAGGACCCTACAGGACAAACTCGGGCAATTGATAACAGGGAGGGGGGACAAAGCTGAGCTCTTCAATGAGTTCTTTGCATATGTATTCCTACACACAGACCAAGACAAATCACTCAATTGGATCATAGATAGACATAGGAGGGACACCAGCCTACCAACTGTTAGTGCAGACTTGGTGAAGGGGCACTTGGAGGGGCTGGACATGTTTATATCAGCAGGCCCGGATGAACTTTATGCAAGGGTGAAGAAAGAATTGGCCAGTGTCATAGCAGAGCCACTGGCACAGCTGTTGAAGCACTCACAGTGCTCTGGTCAGGTCCCAGAGGACTGGAAACAGGCCAGCATGGTCCCTATTTTCAAGAAGAGGAGGAGGAAGGAACCAGGAAACTACAGACTGGTTAGTCTCATAGTTCTATAGTTGGTAGGATCAGAAGGGACCTGAGCAGATCATCAAGTCCAACCCCCTGCCATGGCAGGAAAGAGTACTGGGGTCAAATGACCCAACTAGGTGATTATCTACCCTCCTTCTGAAGACCCCCAGGGTAGGAGCAAACACCACTTCCCTTGGAAGTTAGTTCCAGCTCCCCGCCGCCCTGACCGTAAAGTAGTGCCTCCTGACGTCCAGCCTGAACCTACTGTCAGTCAACTTATGGCCATTATTCCTAGCTACTCCAGGTAGTGCTTGGGGGAAAAGGGTCTCTCCCATTCTCTGTTGGTCCCCCTGGTAAGTTTATAGATAGCCACCAGATCCCCTCTTAGCCTTCTCTTGTGGAGGCTGAACAGGTTCAGGTCCCGTCACCTCTCCTCGTAGGGCCTGCCCTGGTGCCCCCTGCTCATGCAGGTGACCTCCTCTGGACCCTCTCCATGTTGTCCACATCCCTCCTGAAGTGTGGCGCCCAGAACTGGACGCAGTACTCCAGCTGCGGCCTCACCAGTGCCGCATAGAGAGGGAGGATCACCTCCTTGGACCTGCTCAAGATGCATCTGTGGATGCAGGACAAGGTGCGGTTGGCCTTCCTGACCGCGTCCCCACACTGCCGGCCCATGTTCATCTTGGAGTCAATGATAACTCCAAGATCCTTTTCTGCCTCTGTACTGATGAGAAGGGAGTTCCCCAGCCTGCTGGTTCCTCCTCCCCAGGTGCAGTACCTTGCACTTGTCAGTGTTGAAACCCATCCTGTTCTCATCCGCCCACCCTTGTAACCTGTCTAGGTCCGATTGCAGCCTATTGCTCCCTTCTAGCGTGCCCACATCCCCCCACATCTTAGTGTCATCAGCAAATTTGAACAGGGTGCTTTTTACCCCCTCGTCCAAGTCACTGATGAAGATGCTGAACAGTGCGGGCCCGAGGACTGAGCCCTGCGGGACCCCACTGTCCACATCCTTCCAGGTCGAACATGACCCTTCCACCACCACTCTCTGGGTGCAGCCCTCCAGCCAGTTGGCGACCCATCTGACTGTGTAGGCACTGACAGCACAGTTGCCTAATTTTTTAATGAGAGACAGTGGGTTTTTAATGAGAGACAGTGTCGAAGGCCTTCCTAAAATCCAGAAAGACTACGTCTACCACAACACCTGCATCCAAGGATTTTGTGACCTGGTCGTAGAAGACCACCAGGTTCATCTGACAGGACCTGCCTCTAGTGAACACATGTTGATTGCCCCTAAGCATGATCGCCCCTGCTGGTCCCTCGCAGATGTGCTCCTGGATAATTTTCTCAAAGAGCTTCTCCAGGATCAAGGTAAGACGACTGGCCTGTAGTTTCCTGGGTCCTCCTTCCTCCCCTTGTTGAAAATGGGAACCACACTGGTCCTTTTCCAGTCCTCTGCATCTGGCCAGAGCAGCATGAGTGCTCATAAAGCCATGCCAGGGGTCCCTCAATGTCCTCTGCCAATTCCCTCAGCACACTGGGGTGGAGATCATCTGGACTTGCTGACTTGAACATGTCCAGCCCCACCAGAAGTTCCCTAACTAGATCCTCACTGGCCGTAGGCCTGGATGTGCCTCTCCTGACTCTGTCCTGAATCCCAGTGGCAGGGATGTCCTGGTCCCTGCTCAAAAAAATGGAGGCAAAGAATTTGTTAAAGAGGTCAGCTTTATCGTCTGGTGCAACCACCAGATTGCCAAGCATGTCCTGCAGGGGCCCCACATTACCTGGTGCTTTCTTTTTACTCCCCACGTATTTAAAAAAGGACTTCTTGTTATCTTTGATCCAGGTCACTAGTCCGAGTTCTGTCTCCGTCTTGGCCTTCCTGACCACCCCGCTACAGTCTCGAGAAATGGAGGTATAATCCTCCTTGGTGATAGCCCCTCCCTTCCATTGGGTGTACACCTCCTTTTTAGCTTTCAGGCGTTCCTGAATGTCTTTGGTGAGCCATGGGGGCTTCTGAGCACTCTTGCCCCCTTTGATTCACATTGGGACTATCACCCTTTGGGCTCAGAGGATCGTCTCCTTAAGGAACGACCACTCTTCCTGAACTCCCAATTCCCCTCTCCTCAGGGACCTCAGTGCCTCCCTGACTAATCTCCTTAACTCATTGAAATCCACCCTTATGAAGTCAAGGGCTGTTGCCTTGCTGCAGGCCTTTGCCACCTTGCGCTAGATGGTGAATCCCAGCAGGCAATGATCGCTGTCGCCCAGGTGGTTGAGAACCCACAATTCCCTCACCAGGTCGTCACCTGTGGCCAGGACCAGGTCCAACAAGGCGTCTGCCCTGGTGGGGCTGTGCACCTCCTGGGTTAGGTGGAGGTCCTGTATGCTGGCTAGGAACCTACGTGAGTGGTCAGACCTGGCTGACTGCTCTTTCCAGCAGATGTCCAGATAGTTCAGGTCACCCATGATGACCACGTCCCTTGACTTAACTGCCTCCATGAGCTGACCTGAGAATTCCCGGTCCAGCTCTTCCCCCTGGTTAGGTGGCCTGTAGTAGACCCCCCACCGTTAAGTTCCTTTCTCCCCCCCCGACTCCCTTGCATTGTAACCCAGAGCACTTCAGTTTGCCCCTCCTCTGACCCCGTGCTGTTTGTTGAGGACATGTATTGCGTTCTCACCCCCATCCTTGGGAAAACTCTGGAAAAAATCATTAAGGATCACATCTGTGGGAGCCCAGCAGGGGAACTAATGCTGAAAGAAAATCAGCAAGGGTTCATTGCAGGTAGATCTTGCCTGACACAAAACACTTAGATGCAGGAATCGAGGTAGAGATCATCTACCTAGACTTTAAGACGGCATCAATGCGGTATCACGTTCCATTCTCTGTTCTCGTAAATAAACTGAGTGCCTGTGATGTAGATGATTACACAGTCAGGTAGGTGGTAAATTGGCTGAGGGGTAAAATTATGGGGCAAAGTTAACACAACAGAGGGTAGGGAATGGATCCAGGCAGATCTCGACAGATGGAAAAATGGGCAGAACAAAATAGGATGTAGTTCAACAAAAACAAATGCAAAGTGCTATACATGGGCAAAAAGAATCATCAGCAGGTTTACAGGCTGGGGGAGGACCTTCTCAGCAGCCCAGCAGCAGAAAGGGATCTTGGAGTCATGGTTGACTCTACGATGAACATGAATCATCAATGTGACGAAGTGATCAACAAGGCTAACCACACTTTATCATGCATTAGCAAACGCATGACAACCAGATCCAGGGAGGTCCTTTCCTACTATGAGGCACTGGTCAGGCCACAGCTGGAGTACTGTGTCCAGTTCTGGGTGCTGCACTTCAAGAGGGATGCAAAGAATCTTGAGAGGGTCCAGAGGAGGCCACTTGTATGGTCAGTGGCCTGCAGGCAAGACCCTACAAGGAGAGACTGAGGGTCCTGGATCTCTTCAGGCTTCACACGAGAAGGCTGAGAGGTGACCTTGTGGCTGCCCACAAATTCATCATGGGAGGGCAGCAGGGAATAGGAGATGCTGTATTTACTAGGGCACCTCCTGGAGTAACTAGGAACAATGGCCACAAATTGGTGGAGAGCAGATTTAGGTAGGACATCAGGAAGAACTTCTTCACAGTGAGGTTTGCCAGAATCTGGAATGGGCTTCCAAGGGAGGTGGTGCTCTCCCCTACCCTGGGGGGGTCTTCAAGAGGAGACTGGACAAGCACCTGGCTGGGGTTGTCTGACCCCAGCACTCTTTCCTGCCCAGGGCAGGGGGGCAGACTCGATGACCTACTGAAGTCTCTTCCAACCCTAACATCTATGAATCTACACGTGTGCTACAAGTTATTATATGTTTTCAAATGTTTGCAACTAAGCCAAATCAAAAATGATTTTTTACTGGACCTCTGAAAGGACTGAGTTGATTTGTTTCCTTAATGCTTTCACTTGCAAGAACACCCAAAAGCGGTAAAAGCAGACTGCATATTGGAGAGCCATAGCAAAAGCAAGAAGGGCAACAGTAAACAGAGAGGCAAGTCTGGGTTGGATAAAAGAGGGGAAACAAGATATTTTAGTCTGGATAAGGCAGTGAAGTATCTAAATGTTAAAGAAAAGGATCCAGGTGCTGAACAGTAACAATGAACAGAAGGGGAAGAATGGAGACTAAATGGAGATCAGCAAAGGGAAAAAGTGGAGCAGATGGGGATAGAAAGGAGGAAAGCTCATGCCAGATGGCATCAATATTTGCTATGGAGATATTGGCAAGATCTTGGGCTAAGAGCAGGGGCAGGGGGCATGAGAGCTGTGATCTGTGAGTCAACTCCAATGGAAAATAGTATTTGCTTAGAAAGATATGGTATACGACACAACAGAAGGAAAGAGGAATGATGGAGGAATAACAAAGGAAATCAGGATGGTCCCTGAATTTTCTTAATTTCTCAAAAAAACAAATGAGAAGAACAGATGGAAGGAAGAATCAGAACTTGGGACTGGTCTGAACAGACCAAGCAGGGACGCGAAACAACCTAGCATGGAGAAAGCATATTTGAAAGCTGAGGGGTTGATTTCTAAGGAGTTAACCATATAAGCAAGCAGGCACTTTTGAGAACAAAGCCCCGTGGGTAGAAAGTCAGAATGGATGACATCTATGAGGAAACGCACTATTTGAAAGGAATAAGGAAGCCAGAATTTGGAGTGAAGTTCACGGAAGTAGTAATGCATGCCAGGGCAGAGAGCATCAGATGAGAAATGATGGACATCAAAATACGGGCATGTCAATGAAAAAACCAGAAACTGCATTTGGTGAAAACAAGGTGAAGAACTTGCCCAGAGAAGAGAAAAGAAAGTTTAGTCCAGAGTCAAAGAAAAAAGGAAAACCTGGGCAGAGGGACTAGTCATCAACAGAACTGGAAGAAACAGCAGAAGGAAGATTCAAGCCCTTCAGAAACAGGCACTGTATAGAAGGTGACCTAGATTTGTTCATGGATTTAAACAGGGAAAGTAAGAGCCTGGCATTGCCTACACTACTATCTTCCCAAGGGTGGAAAGGAAAGAAAAATAAATGACTTAAAATGACTATGTTGTTATTAAGGAACAGTCAAGAGAAAAGAGTCGAGCCTCGGTTGTAGAAGGGGTGGCCAACCTCCAGCACGTGCCACAAGTGGCACATGACAGATCTGGCAGGGGACAGACAGCAGGGCGGCAGACAGAGCAGGAAGGAGAAAGCAAGTAGCCGTTTGGGCAAGGAAAAGGAATTGGAGTGGACTCAGGGAGGATGCAGGACTAGTTTGTGCCCCTTACAGAACAGTACCAGTGGAATAGTAACGAATGGTGTTAATTCTTTTTGTACAGAACGAGAGGTCAAGAATGCAAGGAATGGAAAAGGAAGAGAAAGAATAACAATGGAAAGAAAAAAGGAGACGTGTGAAATCCCAGGAAGGCAGGACTGACAGGGGCAGCCAAGCCAGGCATGGTGTCACCATCCTCAGGTCAGCATGAGGCAGACTTAATATAAAAATATTCACAAAATTCAAAATTATTAGTTTAAAGAAACGCAAAAGAATTTGAAATTACAGAAATTGCATATTTTAAGGTCACTGAAAACCTATACTTCTGCAATGAAAACAAAACCCTCATTATTTTTTTTTATGGCCAGCAGATGGCATACATTACCAAAAAAAGTAAGTAAAATTCACTCCAATATAACAAATGCTGAACATTCAGAGAAAGAATAATTAAGTTTTAAAACAGCTGAAATATAAAAGTGTGAGAGACCCACACTAGAAACAGAATTTTTCAAATAATGGCTTGATTTGCTTAGAAGTACTTACATCTTAGTTTGTCCAGTATTTTCCCACCACACATGGTTGCTAACATAGCTTTAACTGAAAATACGGTCAACTTCCCATGGCCCTCACTGTAAAGAAATTACATGATAAAATAATTACTATATGGAATGAAAACAAACAGAAAAAATCTTTAAGGGCCATGAAGGGAACACAGTGTTAGCCCTTAATACTATTAATTTTTAAAGTATTTAATGTTTAATAAGCATAAAAATAGTAACACTTGGTATTTTAAATAAATCAGAACAGCTAATAGGTATCTAATGATAAATCGTATTCTGCTGCGACATTTCTGCTTCTACCAGTGGCCTTAGTTGGGAATATTCAACACTTACTTCCCAGAATAAGGATACTTAAGAACTAATATGCTGAAACAGGAGGTAAAGTAACTCATTGCTTGGTGAAAGTTCCAGGATATTCTGGGCACGCCATGTAAAACAGGAACCAACATGGATGGTACGTTTTTCTAATTTAAGCTACCAAGGCTGTTATATTACTGGGAACAGATGGCACAATCAGGCAACCATTTCCTAATGTCGGCATGAGAAATTAATTAATTTCTTATATAAAAAGTATGAAAAGATTTTATTCTGCCTGACTGTGGCATTCAGAAATAACCATGTAAGGGATCCTTTGTAAAAAGGCACAAATTGTTTTTCAGAAAGGTGAAATGCAAGCAATAATCTGCAATTCAGAGGATTAAACAGGCTCCACAGCACAGTTTGGGTTAAGGACAAAACCACTACTAGTGTGAAGAGTTACAGGGAATTACTTTAGTAGCAAGTGAGCATAAATAGAGTACCAGTGGCAGATGCAAGTGTGGATGACAGAGGTGTGAATATTGAACTCTTTAATCCCAAATAAAAATATGAAATCTGTGTTCCATAGTAAGTACAATACTTGATAGATATGATACAGCAGCTTAGAAAACATAAGCTAATGTACAAAGGGAAAAAGAAATGAAAAACAAATTTAAGTGGCAATGATGCAAATAAATTATATAAATTAGTTACAACAAGATGGGCAGTATGATGACACAGTACATGAAATGTAATTAGTACTGGCCAAGAGGGAGATTTTCAAAATCACAAGGGATTTTCAATGAGAGTTAAATGACAACTTGCCATTTGTACCTTGGAAATGTCCTTGCGGATAATCAAGCATATCTGAATGGGATGGAAACTCATGGATGAAAGCATGTTTCAGGAGCAATAAGAAATAATTGTTCAAAACAGGCACTAATTTATAATACATTACAACAGACAGGTAGTGGCCTAGTAACTATGAGGTGAGCAGCCAGATGAAGAGCTGCAGGATAAGCATGTCAACTGCCAGGTTGCAGAACTGTTTTAAGAGGGGAGCACCCTAGGTTACTCCAAAGAAGAGACTTCATCTCCATGCTCAAAGACTGCATCGCAGATGTTTAGTCAGAGGCAATGATAGGTTGTCTGGGCTATTTGACTAGAATCAGTATGTTCCCTATGCTAGCACTACCTCTTGAATCCTTGAGAGAAGTTCTGCAAGGAGACATGAGCTTTGTTCTCCGTGAAACCATATGAATATGCTTTGTGATGAAAAGGCAACATTATCAGATCATAAATGGCCTCTACCTATGGAATACTAAAATCTTCAAAAGTGGGTTCTTTGCAATTCTTTAGATTGTGAGTTTGGGCTTACTGTAATGTACCCATATACACAAAGTCAAGCAAGCTACTTCACTACTACTGTGCACTGAGTGTCAATATGAGTAGTTTCTGCAAAACAGCTGGGTGTGCTGCAATTGCATGCCTCTGCTTAACTTCACTGTAATGGCTCAGTGTAAATTTGCCATTTCTGGCTCCAGGGACTGTTATTTTGTTCTGTATTTGTGAAGTACCTAGCAGAGTGAGCTTCCAGGACATGACATGTCCTCCAAGGTACCCCAATAAAATGAAAAAATATTAATAACATTGTTAACAACTGATAGCTTCCTGAACAAAAGGTTATGGCCTTCTCACATGGAACTGACCACTTCGTCCAAGTCTGAGGCTTCACCCAGAGCTAAGACACAGGAACAAGATGATGGAAAGTCAGATCAGTGCCAGCCAAGGGGTCCTCAGCACCAAGCTTCAGAAATTAAAGAACATCCCAGAGAAGTAGGGCTGGAAGGGACCTCCAGAGGTCACATCTCATCTAACCCCTGCCTGAGGCAAGATCACCCCTATCCAAACCATCCCATACAACCTGTAATCTAAATTCTACATAAGATTACCATCAACTCTGACACAACATGGACATGACACACTAACCTGCCACGGAAAAAGCAGGGGAACCACAGCAGCCAATGTCCTGCTTCTATAAAATGTAGTGAATATACGCTCAAAAGATCCCAGGTAGAGGGCCATGCCCCCTGCTACAGAGGAAGACAAAGATCTCCATAGTCCTTACCAATCTGACCAGGGGTAAAATTCCTTCCTGACCCCAAATATGACAATGGGTCTGACCCCCATCGAAGGGGCAATGCCCTCCAGCCAGGAGGCTTTGGTCCCAGCAGGAGCTGGCTTTGGTTCCAGTAGAAGCATTGGCCCAGTCAAAATCCCCAGCCTTGGCTGCAGCCAACCTTCAATGCCTCTAAGGAAGGTTTAAAAAAAATCCTGGCATGTAGCACCAAGGAGAGAGAGAGAGGGATGGGCAAGGACAGGAATTTCCTCCCAGCTCCATGAAGCAACCATCAAAGCCCAGAAGCATGGGACATACCCATGGTAGAACGTAGGCTTTGCTATGTCTAGATCATCTCCTTTCTCCAAAGTAAATGTATCTAGTTCCTTCAGCTTTTCCTTGTACAGTTTTCATTGCAAACCCTTTTCATCTTTATTGCTTGCCTCTGTACCCTCACTCAGTTTCTCAATACCCTTCTTTGAGTAGAGAGAAGTAGTCAGCTATCTTAGTCTGATATGAGGCAGGACTGGATGGCACCTTAAAGACTAACTGAATGAGTATCCAACACATGGGGGATGATAGTACCAGCACCTCCCGCATCTTGCATGCAATGTTTCTGTTAATGCAAACTCCAAATTGCACTTCTTTTATTAACAGCACCACATTAACGACTCACTTTGAGTTTATGAGTCACTATACCCTCAGATCAAGGATGTTAAACTCTTCCAGGCCACAAAGGCATGGGGCTGGTCTGTGGGCCAAATCAGACCCAGACTGGCTCCATGCGCCGGACCTAGTGCACAGGGTTGTTCTGGCATGAGCACTTCATGCAGTGCACACCCTGGATCAGTCCTGAACATGTACTGCATGAGGAGCCCATACCAGACCAGCCCTGCACATAGGCTCCAGCACACAAGAACAGTCTATGGGCCCTATTTGGACTGGCCCCAGAGCCAGCGCATGCACACTGAATGCAGCACGTGCCCTAGACCGGTCTTGTGTGCTCCATGCAGTATGCGGAAGCACGGTTTTGGCAGGAGGATTAAGGAGCTTGGAGCACAGGTGGTATTTCTGTCAATTCTTCCTGTGGGAAGCAAAGGTTCAGACAGAGACCATTGAATCCTGGAAGTTAATGTGTGGCTGAGACAATGGGTCAGCTGCTTTGACTACAGGACACTGTTCTTGGGAGGAGGACTGCTATCAAGAGACAGGACTCAGGAAGAGCATCTTTGGGCATTGTCTGGCCAGCCTAGTAAGGAGGGCTTTAAACTAGGTTCCACGGGGGACGGTGATCAAAACCCTCCAGCAACAAAGCACGGTCCTGAAGGGAAAGGACTCAACGAAGCATTGACCACAAGATGAACATGAGCCTGCAATGCGATGCTGCGGCTAGTAAAGCAACCAAAATGCTGGCTTCCATCCATAGATGCTTCTCGAGCAAATCCCGGGATGTCATTCTCCCCTTGTACTCGGCCTTGGTGAGGCCGCAGCTGGAGTCCTGCGTCCAGTTTTGGGCTCCACAATTCAAAAAGGATGTGGAGAAGCTGGAGAGAGTCCAGAGGAGAGCCACGCGCATGATCAGAGGTCAGGAAAACAGATCTTACGATGACACGCTGAGAGCCATGGGACTCTTTAGCCTGGAAAAGCACAGGCTCAGGGGTGATCTGATGGGCACCTATAAATTTATCAAGGGTGACCACCAGGATCTGGGGGAACGTTTGTTTACCAGAGCGCCCCAAGGGATGACGAGGTCGAACGGTCACAAACTCCTGCAAGACCGTTTCAGGCTGGACATAAGGAAGAATTTCTTTACTGTCCGAGCCCCCAAGGTCTGGAACAGTCTGCCAGCAGAGGTGGTTCAAGCACCTACATTGAACACCTTCAAGAGTAAATTGAGTAAAGCTTCTCTTGCTGGGATCCTATGACCCCAGCTGACTTCCTGCCCTTTGGGCAGGGGGCTGGACTCGATCTCCCGACGTCCCTTCCAGCCCTAATGTCTATGAAATCTATGAAATCTATGAACTCTGGGAAAGTGCCAGAGAACTACAGGACTGCAACAAGTGGCACAGAATACCAGAAACCCCTGTTGATGCTGAAGGGAAACACCACTGCTGACTTAAATTCATTAATATTTGTCAAAAGCTGACACACTCTTTACATACCTGATCTGCAGCCCTTCTTTTTTGCTTACATACATTTTAGTAACTGTCTGGTAACAGGTTAGTTTCTTGCACAGACTGAGGCACAGTAGTCATAAAGCAGCTGTGCCTTCTTTGTGTCTTCCATTAAATCGTTCACCCTCACTAATGAGCAGTGGACCCACTTTCCTTGATTTTTCTTTTTTGTCTGATATATTTATAAAGCTTCTTACTGTCTTTTAATATGCCTTGCCAGTTGCACCTCCTTTTTTACCCTTGCCTTCCTAATTTTGTCTCTGAACTTTCTTGCTATTCCTTGGTATACCCTCCTCAGTAATTTGCCCTTCTTCCTTTGTCTGTATGTTTTGGTTTAGATTTGGGGACACATATGAAGCACCTCATGTAGCCACATCAGTTTCCTTTGGTTATTCATATCTTTCCATCATGCTGTATTACAGGCTCAAAAAGTAGCTACATCCTTTAGGAAGTGCCCTGGATCCCCTGATCTTTAATCTGCCTTACTTACTGAGATCTTACCTATTATTTTCAGTCGAAATCCACTTATCTGAAGCCCAGTATCCTTGTTTTGCTCTTCTCCCTTTCTTAGAAGCATGAATATCTTATCATATCATGATCATTTCCTCCCATTCATTCTATTACATTTATATTTGCAACTAATTCTTTTGGGGAACTTTTGAACTCTGTGTTAGACAAAAAAAAAGGTCAAAGCCTGAACCATGCACACATTATAGACATTGGAGATTCTAAAATGAAGCTGCATTTTGTGTTTTAGTGGGAGAACCCACTCCATAACAGGACCAACTGGCTCCCCAGCCCTAGAACTATTATAAGAGAAAGAGGAAACAGAAAAGGAAAGGTAGGATGGCAGAAAACAGCCAAGTCAAAGAATGATGTAAAAGATTATAGATGACATGCCAAAAGAAACTGAAGATACTAATTAACTTCATTAACTCTGTAGTGACTGACAGATCCTGCAGAAATAAAATCTTCTGTCCGAGAAGACAATGAACTAGTCTTAGAAGATGCTGGTTAACCTCTAAATGCGAGAGAGAGGAAGAAAAGCATGCCGAACCAAGCATAAAGGTGAGTGTGCATAAACCAACAATAGCTTCTTCTTTGCTACAGGGTAGCATCAAGGCTTAATATCAAAACAAGGTAGCATTAAGAGGTCCCCTATTGGCCCATATTTTTAATTAAGAAAATATGTAGGTGTATCCATATATGTGTGTGTATTTATATATACTAACCTGTCATACGCTGCTATCATGAAGTTAAGAAGAAGGCTGATGGATTGCTCCACGCTGATCTGGTGAGTAGAAGGAAGGCGTTTATTTAGCTGGTAATAGATTGATGAAATGATTGTTTCCAGTCGAGACACATTGATCTCTGTGTTGTGATCCAATGTGTTAAGGCCATTGTCTCTGAAGGCTTCAATCATATTCCAGATATCAACAAGATGAACTAAAAATAAAGGAGAAAGAACTGTAAATAGTACATTTTGTAATGTCAAGATTACTCTTAATGCCACAACTTTTAGATACCACGTTAGTTTTCATTATTTTAGAAACAAAGGCTAGTTGCAACCAAAGTTCAAGATGACCTCCAAATAGTCATGATGCATCAAGTAGTACCACCTTCTCCAAATAGTGCCCATTATTGGAGTCCCACATCCACTAACCCTTCCTCAGTATTCCTGAGTGCATTGGTGGCAGGACTAAGAAAGTGAGCTTGGCACCTTCTAACCCAGTGGTCTCCAAACTTTTTTGATCGCGCACCCCTATCAGTAAAAAATGTTTGAGCACACACACCCAATATATATGGCGCAATACGCTGAAAGCGAACAAATGAGCAAGGGTGCCACTGTCAACCCCTCCGCACTGTGGAACTCCCACTCTTCCCTCAGGATACCTCGCGTACCGTACATGACACATGACCGTCTGACATACAGACCGAGTGAGGGCGCCAGTGTCAATTTGTATATTAAATATTAATAACGCTTAATTTCTTTCTTATTTTTTTAGATAAAAAATAAATAGAAATAGAAGTTGTAATATTTTCTTCCCGCACCCCAATGGATCATCTTGCACACCCCCTGGGTATGACAGGTTAGTATATATACACACACACACACACACACACACACACACACACACACATGGATACACCTACATACTTTCTTAATTAAAAATATGGGCTAATAGGGACCTCTTAATGCTACCTTGTTTTGATATTAAGCCTTGATGCTACCCTGTAGCAAAGAAGGAGCTATTGTGAGGGAAGAGTGGGAGTTCCACAACGCAAAGGGGTTGACAGTGGCGCCCTCACTCGTTCGCTCGCTTTCAGCGTATTGCAACGTACATATTGGGGGTGCATGCTCAAAAATTTTTTACTGATAGGGGTGCGCAATCAAAAAAGTTTGGAGACCACTGATCTAGGGGATGATTTGCCTGATAACTTACAAATCTTTCTGAACACACTGTTTAATCTATCTAGAAATTCCCATTATACAAAGTAAAGCAGGTAAATGATTTATGCAAACCCTTAAATTTGTTTTTTCTAAAAGCAAATCTTTTCATATTTAAATTATGTCAAATGTTAACGCACAATTCAGGGAAGAAACTTTATGATCTGATTAATATGGAGCTCGACATATTTAAGGTAAAGTCTACAATCAGGTCTCTTATCAAGGTACCATAATAGCATACATCTCACTAACCCGTCAACCTGAAGTTATACCAATTATAAATGCTTCTTGAATAGACAACTAAAAGCATGAACATTTTGCTGAGAGCTCAAAAAAGGTTACTTTGCAAGTTGAACTAAGACCCAGTTGTGACTTTACACAGATATCCAGTCCTTTATCAGAAGACACAAATTGCATGGATCCTTCATAAACCTTTTAAACAAATTATACAAGTACTGACTTGTTACCGCTCTAACTGTAATAAACCAAAGGTGCCAATAAGTGAATCCTTAACAGAGAACTGGATAAAGCCTTTAGCCACAGATAAGCTTTCTACACTGAATGAAATCCTGACCCACACTCTCAGGTTTATCACTCTTCCTAGCCGTAACTCTCTCACTTAAATGTGAAACAAGGCAATAATGTCTGGCTGATTCCACTGAAAAAGAAAGCACTGCTGCTAAAAAGCATTTCTTGAGAAATGTGTTCATTGTGATTTGGACTTAAAGTTACTTCAAAGTAACTGAGATCAAAAGCTGGAGATTATTTAGGAAAAAAGTGTGGCTCAATAGACGATTTTGCCTTCTTTCCTTCAGTCCTCATAAAAAAAAAAACGAGACTACTACAGATATTACTATAAATAAAGAAGAGGAAGGAACACAGTTCTTAACTCAGTACATAATCCTGTGTGAAGTAGGGACTGGAGAATCCAGGAATCCTCTCTGAGGCACCAAAACTGTTAATTAAAGATGCAGCATACTTGGATTTGCCCCAAAAAGGCACCCAGGACAAACTTACCAGGGACAGTAGCTGAGGCTTTCAAAAGAGGACGAATTAGATTTACAAAGGAATACAGTCTACAATCTTGCAGCAGTAAGTTCATATTGGTGATATATTGTCAAAATAAAAAGAAGATCGATACTAATCAAGCTGCTTATGAAACACGGCATAGTTATGACTTACGATTGCATCTCTTTTGCACAAATCTCAGCTTGCAGGCTGTCCGATATGTTGAAAGTCTGATGACATCAAAATTCTGGGCCCCTTTAAATAACAATAAAAATATTCACATTTATTTTTTAAATCTTTTTTCTAATATTCAGCTCATCTGCCAAAATAATTTCAATAAATGTCTGTAGCAAGCAACGGTTTCCATTAGATTTTCCCACTACCCTACCCATAAGAACACAGAAATTCTTAAGTGACATGAATATTAATAACATAATATAAACTGGCGTGAATTTAAGACGGCTTAATAATTCACACCTAGCAAACCCATGAGTGTATATAAAAGTCAGCTGAAGTGAACAATTAAAAAGTCTCTCTTGCCAGACACAAACAAGAGTTTTGAGATTAAAATAATTTAACTATAAATGAACGGGGACTACATTTTTTTTATTTTTATTTTTTTAAAGAAAAAAATGATTAACTTGTATAAGCTACACAGTGACAAATGATTAGAATAAAAAAAATTATCTAGTTAGGAAAATTATCTAGATTTTTTCCCCCCTGTAAATCATAAAAAAGTAGAACTGAGGTGGGACCTCCAGAGACCATCTAGTCCAACATCCTACTTAAGACAAGGTCATCCCTATTCAAACCATCCGATACAATTCTATTACCTAACCTCTTATGTAAACGATGTGGACATTGGAGTCAGGAGTGGACTGGCCAAGTTCGCCGATGACACCAAACTTTGGGGCAAAGCATCCACGCCACAAGATAGGCGGGTGATCCAGGCTGACCTGGACAAGCTCAGCAAATGGGCGGACGAGAACCTCATGGTGTTTAACACCGATAAATGCAAGGTTCTCCACCTTGGGAGGAAAAACCTGCAGCTTCCTTATAGGCTCGGCAGTGCTACGTTGGTTAGCACTACAGAAGAAAGAGACTTGGGCGTCATCATTGCACACAAGATGAACATGAGCCTGCAATGCGATGCTACGGCTAGTAAAGCGACCAAAACCCTGGCTTGCATCCATAGATGCTTCTCGAGCAAATCCCGGGACGTCATTCTCCCCTTGTACTCGGCCTTGGTGAGGCCGCAGCTGGAGTACTGCGTCCAGTTTTGGGCTCCACAATTCAAAAAGGATGTGGAGAAGCTTGAGAGAGTCCAGAGGAGAGCCACGCGCATGATCAGCAGTCAGGAAAACAGATCTTACGATGACAGGCTGAGAGCCACGGGACTCTTTAGCCTGGAAAAGCACAGGCTCAGGGGTGATCTGATGGGCACCTATAAGTTTATCGGGGTGACCACCAGGATCTGGGGGAACGTCTGCTCACCAGAGCGCCCCAAGGGATGACGAGGTCGAACGGTCACAAACTCCTGCAAGACCGTTTCAGGCTGGACATAAGGAAGAATTTCTTTACTGTCCGAGCCCCCAAGGTCTGGAACAGTCTGCCAGCAGAGGTGGTTCAAGCACCTCCATTGAACACCTTCAAGAGTAAATTGGATGCTTCTCTTGCTGGGATCCTATGACCCCAGCTGACTTCCTGCCCTTTGGGCAGGGGGCTGGACTCGATCTCCCGAGGTCCCTTCCAGCCCTGATGTCTATGAAATCTATGAAACCACCTAGCACTACACAATCAACCTTGCTGCACAGTCAGGAGGCATGGCCCCCTCATCTGCCAGAGGTAAAGCAGGGGGACAATGGTGATGAGCGTTGCCATTTTAAAATCATTTACAAAATGCCTTCTCTACAGCTCCATTCACTGAACATCTAGTTAAAGACTGTAGAGATGAAGTGGCAGAGGTAGCAAGCTAGTTTTCTTCTAAGTACTGCACCCACTTGGCAGTGGCAGTCCCTCACAGTGGAGGATGATCACTCCCACGGGTCAAATAAAGGGTTGTAAATAAGTCCACTGATGGCTAAGAAGGCTGATCCTAGAGCCGCAGTCTCTCTGGCAAATGCCACAGGTAGTGGTTAAAGGGAGGGTTGGAAAACAGATTTCTTCGGCCTTGTTTCCTTTCCTTCTGTTTCTGTTATTTTTCTGCCTCCAGGGGAAAATGGTTTTCCTCAAAATAAGATATGCCTTCTCTCACAAGGCATTGCCACGTGGTCCTGTCCCAAGCTAGTTTTTCCCAATTTGTGGCATCAATGCCACACTTCTTAATGTTCACCTTAAGGGTGCCCTGGAAGCATTTCCTCTGGCCCTCGCATGTCCTCTGTCCTTGGCCGAGTTGGGACTGAACAGTTGTGCTGGTATATGAACATCAGACATGTGCACACAGTGCCCTGTCCACAGCACCTGATGCTGAATAATCAACACTTCCATAGTGGTGGTGGTAGAATTGGTGAGGACTTGAGTATGCCAATGCTAAGCATCAGTCCCAGGCACTGGTATGCTTGAGAGAAGCAGTTAAGGGCTGGTTGTAGGTCCTCCTCAGTACATGCAAGGACAGCACAATCATTGGCATAATGAAGTGCTACAATTGAGGCCAAAGTAACTTTGGTTTTGGGACAGAGGTGGGAAAGACTGTAAAGGTTCCCATCCATCCTGTACTCGATGCCAAAGACTCCCTCCACTAATACCATCTGGGCCATGACTTTTAATGGTTGAAGCCTGGTGCACTTAAGGTAGGTGTGTTCCAGGGTTTCCCTCGGACCACAGGAGAGTGTAAAGTGTGCCAGGTACGTACTTGCACTGACACGTATGCATACAAGCTGCCAGCCTAGATCCCCAGTAACTTGTGGAATAAAAGAGGAATATAGGCAGGTCCACCAGGGACCCTCACCCTCAGTGAAAATGTCCCACCATTTGGTGTCTGGGTGGTTTGGTATGGAGCATGAGTGTGTAGACCTGGAGACTATGGGCTGTCTGGAGGTGGACTGGTTTCACATCCCCCACCCTACAGAAGCATCTGACTGAAGTAGTGCTGTAAAGAGCACTGGGGCACCTGGGGAGGCAAGGACCCCACAACAAGCTCTGGAGGGCTGGGGGATGTAATCAGGCAGGGACTGCCCTTACATAACACCTGCTGAATGTAAGCAAAGGATGTAGGTGGCAGGGTAGCCTCAACCTCCTGGAATAAATGGCAGGGCACGTGAAATATGGGCAGCTCCAAGCGCCAGACCAGCACAGAGGGATGGGCCCACCTCAGCCTGGCAAAGTCCAGGAGGTCCCTGGTACAAGTAACACTGGCCAGGACTATCTTCCGATGTACCAGAGAGCCTAGTGTTGGGCAACAGAAGTGGTTCAGGGGCTGGGGAAACATGACTTATGAGGAGAGGTGGAGGGAACTGGACTGATTTAGTCTTCAGAAGAGAAGACCGAGGGGGACTGAATAGCAGTCTTCACCTCCCTGCATGGGGTTGCAAAGAGGATGGAGCTGGGCTGTTCTTAGTGGGGGCAGATGACAGGACAAGGAGCAATGGGCTCAAGCTGCAGCAAGGGAAGTTGAGGTTAGAGATTAGGAAAAACTCTCTCAATGAGGGTAGTAAAGTACTGGAACAGGTTACCCAGAGAGGTGGTGGCATCTCCATCCTTGGAAGTTTAAGACCCACGTAGACAAAGCCTAGGCCAGGATGATGTAGTTGGGGCTAGTCCTGCTTTGAGCAGGGGGCTGGACTACAAGTGATGTCCTGAGGTCCCTTCAACCCTCATTTTCTCTGACTATAATTCTAGTTCTGGGCCATTATGTGCAGGAAGGCAAAAAAAACATTGGGAATAGTTGCATAGATTTTGGTCAGGTCTCCTAGCCCCTGACTTACAATCATTTTGACTATGAGAATGACCAACACCAACCAAAGACACCTCGTAATGAAGCCTTCTTCAAAAATGCTCACTTAGCATTATAAACAAGTCTATCATGGGAATGACTTGTTGACAGTATGAATTTAACCCAGACCAATTAAGTGACCACTTGCAATTGTTCACTTATGCATGCCTGCTTAAGTCTTCTAGGATGCTGATAAACTCTGGAAGGAGCATAGGTTGTGAGGTTATCCTGCCTTTGTGAAACCATTTCTAAAACTTGATGGCTTCCTGACAAAGGGCTTGGACAGATATTTGGTTTCACCGCTCTCTCTGGACAAATTACGAATGTGCACAGCTTTCTAATTTTTCTCCCAGAGTAAAAGTGGCCACTCAGGGAGAAAAATAACGTGGGAACAACCTGAGTGAAAGGTCTTGCCAGAGAATATATCTCAAGAGACGGAACTTTTGTACAGGCAGCAGACATAAAACCGACCTCTGCAATCCCAGTGTGCTTTGCTTCTATCTCCTCCCGCAGGGGGAGGGAAAGTGTGTGCCAGTCTGAGCCGAGCAGGAAGCAGAACAGGTCTCACTGAATGCTCTGGGCTGGAAAAGTGCAGTGCTGAACCGCCAAGGAGCGTGTTCTGCTCCTGGTTCGTTATCTGCCTGAATCACGCTGCAGCACTTGGGTGCAGTGCAGGGAAGCATACAAGCATGCGCCCCGCTCAGCCTTAGCTGGGCTCCAACACAGCACAGCACTCATGGCAAAGTGCATGAGAAAGGCAAAGGCTGGAGGACCCTTTTGTGCATGGTACAGACCCCACCCCCACTGTCCCTGACCCTGATGATCTCTGCCTAAATTCATTTAAAAAAAAAAAAAAAAGAAGCAGCAGCCTGCAAAGCTGTCTGGGCCACATACACAAGGGACCCTGGGCAGCCCAGCATCCGCAGTGCCGGCTCTTTGCTTCTCCATCTGCACTTCTGTACAGGTAAGTTTTTCTCTCAGGATAACAAACCTGGGAGAGTTGTCCTGGATGATGTGAATGTGTGTATGCAGCCAAAGTGGATAATCAAACCATCGTGTTGCCCACATAACATTGAAATGATTTGCACTATGTAATCCATAAGATAGACAGGAATACTACACAAGCTAGTGCAACAGCTCTCAGCTTCATGACATCCACCCCCTTCCATTTTCAGATGGTTCATGTGGATGTCCCAGCCTGTCCTTGTATCATCCGTGAATGTCATCAGACAAGAAAACAAAAAGAAATCTCTTTCTATACTTTCGCTGGATGGAAAGCTGCTTGCACAGGACAGTAACCCTCCTGTTCACATTGTACTTGGACAGGGAGTACATGGACCTCAACCTTTTAAAGTGTGGAAGTGAAGGCTGGCGAGAAGTATCATGTTGACATGCAGCTTGAGTCTCACACATGTAGTCACCGAGTTCAATGTATAAGCTTCTAATCTTGCTTGTAACTGAATTGTAATCTTTGTAATCTATTTATAGGCACCTAGCAAACAACATAAGTAAACAGCCGGTGTGGATTTGTCATTAGCAACTCAGGTCAAACCAATCAAACTTACTACTGGGACGGGGTAACAGACCTTGTGGATGGTGGAGAAGCAGTATCTGTGACGCATCTCAATTTTAGCAAGCCTCCTGATCCAGCAGCCACTCCAACCTGGCACTGTGCTTCCAACCAGCAGCCTCTCTGACTCAACACAGAATTGCCACTGACGTCCCAGCTCCATGGGCTGGATAACAACATTTGGTGGGCTGGATTTGGCCCAGAGACCA
Organism: Crocodylus siamensis; assembly: GCF_052110815.1. NCBI lineage: Eukaryota > Metazoa > Chordata > Crocodylia > Crocodylidae > Crocodylus > Crocodylus siamensis. Next base: position 426,563,250 of record NC_143395.1, on the reverse strand, counting down.
AAGGATGCTGACCCCAATACAGGGGTTTCAGCAGAGCCCAAAAGAAATATGACTTAGCAATGTATTTCTTTTGTGGAAAAAATCAGCATTGCACTGGTATACATAAACAGGCATGTCCTGTATAAAAACTGTGGGGTAAATCCATCACTCTACTCGACACCGGTAAGGCCTCCGCTACAGCACTCGGCCCGTTTTGGACACCACACTTCAGGAAAGATGTGGATCATTTGGACAGAGTCCAGAGGAGAACAACAAAAATGGGCAGAGATCTAGAAAACATGACCTATGGGAAAAGATGGGTTTATGTTGGTGCAAAGGAGACAAGACTGAGAGGAGACAGTGATCTTCAAATATGTAAAAAGATTCCTGTGAAGAGGAACAAGAGTTTATATAACCATCGCTTCCTCTAAACATAGGGCAAGAACAAGTGGGCTTAAAACTACAACTAGGGAGACCAGAATAGACAGTAACAGAAACTTTCTAACTGTAAACTGAATTAAGTACTGGAACAGGTTACTGAGGACACTGTGGAACCTCCATCATTGAAGGTTTTTAAGAGCAGATTAGACAAATGATTATGGAAATAGCTTGGATATGGTGGGGACAGGGGAAGGGCTAGATGGCTTACTGAGGTCCTTTCTCTATTCTTCTATGATATTAAACCTTCAAGTCGTTACCACGAAATGAAGAGATTAGCATCTGTCTTCTAGTAAATGTTCTCCAGCTGGTTACAGCTCCTATTCTCTAGGGTGGTATGAGTGGCAATTTCTCCTCATGATTAACAAGAACTCCTAGTTGAGATAACAGGGAAGGAACATATCCAAAACCTGTGTGCTCTTCTGCAGAGATTCTCAGCTACATGCCAGCATACATGAATGCTAAGACTTCTTAAATAAACTGCTGCTACAGCTTTGAATGTCACAAAGACATTCAAATGCTGTAGAAAGTCCAAAGGGCAGATCCTAGGTACTGCCTTGGGGTGGATCCAGAGGGAGTTCAGTAAACACAACCGCACTCCCCCCTTTAGACCATGCTGCAGAAGCAGCAGCCGGGGCCTTTTAAGCCCCTGAATCAGGTAAGAACCAACCCCACAGCCCCTTGCCCTTGTCAGCGTCCCTCACTCTCACCCCACCAGCCCTGCTGGTGCCCCTCACTCACAATCCACAGGCCCCTGCATCCCCCACCCCAGTGAGAGGGGGCCCCCAGCTGCCAAGGCTACAGGACTAGGGCCAAGGACCGCAGCCCTCTGCCCCTCCAGGAGTGCCCGAGCCCCAGCTGACACCCATCTCACTCTGCCCTCCTGCACCAGGTCCCACCTGCTGGCAGCAGCACAGGGAGCCCCCAGCCCACAGAGGGCAGCCTGCATCATCTCCCGGACCACACGCAAATCTGGGAAGCGCATGCCCCCCCCCCCATGTCCCCTCCCTGGGAATGTGCACAGTGGCAGGCAACCGCCCCCCCTACTGCCCCACAGCCCCCAGGGCAAGCCACCCATGGCTCCATTCTGCAACCCCCATGGCCATACATTCCTGCCCCAACCCCCATGCACCCCCCTGGCTGGGTAATAGGGCTGTGTAAAATTTTGGCCAGTATTTCATTTCAAAGCTGTTTCAATGCATTTCGAGCTTGAAACCGCAAAATCAAAATGAAACAAAAGCCTTTGATACAGCTTCAAAACAAAACAAAGGCACTCAAAGCATGTTGAAAGTTTCAAAACGTTTGGAGTTTCAAAGCCAGGCTTACTGACTTCAGCACCAGTCCCAGCTGGCAGCAGCAGCCTCCTGTCATCCAGCAGGCAGATCAGGGCCTGCCTGCACCCCCGGAATGTCTGCAGGGGCTCTGCTGGACTGCTCCCGGGGCGTGTGGGCCTCGATCTGCCTCCGGGATCACAGGAGGCTGCTGCTGCCACCTGAGGCCAGTGGCAGGCCGGCCCGGGGCAAATCAGTTTGCGCAGGGACCTGCCCCCACCCCAATCCCAGGGTGGGGGCAGGTCCCCACACAAGCTAATTTGCCCTGGGCCCCGCACCTTCCTTGGGCCAGCTCCAGTACGGGGCCCAGGGGCATATCAGTTCATGCAGTGAGCCGCTGCTGCCCTGATCCGCAATTGAAGCAGAAAGGTGCTGTTTTGCACAGCCCTACTGGGTAGCACTCTCAGCCCCAGCCCTGCCCTGGCCCCCTCCCTCCCAGTGGTGGCCTCAATCTACCCTCCCTCCCCCCATTGACTTATCTGGATGGAGCTGTGGGAGCTGCTCTCCATACTGCCTGGCTGTCATGTGCGTGTGTACAAATGCTCATGCAGGTGGTGCCACCTGCTTGATCAGCCTCCTCCTGATCCCCCCCAGTCCCAAGCAGCCCCTTGCCAGGCTGGAACTCTGCCAGCCTACAAGGGGAAACCCGCTGTTTCACAAAGAGGAGAAAATACGTGTTTTTCTCCTAGAAGAGAAAAATCCCCATTTTCCCACCTGGATCCCTGGTGATTAGAATCAGATATGTATTTCCAAATAAGGTCTCATCAGTACCTTGCACAATAGAATTACTTTCCTACCTCTGCTAGAAGTGCACTGATCTTTTTACATGGGTGTATCACATTAATAACTCAAAATCATCATGTGATAGATCAGTACACTGAGGCCTTACTCCTCCTCAGTCTCCGGCTTATAGCAGAAATTCTTGTTATCAGTCCTTCAGCACATGATCCTGTAATTCTGTAATGCATTTATGTTACTACAGTCCTGAAGGTCTATTATCATCTTGTAGGAAAACCTAATCCTCCTCTGCCCTGGTGATACCTGTCCAGGTCATGTCCTCAGCAAATTTCCCAGAAGGCATGTAAGATTCAGCTCCAAGACAATCCTTGAAGAAGTTCTGTAGCAGCTTTCCTGGAGTAGTCTCTAACTTCAATCCAAAACAAGAGACTAGGAAGCTATGCTAGGGGGGAAATAAGATATTTGCTTGTTTAGGAAAGGGGATAAATGGAGTGGTTGTTTAGGGTGTGGACTAAATTCTAATTCAAGTACGTCTTAGATTAATTCGGCTAAAGGATGGCAAAAGAACAAACGATTATGAATAGTCTGGAAAATAGGAAACTTCATAGGAAAGAAATTGTGGAATAGCTTTCCACTAGCAATGGGGTTGGTGGGGGGCAAAACAGTTAGCTAGTTTTAAGATTAGGTTTCAACTTATGAAAGGATTTTTAGGATGTGGTTACTCAAGGTAGCGGGGGACTGGTCTCAACCCAGGAGCTACTTTCCAGTCCTATGTTCACGAGAGATTTTATATGAAGCACTGAAATACTACAGTGGAAAACAGCACTATACAAGAACAGTTCATATTCTTTAATTCTATACACTGAACAGGTAAGTTTCATCCCTTCAAAATCACATATTCTGCAAAAAAGTATTATTTGTATTATAGTAGCAATTCAGACCCTTGCTCTTAGCTTGACTTCACACAAACAGAATAGATACTTTTAATTATTCAAAACCCCCAGAACAATACCTTCCTATAAAAAATTTAAAAGTCGCTGAAAGGCAAAGCATAGCCCCACAAAGCCTCAAATGTCAAAGTTATGTCTCCATGGGAGATAGCCAAGCTCATCTGAAATCAGGTAGAAGGCCGGGTAGATTTCCACATTTATGAACTAACTAAATCAGAAATGTAATCATAACTCTGCCCTGTGTGTAAACACATTATGTGCTACTATGTCCTACTATTCCTGCCCTTAAAATGATGGCAAAAAACTACTGAAAAGCTGCCACTTTCACTAAGCACTTAGTAAACTTTGCACTGAATGAGGCAATGTTCCTGTGGAAACAAAAAGTATAAGATCAGTACATAAAAGAATGCTTATTGGCATATAGACAGTAAAAGAAAGAGCTAAATTTGCATGGAAACAAGCTTTGGCGTTCCTGACTTGTTTTTCACTATGTAGCCTTGGTTATAAAGGCTTTTTGTACCAAAATTATGAATGTATAACTTTTCACAGCTCTAATACATTATTAAATTAAAAGATATATGATAAAATTCTTGTACTTTCTACTCTAGCACATTAATGACATTATGTCCTCAAGTTGTTACTTACTCATTTCCATGAACAGCTGCCTCTTCTCTGCCATTGTCCTCCTTCTCTTCCCACTCTCCTCAATCATTCTAAGAATGAAAAATGCATAGTTTATGATATAACTTCCACTACACAGCCAATTTTGAGCAAAATTATTTGATTCAACTGAAAGATTTTGATCTTTTCTCATCACATCTGGTCAAAAGGCAAAGGTAAAGGAGGGAGGACAGCGAGTTGAGAGGGCAGGTACAACGGGGACAGGCAGAGAGGTCAGACAGGTATAGGGGAGCAGACTTCAGGGGGGAGCGGGGGTGGGGGAAGGCAGGGAGTGGCGGGGCAGACACAGGTACAGGGGGGCAATAGGCAGGAAGTGGGGCCACAGGTCAAGACAGACAGTGCGGGGGCGCAAGGAGAGAGGGCAAGAGGCAAGGGTCTGACTCCTCACCCTCTGCTGCTCCTCAGTCACCTTAAAGGAATGCAAGTGGTTCAGCTGAATGTCTCACTGAAAACATTTGCCCATATGAAAGTTCTGATTTGACACCAGTCTCCAACTGTTTAAGTACAGCTTAACTCAGTGGTCTCCAAAGTGGGGTGCGCGCAAGACAATCCATTGGGGTGCGGGAAGAAAATATTACAACTTCTATTTATATTTATATAAATATACATATATTGGGGGTGCATGCTCAAAATCTTTTTACTGATAGGGATGTGCAAATATAAATATACATATATTGGGGGTGCACGCTCAAAAATTTTTTACTGATAGGGGTGCGCAATCAAAAAAGTTTGGCGACCACTGGCTTAACTAAAAGATACTTTTTAAAAGAAAAGCAACAATTATGTTATTCCATGACAACTCATGGAATCATCTAGCCCATCCTCATACAACATGGCAGGACAGATTTCATTATACCTGTAAGCTAACCTAATACCTAGCCTTGGCATCAAATACATTCAGTGATAGACTTTTGACAGCTTCCTTCCACAGTTTAATTATTTTCTGACAAAGATCTTACATTATATAACATTTCATTCTGAAGGATCCCAAAGCACTGTACTTACCAATTGATAATGCAAGCTACAAATTATATTTTACACAAGTATCTTGTCATTTTACCAATGCAAAAATCTAGAACTCTTGGTTCCAGGTTGGGGGAAACAATCTAAAAGGAATCGATTTTACCAATAAAATGTACCCACGGAAAAATTACATTTACCTCTGCAACAGGAGTTCAAAAATGTACTGTTCTAGATGCATGCCATTAAAAGGTAGATACCTATGCTCCAGAACCTCTGCTAGCAGTCCACATGGCATAGGCGGTGGAAGGCTGCGGCGAACAGGGCTTAGCCCCACCAAACTACTTTCACAGCAGCTGGAAACAGCAGCAGCACCACAACACCACATCCCACAGCACCGCACCCAAAGCCCCCTCAGTGTGCTCCTCCACTGCCATCCTTGCACAGCACCAGCCACGCTGGCCCCACAGGAGGGAGGGGCGGGGGTTAGCCTTCCCCCCCTACACCTCCCCAATAATATTTTCTCCCACTGCCTATGCCACTTGGTCTGCATATTAGCCTTTGTTATCTTTGTGCACCGATAATAATTATAAGAAAGCGGCCTTCAAGACCATTCATTACCTGTTATTTCTTGACAATGAATGCTTCCAAGTACAGAAAAATAGGGAAGAGAGGGAGAGTTCAAGTAGTGTACCACAACAATATGTAACTTTTCTTTCTTCTCTTAGTACTAGGGGTATGCGAAACGGGCTGTATTCAGATTTGGCCTGAATCGGGGACAGTGATTCGATTCGTTGATTCAGATCACTGTCCCAGTTTGATCTGGCTGAATCCAAATCTGAAGATTCGATGCTGATTCGGGGAATCAATGATTCAGACATAGACACAGCTTTAAATGTTTTTTCTACATACCTCGAGGTACCAGGCACGGCTTGTGAATGCTGTAATGCCGAGGCGGATAGAGCGTCCCATAGGAGCGCAAGTGGCCCCTTGTGTGCTCAGCGGTGAATCTGGAAGTGAATCAGAAGTACTTCCAGTCCACTTCTAGGTCTGCTGGGCAGCATGCTGAGGTCCCCCCCAACACACCTTCCTGGCTCGGTGATAGGCCGCAGGGGGACCAGATGCCCCCCCAGACCCAGGAGGCACCAGTCACTGATCCAGGGGGTGTTGGGGGACCCCCCGCATGCTCCCCAGAGGACCTGGAAGTGAACCGGAAGTGCTTCTGGTCCACTTTCTGGTCTGCTGCTGAGCACATTAGAGACCCACACCCTGCGCTCCTGTGGGATGCTCCATCTGCCCCACCATGTCAGCATTCATGAGCTGAGATATGTGGAAAATATTTAAAGCTGTGTCTATGTCCAAATTATTGAATCTTTCCAAATCTATTCGGAGGGTTCCAGTTCAATTTGGAGAGATTAAAGGGACTCCTGATTCAATTCAGATTCAGAGATTTGGCCACTGAATCGGGCCCAAAATCCACCAAATCGAATCAGCGACCGAAACCTGGCACAGCCCTACTTAGTACCTGTCCTTCCGTGTATCAAACCATAGGGAACTCTCAGACAGTATTCTAATCTTATAAAAGCTTAAGTCTGTCTGTCTGTCCGTCCGTAATGCTTTATTTGCAGTCTGATTGGCTGACAGAAGCAGCCAATCAGAGTGCTCCAAGCGTGGGGGAGCGCTGCCATAATTCTGAAGACACGCCGAGGTCTGGACAGAGGGTGGGGGAGCCGAGGCCAGCAGTGCTGGCCTCAGCTTCCCCTCCCTGCAAGAGGCAGAACAGCGTCAGCATGTGGTGTTAGGTGGCAGCACTCCATCCCAGCCTGTTCCCCTCACTCCCCATCATTCTTGATGGGCAATTGGCTAGTCATACATAAGGAGCTGGGTGCTCAGAGCCCTGTTAGAATATGGACCGCTCTACAAAAAAGACATTCAACGTAGAAGCCTGCACAAAATTATACTGCTTCATAAAGATATGCTGCTTGCATAGAGCAATGATATGAAGTGTTGGAGTGATGCTGTAGCTTTGATGGTACAGGAAATATGGCAGAGGAAAGGCATGTTAAATCGAGGGGAAAAGATGTCTCGTCTTAGATTCAAGTAAATATGGTATGTGTTATGATGGAACAACACACAAAAAATCAGAATTTCCCCAATATTGGCTCCATTTTCAACCACTGTCTTGTTCGCTTTGCCCTGTGCTCTCTCTCTCTCACTTGGGAGGAATTCACCATAAATAATTACAAAATCACTTTTCTGTTCAACATCTTGTTTAAAACTTTCCTTCTGCATAATACTGACAACAAAACAAAATAAAACAAAGCAAAAAAACTTGACAGTGGCTAAGGCAGTTGCTGCGTGCAGACCAAGGCACATGGTGCTGAGCAATATTGAGTCCTTATACTCCCCAATGGTCTCTAAGGCAGACACAGTCTTTCTTCTGCTTGTATAAGGCCAAACACAATAGATATCTGGTCCACAACTAGGAATCCCAGGCACTATCGGAATACGAATAAGTAACAAGACAGTCAGAGCAGCCCAACACTTCTGACTGTAAGACACTTTTTCACGTACAAAGAACTTTGCTGAATTTGGTGTGGCATTTTCCATGCCATATGTCTTCTTGGACATGAGCAAGAACTGCGATAACTATTCCATCAGCGAGTGGGAGAGATTTGTGGCATGGATCTAAACATTCAAATCTTGGTGATGACCCAAGTGGTAATTAATATATTTCTACATGATGTCATTTATAAATCCTGGGATGCCACATCAAAAACTATTTTAAAGCACTAGACCATAATGTGTATGCCCAAAGGGGGGCAATTAAGGAAGCACTAGTTACCTTAAAACACCACACTTCCTCAGAGCAAGTGTTTGCCACTGTCACATGCATGTTCTTGAGGTCTCTTCCAAACCTAGGGTTTTTTTAACGTTTTGTGTTTAACCTAAAATCTATTATAGAGGTCACAGCATTTGGGCTGGTTATAACTAATACCGGTGCGGCTCTCACCACTGAAATGACTTCTGCACAGATGCAAGTTCTTGCACCTGTTCAATGGATAACATATTCATGTGTCTTCTACTCTGCTTCCTGCCCTATCACAGTTATACTGTCTTGGATTAATGACTATCACTAAAGGAATCCAGTTTCCCTTTGCCTGGTACCAAAGCTTATCTGCAAAGGCTCATTTTTTACTGCACTTGAGAAGAATTGGCTCATCATAAATCCTACCACAGTGATTCTCAACCAGGATGCAAAGGAAAACATGATTCGCAAGATAAATCCAAATTTCAAACATGAATTCACAGCATTAAAAATAGTCTGACCTGTTGTGCAGCTTTCTGAGTTCTTTGCAACAAAAGGATTTCTGTATTATATTTCTGTATTTAAAAATCAGTGAAAACTAAGACCCAGTATTTTCCAAGGGGTGTCTTGAGCTTAAGGAGGGGTGCCATGGACTTTAAAAGGTTGAGAACCATCAAGCTAGAGACATTTTTATGTTATTTATGAAAATGTAGAAGTTGTAATCTACATTGCAGATCATAACTTAGTCTGAAACAATCTCTAAGAGGAGATGTGCTTTAAATACAACAGGGAGTGAAGGTTCAACAAAAGAATCCCAAAGGGGCAAAAAACACAGGAACGTAGGACTGGAAGGAGCCTGCTGGGTCATCCAATCCAAACCCCTGCATCTGCAGGTAATTGTTAACAGAAGCAATCCCCTAAACAGTCACTGCAAGCCCTCACCTACAGCTACAAGGAACAAGAAATGTCAAGAACACCCTAATAACATGCCAGAGGTAAAAGGAATGGAGAGTAGGGCACTGCCAAGATCCTGACACTGTAACAACTGGAAAGTGGCTAATTGATATATGGTGGGATATACAAGGAAAATGAATGATCCAGGGGAAGGCAAACCCCTGCACCTCTCCCCACCCCCTCAGCCCATTCCAGTTCATCCTACCTGGCAACTGGTATGATCCTGAGCAGAGAAGCAAGACCCCCCAGCCAGGAACTGCTGAGTTTTCTAGTACCAGCAGAAGAATCCATGCAGCCCAGTCACAACCCCAAAGCCTTCGCTGTGGCCAACATCCCACTGCTCCAGAGGGACGGGGAGAAATCCCCCAGAAGCCAGCAGCATCCATGAGGGAGGCAACTTCCTTCCTGGCCCCAACTGGCAACCAGCAAAAGCCCTGATGCATGGGATTGTCATATGCCTTCCCCATGACAAGAGCCATCTTTATACCTCACCCGGGAACCGCGCACGACCCACGTAACATGCATTGACTGGCATGCCAGATGTCTCCATCCTGCCAGACCAGTCATTCCACAAACGTACCCAGTTAAGGCTAAAAGATGCGGGCCCTGCACTCCCACCACTTTGCTTAGACCATTTCAGAACTGCCCTTCCTGGAAAAAAAGATTTCTAGCTATCAAATCTAAATGGATCCAGAGCCAGTCTGTAGCCATGACCTCATGCCAGTGCTGGTTTTCAACCTAAAAAGCTCTTCCTCCTTCCCCAATATTCACCTCACACGTACTTGTCAAGAGTGCTCATAGTCCTTTCCCAGGCTCCATAATGCAAAACTAAACCAGAAGATCCTTTAGTCTTCTTTTATAAGACAAAGGTGTCTATTCCCTTCACCAGCATAGTGGCCCCTTTTAGAGTTACCTGCAATTTAAATTCATTTTCTTTGAACGCTGGTGGCCTGCACTCAGTATTCTCAATGGGGTCTTTTGTGTGGGCATTCCCAACTGCCATGCCAAGATGAGGAACAATACTGCTAACTGCACTCCAGTCAGATACCTCCCTTTCAACATTACCGACTCAAGCCTCCCTTTGAGCCAATTCTTTATCCACTTCAGCTGTAGTATTGGTCTTTGTCCTGTTCTGTTTGGCCAATAATTTCCCAAAGGGACAGGGCAGAGGTGCCCTATCTGTGGTGCGAGTGCCACAAATGGCACAGGCAGCCCGTGAGTGTGGCATGCAGCAGACTGGGGAGGGGACAGACAGCAGAGTGGCAGATAGGGCAGAAAGTAAAGCAGCCAATCAGGCAGGGAGCACAGGGCTGGGAACAGAAAGCAGTGCAGAAGGGGAAGGGGAGTGGCACTTGGGGATGGTGCAGGGATCATTTGTGGCACTCCCGCCAACAAAGTTGGCCCCCACTCGGGTATGGTACTAAAAGCTTTGCTTTTATGTACGTAAATCAAATCTATTGCATTGCCCTTATACAAGAAGATTATCTTTCATAGATTTCATAGACATTAGGGCTGGAAGGGACCTCAGGAGATCATCGAGTCCAGCCCCCTGCCCAAAGGGCAGGAAGTCAGCTGGGGTCATAGGATCCCAGCAAGAGAAGCATCCAATTTGCTCTTCAAGGTGTTCAATGTAGGTGCTTGAACCACCTCCGCTGGCAGACTGTTCCAGACCTGGGGGGCTCGGACAGGAAAGAAATTCTTCCTTATGTCCAGCCTGAAACGGTCATGCAGGAGTTTGTGACCGTTCGACCTCGTCATCCCTTGGGGCACTCTGGTGAACAGACGTTCCCCCAGATCCTGGTGGTCACCCTTGATAAACTTATAGGCGGCCATCAGATCACCCCTGAGCCTACGCTTTTCCAGGCTAAAGATTCCCCTCTTATTGCAATTATGATATTAAATCAGGGGTGTCAAACATACAGCCCATGGGGTGGATCTCACCCATGAAGCCCCACTGCCCAGCCCTGGTGCTGCCCCTGGGTGTGATCAGACCCATATGAGGCATGACATGGGGCCAGTCCATGGGCTGCATCAGGCCCACGGACCCCTCTCCCACAACACACCCAACCCAGAACCTGCTCCAGCCAGTCTGGGACCTGCACTGAACGCAGCACCTATAAGCACTGCAGACCCAAACTAGCAGAAGCAGGCACCATATGCAGCATGCGTGCCAGCTAGGACAGCCACCGCGTGCAGCAGGACTGCTGCTCCAGCCAGACTGTGACACATGTGGTGCATGTGGCGGGCCAGTAGGGGGTGCTTCTGTGTTGAACCTCACTGCGCCTGACCACCTTCCAGGCTGCGAGCGCCTCCCTGGGGTGCCTCGTGTCCGGCTGACCCCCTTCCTGGAGCACACTCGCTAGCCTGGGGGTAACGTAAGCTGCCACCGCCCCAAGAAGGGACTGTCTCAGCCCTGTGTCCTCAGGGAAACACAGGCCTAAAAGTCCTACGGGTACATGACCCAGTACAGGCACTTGGGGCACTTCCTCAAGTCGGGGGTCAAAAAGGAAAGTCTCCCTTAGTCTGCAGACCTAAGGGGCCTCCTAGGCATAATTTAGACCCACCCCTCAATAAGTCTCCTACATCGGTCACAAAGGAGAACTTTATTGATTACAGGGGTAGGGTGAAAATAGGGTACAAGACAGAGCAATATCACAGAAATCCCATAGAGCAAACCAGTCTGGCTGAGGTAGCCTTTTGATCACACATCTAAGTTACTGCCAGCTAGATATCTAATCAGATCTCGAGTAGCTTGCTCACAAGCATCATCCTGAGGCTGCTGGAGATTCCCTCTGGAGGCAGGCTGTTCCTAGCTCATGAGTTATGGGGGAGAGAACCAGTTTCAGATGGTCAAGCTCCTCTTTAAGTCTGAGCCCCTGCATGGCTGCTGCCCCCTCCTCCTGGGCAGTCTTAACTTATATAGCCCCTGTGACCTCGTTCACCTGGTCCAATGGAGGCCAGCACCTGCTGGCTCTCGGCCAACCAATTTGAAATACATCACTAGTTGCCCGGCAGACTCCAGCCCACCAGGTAGAAGCCTCTCACCCAGGTAGCTGATACCAGTCATGTGGGCAGAGCAAGCAGGTTTCCCCCCTCCCTTAGGAATGTCTCCATCTCAGGTTACCTAAAGAGACAGGGTAAAGGTGCATCTCCTCGGCTGTGCCCATCCTAATCAAACCGTCACAGGGCAGAGATTTTGGGGAGAAACAAAGGTGGCTTCCTGCCACAGTGCCCATTCCAGGATCCGTGTTGCACACAGAGTAGATTCTAGACCAAGCATGTTGGGGGAGAAGGAGGTGGTCTGTGGGCCTGATCCAGCCCACAGACCAGCCCCATGCCACTCATCCAGCCCACAGGAATGGATGAGTTTGACAGTCCTGTATTAATCTGATATGATCATACTCTCACAATAAGCCTATGTTGTATTTTGTCCTGTTTTCTATTTCCTTCTATATCTTTCACTATTCTTTCCTTCAGTATCTTCCCTAAGATCTTACCTACTGTTGAAGCCAAGCTAACAGACTTCAAACTATTTAAGTAGAGCAGGCTCAGTTTACAAAAGTGATTATATAATGTGGTTATCTGTGATAGCAGAGGAGGGAACAGTAGGCTGGAAGGCCCCTTATCAGAGACACTAGTCTCTGGTTATCTTCTAGCTAAAAAATGGTCTTCTTGGTACCCTTAGAGAACAGGAAAAAAAATAGTTGCTCTTACCAGCAAGCTTTCCTATGATGTTTTGAAACCAGGATGATTAGTAAATCTCTGCGATATACAAAGAGCTCTGGGCTTGTTTTTTTTTTGGGGGGGTGGTATTCATTTGAATTGTATTACTACTATGAATAATCAAATGGATTACATAGTAATTGAAACATTTCAGCTCTCATATCAACAGAATTAAACCTATTGTGGAACTGAGTAAATAACAATAATAACGATACCGTCAGGCACTGATTCATCACCTGAATGCTAGCAGCTTAAGGAGCTTGCCTCAATCTACCTTGTCCTCAGGGGAGGGACAAATCAAAGCTGAAGAAAATCAAATTTCACACAAAAAAGAGATAACTACTGACAATATTAAGCATATCATGTACTTGTGAAGAACAGAAGTATTGAAGGATGCAAGTGTTATGTGTTAAAAAACAATGCGAACCAGGTGGATTATAAAAAGGAATTTAAGCATGAAAAGAAATCCTCACTCCTAGCCACTTTTGGATGAATGGCCTCTCATTTGACATGTTAAAAATTTTACCTAGAATTTGGACATGCTGGACAGAGCTGCACATGCACTTTAATGCACAGTAGACTATTTTACTGCGTATTAAAGCATCACGTAAAAAAACATGACATTACGTTATGAGCAGTAAAAGTTTACTGCACATTAAGCATCACTAAAAAGCATGTAAATGTGCTACTGTGCATTAGCGCCACCTAATGCACATTTATTTAGTATCTCACTCTGGAAGTACTAAATTTAATGCACATTAGAAAAAGTGCACTAGTGCACATGTAGACATGCCCACTGACTACAAAAAACATCCAGAAATATGGATTTTTTTTAATTCAGCACCCTTTAACCTTCAAAATTATAACTGTATGAAATGAAACTGAAAAACTGATAAAATGTGGAGCACTATTCTATTTACATATATTCTCAAAGCCCTTTGCAAATTGCAACAGCTATAATAAAATTACATATAATTATTTCATGATGAACCCTGTGACAGACTTCACATGAAATCTAGAATCCAAAACTGTGTAGGGGGAAGGATAGAGAACTTCTAAACAGTAAGAACAATCCTTTTATTTTCATTTCTTCTACTTCTTTCTTCTCTTCCCTCCTTGCTTTCTATTTTACTGTTGCCCCATGTCTCTCTTACCCTCATCCTTTTTCTCCTCCCCACTTCAGTTAGTTTCCTACATCTTCATTTTCTCCAGACAGAAACTATTGAAAGAAAATAATTGAAAAAATTATTTCCCCCCTCGTTTTCAATTTCAATCACTGCTGAGCCTGAATTATTTTCGGGGATTCCATTGGTTCCTGGTTTCCTTTACTAAATCACAAAAATGAAAACAAAACACTTGGAAAGCTTGTTAGGCCAATACTACAGGACCTATTTTAAAAGGTTTCGCTCTTCTTGGAGCTCATCAGCTGTAGGTAACGGCCTAATTAAGTACTTTCACTCTTCAAACTAGTGAAGGAACATAATCGTGAAGGTCTGGAGCCCTTGCTCTAGTAAGTACCCAATGTTTCAAGCATCCCACTCGCATCCTTCCATGGCTTTTTTCCATTTTTGTGCCCCTGGAAAAAGTAACCCAAGAACTATAATGACTATTGCAAAGGTGTTGCTTCTTTTCTGACTACCATATACATCTACTACTTTATAAATTAAGTATTTCTTCATTGTTTTAATCCCAACACTTCGTCTTTTCACTGTATTTGACTGCAGATTAAATTACTTTGAGGTCAGATGAACCAATTTTAACCAGAACTTTTTCATAGACATTAGGGCTGGAAGAGACCTTGAAGATCATCAAGTCCAGCCCCCTGCCCCAAGAGCAGGAAGTCAGCTAAGGTCAAAGGTTCCCAGAAAGATAAGCATCCAATTGTTTCCTAAATAAGTCAAGAGTAGATGCCTGCACCACTTCTGGAGGAAGTCTATTCCAGGCGCTGGGGGCTTGGACAGTAAAGAAGTTTTTCCTTATGTCTAGCCTAAAACGATCATGAAGGAGTTTATGACTATTGGTCCTTGTTATCCCTTGGGGCACTCTGGCGAACAGATGTTCCCCCAGATCCTGATGCACACCCCTTACGTTCTTACAGGCAGCCACCAGGTCACCCATGAGCCTGCGCTTTTCCAAGCTGAAGAGTCCCACGGCTCTCAGCCTCTCATCATAAGGCCTATTCTCTTGCCCTCTGATCATGTGCGTGACTCTCCTCTGGACTTTCTCAAGCTTCTCCACATCCTACTTGAATTGTGGAGCCCAGAATTGGATGCAGTACTCCAGCTGCAGCCTCACCAAGGCTGGCTGAGTACAGTGGGAGGATGACATCCTAAGATTTACTCAAGAAGCATCTATGGATGCAAGCCAGAATTTCAGTTGTCTCTCCCTCTCATTCCCTTTCTCTTTCCCCAAGAAAATAGTATGTTTACAGCATGGAACAGTTCTAGTAGGAAGAGAGACTCACTCCAGAATAGCCAGTAACTTGGAGGTCAGGGTACTTACCCAGGATCCAGGAGACTGGCACAGCTGCAAAGTGAATTGGTTTCTTTCACCCAAGTTAATGGCTATTCTGTGGAGAAAGGGAAGGGAAAGTGCTTCTTCCTTTCTTCCTCTCTGGTCTTGGTTTCTTCACAATAGGGAACAGGACATTTTTGAAATCTCAAGAAAACTTTCCCAACTATCTCAATACAAATAATATACCCACTTTTTTTTATATATATAATACAAAATATTCTTTGAATTCAAAGATCATCAGTGGAAGTATTTTAGAAATATAAGAATGCAAAAATGCATGCATTTAATTCACCTCCAAGGATGGAGATTCCATCACCTCTCGGGGAAGCTGTTCCAGTGCTTCACCACCTTCCTAGTGAGAAAGATTTTCCTGACATCTACCTTCAACTTCCCTTGCTGCAACCTGAGACCCTGGCCAGACTCCATCCTCTTTGCAACCACCCTGCAGGGAGTTGAAGGCTGCTATTCAATCCTCCGTTAGTAGAGGTACACTGATACAGCGGTCTGATATCAGATTGGTACTGATATGAATAAAACTATCTATATCAGATATTGGCCCTATGGGGATGATCATTTGGCAGATAAATGCCCGTGCTGCACACAGCTGCAACACAGCACAGAGCAGAGCTGGCAGCACAGAGAGCTGCCTCCAGCTGGTAAGTTGGAAGGGAAGGGGAGAGGGAAGGGGTGTGGGGGAGCACATCAACACCCCCGCAGTGAGGGAGGAGGCGGGGGGTGAGGGGTGGGATGGAGCCGCAGTTCATGGGGTGGGGGCAGCTCCCACTGCTACTTGCACCCCAGGAGGGCAGTGGGTGAGGGCATGTGCCCCAGGATCTGCATGGTGGGCTGTAGCTGTGGGGTGGCCAGGGCTGTACAGGGCTTTTCTCACCAGGGGCTGGGCTCAGAGCAGGCTCCAGTGGCGCTAGGAGGAGGCTGCAACCACCCCAAATTTTGCCACAGCTCTGCTCCCAGCCCCATGGTACTGCCCAGCGCAGCCCTGGCTGAATGCCACTCCTCCGTTCAACTTCCGGGAAAAGCCACGGCTGTGCCAGGCTGCTAGCAGCAAAGGGCTGGGAGCGGAGCTGCAGTGAACTCTGTCGTGGCTGCAGCCTCCTTCCAGCGCCGCTGGAGCCAGCTCCAAGCCCAGCTCCAGGCAAGAAAGCCGTGCACAGCGCGGGCTCCAGCTGCAGCCCACCCCATGCCGGACAGATCTGGGGGCACACACCCTCCCCACACCCTTCCAGAGTGCAAGCAGCAGCAGGAGCTGCCCTCACCCCATGAGGCGCAGCTCCATCCTGCACCCCCACCTCCCCTCCTTGGCAACACCTGACCCTGCCCCCTCCCTCACCACAGGGGCCATTGATCTGCCTCCCCATGCCCCTTCCCTCCTCCCTCCCCTTCCACCACACCGGACTTACCACCTAAAGACAGCTGTATTGGTATTCACCAATGTGCCTCCTTAAATATCAGTTATCAGTATTGGCCCCCAAAATCTCTATTGGTGCACCTCTACCCCTCAGTCTTCTCTTCTGCAGACTAAATCAGCCCAGTTCCCTCAGCCTCTCCTCACAAATCATGTGCCCCAGCCCACAAAACCATTTTTTCTGCCCTCTGCTGGACTCTCTCCAATGTGTCCACATCCTTTCTGTAGTGGGTGCCCCAAAACCAGATACAGATCTCCAGATGTAGCTTCACCAGTGCCAAATAGAGGGAAAGAATCACCTCCCTCGATCTGCTGGCAACGCTCCTACCAAAGGAGCCCAGAATGCCGTTAGCCTTCTTGGAAACAAGGGCACACTGCTTGGCTCCTGGTCAGCTTCTTGTCAACTGTCACCCCCAGGTCTTTTTCTGCAGAGCTGCTGCCCAGCCAGTCAGCCCCAGGTGGTACCGCTGCATGGAACTGTTTCCTCCTAAGTGCAGGACTTTGCATTTGCCCTTGTTGAGCCCCATGAATTCCTTTTGGCCCAACTGTTCAATTTCTTCATCAGCGATTTGGACGACGGGGTGAAATGCAACCTGTTTAAATTCGCTGATGAT
Organism: Crocodylus siamensis; assembly: GCF_052110815.1. NCBI lineage: Eukaryota > Metazoa > Chordata > Crocodylia > Crocodylidae > Crocodylus > Crocodylus siamensis. The sequence goes on along the minus strand of NC_143395.1, from coordinate 426,546,136 downwards.
ATGAAAATTTGGGGTGAGGTGAGCACGCTAGTAGGGAGGGAAAGATTGCAGCAAGATCTGGATAGGTTACAGGAGTGGGCTGACATAAACAGGATGCGTTTCAATACTGACAAGTAGAGGGTGCTGCACTTAGGCAGTAGAAACCAGCAGCACACTTATAGAATGGGAAACTCCCTTCTTGAGAGCACTGACTCCAAGATGAACATGGGCCGACAATGCAAGGTCACGGTTGGCAGGGCTAACCGCACCTTGTCGTGCATCCGCAGGTGCATCTCAAGTAGAGCCAGGGAGGTGATCCTCTCCCTCTATGCGATGCTGGTCAGGCCACAACTGGAGTACTGCATCCAGGTCTGTGCGCCCCATTTCAGGAGGGATGTGGACAACATTGAAAGGGTCCAGAGGAGGGCCACCCGCATGATCCGGGGACAACAGGGCAGACCCTACAATGAAAGACTGCGGGACCTAAACCTGTTCAGCCTTCACAAGAGAAGGCTGAGGGGGGACCTGGTGACTGTCTATAAACTCGCTAGGGGGGACCAGAAGGGTTTGGGGGAGACGCTGTCTCCCCTAGCGCCCCTTGGCATGACAAGGAACAATGGACATAGATTATTAGAGAGTAGGTTTAGATTAGACATCCGCAAGAACTACTTCACAGTTAGGGCGGCTAGGAGCTGGAACAAGCTTCCTAGGGAAGTGGTGCTGGCTCCTACCCCGGGGATCTTTAAGAAGAGGCTTGCTGACTACCTGGCTGGACTCATTTAAGTCCAGTCTTTTCTCCCACCCAGGCGGGGGGTCGGATTCAAAGATCTACAAGGTCCCTTCCAACCCGACTTCTATGATTCTATGAACTCTCCAATCCATCAAGGTCTTTCTGAATCCTAGCCCTACCTTCCAGCATATTTTCTACTCCCCAAGCTTGATGTTATCTGCAAACTACATCTCATCTTCCACATCACTGACGAAATTTTTAAGTTAAGGTGGTTTAAAAGGTGTTATATAAACAAGAAAAGAAATTGTATGTAAACATGTTTTAATTAACTTGATTTATCAAACAAAGTGCACACATATAAGACAAGACCTCAGCATCCCCACCTGGACTCAGGAGGGGCCACAGCATCCTGGGATGCTGGAGGACTTCAACTTGGGCAGAATAGCTGTGGAGAGTGGTCACACCTTAATAGAAGAGAAGCAAAATTAGGCAGACTAGAGTTAAACCTGCCCCGAATGGCATAAGTAAGATAAATAACAAGTGTTTTAAATCACTTCAAAGGTGTTAATGTGTAGCCAGTCAAGGGATTAAGAGCTCCAGAAGCTTCCTAAAATTACTGTGTAATAAGGCCCTTTAGCAACAGACTACCTAACTCCTCCTATACTAGGCACCAGACCTTCTCTGGACCTAGATGCCAACTGTGCCCCCTCATCAACATAGATCATATCATCACTGGACCAAATTACACTAATTATAACATCCAAGAATCATTTACCTCTCATCTAACATCACATATGCCATCTCCTGCTTTCAGTACCCCACTGCCCTTTACATTAGATATGAATGAATAAACAAATGCTGATTTGACATCAATTCTAGAAAGATACACAAACCCGTGGCCAGACACTACCTTCCCGAGATAAACCATTGCTGACCTCAGAATAGCTGTTCTTACACAACAAAACTTTAAAAAACAACTTAACCAGGAAACTGAAGAACAAGATATCATCCCTGGGCTGGAATGTGTTAGGTGTGGTGTAAACGAGTAGTGCCCAATATTTTGTCTCCTCTGCATACCCAGATCAGGCCCCGTGCGCCCAATGTAGGACATGGGGCTGTGCTATCTAGCCCATGGGGCTCCCCATGGGTCAAGAAATTTGGGAGTATTCTCCCCCCAAATGTCAAACCCATGGGAAGCCCCACAAGCCAGATAACATATGCCAGATATGGCTTGCTGGCCTAGGACTGAGCACCCATGCACAAAACAAAGACTATGGATCCTTATCCGATTACCTGGTTTAACTTTTATAGCCCACTGGTGGACATGGGGATTAAGTGCTTCGTTCTTCGCTCTTCTATCCACTGTTAACTCTTAGCAGCATCCCCTTCTCTTTTCAACCCCTTCCATATTTTGTATTCAAATCACTGCTTTCTATTCAGAAGGTCTGCTCCCTGAAGTCCCTTCCTAGCCTTTTAAGTAAGATGTTTCTTATGAAAACCTAGGCATCTCTGATATAGTCTATAAGATGCAAAGCTACTAGGGATATTTGAAACGGGACATATTCATTTGGAAACGGGACATATTCATATGCCATTTGGATTCAGCCTGAATCGGGGACAGTGATTTGATTTGTTGATTCGGATCACTGTCCCGATTCAATTCAGCCAAATCCAAATCTGAAGATTCAGTGCCGATTCAGAGAATCAGCAATTTGGCCATAGACGCAACTTCAAATATTTTTTCTACTTACCAGGTACAGCCCATGAACGCAGCAATGCTGGGGTGGATGGAGCGTCCCTGAGGAGGGCCCCCTGCGTGCTCGGCAGTAAACCCGGAAGTGAACCAGAAGTACTTCTGTCCACTTCTGGATCTGCCAGGGAGCACGCTGTGACCCCCCACTCCTCCGCATCTCCCCAGCTTGATGATTGGCCGTGCAGGGACCCCAGGTGCTCCCCCCAAACCCAGGAGGCTCCAGAGGGAGGGTCCAGGGGAGGGTCACTCATATGGTTGGGGGCCTCCGTGGCCAACCCTATGAGGAAAGGCTGAGGGACCTGAATCTCCTCAGTCTCCGCAGGAGGAGACTGAGGGGGATCTTGTGGCTGCCTACAACCTTATCAGGGGCCAGCAGCAGGGACTTGGGGAAAGTCTGTTCGCCAGGGCCCCCCTTGGAGTCACTAGGAACAATGGCCACAAGCTGAGGGAGGATAGGTTTAGGTTAGATATTAGGAAGAACTACTTCATGGTAAGGGTGGCCAGAGCCTGGAATAGGCTTCCCAGAGAGGTGGTGCTCTCACTTTCCCTGGGGATCTTCAAGAGGAGACTGGATGGGCACCTGGCTGGGGTCTTATGACCCCTGCCACCCCAGTGCTCCTTCCTGCCCATGGCGGAGGTTCGGACTCAATGATCTGTCTAGGTCCCTTCCGACTCAGTGATTCTATGATTCTAAGGGTTGGCATTGCTTGCATATTAGTTCCTTGCAAGTGTGAGTGGCACTTTCTTGTTCAAGTAAGTATTTTATCCTCTCTTACCTGCTGAGTTCTGTTTTACCTTGTTACAAGTTGCACAGTTGAAATTAATGTCTAGGTTAATTATGTACTGTTAAAAATACTTCTGTCTTCTAGGTTTAAGCTTCCTGTAGGACTCGCTTAGTGTTGAACTCTGTCAAGTCCTGTTAGGAGTGGAGTATCACTGGTCAATTCAGGCTCCCTCACTTCAGACAGTCTGGGTGTACGCTGTCAGGATGCCATCTGTGATTTTATACTACTACTCCTAAAGCCCTTGTTCTTACAGTAAAGAGACTAGTTTGGCTCTTAGTAATAAAAGCTCAGCTAGGTTTTTACTGTCCGCAAACAAGCCTAGACATTAACATCTGCAACCATTCAGTACACAGTGCTAGCTGGGTTATTCAGGGGTGTCAAACATATGGTTTGCAGACTGAATCTGGTCTGCAGATCTGCTCTTTCTGGCCCATTGGGCTACTGGCAGGCCACCACAAGTTAGGAAGTGTGGGAATTCCCATAGTATACCAGGTAACTCCCAGCCAATGCTTGTCCAACCTTTTCTTGAAAACATCCAGTGATGGCAAGTGCATACCTTCCCATGGCATCTGTTCCACTTTTCTAACAGGTGAAGGAGTTTTTCCTGATATCTAATTGAAATCTGCTTTGCTGCAACTTCAAGCCATTGATCTACATCCTGCTTTCTACAACTAGAGAAAAAATGCATTCTCCCTCATTTTTATGGCAGCCCTCCAGATTTTTTAAAACTGCTATTATTTCTCCTCTTAAGTCCTTTTTCTGTTAGCTGAACATGCCTATTTCCTTCCATGTCTCCTCATATGACTTGTCTTCAAAGTCCTTTATCATTTCTGTCATCTGCCTCTGGACCCTCTTTAAATTCTCCATGCCCTTTCTAAAATATGGAGCCCAAAACTACACGCAGTACTCTAGATGAAGCCTAGCTGGTGCCAAGTAGACGGGCAGTATCACCTCTGGTGTCTTGCACCTAACACTTCTGTTGATGCAGCCTAAAACCATGTTGAGCCTCAATCAATCATCCAAGAGCTTGTGGCTATTACTCCTGGTTCTCTCCTTGGGTGTCCTGGTGAACAGTTGCTCACCGAGCCTTTGATGCACTCCCCTAGTGTAGTGGTAAGCTACTACCAGGTCCCCTTCCAGCCTTCTTTTCCTCAGGCTAAGGAGTCGCAGATCCCTCAGCCTTTCCTCACATGGCTTGCCACGTAAGACCTGATCATATGGGCAGCTCTTCTTTGGACTCTCTCAAGCTTGCCCACATCCTTGTTGAAGTGTAGTGCCCAGAACAGAATGCAGTACTTCAGCTGCGGTTTCACCAGTGCTGAGTAGAGTGGAAGAATCACCTCCTTGGTTTTGCTGGAGATGCATAGATTGATGCATGCCAGAGTATTATCTACCCTACTGGCTCTACAGCATCACACCACCGGTTCATATTCATATTATGGTCTACTATTACCCCCAGGTCTTTTTCATTCATGGCGCTAGTCAGTTTGGTGCCGCCAAGCCTGTAGGTGTGTTGGGGGTTGCTCATCCCAAGGTGGAGCATTTTACATGTCTCGACGTTGAACTTCATCAGGTTCTGATCCACCCAACTTGATAGCCTGTCTAGGTCTGCTTGTATCTGTAGCCCATCTTCAAGTGTGACCACACTTCCCCATAACTTGGTGTCATCCACAAACTCGGCCAGTGAACTCTTCATCCCTACATCCATATCATTATTAAAGATGTTGAAAAGTATTGGACCAAGCACTGACCCCTGTGGGACACAGCTGCCCACTTCTCACCAGGATGACACAGATCTGTTCACTACAACTCTCCAAGTCCTATACTGCAGCCAGTTTCTCACCCACCTGACCGTCTTGGAGCGAAGCCCATAATCCTCCAATTTTATCAAGAGGACATCATGGGATACTAAATCAAAGACCTTTTGGAAGTCAAGGTATACAACATCAACCTGCTCTCTCGTGTCCAGGTGGTGAGTTACCTGGTCACAGGAGAGGAGACTGGTAAGGCAAGACCTGCTTGTGATGAAGCCATGCTGGCTGCCATTCAGAATCCTACCTTCTGCAAGCTTATCGCAGATAGACCCCTTGATAAACTTTTCTGGGATTTTCCCTAAGATGGAAGTTAGGCTGATTGGCCTATTGTTACTCAGGTCCTCCCTCCTGCCCTTCTTGTGGATGGGCACAACATTGGCCCTCTTCCAGTCCTCAGGGAATTCTCCAGAGAGCCACGAGGTGTGGAAGAGTTTCGCCAGGGGTTCTGCAATTACCTCAGCACTCCTGAATGAAGGTCATCCGGTCCCACTGTATACTTCTAATTTTATTAATCTGTCATACACCAATTCTACGGCAATAGCAGGAAGGCGATTATTCCTACCATGCTCATCCTCTACTTTACCTGGCACAGTATTCCCTTTGGTCCGGTAAAAGACCTAGGTGAAGTAATCGTTCAGGAATTCAGCTTTCTCCTGGGTGCTGGTAACCAGCTCTCCCGAGTTGCTGAGCAATGGCCCTACACTCCCATTTGTTTTCCTCCTGTTCCCTATGTACCTAAAGAAGGACTTCTGGTTGTCCTTGTTGCTAATTTAAGTTTGGCCCCCACTTTAGCCTGTCTTATCTGTTCCCTTCAAATGTGGGCCATCGTGGAATAGCCTTCCTTGGGGCCCACCCCACACTTCCATTGTTTATAAACCTCTTTCTTCTTTCTTAACAGGACCGTGATTTCCCTGTTTAGCTAAGAGGGCTTCCCAGCCCTTCTGTTACCTTTTTTCTGCATGGGAACAAACTTCCTTTGTGCTTCAAGGATTGTGTCCTTAAGGAACAACCACTCTTCATGCACACCTTTAACCTTCAGTCCCTGGCCCCACAGCACTTGCCCTACTAGTGACCTGAGCTTGTTGAAATCAGCATTTAGAAGTCCAAGACTTCAATCCTGCTATCAGATTTGTCTGCCTTATGTTGGACAGTGAACGTGATGGTTTCATGGTCACTGTTGCCCAGACTTCCCTCTGTATTTAAGTCGGTCACTGCTGGCTTTGAACCAAAGAGTCAGGAGAAAGGAATGTTAGGAAACAAGGGTCTGCACAGTCACAAGCCACAGGACCAGGAGTAGTCAAGGTCTGAAGCATGGGTCCAAACTGGAGCCACAAGGCAAGGGTCAGGAGCCAGCAGATCAGAAAGCAGGGATGCAAGTTGGAGTCAGGAGCTGGGTGTCAGGGAACAGAAACGTAGGCCCAGGTATCTTATGTAGAAGAACAGAGGAACAGCTGTCTTGAATGCAGTGTCTGGGCCTGGGCAGAGTGACAGGCCCTTTATGAACCATCTCTACCCTCTACAACAAAGTCAAGCATTTTATATTTGATTCGATAAATAAGAGATAGTGGAGAGACTGAAATGTGGGATAACACGGTCAAAACAACAAGCTAAGCAAATACACTTTGCAACAGCATTCTGAATTGGTATCAGTGAGGCAAAACTGCAGTTGTCAAAGCCTACTGCAAGCATCAAGATGTAAGATTATCAGAGCCTAGACAAGAGCCCTAGCTGTCAAATGAACAGAAAAGACCATATCTTAGTGGCATTGTGCAGAAAGTAGCTCCAAGATGTGGACTTCTGTTTGAGCCTCATATCTAAACTATTTCCAAGTCAAGATGATGCCTGGCTTACAAACCCAAAAGACAGACAGGATTTCACTGCTGTCATCAGTGGCAGGTGGCAGCCAGACAAGAGATTAATAACTATTTTAGATATACTGAGCTTAAGCTAAGAAACAGACACCAGTGGCAGAGACCAACCAAAAAGTGAATTCTGACATAAGGAAACAGGTTTGGGACTAATACAATCTCATTCTCTCCAAGTCCCACGCTAAATGGGTGCTTTTCCATGCTCCTAAACAGTTTAGTTAACCCAGGGGTTGGCAACCCCCGGTACGCATGCCGAAGCATGGTATGTGAGGCTATTTTACTCAGCATGCCACATCCAGCTGGGCTCTGGGCAGCTGCTGTCGGCCACAGAGCTCCGGCTGCTCGCAGCAGGAGGCAAGAAGCCTGCAAGCCTTGCTGCGAGCATCCCAGGCACCATGACCGGCAGCAGCTGCCCAGAGCACAGCAGGATGCAAAAGGCAGCAGCCAACTTAGAAGTGGCTACACCTGGGTCTGGAGTCCTGGCCCAGCTCATTTCTGTGTGCACCTCAGGGACTACTGCAGGGACAAGGCTGGGGCTATGCTCCACTGCCAGGGGCTGTGCGTCCACAAAGCCTGGCATCCCTGCGGGGGAGGAAGGCAGAAAGGGAGTGGGGTCGGGGAGCAAGAGGATATATCCCAATTCCCATCCCCATCTCCATCCTGCTGGGCCCAGGTGCTAAGGACAAGGCAAACTGCATGAGTGCAGCAGTCCCACATAGGAGGGCTCCAGTTGGGTTGCTTTGGCCCCTGCCACCCCAGTCGCATATCATGGGGACAGGCAATGGGGCTGGGGGAAGTTGCTCACGAACAGTGGCTGCCTTGGGCCCAGGGGGCTCCTCTTCCCATGCCCAAGCACCAGCAGGCCGGGCTGATCTGTGCTGCTAGCCCCAGCCCCAACCCCTGCTCTTGTTCCTGCTGCACTGAGTCGGGAGCCAGGCTGCCACCTCAGGATAGCACAGACTTTGGCCATAGCCCCTGCACCGTCATGGCCCAGGAGCATCCCAGAGGGGTCTGTGCTGCCCCTGCGTGTGCAGCCAGAGCCTGCTGCAGTAGGGAAGGGGCCAGCCCCTCTCCCCATGCCCTGTCCCCTTCCCCATCATGTTCCCAGGGGCATGCCTGAAGCCGCCACCAACAATGAGCAGGGTCAGGGCTCTAGATCCCAGTGCAGCTACTTCCAGGTTCACAGCTGCCTGCTATGATCAGCCCGGGCTCCCCAGCAGGCAGCAGGGGCCTGCCCAGAGCCCGGGATGCTTGCAGCAGGCAGCAATAAACCTACAGGTGGCTGCACTGGGGTCAGAGGCCTGGGCCTGCTCCCTGCTGGCAGCAACTGCACATGCACCTTGGGGCAGACAGCAGGGAAGGGGCAGGGGCTGCGCTGCCACAAGGACCGGGCCTCTCACAATTCCTGTGCTGTCCACCCCAGCATGCCAATATCTTCAAACTCTGGGTTGCTTGGGTTTTTGGCACTCAGCCCAAAAAACACTGCCGAACCCTGAGTTAACCTGCTCTGAATCCTTTCTAATTCTGCAGTGTTTTGAGATGGAAAGACCTGTAGTGCAAAAAAAACAAAGTCTGAGAGTTAGAAACAAACATATTTAAGACTGCCTATGCCATCTCAGACTGCCTTATATAGAATGTGTACAATTTCATGATCATAAGCTTTTCCCTAAGGAAAAAAAAAAGGTCAAGCAAGTATGAAGAAACAGCAATAGAGAACAAACGCTGCAATGACCAACCACATAAAATGATCTTAGAGCTACAAGAACAAACAGGCTGCCACACAGGGATTTGCATTTCAATGCCATAAATGGGGACAATCTAAGACTTACTCTGACAGATTATTACTGGAGGCCTGGCTAGAAGAAATGTTCTACACCAGGGTGGGCAATTATTTTGGGTAAAAGGCAGCTTACTTAGTTTTGGCAAGCCATCGAAGGCCACATGACAGGCAGCCCAGGGCAGATGGATATTAATTTTCTAAATTTTTTAGGGGCCCCACGAGTCAGATAGAATGGCCTGGCAGGCCACATCTGGCCCCCAGGCCGCGTTCTGCCCATCCCTGCTCTACGCAATGCGTGGCCTCCACTGGGCAACAGCAGTAGCCATTTTGCATTATAATTAAAGCTAGGTACATATTAAAATTCGAACCATAGGTAACTTTCCCAAAAAGAAAATTCCACAGATTTTCACATCTGGAATGTTGATAAGAAAACTCAGGAAAATGATGTGTACACTGGCACAGTGCTGCTCTCAAGGCACCTACCAAAAATGGCCTGAAGATTCCAAAATGCAGTAATAATGCTTCGGGAACTGCCGTTGCCATTTATTTCTCTCACAATCTTGAAAGTTGGCATGAGAAGCACAGCTGCGTGCCCATGGCACAGAGCAGAGGCGACTTCCAGCTGTCATGATAGTGCTTGTGCCCTCTGCCCCCCTCCCCGAAGTTGGCACCTGGGGCAGTTGCCCCCTCTGCCCTGCCATAGTTATGACACTGAGAGCAAGAATTAGCAAGCAAAATTTATTTTTTGGGAACAACCTCAAGAGCAGCAGAGAACCAGAAGAAACTTACCCAGAGTTTTGTAGTATGGAACAAAATTTTCCAAAGCAGCTTACTGACTTAGAAGCACAAGTCCCATTCACTTTCAATAAAAATTATGCTCTTAAGTCACTCCAGCACTTGCAAAAACAACACCCAGACTGCTTCCAAATTTTCAAAAGGAAGAAAGTCCCAGAACAAGTTATGCTGAAATTCTGTAAATGATCAAGGTGAGTTAGTGGAGCAGAACAACTTTATTGAGAGAAATGAAATGACAGCTACTTGGGACTGTGGAATGAGCTGATTGTAAAAGGTGTTACAGGCTGATGTACAAATTTGTGGAGGTTGCAAATTTCCATTTTTAGCTATATTGTATAATACAACCAGATTTTTTAGTGGGCAATGTTGTCATCCTAGTGACAAATGAACGGCAAATAACTGAAGCCCCTGTATAGAAGATGTGATTTTATAGGCTGCTACTCATCTATTTTTATTTTAACCAACATAATTTTCCCTATGAAGAACGAGTGCTGCAAGTTTAGCTAGGCAAAAGCAAGTGATAAAAGATGTTATGACAGTGGGAGAATTACCTGTATCCCTGGACTGTTCATTTTCTTGTTAATAACTGAATATTTCTGAAGATGTACCACAACTATACACCATCAACCCCTGATGCCAGGGGCGTCAAACTAATTTGGCCCCAGAGCCAGATGAGTAGCATGGACAGTACACAAGACAAACAACTAGTAAGGGGCCGAACCGTGGGCTAAATCAAGCCTGAAAGACTGGCCCTGCGTGCTGGATATCGCACATGAGGCTGGCTATTACAGGTGCTGCAAAAGAGTGTGCACACTGGCCTGGCCCCATGTGTCCTGGATCTGCTTTGGTCCAGCCCATGGGGCTGGTCCAGGTATGTGCTGTATGAAGCCAGGTCCAGTACATGGGAAGTACCACAGGCAGGATGACAGGGCTTTGTCGTCCAGATCCAGGCTGCAGGCCATATCTTTGACATCCCTGCTCTAAATATTTTGTTTGGCAATGTTCTACAAGGGGAAGGGAAATGCCTGCTATGTTACCTAAAATTTTCTATTAAAAACAAGTTTTCCTAAGAACTCCAGTGCTTCTGTTGTATTCAGCAGTAATTTAAACTTTGTAAAGGAAGCAACTTTAGAGGGCTCAGTGAAAACTACACTAGATTTAGGCAGATTATGAAGCACTGAGAATCACCTCTTCGCAACCATATTTTGCTCAATATAATGTATGACTGGCTTGACGGTAAAACCCCCAATTCTACTAGCATCAGTGAAACACTACTTTATTATAGGAAACCCTCGCCATTCATGGATTCGCCATTTGCAGTTTTGAGTATTTGAACCTATGTTCTCTCCCCGCACGCTCTCGCCATGCTCCCACCCCCCTCCAGCCCCTGCCACCAACAGCGTCAGCGGCGTCTGCAGGAGCTCTGTGCTTGCTGCCACGGTGCTCCTAATGTACTCGTGGATTTCACCATTCGCTGGGATCTCTGGAACGTATGCCCCGTGAATGGCGAGGGCCTCCTGTATATGAGCTTCAGCATGCCACACAACAGATCACTTCTTCACCAAAATATTCTTTTACCAGAGTAAAATGTACTGGTACAGAAATCGCTGGATAAAGTCTACTGTCTCTTTTTAACCACAAATTGTTGTCAATACTCTAAATTTCACAAGCCTACAGATGTCTAATATAACAGAACCACGTCTCATTAACTTAAGATACCAAAATGAGGCTTCTCATATATGTGCAATCCACTGTTACAGAGTATCCCACTTTCTCTTCTAGTAGATAGAAAATAACATTATATTCCTATTGTTGGCTGCTAAAATTAATCCTTTCATTCAGTGAATAGAAGACTGCTGAAAACCCACAGTTCAAAACCTAATTATAAGGAGCTCTGCATATCATATCTGCACATGATAGAATTTGATTTTGTTAAAAACAAATTTTCAAAAATCAAATTATACTGAAAAAATATTATGGAAAGTAAATACTGTATTTACTTGAATACAAGATAAGGTCCCCCCCTCTCCAATTGGCATAGGAAAAAAGCACCCCGTCTTATAAATGCATACTAGGAAATCTCATTAAATACATTGTCTATCATTAAACTGATGCCAAAAGCAGCATGTGCTCAGCAATGGAAACCAACTATAAAGTTGATTAAAGACAACCAGCACCAAGTATGACTATAAAACACATGGCCCACACCGGGTAAACATGCCGATGGGAATTTTTTTTTTTTGGGTGGCAACCTATGTGTAAGCCCCAGTCTCAGAAGCCTTGAGTTCAGATCCCCCCCTTGTCTTGCTTGCTCTTAGACAAAAGGCCAAGGAGCAGCTAGGGGAAAACACGAAAGCAGTCTGCATTGCCACAAAACTGACAGGAAGCGACTCCTTTAATCTTGCTCTTTTGGCGGCATTCTCCCACTCTCCCCCACCACGCTGACTGGCTGAGAGGACCCTGCAAAAAACAGTTTCAAATATGCCATGGTTTTTGCCTTTCATTGCTGATTGGTCAAGGGACCCCAGCGGCCCTACTGTTCATCACTTATTCGGAGGCAAGGCCAATCGGGAGCAAACGACAGGGCTACCAGGGTCCCTCAGCCATCGGTTGGGGGCGAGAAGAGAAGGGAGGGCTGGGGGGCTAAGCAGGCACACAGCAAAAAGAGCAAGGTTAAAAGAGCCACAGCACATTGCACTTCCAGCCCAATGTAGGTACATCCCTATATATGATTAGTGCACCCCTACCCTGCATGAGGTAACACCAGACCAAGTTCCCTTGCAAGTCATCTACATGTACATTTTGGAAAATCCCAGGACTCATGACAAGAACACCCAGTTCTAATCACAAGTGGTGGTTAATTGGCGCATGGATCCTTTGTGCGGGGGGAATCCGGAATACACACACATACTGAGCTCTGGGGTCACCATGGCTTGAAAAGCTGTTGATTCAGGTGAGGTCCAGCACAATGAACTATGTGGTAGATCATGAGTCTTTGGCTTTGGACTAATACCATGCATAGTTTGTAATATATATATATAAGTAGGTGTCTGTGCTGAAAACTGCAACAGTTTAAAAAAAAAAAGCTAACATGCATCAATTCTGGATGAACCAAGTGCATGGGTACTACATGCAAATCACTACAGACATGTTGAATTTCAAGGTTATTGTTTTCAAATTTGCCCTTCACTTCCATGTGCTCAGGGAAAGCAGGGTCTGACAGGAAGATGAGGGGGAAGAGGCTGCCAGAGGGAAAAGCTAGGGAAAAGAATAGAGCAAAGGGGTTACCTGATTCCCTAGATTTATTTTCACCGCTGTAGCAGTGGGAAGGGACAAATTCAAGGCAAACCTCCAATAATTAAATTGCATACCTAGAGAAGTATAATAAATATATAATTTTTTCCAGATACAGGATCCAATTACAGGGAGGGGGTTGTCTTATAATCTGGATCATCTTCTATTTGAGTAAATATGGTAATTCAACAGCTAGGAAATGCCACAAATAAAACCGTCCATACAATGAATTACACTGCCTTTATTTACACAATAACCAATTATTCATATGATAGTATTCAACTTTTCCACACAATTCCTAACTTTTCAATGTTCAAGATGGTCCGTAACATTATACAGCTAACCTCAAAAAAAAAAAAAAAAAAACCCCAACAAAAATAAGCTTTACATACCCAGGACATTCAGAGTTTAAATTTAATTAAAAAGAAATATTAAGGTATATAAATACATCAGTCAGACTCCCAAACAACAAACTCTGTAACACAGTAAGGACAAAACCGTGTAAAAAATGTTTAAAAAAATTATTATGGATTTGGACTAATATGATTTGGGATCACAAAAAACTAAAATAAGATCCTAATTGTATGGGGGGGTTTTTTGCCTGATGTCATTACATGACAACAAAAGTTTTCTAGATATCTTACCTGATAATACTAGCCTGAATATTTCAAATGGGTTTGTAACATTTTTGGGGGGATACCTGAAACATCTATGTCCTTTTTGTTTTACTCTCCCTCAACTCAATATTATGAACTCTGAATTTCAACTCCCTATTAACAAAGATTTGTCTGGAAATATATACATATACATTTTTTGCAACACTGGCCTATAATTAAAATTACATCCAGGTCCAGGTGTCCCAGACTGCAGCACGCATGCCACAAATGGCATGGGAAGCCTTCCTGTGTAGTGCACAGATCAGGGAGGAAACCAGGGAACACAACAGCAGATACGGCAGAGAATAGAAAGCAAAAGAACAGGTCAAGCAGAGAGCACAGGGCAATGGGAGAAAGCAGAGCAACAGACCAGTCAGGGGTAACAGATAAGAGTGGCACTCAGGGTGGACGCAGGGCTTACTTTGTGGCACGCCTGACAAAGATATTTGTCTCCACCACTGGAGATAAGGTGTGCTTCTGAGTAGCTAGGAGCCAACTGAACATGCAACGAGGGCCACCCCATGATGCCCCACCCTCAAAGCTGTGGGCAGGAAATGGAAGCTGGAAGAGGGAGGGGAGACCAGACACCAGCACAGAAGAGCAATGGCAGAGGGGGCACTAAGAGACAAACCACAAGTTAGACAGGCCTCTTACAGATCACAGTAGCCAGTATCAGCTGTCACACTTTGCAGAAAAATTGAGGGCATAAGACATGAAGAAAAACTTCTCCATCTGAAACTACTAAGAATATTTTGGAGGGAGGTATTCCAAGTTGAAATTTATTCCGTTCGTAATGCCAAGATTTAGCTTTAAACACTTTAAAACGGTACTTTCAGCAACACAGTACTACCCAACACGGTCCAATGTTGGGATAATGGTTCAGTTCCAAAGGGAAGAGTGCCACCTACTGAATCAACACTTTCCATACCATCAAAGTTTTCTTTGCAGGCCTCCTATATCAATATTTATCAGGCCTAACCTTCCCTAGCCATGGATGTGGCTGCAGGAACATTTGAAATTTTACAAAGAATTTTTCATAGGTCAGGATGTACAAGTCACTGCTCTGTACTAAGCATTTGCCCTGGAAGAATTGTTAAATGTACATTATGAGATCCTAACTCAATCATTTCATTAATATATCTGCACTTATGCGCATGTATGTTTGATATCGCAGGCTGGTTACAACAGTCAGCATTACCTGGATCACACAGGAAGCTTTCTAGGGGCAACTTTCACTTTCACTTTTCTATACACAATTTCCTCTTTGTACTTTTAAAGGCAACCTAAAAAAAGGAAAAAGAAATGTTTTGTCCTCTATAAACAAGGTCTGCCATTTTTCCAGCTCACTTTTCACTCTGGAACAGCAGTTCCCAAACTGACAGATTGAGCACGATACAACCTGAAGTACTGCCAGCAAATTTTTCAGTTCAACCTTAAGCACCCCTGGCACATTTTTGTCATATAAAGTAATTATAATCAGTCTGTGAACAGGTACTGCTGGTGGGTTGTCTCTGTACGCATACTACAGATTGGGAACCGCTGTTCTAGAAGTCTCAAGAACGTTACATCTACTTCTCACCACAGGACCCAGTCACGGCTAACGTGAATCCTAGGACATCGTGCTGGAGGGGACATCACGAGGTCCTTTTCAGTCCAGCCCCCTGCTCAAGGCAGGATCATCCCAGCCGAGCGTCTGTCCAACCTGCTTGTCAAAACTTCCAAGGATGGAGGTTCATAGATTGCCAGGGTGGAAGCGACCTCAGAAGATCATCAGGTCCAGCCCCCTGCACCCAGCAGGAAAGACAAGTGGGGTCGGGCAACCCTGGCGAGGTGACCATGCAGTCTCCTCTGGAAGATTTCCAGGGTAGGTGATTGCACCTCTGGAGGGAGCTTATTCCACATCTGGACACCCTAAACGTGGAGTTTTCCCTAATGGTGAGCCTGAATCAATCGTCCAGGACTTAGTGGCTGTTACCCCTCGCATGCCCACTCACTGAGTCCCTGATGTGCCCCCAGCGTGGTGGTGAGCTGCTACCAGCCCCCCACCACACACACCTCTAGGCCGCCCGCTCTCCTCATCAGAAAGTTTCACCTCTCACCTCCCTTCCCCCCGAAGACGCTGCTCCCTGCCGCACCCCCTTGGGCAACGGAGAAATGCCCCGCTCCATCCCCCACCCCCCGGAAGCGAGGGGGCACGTGAGAAGGCCTCACGGGCAGCTCGGAGATTTTTAGCGCCCCGCCAACCGAGAAATAAAGGTTGCGAGCCCCTGGCCTCGCTGAAGGCACAGGGAAATGCTCTCTTCAAACGCGCCCTTCCCTTGGCGCGTGTGTAGACGCTTGAAGCCGGCCCCGACAGGTCCCGTCCCGCGATGGTGTTACACTACGAGACGGGCAGCTGGACGGGGCGGGGGGATGGGGGCAGGACAGGTTGGGGGGGGCCAGGCCGCAGCCCCCACCCCCTGGGCGGGAGGGGACGCCCCGAGCCCGCCCGGCCCCACTCCGCCCCAGCACTCACGTTCCCCGGCCGGCGGCCCGGGGACAGCGGAGCAGACGACCGCGCCGTCCCCGTCCTCTGCGGAAACCGCCTCAGCCGCGCTGCGCTGCGCTGCGCTGCGCTCCAACGGTCCCCGGCCGCCTCGCGGGCTCCAGCCAATCGCGGCACGCCTCCGCAGGGGCGCGCGTGCACCGACCAATCCGAGGCCGCGGCTGCCTACCCCTCCCCGCCCCCTCTGCCCGCTCTAGCCAATCCGCCGGCAGCGCTGGCCCAACCCCTCCCCCCTCCGGCTCCTCCTCCCCCTCTCTCCCTCCCCGTGACGCTCCTCCGGCCAATCGGCGACGGGCTCTGTGCGTCGCGTGCGTTCCCGCGAGCCTCCGGCCAATCAGCGACCGCCCCTGCGCGCCCCTCACCCCCAGCCAATCATCGGCGCCGGCCCCGCGCCTCCTCCTCAGGGCGCAGGCGCAGTAGGGGGGCGTGGCTGTGGGGACGGCTTTGGGTGTTTGTGGTCGCGAGGAACATGGATACCTATAGATACATATACATATAGATGGATAGACATACATGTACGTAAAAGCGCTCAGTTGTTCACATCCGCAACGTGCAGAATTTAAGAACAACGCTGAAAACCATGAGAGTTGGCAAGTGCTGAAATGGAGGTTTCCCCTCAGTTTCCAGGCTATGAGGGCCATGTGGTGCTTGACTGAGCCTCTCCCACCTGCCTCCCGGGGTCACGCCAGGACCCGTCTGAAGGCAAAGGGCGCCCTAGGCCTCAGCCTGCTTGCAGACAGCTCCGAACTGGGCCCGGCGCAGGCTGGCAGGGCACCAAGCTTGGGGGTAAATATCACCCCCCTCACATGGAATGACGGAAGATGCGCTTGCTGCCTAAAACGAGGCTTGACAGGCAACCGGCAGTCGTTTGGATTGCAATGACGTGCAGAGGCCCTAAGCGACGTCCCTCTGAAGAGGCCCTGCATAATAAAAATAATCCATAAAATCAGATCTTCATGACATTTTAAGATGAATTATTATTATTTCTGCACAGGTTTATGAACTCAGTATGAAAAATAACTGTGGCAGCATGAGGACTATGTGCATTAGAGCTCTTCTGATAAGTGTTTGAGTTTGAGCCCTGCCCGCAGCAAGTTTCAGAGCACATTATGCACCTGTTCGATATCCTCTGCCTGCAGTTTCCTGAGCTACATTTTGCAAGTTTTGCCTCGAGGCTAAAATTGATGGTACGACAGGGGTAAGCACTTTCAAACCCATATGCAGGCTCCAGTTTCACTGTAGAAGCAATGTTGAAGACATTAGCATTAAATAGATGAGGAAAAAAGCCTCAAGTAAGTATTCGTATTTTTCACTCTCTTCTTAAACAATGGAGCCAAGTGAGCTAAAAAATGAATCTCGCCAGAAGTGGCAGGAGGACTGATAGGTCAGACTAGTACACAAGTGTTCAAAAGGATATGAAGAGTGGCAGAGAGAGGTCTGAGGACTTCATTTCTGCCCCCACACCTGTATCTTGCATTTCAGTCCCCCTTCCAAAAGCTGAAGTGCCCAGACCAGTGGGGAATGAGAATGGGAACATGGCAGGCACTCGGTGCTGAGATGGAGTGAGGGGCTGCAAACAGGCATGTTAATTGCCTGATGGTACACAATACTTAGATCACAGCTGGGAACTGAAAAAAGGCAAATTTGACACATGGCTCAAACAGAGAATGAAAAGCAGCACAAGAACACACATCGAAACGAATGATTCAATTCCTACATCCCTAAGTAATTTCTTCATTCTGTTTGCATTTCCAAGAGGCATTACTCAGCAGAGAACAACTCCCTGGAGTAACTGGGCCACTTCATACTGGTTTGAGCTTCTGATGCTGCAGATGTAAACATAGAATTCCTTCTCTACGTGCTAAGGCAAGATTTGGCATAGGAATTTTGCAGCTCCAGCTCCAGCTGGTACATGTCCTAAAATAGCACCATCACTTTCTCATGACTCCTTCAAGATTACCACGAAAATGGATCATGGAGGAGAAAGGTCTGGTTGGGTGGTCACAGAGCAGCACGTGGGTCCTGGAGTGGTCAGAATCATTCGTGTGGTTGTCATCAGCAGCAATTCCTCAATTCAGTGATGATCTCTACCATAGCTCGTTGATGGGTCTTGAGGTGACGTAAGAGTTCAGTGCTTGAGCCACAATCCATCCACAGAAGTTGCAGGTCTTTCCACAAGGGAGAATAGGCTGCAGGGAGGGATTTCTCTCCTTTTCCTTTCTCTACACTCTCTTTTTTGTTTTGAGGGCAAAAAACTTTACCTCAGAATGGACTGCCACTTGGTTGAGGTTAAGGTGTCATTGGAGTCAGTTGGCAGCCAGCTCCTTCCAGCTCTCAATATCAGCTCCTTACTGAATCATTCCCAATGATTATTGTTAGCTCCAGCAGGCAGAGGAAAGTTTGCATTGTACAGATGTTTTCTTTTCTGGTTTTCTGAAATCTAAATTTGCATTGCCTTAACTCGGTATTTCTTGGTCTTGAGAGGTTTTAGTCCATTACATCGCATCACAGTGGCAACTTCGTCTCCAGATTTATTTGCTGAAATAGAAGGCAAAGCAATCACATTCATACTTTCTCCAAATGGAGAACCTGGGCCAATTTTCAAACATGCCCATCTGAAATTGTTGTTTCAATTAGTATTGAGGCATTTCATTGGTAATTTAGACACTCCGGTTTGAATGGTGATCTTATTTTTAAGAGATTTTCCCAAGTTTAAGTTGTTTAATATAAAGGAATGCCAATGACAGTGATGTGGCTTCAGGGCTGTTCTTCTCAGAGATTTAAGACATTTAATTGTGGGCTGCAAGAAAATGTATATGTTTGATTAGGATTCACAGCTGTAATTTCTCATGGAGTTAGGCATCAAGTCTTTCTTCAGAAAAAAAAGCAGAGGAAGAAGAGGTGTCCCCTTTTTTACCTAATAGTCCAGTGTTAGAGCACTTATATGGGATATAAGAGGCTGGGGTTACCTGACAGGATTTAAACTCATGCCTAGCATTCCACACCAGAACATCTATAACTTGATTGTTAGAGTATTTTCCTGGGAAGTGTGTGATATAGAATCAAGTCCTCTCAGAAAAAGAAGCAACTTGGACCTGGGTATCCCACATCCTAGGAGAGTGTCCTAACTACCAGGCTACAAAGTAAAAGGGAGTGGTAATGGGAGATTAGATGTCACAGATGTGATATAATCCTTCTGAATGTGAACAAAGCATAAGCCAGTGCAAAAATGGATGTAAAGTTGGCTCATTACTCTATGGATGGCCTCTATGCGAATAGAGGTTCATGCTAGCACATCTCAGTGTTGGAGCAGGGCCTAGAAGTTTAATTGAAGATATAAGGTCTGTATTCCATCTTGGTCTTTTGTATCATTTTTCTGTTGTTATCAGGAAGAGATCTCCTGTGGGTAAGGTGGACTGTTGGTCCAAACATTATTGATACAGACAAAGGACTGTAATTTGGTTCATGACTGAATAAATTTCATTCCCCCTGCTTCAGAAGGGAGAGGAATGATTCAAACTCCTGACTGCAGAAGGCTAGGCTACTTCAACTACAGTGACATCAATAGAAATTAAGAGTGCTCAGCATGTCACAGGTTTGGGCCCTTACAATTTTTGTTTCAGGTTGTGTGTAAATGCAGGAAAGCAGTTCTGCACTGGTTACACTTGGATGTTTTCCCTCCTCTCCACCCTCAAGGGAAAACATTTTTTCACTTACATTTGGATAGAACTGAAGAGAAAGGAGGGCAGCTGCCTATGAGATCTGTCAGTTTTGCACATTTTTTTATGGTAGAGGGTCTTCCCCTCCTTTCTGTACAAGAGTATTTTTTCCTGTAAAGGGAATCTGTTTTCTCTACTAATTCATCACTTTCTTTTACCTTTAACTCAGGCAGGTATTACTTCCCAAACAGATATTCTTCCATTTCATGTTCTTGGGGAAGAACCCCTTTTCTGCTGCTTTTAGGAAAATTTCCACTAGGAAAATACCTCCATTTTAAGTGTAGTGATAAAATAATCACACCACCATCTTGTCTACTCCTGCTAGCAACTACCTTCTTGTTCTCTACAATATTTAATGTTGCCTTGTCCAGTCTAATATATGTCCAAAGAATGAGTAGTCTGCAAGACGTGAAGTTTGCTAACCTCATGCATACAGTAATCAGATAAAAAACTTACTTTCTCCTGAGGTTTTTCACATCTGACATGGACTAAAAACAATCACTCTAGCTTTATCACTCATACATAGTGAAGAGCACCAAAATAAACATGATAAATGATGAAAAGTAAATCCATTAATAAACAATAATCTTAAAGATTTTTTAAAAACTGTTTCATCCTGACATTTCCTATGTATTGGTTGCATCAAGGAAAGCAAGTATCTGGGAAATTATATTACTTCAGCATTGGAAGTCTGGACACCTTCTGTCCAGAAAGGATACTGCTCCTGAAGGTAAGAAATGCAAAGAAAAAAAAAATGCTTGCAAACTCAAAATTAATATTTGAGGCAGCTAGCCCTAGTTGGTGCTAATAAAATCTGTCTATAGAGGCCTCATAGAGTTCATTCTTTTCTCAGTATGCATATGTGCACATTCTTTTAGGGTTTGTGAGAATTATGGTGTGTGGAATGAAGGAAAAATAAGACCCCTACTGATACTACATCTGAATTCAAAATTACATTTGTTTTAGAAGGTGAATGACTGGATTATTGCTGGTAATATCAGGCAGCTTTAGGTGTCCCACTGTGTTCCACACCCAGATGCAAAGGCAGTTACAGTCAGGAGCAGAAGGGGCCAGAGAGTCCTTATGGAGAAGAGCACTTTGATGCTACAATTTTGACTGAGGTTTTTTTTTTTTTATCAGAGAAATGTGCTTGGCATTCCAGGAGGAATGCCAATAGCTAAAAAAACAACATAAAAGGTAGCTCCAAAAACACTCTTTCCCTTGCTGAGATCCGCATCTTAAATGCCATTTTGCATTATTTTTCTTGTTATGAACAAGGTGCAAAAGGAAAAATAAAACCTCAAGTGACATTACCTCAGAGTTGAATACAAAAGCTATTCAATTTTCAGGCTGTCACAAGATGTTAGAAGAGCCAAAGCCAAAAAAAAAAAAGAAAGTAGTAGAAAGGTTCTAGTATTCCTCAACTTTGTGTTTAATAGCAAATTATTTCACCCATTTTGTAGTCCATCTGCTTCTTGGCTTTATAAAACCCATATCACACATTTCTCAGATTGAAACAAGTTTATGGGCAAATATATACATAAATATATACCACCCATGTGATATCTAGGAGGAACAGGTAGCTGAGACAATTCTCTGGCTTGAGGCAATGCCCATAACTCCATTTTCACTGCCAGCAGAAGAGAACCAGAACCAGAAGGATTATACGGCTTCTGGGTTTCAAAGAAACGGAAGAGTTTTACTTCATCTCCTAGAAAAGAGAATTTCTTTCTTTTTTGTTCTGTGAGCTATTTCAACTGCCACTCCCGCAAAGACTAACATACAAAGAACAAAAAAGGGCCCGCTACTACTTTTCCTTGCATCTCAGTAGCTCTTCCCTACTCTGAAAGTTTTTGTATTTTACTGGGAATCCTCTTATCTCGTCTGCAATCAAAGTACCACATTTTCTTGCGTATATCATGCCCCAGAATATAGTAGGCACTTTTGAAAGGGAGAATGAAGAAAAAAGGTTATTTGCAGTGTTATGGATGCAGAAAGCAGGGACAGAGCCTAATCTTGAACTGTCTCATGCTTTCTTTCTTGCTCAACTAAAGCTGAAACCCTAGCTGCTGCTGAAAACTGGTCTCCATGGGGGTCTTTATGATTTTGAGAAGAGCTAAAGAATTACCAAAGCTGTGAAATAGGAAAAGAGTGAGCAGAAGCAGCTAGCAGAAGGCAAAAATCACCCTAAGAAAGGGTAGCTTGGTTAGTGGAATATCAAGACCATTAAAAAGGAGTAACCATTGTTAACACCTCTGGAGTGAAGAACAATGAGTCATTAAGTCAACTGGCTCCAGCAGCTGCTGGAAGAGTAATGCAACAACTGCTGCACTATGAAGCAGAAATCAAAGCAAAGTACTTCTATTCTGTTCAGAAGATCAGCTTTCCTACACACACTTCAGTTTTGGGGGGCTGATTTTTTAGGAAATGATGCATACTGTATGTTAGAAAACATGGTAATTTGTGGGGCAAGTGAGTGTATATGTAGAGGTTTGTTTGAAGGACAGCAGAATAGCCTTTCTTATACTCATTTTCCATAAATAGTTTAACAAGCCAATTTTGAAAGAATAGCCAATTTGTCTCTCTGTGTTCTTTTCCAAAAACTTTGAATTAACCAAAGTGTAGGCAGCCTACAAACAAGTTTTACATAAGACAGTTCGCTTTGGAAATTTAGTTACTGCTAGGTAGACAGCCAATTAATAAATATGGTAAATATTTTAGGTTGTGTTGAGCCCCATGTCTTTAGTCTCTTAAAATTCCTGTTGAAATGTTGCCTGCGAAGGATCTGTTGGACTGGGCCCAATAAGTTACAGTATATTAAAGGCTTTTAGTGGCTGGTATTATAAACATCCATAAAGCTAAATAGGTATATAGATCTTTCCACTGGTATACCTATAGTCAGCAGGAATACCATTCTTCCTGAATACTGAATCATATTTCAAGTCCATTACAATGTCATATACAGCTAGCAAGAGACATTGAGGATGGGGGAGGGGGGAGGGGAGAAAAGACATTCCACAAGTATGTCAGAAGTAAAAGGAACAGCAAGGAAAGTAGATCCCTGCCTTCCCTGTTCAGTAAATCTCATAACAGAAAACCAGGAAAAGGCTGAAGTTTTTAATGCCTTCTTTACTGTAGTCTTTACAAGAAAAAGGTTGGTTCTCAGAAAACAAGCACAGTTAGTAGCAAGAATAAGGGAGAAGATACTCAGCCTAGAGTAGGGAAAGATCAGGGTGGAGATTACTTCGACAAACTGGATGTTTCCAAGTCATCAAGGACAGTCCAGATAAATCAGAGTACTCAAGGGATTGTTTGGCCGCTGGTTATTCTCTTTGAGAACTCTTGGAGGTCAGAAGGGGTCCCAGATGACTGAAAAAGGGCATGTCTAGTACTCATCTTTTAAAAAGTTGGGACTGTGGAGGAACAAGGAAGATTGACCTCAATTTTCAGAAAAACTCTGGAGCATTTCATCAGGAAATCTATTTGTAAGCACCCAAACAATGACAAGATGATTTCAGGCACTGTCAACATGGTTTTGTGAAGAGGAAGTGATGCTTAACCATCCTGATTTCCTCTTATGACAAGGTATCAGGTTTTGCAGGTGCTGGGGGGCAGGAATACCAGCAGATGTGATATACCTCTGTTCAACAATGTTCCCCATGACCTCATCGGTAAGATAAGGGTATATTGTCTAAACAGTACCGTGCCTAGACTCCTGGCAGCCCCAGGTGAACATTTAGTATTGGGCCCCTCTTTGCCAGAGATCATGATAATAATAAATTGGACACTGGAAACAAAATACCATTTTCAGGCCCCCTTTCTGTCCAGGCCCTGGGCGGCTGCCCAGTTCACCCATGCCTGTGTCCAGCTCTGTGTCTAAATGGAAGTACCATAATGTAGGTGCATAACTGGTTGGATCACTGTACTCAGAGAGTAGTAAAAGATTTGGTATCATGCTGGGAGGCAGTATCTTGGGGTTCCCCAGGGGTCTGTTCTGGGTCTGGTAGTGCTCAATACCTTCATTATTTGGAGCTTGGAATTGAGTGTTTACTTTGAAAAACTGCAGATTATGCCAAGGTGGGTTTGGTAGCCGACATTTTGAAAGATAGGCTTAAGATTCAGAATGACCTTAACAAACTGAGAAAATGGTCCAAAATTAATAAGATGAAATTCCATAATGGTAAGGGCTAAATACCGCATTTAGGATAGAACAATCAGTTGCACAAATACAGATTAGGAAAAAACTAGCTGGGCTACAGTGTTGCAGAAAATGACCGGTGGGATATACAAGTTGAAGGAGTCATTGTGATCTTTTTGCAAAAAAGCCAGTAGCATGCTGGGTTGTATTAACAGGAGTGTTACATTCAAGTCACGGGAAGTGATTCTTTCACTCTATTTAGCACTTGTGAGCCCCTATCAAGAGTACTGTGCCCAGTATTGGGCACTGCACTTCAAGAAAGATGTGTACAAATTTAGAGTCCAACAGAGAGCAACAAGATAGGATTAATAACTAGTGTTACTTAGCCTGAAGAAAAGGCTGAGCGGGGATTTGATAACAAATACCTGAAAGGTGAAAGGCTGGAGTTCAACTGCTCTCAGTGTCCCCAAGGGACAGGACAACAAGTAGTTGTCTTAAACTGCAGCATGGGAGATGTAGATTGGATATTAGGAAGAACTTGCTACTATGAGGGTGGTTTAGCCCTGGAACCGACTACCTTAGACAGTAGTCTGCAACTTGGTCAGGCTGCAAGACAGATTGACCTTGTTTATGTCAGAGGCAGGTGGGCAGGCAGTAATACACAGCCTCCTCTACAGCTTTCTCTGTGGCAGCCCAGAGAGAGCACCCACAGGTAGCTTTTCCCTGGGGGACATGGCAGAGAAAAGCGAGTGCTGCTGAAGCCCTATACTGCTGAATGCCAGCAAAATCATGGAATCATAGAAATTAGATTTGGAAGAGACCACAGGAAGTCATCTAGTCCAGCCCCCTGCTCAAAGCAGGGCCATTCCCAACTACATCATCCCAGACAAGGCTTTGTCAAGCCAGGCCTTAAAAACCTCCAAGGGTGGAGAGTCCACCACCTCACTGGGTAAACTGCTCCAGTGCTTTTCTACCCTCCTAGTGAGAAATTTTTTCATAATATCCAATCTCAGCTTCTCTTGCTGCAATGGAGCCCATTGCTCCTTGTTCTGTCATCTGCCTTTACTGAGAACAGTCCAGCTCCAGCCTCTTTTGAACCCCCCTTCTGGTAGTTGAAGGCTGCTATTCAATCCCCTCTCAGACTTCTCTTCTCCAAACGAGTGCCAGTAAGGGGGTGGGGGTTAAAAGCTGAGTCTGGCCAGCTAGCCAGGTGACCGGAAGGGGCAGCCCAGGACTATAAAAACCCTGGGCTGAGCAGCAGTAGGGGCCAGCAGCCAAAGGGGAAGGAGTGTATCCCGGAGCTCCATGGAGAGGCTTGGTGAGCGGTCCAAAGGCTGGAGGAGGGGAACTACAGAGGACCCCAGAGAGATGGCAGTAATCCCAGAGGAAGGGCAGTAGCTGGACAAACCCTGTGTAAATGTAAGCTGGCATGCTGCCTTCTTTAATCACATATGTCTTGGTGGCAGTTATTGCCCATGGACAGGACTGTTCATATATATATATTTTGGTTATTGAATAACACTGGTAGTTTGGATGAGGCTATTGGGGAAGGAGGAGGTCTCATTGGGACCTGGCGCCAGTGTGGGTACAGGATTTTGGGGTGCACTGACCCTGGTGCCAGAGAAGGTGCAGTACTTGGGGTACCTAGGCCCCAGTGCCCATGTGGGCACATGATTTTAGCATGTACAGGCCCCAGTGCCAGAGGGCGTGATCCAGGACACCTGAGGTGTGGCTTTGTTTTTCTTTGGACTGGGACAGCAGGTAGGGGGCTGCTCCCCAGCCTGGAACTTGCAACCCCCTGGCTGTGGGGCTGGTGGCCAGGCATCTGGGCCAGGGAGGCTGGGCTCCAGACTGGAGCAGAGAGGAAGACCACAAGCCTACAAGAAAAGAAAAGGCTAAAGCCTCAGAGTCAAACCCTGTTTGGTGGGTTTAGATGACAAGGCCTAGCTAGAGAAAGATGAGGGTCAAGGCCCGTGGAGGCAGAAAACCCCAACATACAAAATACACTAGGCAGTCTCCCACTTACAAGAACATCAATATAATAATTTCCATCAAGATGTGGCAGGCGAGTAGAAAGTGGGACACAAGAACCTTAAAGGGGACTCCAAGGGCACCCCACATTAGGCACGGAAGATGGTGCTGGGGAGGGCGACCCATTACAGGGGCCCACAGCTGAACACAGGACTCCAGAAGTGGCCTACCCAGTACTAAATAAAGAGGAAGAATCACTTCCCTCCATCTGCTGGCAACGCTCCTACCAATGCAGCCAAGGACGCCGTTAGCCTTCTTGACACCAAGAGCACACTGCCTCGTATTCAGCTTCTTGCGCACTGTCACCCCCAGGTCTTTTCTACAGAGCTGCTGCCCCCAGCCTGCAGCAGCTACTCTTCCATCCATTTTACAGTCTATTCATCCAACCCATACTTGGCTTGCTCCAAGAATGTTGTGGGAGACTGTATCAGAAGCCTTGCTAACACCACATCCACAGTTCTCCCCACATCCACGGAGCAGTCATCTCATAGAAAGCAATCAAGTTGGTCAGGCATGTCTTGTCCTTGGTGAATCAACTGTTCCTAATCACCTTCTCCTCCAACACAGGATGCACGATCACCCTGCCTACACCATTTGTACACTTTTACAGAGGCATAACAAACAGTTTTTTCATCATGTGCTGTGGTGGTGGCTGGGACAGATGTGGTGGGTGCCAAGCTGGTGCCTCCTCCAAGCTGGTGCCCAGGGCTAGTGCCCCATTCACCCATTTCTGGTTATGTTACTGCACTTGCATTCTTTACTATCCATTTCACAGATTTACCAGGTAAGATGGGTGATGCTGTCAGCCCTGCATCACCTATCGTGTTCTGCTCCTGGGAAAGAGATGTGGGTTTAAACTTCTTCACAGGCCTAAAATCCAAGTCTGCCACTTTAAGCAAGTGCCTTAAGTAGTAGTAATTGGCTACTGAACAGAATGAGGATGGATCCTTCCCCCTCTGAAATCAATGCAGCCAGCAGGAAGGCATCGCCCCTCCAAATAAGCTGAAATACAACACGACAGAAGCTGTCTCTCACAGCCTTGATTCAGACTTGCAAACACAAAGATAAGCAGGATCCAGATATTTCCTACTGGCTGCCTGTGGGAGGCTTCCTGCTCAATGCATGCATACACTGGAGGCACACAGGGCTGCCCATTGAGAGACTGGGAGAGGTTACACGTGCTCCCCCCTCCCCCCGCCCCCAAAAGGAAAAGGAACACTTTCATGAGGGGAGACTTTTTTTGGTTTAACTATTTAGACCAGTGATGTTCAAATTATGGCCCATGGAGCTGAGTCATACAGCCTGGTGAGCTGCCCATGGGTTTGGGAAGTTGGTGGCCAGGAGCCATGACAATGTTAATTGCCACAGCTCTGGATCTGGGACAATTCACGCTGCCACTACTCCCCAACTGCTAAATTTTTAGACCCATGGGCAGCCACACAGGCCAGGTGATATGTCCCTATGTGCTTGATGCATCTGTGCCACCACTCATCCAGCCCGTGCACTAGAAAAGCTGAATACCTCTGATTTAGACTTAAGTGTTTAATTAACAGAATAGGATCTAGGCCAAAATAATGAGTATAAATATCTGTTTTACTTAAAAGCTTACCATCCCTTGGCAGAGACTCTAGGCAAGTTCCCTATATCCCTAAACATACCATTTCTAGAAAGTGGGCCAACATTAGCCCCCTGCCTTTAAGTTCAGCCACAGTCCTCTGTTCTCTCAGTGCATCTAAAGCCAACTTAGTGGGTTCCAGAGGGAGAGAGGAAGGGGGAGCCAATCTATCCAGATAATTGCCTTCTCGTGTCTTGTAGCAACTCTGCCTGAAGTAGTTATCCAGAGGTCTCTTATCTTCAACCTCCCTGCTTGTCTTTACAACAGCCTGCTATTAATTACATATTATTCTGCTCTAACATTTTATCTGTTTTATCTTGTTTTTTTTATTGTAAGCTGCCCAGAGCCTTTGCTGGGGAGGGTGGCATATAAATCTAATTACTGTCTGATTGACTGGTTAAACATTCTGATAACCAGGTCACTTCTGGTAGTAATAAATTACAGAGCAGCTTCATGTGCTTTACAGATTAGCACAGTTATTTAGAGACTAGTAATAAGATGACAGCTTCAGTGGACATAATGGATGACATAAGAAATTATGAAAAAATATTTTAAATAAACATGGGGTTATTCATTTCAAACTTAACCTGTTATCTGTTGCCTCAATATTGTTGAGTCCCTTATACATACTATAAATAGATTATATTATAGATAAATGGGAGCAGAGGAAACAAAAACAGCTAGGATTGCAGGGAAGGAATACTATTGTAAGAGCTTCATTTATAAGAATATTCAGTTCCATAGTTACTATTTAATGTTTTTTGTGAGAAACAGAACAACTTGTATTTCCAATATCATTGTTCATATTAATTATTTTTCAAATGGTACAGCTTGTTTAGTGCTTTACAGGAGGGAAAGAGAATTGCCTCAAAAAACTGAAATCTATATCATAACCTCTAATGCAAGTCCACTAGATTTACACACATTGTTATACAGGCTTCCTATTGGAAATGCAATATTGTTGAAAATTGATTAAGTAATTTATTAGAGAAAAATCATCTCTTCAGTATTTTGTATTGCTTTTTTTCAGTCAAATTTGGCCTTCCTCTCTCTATACCACCTGTCTGCCTTCTTCCCTCCCTCTCTTTCCCCTCTCTGTACCCCACCTCAGCACCAAGGAAGTGGTCATAGTGCAACAGATAACAACGTCTTTGCCATCTTGTTCATATTGTTTTTTGCAGGGATTCTTTAACAGAGCATCGGGGATTCTAACTAAAAATGAACTAAAATGCAACCAAATCTATCTTATCTGATCCCTGTTACCATATTATTGAAATAGGTCACAAGCTCCTAAGACTGGGCTGTCCGAATGGCAGCCTGAGGGCCAATGCAGCCTCCTCTCCCACAGCTGCGTGGTGTACCTGAGAGGCATGGAGCTGCATGCTGCCCATACATCAAGAGTGGGAGGCTTCCCATGCAGCTCATGCAGCAGGGGAACAAAGGAGGTCCAGGGGGCCTGTTTCTGCAGCATAAGGCTGGTGAAGTATGTGGCCCCTGGCTGCAGGGAAGTTGGATAGCTGTGTTTTAAAGTACTGAGCCTTACAACATTTCTAAAGGTAAAGTAGTACTATCAGAGGCATAACTAGGAAGTTTTACAGTATGAATTGTGATGGGGGCCAGGGCAGCAAAGATGGTGGCTGCCATTCTTGTGCTTCCAAACCCCAACAAGTCTGCACCCAGGCCTGGTGCCCCATCATAACTCCTAGTTACACTTCTGCATCTCAGTATCTCCAGGTTATATACTGGGAACTGAGATGCATAGAGTTAAGGGATACATTTTATTTCACTAGACAACTGAAGCATAGCTTCCAAGAGTCCTGGCTTACACAACCAGAATTAGAATCATAGAATCACAGAAAATTAGGGTGAGAAGAGACCTCTGGAGGTCCCATCTAGTCCAACCCCCTGCTCAAAGCAGGACCAGCCCCAGCTACATCATCCCAGCCAAGGCTTTGTTGAGCTGGGTCTTTAAAACTTCCAAGGATGGAAATCCCACCATTGCTCTGGGTAACCCGTTCCAGTGTTTTACTACCCTTCTAGGGAGAAATTTTCCTGTTATTGAACCTGAACTTCCCTTGCTGCAACTTGAGCCTGCTGCTCCTTGTTCTGTCATCTGCCCCCACTGAGAACAGTCCAGCTCCATCTTCTTTGCAACCACCCTGCAGGGAGTTGAAGGTGGCTATTAAATCCCCAGTCAGCCTCCTCTTCTCTAGACTAAATCAGCCCAGTTCCCTCAGTCTTTCCCCATGAGCCATGTCCCCCAGCCCCCTCACCATTTTTGTTGCTCTCCACTGGACTTTCTCCAATGTGTCCACATCCTTTTTCTTTCTTTTTTTTTTTTGGGGGGGGGGCGGGGAAGAAATTGAACACAGGACTCCACCAATGCTGAATAGAAGGGAATAATTGCTTCCTTTGACTTGTTGGCAACACTCCTACCAATGCAGCCCAGGATGCCATTAGCCTTCTTGGCACAAGGGCACACTGCTGGCTCATATTCAGCTTCTTGTCCACTATTATAATCACATTAAAGTTGTAGGTGTGATGAATCTTATAAACACTTATCACTCAAAGAGCATGTTTTCTACAAGGCAATAGGCTTTCTCAATTAAGTCCACAATATAAACTTCCTCCCTGAAAATAATGAAGATAGTAAACAATACCAGATCTAGGATGGAAAGATTCCTTGGGATCCCTACTTTGATACCTCCTCCCAACTAGACTTTCAGCCACTGATGACTACCCAGTGAGTATGATGATCCAACCAGCTATGCATTTACTTTCCAGTAATTTCATCTGGTCTGTATTTGCTTAGTTTGTTAATGAGAATGGCATGAGAGACCGTATCAGAAGCCTTGCTGAAGTCAAGGTATATTGCATCCACTGCTCTCTCCTCATCCACATAGCCTGTCACCTTATCACAGAAAGAAATCAAGTTGATGAGGCATGAGTTGCTCTTTGTGAATCCATGCTGGCTGTTTCCAACCACCGTGTGCTTCTCTAGGTGCTTCACAGTAGATTCCTTGAGGACCTGCTTCATGACCTTTCCAGGTATCAAGGTCAGGCTGACTGGTCTGTAGTTCCCTGAATCTTCCTTCTTTCCTTTCTTAAAGATGGACATTATATTTGTCCTTTTCCAGTCTTCTGGAACCTGACCCAACCTCCATGAGCAATGAAAGAGGACAGGACTGAAATACCTAAAGGGCCACAGAAAATGCTCTGATTCCCAACAGTATGCTGTGCAATTCATCCTTTTTATCCTCGCCCACAAACATCAACAACTGACACTTGTTTCCAAATGCTGGGCACAGTCAAAGGCACAGAGACAGCTTCATATGTGCCAGTGTCTTCATGAGCCACCAATAAAGAGTTTTTAGAAAAGTGTACCACCAAACCCATATTATACCTACAATATGTAAGTGACATCATCATCATCTGGACTGAACACACGGATTTTCTTATTGATTTCTACCACAACTTCAACAACTAGCACTTTTCCATCAGATTCTCTCTAGAATACTCTTACACTAAATATCAACTCTCTAGATACCACAATCCACAAATGACTTCCTACAAACAACCATGTACAAAAGCCCACAGACCACCACACTTACTACACAAAGCTAATATCTTTTCTAAACACACTAACAAACCCCTGTACTATGTAGCCAGATGCTCAGACTCCACTGCACCCACTCTCAGAAGAATACTCACTCAACCCACCAATCTACAAACTGCCTTTACCCAACAGGAGAAGCAGGATATGTTTGGTAATACATGTTATGCCCAAAGCCTTATAGTTTCATAGTTTGTAGGGTCGGAAGGGACCTGAGCAGATCATCTAGTCCGACCCCCTGCCACGGCAGGAAAGAGTACTGGGGTCAAACGACCCCAGCAAGATGTGCATCTAACCTCCTCTTAAACACCCCCAGGGTAGGGGCCAGCACCACTTCTCTTGGAAGCTGGTTCCAGACCCTAGCCGCCCTGACCGTGAAGTCACGCCTC
Source organism: Crocodylus siamensis (assembly GCF_052110815.1). NCBI lineage: Eukaryota > Metazoa > Chordata > Crocodylia > Crocodylidae > Crocodylus > Crocodylus siamensis. The sequence continues at coordinate 426,514,632 of NC_143395.1, read as the reverse complement.
CTGATATCTAACCTAAACCTACCCTCTGCCAGCTTGTGACCGTTATTCCTGGTCACTCCTGGCGGTGCTCGGGGGAACAGTGACTTCCCCAATGCCTGCTGGTCCCCTCTGACTAGTTTATAACAGGCCACTAGATCGCCCCTCAGCCTTCTCTTGTGGAGGCTGAACACGTTCAGGTCCCGCAGCCTGTCCTCATAGGGCCTGCTCTGTTGTCCCCTGGTCATACGAGTGGCCTCCTCTGGACCCTCTCCATGCTGTCGACATCCCTCTTGAAGTGCGGCCCCCAGAACTGGCCACAATACTCCAGCTGCGGCCTGACCAGTGCCGCATAGAGGGGGAGGATCACCTCCCTGGACCTGCTCGAGATGCATCTGTGGATGCAGGACAAGGTGCGGTTGGCCTTCCTGACCGCGTCCCCACACTGCCGGCCCATGTTCATCTTGGAGTCAATGATGACCCCCAGATCCCTTTCCGCCACCGTGCTGACAAGAGGGGAGTTCCCCAACCTGTAGGTATGCTCCCGAGGTGCATCACTTTGCACTTGTCTGTGTTGAAACCCATCCTATTCTCATCCGCCCACCCTTGTAACCTGTCTAGGTCTGATTGTAGCCTGTTGCATCCTTCCAATGTACCCACGTCCCCCCACATCTTAGTGTCATCAGCAAATTTGAACAGGGTGCTTTTTACCCCCTTATCCAAATCACGGATGAAGATGTTGAACAGTGCGGGCCCGAGGACCGAGCCCTGGGGGACCCCACTGCCCATGTCCTTCCAGGTTGAGAAGGACCCATCCACTACCACCCTCTGGGTGCGGCCCTCCAGCCAGTTGGCGACCCATTTGACTGTGTGGTGTCTACACCACAGCCCCCCAGTTTCTTAATGAGAACGGGGTGAGAGACAGTGTCGAGGCCTTCCGGAAGTCCAGGAAGATTATATCCACTGCTACCCCTGCATCTAACGATCTGGTGATCTGATCATAAAAGGCCACCAGGTTGGTCTGACAGGACCTGCCACTGATGAACCCATGTTGGTTGCCCCTAAGCATGCAGTCCCCTGCTGGCCCCTCCTGGATGTGTGCCAGCATAATTTTCTCGAACAGCTTGCCTAGGATCGAAGTGAGACTAACCGGCCTATAGTTTCCTGCGTCCTCCTTCCTCCCTTTTTTGAAGATGGGGACCATGCTGGCCCTCTTCCAGTCCTCCGGTACCTCACCAGAGCACCACAAGTGCTCGTAAAGCTGTGCCAGGGGACTTGCAATGACCTCGGCCAGTTCCTTTAGGACTCTAGGGTGGAGATCATCCGGGCCGGCTGACTTGAATACGTCCAACCCCTCCAGAAGCTCCCTAACTAAATCCTCGCTAACCCGTGGCCCAGGTGTGCCTCCCCTGGGGCCCAAGGGGGGCCCAGCAGGGAGGTGGCTGTTCCGGTCCCTGCTTAGGAAGACAGAGGCAAAGAAATCGTTAAACACGTTAGCTTTGCCGTCTGGTGTGACGACCAAGTTACCTATGGCGTCCTGCAAGGGCCCCACATTACCCGGGACCTTCTTTTTACCCCCTACATATTTAAAAAAAGATTTCTTATTGTCCTTAATCTGGGAAGCCAGTCCCAGTTCCATCTCCGCCTTGGCCTTCCTAACTGCCCCCCTACATCCCCGAGCAACTACAGAATAGTCCTCCCTGGTGATGACCTCTTCTTTCCATTGGGTGTAAGCCTCCTTTTTAGCAAGGACACATTCCTGGATGCTTTTGGTGAGCCACGGAGGCTTGTGTGCTCTCCTGCTCCCTTTGATCCTCGTTGGGATTACCTTCCTTTGGGCTTGGAGGATCGTCTCCTTGAGGAGCGACCACTCTCCTTGGACACCCGGCTCCCCTCCCCCCCGGGACCTCAGCGCTTCTCCAACTATCCTCCTTAGCTCGTTGAAGTCTGCCCTCCTAAAGTCCAGGGCCGCTGCCTTACTGCAGGCCTTTGCCACCTTGCGCTGGATGGTGACTCCCAGCAGGCGATGATCACTGTCGCCCAGGCGGTCGAGCACCCGCAGCCCCCGCACCAGGTCATGACCTGTGGCCAGCGCTAGGTCCAACAAGGCGTCCCCCCCGGTGGGGCTGTGCACCTCCTGGGTTCGATGGAGGTCCTGCACTCCGGCCAAGAACCGACGTGAGCGGTCAGACCTGGCTGACTGCTCCTCCCAGCAGATGTCCGGGAGGTTCAGGTCCCCCATGACTGCCACATCCTTAGCCTTCACTGCCTCTGTGAGCTGACCCAAGAATTCCTGGTCAAGCTCTTCTCCCTGGTTGGGAGGTCTGTAGAAGACTCCCACCGTTAAGTCCCTTTCCCCTCGACTGCCTTGTACTCTAACCCAAAGCACTTCAGAGTGCCCCTCCCCTGGCTCCTTGCTAATTAACGAGGATGCGTATTCCTCCTTAATATAGAGCGCCATGCCCCCACCCCTCTTTCCTATCCTGTCCCTCCTGTACAGCCCATAGCCCTTGACATTCACCGCCCAGTCATGCGTTTCGTCCCACCACATTTCTGTAATCCCCACTATGTCCTGTCAGCCAGCAGGAAGGCGAGTTCCTCCTGTTTGTTGCCCATACTACGAGCGTTTGTGTAGAGGCATTTGAGGCCTCCTGTGGGTGTGTGTACTGACCCCCTCGTCCCAGCGTTACCCTGGCCCCTCTCTCTTACCTGTTTGATTGCTTCGCTTGTCGGTCTGGGCTGGGCTGTAGTTGTGGGTGCTGTTTGGTCTGGCAGTCTGATGTTTCCTCCGCCCTCATCTTCCCCTTCCCCCTTCCTTGTCTGACATATCTCCCAAACTATATGTTCGGTCCAAAAAAATATTACCATACAGATGCTGCTTCTTGCATATTCCCTATACTATCAGAGTTACCACACTACTTTACCCTACAAGGAGAGTACACCAGAGATATGACCACATCTTTAAATGAGCCACCCTCATGACCTTCACAGATTTACTAAAATAAAAAGAAACCCCCCACTGATCACACACCCATAGTTGTTGCATATGACCTGATACTGGAACATATAAGAAAGATCAAATTATTATAGTCTATACTTTAAGAGGATAACACCCAAAAAAACCTAACCACCAACTTTTAAATAGCCCCCAGAAAATAGCTGCCAGCAAAATTATACGCAAATTTTCTTCTGATCAAACACCAAATGGAACAAGATCCTTTCTAAACAACACATTGCCAACACCTCTCCACAATCAGCTCCCCATTCTCCAACAAAACCATCAATCCATGGGTCCAGTCACAAAATACAGTATGCCTCATTTAATGCATCAAAACCCCTCATAGAAAATGTGAGAGAAAGTAATCAACCACTGTGCTCCAGAATGAGCTCCTACAGAAAAGTGATAAAAGACAGAAAACTCCCACTTAGCCTCAGGGATTATGAACCAGCAAATCCCCTGTCCCAGCAGGCTGCTCTAATCAACAGGCTGTGAGGCAGATGTGGTTGTGAGCACCTTCTATAACCCCCCTTTCTTTTAAAGCTGGACAGCTGTCATGAGACCATGAGAACAGCAAGCAAGAGGGTGCCTAATTTACTGGAGTCACACCGTTGGTAAGTCATGGCAGTGCTCTGCTGGATTACATTTTAGTAGCAGGAACAGGATGTTGTCCAGCGGAGCTGTATCAATGCAAGTGAGGGAGGACTCTGACCTACAATGCACAGGGGGATCTTAAAATAAATGTATCACCAGTTATTAGTGTGTTCACCCTACTGTTCTGTGTAAGTGGCTAGTCTGTTCACCCTGTTGTTCTGTATAAGTGGCTGTGTGGTGAGCAGTATCACTGAAGACATATAATTGCATGAGTTTTTGCAGTGGAGAGTTAACTGATGTCAGGCAGGGTAGGCTAGTGACAGAAGGTGGAAAATGCTGATTATCATACACACATGGGCTCTCTCCATCTTTTTTTTTCTTTTTGGAAGGGAAATTCTGAGACCACCAGGTCACCGGGCTTTATTTTCTTCTCTCTCTGTCAACACAAACACACGCCTTCCTGCCAGGAAGACATGGCCCCGAATCCACAACAGGACTTTCCTGTATGGTGTAGTATTATAACACGGGCTACAACTGGAAGGCTTTCCAAGTAGTGCAGTCTGAGTATCTATCCCAGCCCTGTGGGAAGGGAGTTTCAGACAGATGGATCACTGCAGGAAGGAGCTGCTCTCTGTCTCCCATACTGTTTATGCTATTTTCTTGAGTTCCTGTAGTGCAAAATGCACAAACCACCAGAGTTAAGGGCTCCCCCACCAGGGCAGCACCACCTTTGAGCCAGATTCAGGTTTTCTCTTGACTTTTCTCTTTCTGTCCCCATGATGCTTGCCCTCTTAGTTGTTTGACCCACTTAGCAGTCCTACTTGGACACTGCTTCATGGGTAGCATCACCATGCTGGTCTCAGTTCAGTCTCAAACAGTTGCTAGTCATGAGTTTTTTTCTAACTACAGTTTTGGAGGCCAATCGAGCACTTGTGTGTGTCTATAGCAGAGTTGAAGCTCAGTGGAGTATACATGCATGCATGTATCTTCAAAGTAGCTTTGAACTGTCTCTGAGCATGCACTGTGGGCATAAACTTATTTTATGTTTTCATATACCACATGCCCTCCCAAATAAGACACACATGTTGGTTTAGAAAGGCAGAATGGAGGAAAAAAAGATTTTTTTCCAGACTCATGGCCAACAGTGTAACAGAGTAAGCCCTCCTGGAAACAAGCAGCGTCCAGGAAGTGTGGCATCCCAGAAGGCAGTCCAGGTAAGGCAGCAGAAATTTCCTGGCGTGGCAGGACAGAAACAAAACTAGGTCCAAGACTGTTGCAAGGGCAATAGCAAAACCATTATTCTTTACTGTAAATCATTCTTTATATAAGTTCCTGTAAATAATAAAGTGTTGTTTCCATACCACAAACCTCATCAAGATCCTACAGACTGCAAGTAGCAGCTCGCTTGCCTTGAATCAACTTAGTTTCCGTTTCAGGCATAAACTACAGTGCTCAGCCAATAGCAGCTATGAGGGGGTTAATGCTGGATCCTGCTCTTGCTGCTTGTGGAGCCACAAGCCATATTGGCAGCTATCAGAGCAGTGTTTCCCAGGGAAGAAAAGTCACCTTTTCCTGCCTAACCCCCCCGACAATTTTGGAAGTCTGATTTTTAGGAAAAATGGGGGAGGGAGTGGCATGTGTATAAATATGGTAGGTGTGTAGGGTGAACCTGTAGCCCCATAAGGGCATGTATACACAGTCAGGCCACTATGCAAAAAGGTTGAGCATCATTGGGCAATGGGACTATTAGCTTCTTTTCCAAGTTGGTTGTTAGCTATAGTTACTGGTATCCTAACATTTGTTTTGTTTTATATGTGGATTTCTTGCTTCCTTACAATGTTTATTTCTCTGTAAGAATGGTATAGATCCTGGCGTTTTCCTAAACTTTCCTTTATTGATACGAGAATACAAGTAGTGCCACAGGAATTGTGTTTACTAGAAATTAAATCCTATTAAAAAAGATTGTTATTTAATGCTACTTTTCAACAATATGAAACATGACTTTGCAGTCACTGTAGACAAAAGGGTAAATCTTGCTGGAACTAAATCCGCTGCTTAGTTGTAGATATACAAAGGTAGCGCACAGTTAGAAGAGGACCCCCAGATATATTTTACAGTCTCTCAGTTCTTCTTGAGGACACAGGTCAGTTGTCAGTGGGCGCATCTACACGAGACACTAACTGCATTAGCCTAATACTATGGCACAGTAGTGCATCAGACCATGGACAGTGCTAATACGCTACTGTGCCATATTACTAGGCTACTGTCTAGTAACCAAAAAAGGCGTTCGCCGGCACTACTGTGCAGTAACTCTGTTTACTGTGTATTTATTTAGTACTTCATTATACAAGCCGGAGACTGCTAGAGGGCTGCTCCCTATGCCACCTGCACCCCTGGGAGAGCACATTCACTGACCAACTGCCCTCTTCCCTGCCTGGGAAGGGAATAAACTGTCCATTGGCATTTGCCAGATGCAGCAACTGGAGATCTCACCTGTGTCACTCTGCAACCAGGGGAAGCTTTGGCCAGGAAACTGACCCCGAGATGGAAAGAGTCCATTTTCCTGCAACACTAATACTGTAGCATCTGCTTTTTAATCAGACTGGAGACCAAGTTGGAGAGGGTTTCAGTAAACATAATGGGAGATGACCAAAGCGTGGATAGGGGCTTTAATGGGGATGAAGGAACAGTCAGAAGAATAATGCGGCTGTCGTTATCTCCACGTCACAGATAAGGAATTGAGATAGAGAAAAGTGAAGTTGTTTTTCCATTATCCTGCCACCAACCACAGTTCAGTGCCAGAGCTGGGAGCAGAGTTCAGAACTGAATCCAAGTCCAGGGCCCTGTCTACCAGGTAATAATACTTCCTCAGAGGCCATCTGAGAGGAATATTTAAAAGAAAATGGGACGTCAGAGTTAGGCTGTTAAAAAAAAAAAAAAATCAATCAAGCTTTAATTTCGAAAGGTGAAATGCATTTAAGTTGTACTTTCAGATGAGCAGTGCTCTCAAGCCAAGAACAGGTATAATTAGGAGGTGTTTGGGGTTGACATTCTCTTGGGTGGGGGAGAGAAACAGTTGCAACAGGATGTACTTGCTTTGCATGCGGTTGTGTTCAGTAGCACAGGAATTAAGACTCTGTGTCTGAAGGAACCACAGAGAAACCAGAAAGGGGGCTGGCGAGTACTGACATAGTGAAGGGTCTGCCCACTGCAATTCTGCACAACCAACAATAGCGTCTCAAATACAGCTGAGCCAGCGCTTTAACCCAAACCAGAGTCAAGTCAAGGACAAGTGGTTCATCAAAGATACATTGTGCAAAGCATGGAAAAAATTGCAGCATGTGAGGGAGGAGAGACATGGGGAGGCAGAATCTCCTCTCTTCTGTTCTACCAGTTTTTAGACTGTTGCTTTCTGAGGGGACAAATTAACGGTTTATAACATCCTGACTCATAACACTTCCCTCTCACGCCTGGCCAGTGCTTACTTCTCCGTCCCCGGCTGGTTCCAGCGGCAGGCAGGAATCAAATTGCCATCTCTGCAGTGAAACTCCCCCTTGTCCCCAGAGGTCTCAGCTCCTCTGCTCCCTCAGCAGGTTCGCTTTGCCCCACCGCCCCAGCCTCCCTGTCTCCGCTCTCTGGGACTTCACACCTGCATGCTTCTGTCGGCTTCAGCAGGCCCCGGGCTGGCAGGCAACCAATACAGGCACCAACACGTTCACATGCGTGCTCCGGCTCCCCTGCTTCTGTGTCCTCCCCCCAGCTTCCACAAAGAGCCAGAGTCCTCCAGAAAGGCCCTTCCAGCACCATCCACGAGGCAGAGTGCCATGAGCCAGGTCACATCCAGCACCTCTGCAGTCCAGCCACTGACCCCGTCTCCACCAGAACAGAAAAACCCATTTTAAAAAAAAAGCCACACTTTCAACGTAGAACATCAAAACAACTAATACAACCACATAATCATCACAGTGGGGTATATTTTCATCTCACAAAAGCTATTGCGACAATTGATACTCCCAGCAGTCTGAGGTGGGAGAACTAAATTTGCCATGGAGATGCATTGTCTGGCCCCTCTGTGTGGTCCTTCTAGATGCAAAACACATCGGCAAGTGGCGATACAAAGGAAGGATGTAACGGCACTGCCTGTGGTGTACCTGTTCTTCTGAAAGGTAAATTGCTTGCTTCCAGAGCTTGTTTCTAGAGCTGCCGGCATTATACAAAGCTTACCTTAGCCATCAAAAATGTAGGACTGGGAGAGGCCTCCGGGGCCAGAGTCTAGTTGCCTCCCATTGCAGGCATCACAGCAGAAATCTAGCAAGCTCCATCTTCCACAGAGTCGGGGGGATTGCCCCCAGCCCTCTGACCGGAAGGTGGTTTCAGAACTTCACTGCTTAATGATTTGTACTCCTCATCTAGTTTCCAGACTAGGTTAATTTATAGATGGTTTATACTCATTGCTGTCATTTGCCAGATTCAGTAGGTCTTCTCTCTTCCTAATGTTCACCCCACAACCCCACAGGATTTGTAAAGAGCAATCAAATCTTTTCTCAATCTTCATTTTACTAGACTAAACAAACCATGCTCTCTTACTTTTGTAACCCGGGTGGTACTCCAAGAGGTACTCCCTCTCCAATTGAAGGGATCAAAGCAGGTGCACAAGCGCTGTGGGAGGTATAGGGACTCTCCTCCCCCTATAGAGCAGAGCCAGACCACCAATGGGGACTTAATCATATACCTTTTAATACTGGGAACATAAACAGGCATAAATCAGAGGGTATAGTGGACACTACAGTGCCCCAAGGGGGCAGGATTCAACAAAGGTTAGACACTTACAATCATTGACAAAAAACAGGGTTAACCAAAATGTAAAACACAAACCGCAGAACAAACAATATGGGTTGGTGAAGTATAAAAAGGCACAAAATGCAAAATGACAAGGAAATATAGGGCCTTGGTACATGGAGGGGGAAAACATAATGGCCCCTTTCCACTGCAGGAAGATTTGCTTTTTGTTATCTCACTCACCCCAAGTCACTTCAGCTGGGACTTGAACCCAGATCTCTCACGTGATGCCACCTCTGGTGGCACTGCTCTAGCCTGCTAGGAGTCCTGACTTTCCTGGAGCCCCGGCCTCACATCAAGCTGCTTGGCCTCTGATTGGAGGAGCTGGAAATAGGGCTGGGAACCCCCCAGGTTGCTGCTCAGATCCTGGCTGAAGCAGGGGAGCCTCTCCTGCTGGCTGCAGCCTCTCCCAGGGGATCCTGGAGCCCAGTGGGGAGCCTCTCTTGCCAGCCGCACGCTGCGCTGCTGAGGGTCCCGCTGCTGCCGGCAGATCCTGCTCTTTCAGGCTCTTCCAGGGCACTGCTCCTGCCTCACTGGCTTAGCTCTTGCCAGCTCTGTGAAGCTCCTTCCTTGCTGCCCCTCACTGGTCTCTCCCCTGAGTCAGCCCACACTGCCCCTTTTATCCCCCTCCAGGTGACCCAAGGGGCCAATCAGGACATGGCATGACGGGGTGGGGGGGTGAGTCTCTGGGGCCTGATTGGTGAGGAAAGGGAATCCTAAGTCCTCCAATCATCTTTTGCTCTTTCAAAATCCCTGGGCTAGGTCACTGCCAGCCAGCTTGTCACACTTTCCTTCCATATAATTCTTCATTCCTCTTTTTCTTGCTTGGGATACAGATATTGGTAGTGTTAGCACCTCCAGCAATCCTTGGGAGATACGGGTTAGAACAACCAGGCTTTTGTCTGACACATGGGAGGCTGTGCCAGGGTCAGGGCTGGGGCCATGCAGCTGGGAGCAATGCCTGCACCGTAGCCACCAAAGCCACCCAGCTCCATAAGCTGAATGTTACAAAATCCTGACCTAAAGTGTCTTTTAAGAAATAAAATTGCTTCAACTCTTGCTCAAATAAAAAGATAAATGCAAAATTGAGAAAGCTAAGGGAGAGGAAAATATCCCACACATCTGGCAAAACCTTTGTCACAGATCAGAATCTTACAGCGCTCTCTCAGTGAGGTCTGGTTAATCCTAGTTCCCTTTTAAGTGGTTTTCTTTTTGTTCTCCTTTTTCATAAGTAATTCTGTTATCTTATTGTTAGCTGCCCTGAGCTTTTGTTGGAAAAGGTGGCATATAAATCAAATAAATAAATTAAATGCATAGTTATTCATCTACTTCTGAGAGAACCTCATCTATATGAGCCTCATCCGCTCCCCTCCAGCAGCTCCACTTCCTCCTGCCCCTGCTGCACTGCTCCAGGCAGCGGGTAGCACAGGGAAGCGGTGGCAGCTATGAAGGCGCATGGCAGGCACCACATGCCCAGCCAGGCTGGGTGAGGAGGAAATCTGCAGTGGGCTGGCTCCTGCCCCACACGGCACACGGGGCTGCAGCTCCAGTTTCCAGCTGCCTTCTATCTACTCAGCCACCCAGGCCATGAGCAGCCACCTGCAGGTGGCCAAGTGGCTGGAAAGGGGCCAGGGCCAGGATGGTGCCTATCAGCAGGTGCAGGGCAGGTGTGGGCAGGAGCTCTGGGCAGGAGTGGGTGGGGTTCAGCCCCAAGCAGAGCATCCTGGAGGCGAGGGGTGGATTGCACCTGCATCTGCACCGTACCACCTGAGTGAGCTCCATTGCAAATGCCCCCTGGCCTCCTCCGACCCTCAGCTGGCTCCTGGGACTTAGTGTGTGGACAGACCCCTCTACCCCGCCCCCCCCTCCCCCGTACACAAGAAGAAGACTATTTTGAGCTATTATGCAATCACATCTATATACACTACTCAAAAACATATTTAGTCAGGACAATCAGGACTCGTAGTAGAGAAGTTATCTTTTATTAAACCAACAAGATTTTTGCAAAAAAAATCTTTAATTGCCAGCTTTCAGGCACAAGCATCCTTCATCAGGCATTGGAGAAAAGATTGTAAAAGCTCTCTTGGGGTAGAAATGAAAGTTCATATTTCATAGATTTTCATAGATTTCATAGACATCAGGGCTGGAAGGGACCTCGGGAGATCATCGAGTACAGCCCCCTGCCCAAAGGGCAGGAAGTCAGCTGGGGTCATAGGATCCCAGCAAGATAAGCATCCAATTTGCTCTTGAAGGTGTTCAATGTAGGTGCTTGAACCACCTCCGCTGGCAGACTGTTCCAGACCTTGGGGGCTCGGACAGGAAAGAAATTCTTCCTTATGTCCAGCCTGAAACGGTCTTGCAGGAGTTTGTGACCGTTCGACCTCGTCATCCCTTGGGGCGCTCTGGTGAACAGATGTTCCCCCAGATCCTGGTGGTCACCCTTGATAAACTTATAGGTGGCCATCAGATCACCCCTGAGCCTGCGCTTTTCCAGGCTAAAGAGTCCCATGGCTCTCAGCCTGTCATCGTAAGATCTGTTTTCCTGACCTCTGATCATGCGCGTGGCTCTCCTCTGGACTCTCTCCAGCTTTTCCACATCCTTTTTGAATTGTGGAGCCCAAAACTGGATGCAGTACTCCAGCTGTGGCCTCACCAAGGCCGAGTACAAGGGGAGAATGATGTGGAGAATGACAAGGGGATTTGCTCGAGAAGCATCTATGGATGCACGCCAGCGTTTTGGTTGCTAATCTTTCATAAGATTTCACAGACGAGTCAATAGATGGAAAGCTTCTCTGGGCAGCAGTTCATTGACCATGAATTGTTCAAAGGACAAAAATTGGTCAGGCTGCAGTTAGAGTACTGTGTCCAGTTCTGGGTGCTGCACTTCAAGATGGATGTGGATAGCATTGAGAAGGTCCAGAAGAAGGCCACTCGCATGTGTGAGGGAGTGGGGCCTAGGAACGGCCATGTACTCCCTAGCGCCCCCTACCATCACGTAAGGTGGACTCAGCACCCTTGGATCCTCGCCTGCCACGACTTTGATAATAAATAGGTTGTATGGGAGGCTGCCTTTATACCCCCGGTGAACGGTGTGAATGTCCCTGCCCCTACTCCGTATGGGGTACCTCTGTGCACCCCTTGCCTTAAGGGCTATGCATGCCTCCAAACCTCCCCTTTAGCACGCCCCAAGCCTCGCAGTTGTTCCTGGACGTTTATCCTGTCCTGGTCCTCCGACCGGCCCTCACTGGCACTCCTTGGGCTCATCCCACTCTGGTGCCCCTCTCCGGTGACCCCGAGCTTATCCACTCCCTGGCGCCCCTGGGGCTCACCACGCCCCGACGCCAGTCTCCAAACCCCAAGGCTATCACACCACCCGGGCCGTCTTCCAAAACCTTTGCTAGTCACTCTAATGTCCAAATACTGGTGAATACCGGATTGGGCTCAGGCAGCCGGAGCCTTACCTGGCCTCTCCGACCCCACTGGGTAATGTCCGAATACTAGTGGATACCAGGTTGGGCTCAGGCGGCCGGAGCCTTACCTGGCCTTCCCGACCCTACTGGGTTCTTGTCCCAGTACTAGTGGATACCGGGTTGGGCTCAGGCGGCCGGAGCCTTACCTGGCCTCCCCGACCCTACTGGGTAATGTCCGAATATGCCCCTGTGACTGGGTTCCTAATAATCAGAACCTGCCCCACTCTGGGGCCTGTGCTGCGCCTCTCGTGGCTGGGGCTACAACCCCACTTAGCGAGCGCCTTTTGGCGCTCCTTGTGTTGTGCTCGCTGTGGCACTGTGCCCCTGCTGGGCACCGGGAACCCCCAAGCTGCTGGGGAGTCCCCGTGAGGCCTCCTCTCACCCCTACAGCCTCACCCGGTCCTCCGGGGTAACTATAACTGAAACCCGAGCCACCTGGCTACAACACGAACAACACAGAGCCTCCTTGCTCATAACGTATACCCCAAGCCCCTCTAGGGCTTGCAACCCTACCTCCCTTTAGGGTGTCCTCATCCCCAGCATCATCGCAGCCGGTCAGCACGGCAAGGCTGCAACCACCAACTCAGGCCGCTCAGCTCTGCCGCAGAGCTCCTGCTCCTGCTCCTGCTCCTGCTCCTGCTCCTGCTCCTGCTCCTGCCAGAAGGGAACTACTCTCTGGCACAGGCCTGGGCAGTTTATAAAGGCCTGGCCCTGCCCCCTTCTAGTCACCTGACCTATCTGGTTGCTACAGCAACCGGCACCTGAGCTGCCTCTGGTGATTGGCAGCTCTTTAACCCTCCATTAGTCACAGGACATCTCCTTGATCCTGTGACAGCATGGTAAAGGGGCAGTGGGGCAGGCCCTCCAAAGAGAGGCTAAGGGCCTGAACCTGTTCAGCCTCCGCAAGAGAAGGCTGAGAGTGGTCTGGTGGCTGCTTACAAACTCACTGGGGAGACCAGCGGGAATTGGGGGAGGCTCTGTTCCCCCGGCACCACCCAGGGTTACTAGGAATAACAGTCACAAATTGTTAGAGACATGACAGTAGTTACTACTTTCAGTGTCAGAAAACATTTTTTGAGCATAGTCATGACTGCTTCACAATTAGGGCTGCCAGACTGCAATGGGCTCCCAGGTGAGGTGGTGCTCTCTCCTACCTTGGGGGTCTTCAAGAGGAGGCTGAACAGATATTTGGCTGGGGTGATATGACCCCAGTGCCCATTCCTGCCCAGACCTGATGATCTGTTTAGGTTCCTTCCGACCCTAAGTACTATGATACTATGAGTGGGGGATGGAAAAGTACACAGAGGATGTCATAAATTATCATTGCCCAACAGAAAAAATAAAATACAAATTCAGTTTCAATTAGAATAGAAGTTCCCAAACTTTTTCTTATTGTGCACCCCCTTCCAGATTTGTCTGCTGTCTGCATACACCTACCAGCATGTGTTTTGTATTTTGACCCCTTAAATGCCAATTATTTTAATGAAAACCAGATCTACCATTACACAATTTCTCCCACGTACCCCACAGAGATGTCTTGTGTACCCCCAGGGGCCGCGTACCACAGTGGGGGAACTCCTGAACTAGAACAAAGAAATTGAATGGATACCTGATTCTCATCCTGTGCTAGATCAGCTGTTGAGAGCAACAGTCTTCGTACCATACGCAGGCCTAAAACGAACCTGAACCCAAGTGACTTCAAAGCTTTTGTAAGATTACCTTCCTATAGTAATCTAACCCACAAAAGACAGGTTAGAGACATGACAGTAGTTACTACTTTCAGTGTCAGAAAACATTTTTTGAGCATAGTCATGATTGCTACATTTGAGAAATGCTAGCATCCGTTGTTCTTTGAAGAAGCTATTAGTGATCACCCATAGTAATCTCCAAAAATCCTCTCTGGTTTGAAGCCCAAATTGAAAAGGAAGACAGACAGTACTAGAAGGCCCAGACGACAGACAGTACTAGAAGGCCCAGACTAATTATCCAATTAGGATAATGTTTCTTTTTAAATTTAAGGATCCCACTGCACCTGCAGAAATTCCTGCTATACTTTTTCGCACCTACTCACAATTTATAGATTTTTCCCTTCCTACTTCCTAAGAAGCCAATATACCCGCCCATCAGTTATTTTATCATCATTTTAATTTATTCTGTATTTATCAACATCTTTCTTATGATAAAGCATACAGATCGCTATTCTCTGCACCAAATCAAAACTGCTGTAAGACCAGAGTGAAGTCTGATCTTATAGCTGATAACTCTGATAGTCCTCTCTGCAATGTGCTAGATATCTGCTATCCAGTGTAGTGTTCATTTGCACACATAGAGCTCATATCTCTTTTGTTGTTCTCTTAAATAACATTGCTTCTGTTTATATTTTTTGCTAGGACTTTTAAATTCCTTAGATCCAATTTAAGCTTTTCAAAGATGAAACTCACGTGCACTTTAGTTAGTTTTGCCAGTCAGACCTTAGCTTAGAAATTATTAGAAAACATATGTTTTCTAATAATTTACAAAAGGCTAAACTCTTCATATTTAAACTTTATTGTTAATTATCAATTACTGGCTCATTCTGTCAGTTTTTACAGGTTCTGCAATTAGCAAGATGTAACCTGTTTGATGTCACCTCTAGATTTGATTAATGCATAATTTAATACTTCTTTTGATGGTTTAAGATACATGTCAAATCAAGCTAGTCCCAGTACCGTCTCTGCATGTCTAGTAATCTCTCCTGCCAGTTCAGAGTTTTCTTATTTTATGCCCTCGGATGACACTAAGGAATCTCGAAGAAGAGGGTTTCACATCCCACTCAATCCTCCCAAAGGTACAAAGTTGAATATAGAATCAAGGACTGCCACTGTCACCTTCTGCTTCACTGCCTTAAAAGCAGGTCAGCCAAGCTGTGCTGTACAGCCAGCCAGCGAGTACCAAGGGAATAGTACTACATCTTTTGGAAGCCTGACTCTGTGGATGCCACATGCTCACTTGCTTTCCTGCTCCCCTGAACCTAACTAGCTACCTTGATTGACCCACTAACTACCGAGTTATAATGAACAGTTAAAAGGGTTAGCAGCATGATCTGTGACATTTCAAAGATACAAAGCACAAAAATGGCGTTTCCTAAATGGTGTGATAGATCCTTGATTACTGATGATTGCCAATTCCAGTTGCTTATTTTTGGACTCCCTAGCTGATCACTGCCTGTCCAAGGGTCAGGAACTGAGAATCATAATCAGGAGCAAGCCAAAGTTGCAGAAAGGTGCCTTTAGGTTAGAGATTAGGAAGAATTTTCTCACCAGGAGGGTAGTAAAACACTGGAAAAGGTTACCCAGAGAGGTGGTGGAAGCTCCATCCTTGGAGGTTTTCAAAACTCATCCACAGCAGAACCTCTCCTGGGGGTATATTCTGGGTGCCCTTAGATCAGGCATTTTAATCTGGGCATGGTGGAAAGCTCACACCAAATGTCAAACTTGGACGTTCTCAGATGTTTGCAGAATTGTTCTGCTGGGCCCTAGCTTTCCCAACCAAAACATAGACATTTGCCTTTCAATCTTTTCAGGTCCAGGATCAATTTTACTATAAACTTATTTTGACCTTGAATCATGACAGATAGTGGCCAGGGGAGCTGAATGACTTGGGAAGCAGTTCTTTCTAGGGTTTAAGCAAGGAAATATAAAGCATTGGATTGCTCTCCATGGACTCTGGCAGACAAAAACAGTGTGCATTGGGTTGATTTGTGTTTCATATGAGACAGGCTGATATGCTGGTAGTTGCGTTTAGGTGACAGATGACTGGTTCTAAAATTCTGTGATGACAGCCATGCAGTGTCGCCCACAGAGAAGTCAGGAGCTTCATTTCAAACAGTTTGATAAGAATTTGGTACAGGATAACTGAGATATGAGCAGTCACCCTGGGGCTTGATACTAAAGTTTCGTAAGCCAGGGAGTTGGGAACAAACAAGGTTGGGAAGCAAGGGTCCCAACACCGTCACAAGCCAGAGGATCAGAGGAGCCAAGGGTCAGGAGCCAGAACCAGGAGTCCAGGCTGGAGGCAACAAGTCAAGAGCAGGGACCCAGACTGGAGTCATGAACCGGGAATCAGTGGGCAGGAATTTAGGAGTTGGTAGACCAAGCTAGACAGAAAGACATCTGTCCTGTTGAATAGCGTCCTAGGCACTGAAAGAGTTGCTGCCAGATAGGCTAATTCAGATAACCAAACCAGTAGGAGCGGGGGGCTAGTTCATCTATTTGCTGCCCTGAATCCTGGCAGAATATTTGATTTGGTCCAGATTGTTTTTTAGGTCCTGGTGAATTTCTTTAAAGTGTTTCACTAAGTGCAGTGCTGTGGCATTTTAGAGGAGAGAAGTAGGGTAGGATATAAATGGCTGGAACTCTTAGTTTACACGGAAAGGGCTTCGGTGGGTTAGAAGTATGGTCCAAGTTGTGCATGAATTCTGCTCACAGCAAGAGGGAAACCTGGTTGTTTTGGTGGAAACTGAATAAACACCAACACATTGTTCCAAGACTTGATTTACCTGCTCAGAAGTGTGCGGTGACATTTACCAGCCCGAAGAATACGTGCCAGGAGTGAGACGTGGATTATGGCCCTTGATCTACCATAATGCTACATGGCATGCCATGGTACCAGATGTTTTCCAGGAAGAGATGGGTTGTCTCCTACACAGCCACCGAGATTGATGTCACCCTTGAACCTGAATTTCTAGTCTAGTTGAGTACCTTGGTTTAATAGGGGCAATTTTGGACACTAAGGCATCCTGGAGTAGCAGTGTTTGGAGATGATCCACCAAGTCTTTCATCACCACATTATTAATAAAATCGGTAGGCTTTAAGATTGCAGGGGGTATCTGTGGAGTTGATTCCATAAACTCATTCATTCATTTCAGGAAGCAGGCTAAGTAAGCAAGCAAAACATTGAACCAAAAGGAAAATAAGGACCGTGCGGCACCAAATTTTTGTAATCGGTGACTTGCAT
Organism: Crocodylus siamensis; assembly: GCF_052110815.1. NCBI lineage: Eukaryota > Metazoa > Chordata > Crocodylia > Crocodylidae > Crocodylus > Crocodylus siamensis. The sequence goes on along the minus strand of NC_143395.1, from coordinate 426,497,760 downwards.
ACACAAGTACTAAATGACTGCACAGTAACCAGAGTTACTGCGCAGTAGCATCCCTGAACAGCTTCTAGGTGATGCTGACTGCGCAGTAGCTCTTTACGACTGCACAGTAGCATCTCGTCATGCTTTGTGTCCTGCAACACAACTGCACAGTAATAGCAAGCTACTACACAATCAATGTCTCATGTAGACATGGCCAGTAAGAAAGTTTGAGGGAAAGCAACGGCAGTGGAAGCCCTGAAGCAACATGTCCTCATCTGGAAAGCTGCTATGAGAAATTATCAGAGAGAGAAATTAAAATTTGCCTTCAGGGCTGAGGTAAATTATAGAAATGTTCTCAGGTTCAGCAAGTCTGATTTGGAAGGAGATTAGGAGATTTTTGGGTGTGAGGAGGGGGCAGGTATTTCTGCCAATCAACTGCTGAGCAGGGCAAGCGGAAGACTGCTTTGTATAAATTTCTTGCCTATATCAAGGAAAGTTGGCAGCTGAGATAAGCTGTCCCAAAGACATTGGAAGGGGCTTAAGGGTGAGCCCAGAAGGGTTGCTCATAATTTTTTATTATTACCATTTAGTCATTTTGCAGAGTAGGAGAGAAAGAGGGCTTCAAAGGACAATAGAAAGGATGGTCACACTAGTTGGAAGTCAAGCAAGCACGCAAAAGAGACAAGCAAAAGTTAATTTTATTTTGGCATCCCTAGTATTTCTAAGGGGTTCTCTGGAAGAGGAGGATGGTCAGAAAGATGCTGTCACTTTGCAGAGGTGTAGGAGGCAATGCCAGGCTTGTGGAAAAACTTAAATTACACAATCTAAGCAGTTCTTTCTGAGCCCATGTGTTAGAAGACTAGCTGGGGTTTTCAACAGAGCACTGAAAAGAAGATACCTGATGGAGTCTTTTAAATGGATTCTTATCTTCTTGGGCAAGGTAGGAAACAGAATATTTCTGTATAGACTGCAGACTTATGTCCTGGGTCATGCATCAGAGGCTTGCTTGAGTGGCATCTCCTCTCATCCAGCCAGAGCCTTCAGAAGCATCATTGGACGCTACTTTCCGACTAATTAACAGATCTCCACAAGATGCCTGAAATTGGAGCTAAAGGACAGTAGGAGGGGTCTGTGTATTTCAAAGCAAAGCTGCTCACTGTGTGGCACATCATTATTTATGGATTTTGCTACAAAACTATAGAATTCGTAGACTTTTTTAGTGACTGTAAATGTTGTATGCCAATATAATTAGTGGTTTGATGGTCAGTAAATGACAGAATTCTAGGCCTATTTCTCTAACTTCAAGAGCAAATGGCAACTGGGCACCCTGATGTATGTCTTTGCTACAGATCCTCTTATCTGTTGGCAGAAAGAGGAATAGGTGAAAGTGGGAAATCCTTTCACATTGAAAGAAAATCACTAGGCTCAGACCCACCATCACAAAACAGCCATCCTTTGTGGTTCAGGATTTGCTAACGATGCTCCAATTATGATTGCAGGGTTAGATGATACTGTAAGACTCCAGTTCTGTCTACAGTGCTATGAGAGTACCTCAGGGGCCTGAATAAAAGCAAAGCAATGTGCTGTATGGGAATTGTAGGCCAACTTTTTCGCTGTTTATAAAGTTTGCAGAATGTGCAGGCGAAAGGCAAACTTTTAGTAAAGTTGGACTGCTACGAGGGCCAGATGGTAAGTTTGAACAGGGAAGAGGCTTTGGAGAAAAGAGAGCAGAATGTAGGTGTGTATGTAGGGGGATGAGTTCCCACTGTCTTCCAAAAGGTAGGACTTATATGAATTTCTTCCATGCTCAGTTGTTTTTATGTTGGATCTTTTGATCTGCAAGTGACATATAAAGAAACTGGTATGCTTTTTTTCCTGGTTTTGTTTGAGAAGATTAATTATCTTCTCTTGAAAAGGGCCTTAGTATATAGGTTCAAGAAACATGGCAGTGTAGGACTTAGGCACCCTGAAGTAACTTCTGTGACTTTGTTCATTTTTATTTTCAGTGGGCACGTTTACACATGCATTAATGTGCTATTCTTAAAGTGCGTTCAATTTAGTACTATATGGCATTTTTACACGTACTCTGGGAGTAGAGGGGTGGTAGCACTTTAATTAGAGGGGCTCAGAGAGCCCCTCTAATTAAAGTGCAACTGTGTCTCCTGTATCATCATCCCCACACTTAAATGTGGTGCAGGGTGTTTGTAAAGCTTGTTTGATAAGCTCTATTTCAAGTGCCCTCACTGCCATTTTTAAGTGTGGGGACACTGATACACAAGATGCACGAGGCTGCCTGAGTGTGACCAATTGCCATGCTCCAGCAGACTCGATTAATTGATTAATGAAGTCTGCTCTGACGTGCTGAAATTCCAGCACATCGGAGCAATGTCTGTGCTCATGTATAGGTGCTCTCCAATGTGAGGTACTAAATAAATGCGCATTAGGCTGCCTTAATGTGCAGTACTGAAAGTGCACATTTTTGAAGTGGAGGAGCAAGGAAGAGGGGCAAAAGGGTCCTAGTACCATACATAGTCTGCTCCCTCCCTCCCAGCTCGCCTGTGGTGTCTGGCAGGGCTTACCATCCCACCTCCTCTCCCCACACCAGTCAAAGGCCCCGGGGGGTGGCTCCCAGCAGCAGCTGTGTCCAAGCGGGGTGTGCGCGGCTCCCAACTCCCCACGCTGCTCCGGACAGGGGGCTGCAGCCCTTCCCTCCAGCGAGGCAGGCCAGGACAGGCACCAGCCTGGGCCCCTGCACCCCTGGCCAGGACTAGGTATGTGTTATCAGTTAACTGTTTAACCAATATGATTAGAGGAGGTTAAACGGATAATTTTTTTACTGACATTTACATCCCTACTATGTATAAGTATCCGGCCTGTTGGGGAATATAGTAGGAGTTACCACGAGATCTTCCAAGGTATGTGGTTAACCAGTAGGTGTGGAAAGCCAGATATCTGAGGGGCTTCAGCTGGTACTAGATGGGACCATCCTACCTGGCAGCTCTTTAGACCCAGAATAGTAACTTTTAAATACAAAGAGATTGTCGGACTAGTAGTGATCCACAGAAAACTAGTCAAGGAAGGTGAGACTGGAGAAGAGATTCAGAGCTGGTTAGGAAGGGATGAATGGAGAGAATCACAGGGTTGAAAGGGTCCTCGAGGGTTATGTAGTCCAGTCCCTGCACAGATGCAATATTCCATGTTCTTAAAGCATCTCAGACAGATGCCTGTCCTGCTTCTTTGTAAAAACCTCCAAGGAAGGAGAGTCTGCAATTTCCATAGGCTGCTCATCCCATTGTGCTATTGTTCTTATAATAAGGAAGCTTTTTCTGAGATTTAATCTAAATCTACTTTACTTGAGTACAAGCCCATGGCTTTGTTTCCTGATCTCTGCGGCAAAGGAGAACAGTTGTTCCACCTCTTGATGGCAGCCTTTTAAATAGTTCCAAAATGCTAACACATCCCCAAACAAACATACTGACATCTCAGCCTGGCCTGGTACGATTCCAGCCACCTATCATCTGTCTCATTTGCCTTTGGATACTCTCCAGTTTCTCTACATCATGCTGAAGTGCAGGGCCCAGAACTGACACCTCAGCACAGCGGTACTGCCACATCCCGAACCTTACATACCGTGTTTCTCTTAATGAAACCCCAAATTGCATTTGCTTTTTTATGACATCTCAGAGCTGACTCATTGATTACGTGATATACCATAATCTCTCAGCAATGCTCCTGCCAGGCCAGTTATCCCCTCTTATGTCACAAAAGGAAATCAAGTTGGTTTGCCAAAATGTGTTCTTAACCAATCCATGCTGCCTGCTTGTAATCACCCCTTCACCTGCCAATTATTTATACATTGTTTTATTATCTGCTTTACTCACTTGCTAGGTATTGAAGTCAGGCTGACTGGTCTGTAATGCTCCAGGCCCCCCCCCCCTTTTCCTTCCTTAAGGATAGCGCTTGGCTTGCCCTTCCCCACCCCTCCATGCCAGAGCAATGAACAGAGTGTTTACAAATGTTGTCGACCAAGAGTTCATAAATATTATTGCCATTAACTCAAACTTTCTTCAGCTCCACGGAGTGAATTCCATCAACTTCTGATGTTCTCTTTATCATGACCTGTCTCACGTCACTCTTCTACATTTATATTCATTTTGCTAGTAATCTGGGTCCAATTTACATACTGGCATTTTATTTATTGCAAAGACAGGCGCAAAGTAGGCATTACACAACTCTGCCTTTTCTGCATTTTTGTTAACAGCTCTTCTTCTTCATTAAGCAGCAGACCCACTATTTCTCTGGTCTTCCTTTCCACCTGACATATTTGTTGAAATATCTGCACATAAATCACAATATCTGCAAATAAATCACATCCCTAACCAGAAAAAGTCATATTTTTACATCTTGTGTTGTATTTAGTTTGTTTTAATTAATATTGTGTTTATTTATGTCTGTCAAACCTATTTGTAAAATATAAGGCTGTACAGACCAGCCTTTGAACAACCGCAGACCCTGGCTCGTGAGAATCTGGAGATCACCATCACCATCACTCTTTTCTCCACTGCTCTGTATGCTGCATTTTTCTTTTCCCCTTTTCTCAGCACTTCTTGGTTTTAACTTATCAGTTGTATTTGACACTTTAAATTTCTGCTCTTCTACTGAAGTAGCAATGGAAGTTAACATCATATGTTTTTCTGTAATGTTGTGTGTGATTTATGCAAGGCAGCCTGACCTGAGGGGATGAGCAAAAGCGGGGGCCGATAAGCTCTGAATTTTACTGTTGTTGGGTGACGTCACGGAATTCAACCACAGTAAAGTCAGGGGACAGATTCTTATCTTATTCCACTTTGTGATCTTTATAACTGCAAAGAAAACAGAATCAGATATGGAGCTCCCATGTATAAATTTCATTCCTCTAGTGTATTCTTTGCCATCTCAAAAAACAGGTGACAGTTTGATATATTATCCTTTTTCCAAGTAAATTAAAAACGCTGGTTGGTGACATGCAGACACATTTACACTCCCCTAGTGGCTTAGCAGCCACTATTTGTTTTAATGCAATTAAGAGTATATCACAAACTATTAAGGGCAACATGCTTCTGCTTCGTAAGTATTCTCAGTTGCCAGCCAACAGGATAGTGATGATTAAAGTGGGAGCTGAACACAGGGGAGATGCTGAACTGTGTGTATAACTCTCTCTTTGTTCTCCTTAGATGTGACAGGATAATTACTTTGCCTGAGCCTGGAGTCTGCTCCCCATCTATATTTAGACATTGATTGCAGAGCTCTTCTTTCACTTATAAGGTCTTTTTATTGCAAGCTGGCAGGGAACAAAACAAAAACAAGGCAGATGATTGCAAAATTGAGGCAGTCTGTGTGAAAGTAGAGATAAAATGCCTGAGTTTAGTAAGCGATCTCTTACACAGCTTTCTCAAGGCACAGCAGCAACAACAGTGGACTCATTTCAATACGGCGGAGGGTGGAGATGTGGAAGACAGACATGGGAAGGTGTGACTGGCTGATAAATACAAACGTTCGCTGTGCGTAGACAGTGGAGAAGCAGTCAGATTTGTGCTGCAGTACGGTACAGGACAGCAACAGGAAAGCGGCATACCTGGCAAATGGTCCCCTCCGTCATCCAGAGAGTGACGGCAGAGCCCTGCGACTCTGACCACTAGGCTTCTGGACAGCTGCACCTTCACATATAGCAGGGAACTCCTCTGCAGTTTCCACTGGGAACAGCTGCAATAAAGCAAAGTAATTCTGCCTCTGTTTCCCCAGGGAGCTTCTCTAGCCAGCCAGAGCAGGGAAGGAGGGGGAGAGGAAGGTAGGTCTGCCACAGACTCCCCAAAGGAGCTCTTCTTAGGGACTCATACCATTAACAGGCTCTTTGAGTACCCCTTGAAACCACCCCAGACATAGCTTCTAGAGTGGCTGAACCTCTGGCTCCTTGGACTTTGCGACCCAGCCTCCTGATCCCTGCACCTGCTGGCTGTCTGTGGACCTCATAGCATCTTCTGGCTCAGCTCTTGGAGAGAGTTGTTGCTTCTTTAGAGGGATAGGGCACATCCAGGGTCCCATACGGTGAAGCAGGCAGCTCTTCTTTAACAAAATCATCAGAGTCCTTGTGTTACACAGCCCAGGCCGGCTCCCAGACCCAGACCGAGTTCCAGCAACTCGGGTTGTTCTTTTCTCAAGACTGTCTCTCCTTGCTCTTCCTTTCTCTCTCTCCCTACTCCTGGCCGTGTCTCACTGGGAGTCTCTTTTTTAAGTCAGTCTTTCACACTGGGGCCACCAATACCCTTCTTGGATACTAGAGACAACAGGACACCCCTAGGGTACTGGATCCTGAATTCAAGGGTGCTCCATATACTCCTTGCATCTTTGTATGCAAATTAATCCATTGTTTTTTTAATGTCCCTTCTCTAGTAGCTGAGACACTTAGGTTACAGCCCCACTGGAGGATTGGGTGCATTGAATTGTGACAGCCTCAAGCTATCTGCCTTAGTGTCTGACTACCCCTAGCCATCAGACTCGCCTGTTTGTGCTCCCCGGCCTCCCTCATCTCCTACTTCTCACCTGCCATGACTTGATCTGCATAGACCTTTTCAGCCTCCGCAAGAGAAGGTTGAGAGGCAACCTGGTGGCTGCCTATAAGTTCGTCAGGGGGGCACAGAAGGGAATTGGTGAGTATTTATTCACCAAGGCGCCCCCGGGGGTTACAAGAAATAATGGCCACAAGCTGGAGGAGAGCAGATTTAGATTAGATATTAGGAGGAACTTCTTCACAGTTCGAGTGGCCAAGCTCTGGAACGGGCTCCCAAGGGAGGTGGTGCTCTCCCCTACCCTGGGGGTATTCAAGAGAAGGTTGGATGTGTATCTAGCTGGGGTAATGTAGGCCCAGCACTCTTTCCTGCTTATGCAGGGGGTCGGACTCGATGATCTATTGAGGTCCCTTCCGACCCTAGCATCTATGAATCTATGAATCTATGAATTGGAGAAAATTAGGGTTGAAAGGGATCTGAGGTGCTCATCTGGACTGTAAGGTGGATAGAAAACTGGAGCACCAGACTCAGAGGATAGTAATCAATGGCTCAGTGTCTAGTTGGCAGCTGGTATCAAGTGGAGTACCACCGGGGTCAGTCATGGAGCCAGTTTTGTTCAATATCTTCATCAATGACCTGCAAGATGGGATGAGTGCACCCTCAGCAAGCATGCAGATGACACAAAGCTGGGGGGACTAGTAGATATGCTGGAGGGTAGGGCTAGGATTCAGAATGACCTCAGCAAATTGGAGGATTGGGCCAAAAGAAATGTGCCCCAGCTCCCTCACCATTTTTGTTGCCCTCCACTGGACTCTCTCCTATGTGTCCACATCCTTTCTGTAGTGGGGGCCAACAGCTGGACACAGGACTACAGATGTGGCCTCACCTGTGCTGAATAGAGGGGAAGAATCACTGCCCTCGATCTGCTGGCACCGCTCCTACTAATGTAGCCCAGGATGCCGGTAGCCTTCTTGGCACCAAGGGGACACTGCTGGCTCCTGTCCAGTTTCTTGTCCCCTGTCATCTCAGGTCCTTTTCTGCAGAGCTGCTGCCCAGCCAATCTCCCCAAGCCTGCCCCGGTGCATGGGATTGCTCCATCCTAAGTGCAAGACTCTGCACTTGTCCTTGTTGAACCTCATGGGATTCCTTTTGGCCCATTTAGAATCATGAGATTTCATAGATTTCATAGACATCAGGGCTGGAAGGGACCTCGGAAGATCATCAGGTCCAGCCCCCTGCCCGAGGGGCAGGCAGTCAGCAGGGGTCAAATGATCCCAGCAAGATAAGCATCCAAGTGTTTCTTAAAGGAGTCCAGCGTAGGTGCCTGCACCACCTCCCGGGGGCGTCTATTCCAGATCCTGGGGACTTGGACAGTAAAGAAGTTTTTCCTTATGTGCATCCTAAAATGGTCTTCCAAGAATTTGTGACCATTGGACTTGGTCTTCCCCCGGGCTGCCCTGGTGAACAGATGTTCTCATGAACAACGCGTGCCTCTGGAGGCTGGGGGGAAGGGGGCACGGTGACCTCCCACAGGCGATGGCGGTGGTGGGGGCATGGTGGCGGCGAGTGGGGACTGCCCGCAGGTGGCCACAGCAGTGTTGGTGGTGGGGGTGGGGGTGGTGAGTAGGAGGCAGTGAGTGGGGACTACCCACAGCTGCAGTCCACACCAGCAGCAAGTGGGGGGTGGCAACTGCCCACAGACGCTGGCAGCTGCTTTGGTGGTGGCCAGTCTTGGGGGGGCATGTGCCCCCCTGTGATCCTCCTATGTATCACCTGTGGATGTTCTCCCAGTTCCCGGTGCATCCCCTTATATACTTACAGGTTGCCACCAGGTCCCCCCTGAGCCTGCGCTTCTCCAGGCTGAAGAGTCCCGTGGCTCTCGGCCTCTCCGCATAGGGGCTGTTCTCTTGTCCTCTGATCATGCTTGTGGCTCCTCTGCGCTCTCTCAAGCTTCTCCGCGTCCTTTCTGAATTACAGAGCCCAGAACTGGATGTGGTCCCACCAAGGCTGAGTCAAGTGGGAGGATGACTTCCCAGGTCTTGTTTGAGATCCATCAGAAGATGCAGGCCAGAGTTTTGTTTGCTTTGCTGGCTGCGGCATCACATTGATACCTCATGTTCATCTTGTGGTCAGTGAGATTCCTTTTGGCTGATTTGTTGATGTTACTCTGAAGCCTAGCCTGACCCTCCAGAGTGTCTACTACTCCCCCCATCTTGTTGTCATCCACCCCTTTCTACCACGTGGCTCTCCAGGAGTTCCCCCTTTGCACAAGGACCAGCTTGTGCTCCTTTGCTGCAGCCCCACACAGGCAGCTTAGCCTGCTGCTCAGGAGCCTCTGGCTCCCTGTTACATGAATCAATTTACGATGTTAGCTTTTCTTTAATGGAATTTTGATTTTAGCTATATATATAGACAAGAGGACAAGAGATGCTGAAAGCAAAGAGCTTTGGTTGGTTTGGGGTTTTTTGAAAGCTCTGCTCACTTCTTTGAAGAATAGTTGTAGACCCTGTTCTCAAGCTGCCTCTCTGACTCTACTGCCTAAATGCCAGGTGGGCAGGATTTTAGATATGTCCCTGTATTAGCATTCCTTGTGGACTAACTGTTGGTGACTTCTCACTAGGCCCGAGGGTTTACAGAATCTCATCCTGAGACACCTGACTCTGCCCGTGCAATGTATAAGAAGCCTCTCTCCAACCTGGGGTTCTGGATTCGACTCTGGGGGACAGTGGCATGATTCAGTAAGGTATTTAGGTACTCTAATCAGGGTTGGATTAACCCTTTAGTGGGCCCTAGGCAAACAAACTCATGGGCCCCTGGCTGAAGATGAAATTTTTATATCACTTTTTTCACTCAATCGTAATACGTAAAATAGCACAACTGGGCCTCTTCCTCACTTAGGGCCCTAGGCATGTGCCTAGTTTGCCTATACATTTATCTGGCCCTGCCTCTAATCACCTTTCAGTTGAATTGTATTTAACTTTATACTTCAGCATAAACCCATCTAAATGCAATGTCTTAGGCATGTCTGTGCAGAGTTATGCCTTGTATAGCTTAGGGTGGTGCATAAGTAGACACTGGTTCCTGCCTATACCATTTTCCTTTTGGATTCAGGTTTGTGTAACTATGCATGGGATAAGCACAAATAATTTTTGGAACTATTTGACCACATAAAATACATGATAGGCCAGTTTTTCTTGGCATTGTCTGAGAGCAGCTATCTAGCTGATGTGTACATTGTTATTGTAAATTGCATATAAATAAATACGTTGTTGACCAGTTGGCCAATTGTTGACCACATTGTTTTCCAGTAGCATAACTAGGGCAGGATGAATGGGGCACTAGGTGTCAGGTGTGAGGGGTGCCAGATTTCTTTCTCCCCACCAAAATGGGTCTGTACCATGGCAGAGACAGCCCTGCCCTGCCCCTACCTGGCCAAAGGAGCAGCCCCGCATCCAACAGTGCATCTGCGGGACAGAGGACAAGTGAAATGGCACTCCCTTCCTACTGGGGAGTTTTTCCTCACAGTCTTGCACCCAGTAGCTCTCTCCTCCATAGTGTGGGGGGGAGCCCGCACCACAGGGCTGCTGTGGTGGACTCTCCCTCTCCTTTGCGGCTGCCCAGGCTCTCTGCACAGGGAGGCAGTGTCCGCTAGAGCAGCTGCAGCATTCCCTGTCCAGAGAGCTCAGGCTGGCAAGACTCCCCGTGCTCTTCTCCGGCCTGCTGCTCTTCAGTGGTCTGTACATCAACCTCTCCCCTTTCCCGCTGACCCTGGGTGCAGAATGAGCTTACTACACCTCTGGGGTTTTCCAGTCATATGGTTCCTTTGCCCTCCATCTTTTAGTTGGTCTAAGTATAAGGTTTTAAACATTTTGATTTGCTGATCTAGATGGGACTCCTGATGAAAGGACTTGTTTGGCTAGATTCCTTTTTACCTTACATATTATTCATTTGACTGTGTGAGGAAGGCACTTTCTTGTCCTTGTGTTAGAAAAGAACTGTGCTGTACGTCTGTTGGTTTCTCTGTTTTTTTCCCCAGAGTATTTATGCAGTCGTATTTGTTGCTAACAATGCCCTAATTCTCCAGCATCTGATGAAAATGCAAAAAGGAAGAGAGGAGGGGGAGGAGGACTCAGTCTTGGGACTGTGTACTATAGTGTCGCCTCTGTGAAATCAGAGTCTTTCCAGCATAGTTACACAGATGCCCAAATAACAACCAAGAATAATTCCTTAATAGGCACAGTTGGGAAGGGGATCACACCAGAGGGGAATTTCACCTGATTAAGAGCCAGCAGCTATTACAGACCATGGCAGGGGGCTATTCTTTGCCCCCCGGGGAACAGCATGAGGAAAATCTATGGGGAAAGCCAGGAGCAGCAAAACCTGAGCCGGACAGGATCGCTGACCAGACCGGCTGAGGGTAACCACAGGTGCCGGCAACACAAAGAGGTGAGAGAGAGGAGATGCGTACTGGGTCGATCCGCAGGCAGAGACATGGTCCCATCAGCGATCTGGACGTGGGTATGGAAAGCACGCTGTCCAGATTCGCTGACAACACCAAGTTGTGGGCCGAGGTGGGCACGCTGGAGGGGAGGGACAGAATCCAGCTAGATCTAGACAGGCTACAGGGGTGGGCGGATGAGAACAGGATGGAGTTCAGCACAGACGAGTGCAAGGTGCTGCATCTAGGGAGAAGGAACCAGCAACACCCCCATCAGCTGGGAAACACCCGTCTTGTCAACACGGTGGCAGAAAGGGATCTTGGAGTCATTGTTGACTCCAGGATGAACGTGAGCTGCCAATGGGAGGAAGCAGTCAGTAAGGCTAACTGCACCTTGTCATGCATCCACAGATGCATCTCGAGCAGGGCCAGGGAGGTGATCCTCCCCCTCTATGCGGCACTGGTCAGGCCGCAGCTGGAGTCCTGCGTCCAGTTCTGGGCGCCGCACTTCAGGAGGGATGTGGACAACGTGGAGAGGGTCCAGAGGAGGCCGCTCGCATGGCCAGGGACAGCAGGGCAGGCCCTACGGGGAGAGGCGACGGGACCTGAACGTGTTCAGCCTCCACAAGAGAAGGCTGAGGGGGGGTCTGGTGGCCATTTACACTCACTGGGGGGGCCAGCAGGAGTTGGGGGAGGCTCTGTTCCCCCAGAAACCACCCAGGGTTACTAGGAATAACAGCCACAAATTGCTAGAGAGAAGTTCAGGCTGGACATCAGGAGACATTACTTCACAATTAGGGCTGCCAGACTGCAATGGGCTCCCAGGTGAGGTGGTGCTCTCTCCTACCTTGGGGGTCTTCAAGAGGAGGCTGAACAGATATTTGGCTGGGGTGATATGACTCCGGCACCCGTTCCTGTGTGGGGCAGTGGGGCAGAGCTGATGATCTGTTTAGGTCCTTTCCAACCCTAAGTACTGATACTACGATACCCACATATCAATTTTTTCACATTCAAGTAGAATGAGAGATTCTCTTAAGAGGTGCATAGTGCAGCTCTCAAGAACAAAATACACGACAGTCCTGCTGAATGAGTAAAATACAGCAACAGTGCAGTTAGTAAAAATGCTTTCAACAGTCTTCAACAGGAAAAAGAGAGAGTTCAGGGCTGAGGCTTAGGCCTGCTTTAAGGATAGCAACATGCAAACAGTTCAGAAAATAATATGGGAACAATAAGCTTATGTCTGATTGTAGCATGTTGTCAGGTTTCTCAAACACAGCCTTTATTCTCTTTGGGCAGACTTCCCCCCGGGACACCGCATTAACCATAAAGCAAATATGTATGTGAACAATAAATGGTTACCTCAAACCCTGGGGCCTTTTCCCAGACCCCTGCCTTTACTTTTTCTTCAGCTCCCTTCCCTTGGAGCCTTTAACTTCCTCTGTGCCAATTAATACACATCAGCTGGCCAGTCCTCCTAGGCAGGCATGCAATCACTGCCTTCCTGCCTGCAGCTGTGCTGCAGCCCCCAAGGCATGCAGCCTGCTCCACTGATTCAACAAGGAACAAATACATATACCTCCTTGCATTGGGAATGTCTGTCACTGGGTCTCACTCTACCAGCCTGAGCTTTAAAGACTCGCGTAAATACTGCCTGATTCACCCCCTTTGGCACTTTGTGTTGGCTGCATTACGCGTTCTCTGCAGAGCATGCTGGTTCCTGCGAATGACCAAAATGTGCTTAAGTGTCTCCATTGAAGAATTCCACCTCTCTGCCACTTGCATACATTTTAAGCACAAAAATGCATAGTTGGCAGTGACTAAAAGCCCAAGTGAGTTGGGGTCTACGTTATCAACAAATAGGCACTGTCAGCACTGTAGCATCTAACTTGTAGGTCCTTTAGTGCGGCAATTCCCAAACTTTAGAGGTTTACACCTCAACACAGTAGAGCTGGCTACTCTTGGGCTCACCACTTAAACTACCAAATTTTGTTTAATGTTTTTGCATTATGTGCTACATTTTGTGACATGGACAGCACATGTGTTGGATAGTAAGTATTTTTTCTTCTTATCAGCCCCTAAAAGGGGACACACTGCACATTTCAAAATGCTGTTTTAGCAGACCTAGTTTAAACTACTTGCCCTGATAAACATACACTGGTATATTTAAATGCTGCTGCAACTACTAAAGTTAATAAGGATTTTCCCATGCCCTTCCTCTCAATGCACTTTGAAAATGACAAAATATGCCTGCTTGACACCTGTAATATAACAATAATAGCAGTAGGACAGAACTATAATTAATTTAGCCATACTGTCAAACTGATGTAGACGATCATAAGGGTGAGGCTATAGAGTTCATCAGTTAACAGATTTCAGTACTTGGTTTACATTTTTACCAAGCCCAGGTATCAGCAGAGCAATATTTTCTTGAAGAATGCTATGTGAATGAGCTTTGAAGATTTAAACAGGAGTCTATGTATGCTGTGTGGACTATGAAAAAGCCTTGAAAAGTCCAGCATGAAAAACAAATGCAAAAGGATAGCATAGGCAAGCAAGATCTGCAACTATTACAGACTCAGTACTGAAACCCCAAAAATACCCATCGGTATTTAAGGTGAGAGCTCAGAGACAGCATAAAGAAGTCCGAGAGAGAGAGATGTTCTTTTATTGAGGCTTCTTAACATCTATTCAGAAACGATGACTAAGAATAGTCTGAAAGATGACGAAGGCGTGTTGCAGTTTAATGCAGTGTACATAAATAATATCAGGCATGCTGAGGGTTTTCATAGTTTCACAGTTGGTCGGGTCGGAAGGGACCTAAGCAGATCATCAAGTCTGACCCCCTGCCATGGCAGGAAAGAGTACTGGGGTCAAACGACCCCAGCAAGGTGTTCATCTAACCTCCTCTTAAACACCCCCAGGGTAGGAGCCTGCACCACTTCTCTTGGAAGCTGGTTCCAGACCCTAGCCGCCCTGACTGTGAAGTAGCGCCTCCTGATATCTAGCCTAAACCTACCCCCTGCCAGCTTGTGACTGTTATTCCTGGTCACTCCTGGCGGTGCTCGGGGGAACAGGGACTCCCCCAGTGCCTGCTGATCCCCCCTGACTAGTTTATAACAGGCACAAGATCCCCCTCAGCCTTCTCTTGTGGAGGCTGAACAGGTTCAGGTCCCGTAGCCTGTCCTCATAGGGCCTGCCCTGCTGTCCCCTGATCATACGAGTGGCCTCCTCTGGACCCTCTCCATGCTGTCGACATCCCTCCTGAAGTGCGGCGCCCAGAACTGGACGCAGTCCTCCAGCTGCGGTCTGACTAGTGCCGCATAGAGGGGGAGGATCACCTCCTTGGACCTGCTCGAGATGCATCTGTGGATGCAGGGCAAGGTGCAGTTGGCCTTCCTGACGCCGTTCCCACACTGCCGGCCCGTGTTCACCTTGGCATCAGTGAGATCCTTTTCTGCCTCTGCACTGACGAGAAGGGAGTTCCCCAGCCTGTAGGTATGGTGCTGGTTCTTCCTCCCCAGGTGCAGCACCTTGCACTTGTCAGTGTTGAATCCCATCCTATTCCCAGCCGCCCACCCCTGTAACCTGTCTATGTCCGACTGCAGCCTATTCCTCCTGTCTAACATTCCCACATCCCCCACATCTTAGTGTCATCAGCAAATTTGAGCAGGTGCTTTTTACCCCCTCATCCAAGTCGCTGATGAAGATGTTGAACAGTGCGGGCCCGAGGACCCCACTGCCCACATCCCTCCAGGCCGAACATGACCCATCCACCACCGCGCTCTGGGTGCGGCCCTCCAGCCAGTTCGTGACACATTTGACTGTGTTGGTGTTGACACCACAGCCCCCAGTTTCTTAATGAGAACGGGGGGGGAGAGACAGTGTCGAAGGCTTTCCAAAAGTCCAGGAAGACGATGTCCACTGATACCCTGCGTCTAAAGATTTGGGGACCTGGTCGTAGAAGGCCACCAGGTTGGTTTGACAGGACCTGCCTTGAATGAGACTGTGTTGGTTGCTCCTAAGCATGATCTTTCCCCGGCCCCTCGTGGACTTGCACCAGGATAACTCTCTCAAAAAGCTTGCCCAGGATCGAGGTAAGACTAACAGGCCTATAGTTCCCCGGGTTCTCCTTCCTCCCCTTTTTGAAGATGGGAACCACGTTGGCCCTCTTCCAGTCCTCTGGCCCCACACCACAGCCCCACGAGTGCTCGTACAGCCGTGCTGGGGGTCCTGCAGTGACCGCAGCCAGTTCCCTCAGCACTCGGGGGTGGAGATCGTCCGGACCCGCTGATTTGAACACGTCCAGTCCCCCCAGACGCTCCCTGACTAGATCCGCCCTGACCCTGGGCCTGGGTGCGCCTCCCCGGGGGCCTGAGGGGGCCGGTGGGGGCTGATCCGGTCCCTGCTCAAGAAAATGGAGACCCCACGTTACCTGGTACCTTCTTTTTGTTCCCAATGTATTTAAAAAAAGACTTCTTGTTGTCCTTGATCCGCGTCGCTCATCCCAGTCCCATCTCCGCCTTGGCCTCCCTGACCCCCCCTGCAGCCCCGAGCCACCGCAGTGTAGTCCTCCCTGGGGATGCCCCCCCCGCCATCGGGTGTGCCCCCCTTTTAGCCAGGAGACGTTCCCGGATGCTTTTGGTGAGCCCTGGGGGCTTTTGCGCCCTCCTGCTCCCTTTGATCCGTGTTAGGATTACCTCCCTTTGGGCTCGGAGGATCGTCTCCTTGAGGAGCGACCACTCTCCTTGGACACCGGCTCCCCTCCCCCCCGGGACCTCAGCGCTTCCCCGACTGTCCTCCTTAGCTCGGTGAAGTCTGCCCTCCTGAAGTCCAGGGCTGCTGCCTTACTGCATGCCTTTGCCACCCTGCGCTGGATGGTGAATCCCAGCAGGCGATGATCGCTGTCGCCCAGGGGGTCGAGCCCCCGCAGCCCCCGCACCAGGTCGTCGCCCGTGGCCAGCACCAGGCCCAAGGCGTCTCCCCGGTGGGGCCGTGCACCCCCTGGGTTAGGTGGAGGTCCTGCATTTGGGCTAGGGACCGACGTGAGCGGTCAGACCTGGCTGTCTGCTCCTCCCAGCAGATGTCTGGAAAGTTCAGGTCACCCACGATGACCACGTCCATGTCGAGGGGTCCTGGCAACAAATGGGGCCCTCCGTACCTCTCAGGGCGGAGTCGCCTATGATGTTCACTTGACGCTTTCTCCTCCGCGACTGCTTGGCTCCTTCGGCCAGCTCGGACCGAGGAGAGCGCGGAGTTGCCTCCTCTCCAGTTGCCTCCTCTCCCTCCTCCTCCTCCAGAGTTGCCAGGGCCTCGCACCTGTTCTTTATGCATTTTGAAGTGCATAGTCTAGTGATTCTTAAGTGGAGTACTGCAAGAGCTTTTTAAGGGTGTCATGGGGTGCCACACAATATTGGCACTGTTGTGTGCAAAAACCTATACTATTCACAAGATAAACTCATAGATTTCAAATAGGGAAAATGGTTCAGGGCTGGGGGACAGGACTGGTGAGGAGAGGATGAGGGAACTGGGCTGATTTAGTCTGCAGAAGAGAAGACCGAGGGGGATTGCATAGCAGCCTTCACCTCCCTGCGGGGGGCTGCACAGAGGATGGAGCTGGGCTGGTCTCGGTGGGGGCAGATGACAGGACCAGGAGCAATGGGCTCAAGCTGCAGCAAGGGAAGTTGAGGTTGGATAGCAGGAAAAATGTTCTCACGAGGAGAGTTGTAAAGCCCTAGAACAGGCTCCCCAGAGGCGGTAGTCTCCATCCTCGCAGGTTTTGAAGACCTAGCTACACAAAGCCTGGGCTGGGATGATGTAGTTGGGGTTAGTCCTGCTTTGAGCGGGGGTTGGACTAGATGTGACCCCCTGAGCTCCCTTCCAGACCTCATTTTCTGTGATTCTAAGAATTTTTCTAATTTTTTTTTGTAGTGAAAATGAAGTGAAAGCTAAGAGATGGTATTTTCTGAGGGGTTCCCCAAGTCTAATGGGGTGTTCCTTAGGTCTATAGAGGTTGAGGACCACTGCTATAGCATCATCTGGAAAAGAGCTGTAACATGATCAGTACTGCTGACAAGGCCAGCTAGCAATTTGGAAGAGATCAGTAGCTAAAAAACTAAAACTGAACTAAGCTAAGCAAGCAAAGTTGACGGTGTGCCCATGGGACAAGTTGACGGCTTCGGGCACTTGGGAATTTTCATTGCAGTGCATGATCAAGTTGATTGCCATGAGTAGAGCCAGAATAAACATCTGCGTTTTATAATCATAGGAGAGTACTGCATCGTCGCAAGGTGAAGCTAGAGCTTAGATCATGCTTGCTTAAGTGCTGTGTTTGATTGGCGCCCCTTTACGGACACTCCAGGAGGACACTGGAAGACATTTCAGGATTTTTTAATGATGGTGTTACAGGATTTGGCTGAAAATGAGCTGGATAGTGAGAGACCATAGACAGTGGTGCCGGCTGGAGACAGTGCCAGGCTTCAGCCTTGTACCGGGGCCGTGACCTGACAACACCACTGCTCATCTCAGCCGGCCACCCCACAGCTACCACCTGGGCCAGGTGAAGCTGGTGTGAAGCCTCCAGTAGGGTTTAGCCCCTGTCTCTGGAGTGGCTGGGTGGGGTGATCTGACACTTCACTTCCCAGATACCAGGAGAACAGTGATTGCCTGGGCAATGGGGCAACCCGACTCAAGACTGCTTTGCTCCTCCCTCTGCTTTGCTCCTTGGCTTCACCCGCTGTCTGTTCTCCTGGCTCCTTGACGTGGCTCATCCCTGGACTTCGCTCTTGGATTGGCCTCCTGGCTTCCTGACCCCGTTCAGCCCTGGATGCTGCTCACCTCTCCCAGCTGCATTTGGTGCCTTGATCCCCGGATGGCCCCACACCAGGCTGCTCATGTTCGGGAGTGACAAACAGCTTGCCGATAAGCTAGTGCAGGAGAAAAAAAGCAGTTTTGTAGACCTGTAGTACAATAATCTTTCAGGGACTCCTTGTTACCACTGATACCACCAGGTAAGATGCAAGGACAACCATCCAAAGACATGAGGAGAAGCAGTTTAGTGGACAGCATGCAACAGTGAAGAGTGGAGTCACTGAACCCGGCAGGGGACGATGGGATGGAGGTGGGGAGGGGGACGATCAACAACCTCCACACCTAGCCAGCCAGGCTGCACTGCTTCTGTAGTCCCTTCTTTCCCTGGGACGTGGACCAGCATTTCATATCTTTAGTTCTTACCTGTCATGTAACTAATGGTTCATCGCCAGTATTTTTTGCTTTGTGGCTTGTCTTTCTCAAGAGCCTAGAGGGACCTGTGAGAGCATCACTTACAACTTCTTTTCAGTCTTCCCTGTCAAATGAGGTTGCTGAAGTCGTCAATAATCTATATCGATCCATGTGGTGCTGAATGACTGGCTCCAGCTGGCATCCTTGCTCGCAGAGAGCTGCCGGCTGTCCTCAGAATCTCATTCCGTCTTAACGTTTTACCATGTTTTTGCTCTTAGGAGACAGCACTTCATCCTGCTATTCATGTGTCCTTTGCTGAATTTCTTCATCCGCTCATCTCATTACAGAGTCACTAATCAAAGCAGTCTGTCTTTTTAGGATGCTTTAAGAACTTACCTTGGATGTCCTAATACTCCCTTCAACTGCCTAGTGCCCTAGGACACATCACAATGCTGCAAATCCCACTTTAGGATATTAAGGTGTCCCAAAGAGCCATTCCTAAATGCTTCCTGTAATATTGAGGTGGTAGAACTGCACCCTTGAATGCCCTCTCTGGCAATATTGAAGGTCCTTGCTGCACACAGCAGTCTATTCCACAACTGCTTTGTCTAGGGCAAAACTTAGTTTAATCTTGCCATGCAAGGTCTTTCTATGACAGTTAGGATGTTAGTGAGAAAGAAAAAGATCTATATGCAGCAACCTGAATACAGAAAGCTCAATTTTACCTCGTTGCAGTAATGGTAGTGCCATCAAGTCTCTCCTGCTACTGGCTCTGGCAGAGCTTTTGATTATATGCATTTCTTTTTAAAAATCAATCAGGGCTCATGATAGAGGTGATATCTTTTATTAGACCAACAAGATTTTCTTTTTCAGTGCAGTCTTGCAAGTTTGCTATGATAACGTTGCCTAGGAATTAAAATGTATTTACCTATACTTGGTAAATACTATACGGGCAAAATATTTTATTCATCTCTATAACAAGATTTCTCTGACGTTTGGTTGGATAGGATTGTGAAAAGCTAATTTAGAGACAGGTATTTATCTTATATTAGGAGCATGATCCATCCATCTTACAAGCCCCTGCTCCAGTGGTGTGACCAGTGGGGCAAGTTCCTGCAGCCAGGCCACAGCAGAAGGGCTCAGGGCAAATCCCTGCCAGATTCCAGCCAACCTGCAAATCCTGCTAAATAAATTGTCACCTGGACCTGAGAAGGGAAAGGAAAGGGCATCTTACAAGGAGAAATGATTTGATAGCTTAAAGCATTTTTAGAGCTATACTCAGGTTGCATCAGATTAGAGTACTGGAGGCTTTTAGGATGTTCACCTGGGCTGTGAGACCTTTAGCTTTTTTTTTAAAATCAGTATTGCCTTCCCCCAGAACTCCCAAAGAGTCTAATTTGAAATGCAGAGAATCGTCCTCATTGCTGTTCCTGTAACTGTGAACAGAGCACTCGGCGTTCTTGCAACGAGCTTTGAAGGTGCAGCTCAGGTGACTCGCTGCGTTGTGTTCACTATTTATCATTGTGTTCCAGGTGCATCGGAGATTACATTGACTTATTTATGAGTGTACATTTTCTTTCACTTCAAGGGTGCTATTGTGCAGCCTGGGGAAACTATGACGCTGTGTACGTGTAACAAGGGAAAGAAATACTGCTGCAATACTGCACTCCCCTTTTTGTGACACGTCTGCCTAACATTGCCAAAGTGCCAGCCAGAGGTCATGCAAAAAGCTAGAACTCTTGGTTCAGAAATGATACCTTTTATTAGACCAACTAGGAAATCGCAAAAAAGGATTTTCAGGCCTTTTTGGAAAGCAATATGTAGATTACCCCAGGGTAATTTTATGTAAAACCCTGGTAAGTAGTTGTTAACAGTTGTCTCCTCTATATCCTTGCAGTTCTTTGCTAAAAAAGAAGAAAGCATTCAAGGCATACACAAAACACTGTAAATAGTACAAAATATTGTCTGTCATATTTGGAATAACATTTAAACAAATCTACCTTGCTGTAAATCTACTGGTGTGCATATAAACATTTTCCCCTTTTGTTGCTGTTGTAGGTATTTATAAATATGAAGTGCCAACACAAAATTTGTCCTTTATACTGTAGTGCACACACACAAATACATTCTCAAATCATAGAAAAATAGGGTTGACCTCCAGAGGTCACCTAGTCCAGCCCCATGGTCAGGGTGACTAAACCCATCCCAGACAAGTGTCTGGCAAATCTGCTCATCATGTTTGTGCAATGGAGATTACACAGCGTCCCCGGATGGGTTGTTCCAGTGCTGAACCGCCAATTACTGGGTGAAAAAACTTCCTCCTCTTAGTTTTGAACCTGTCACCCAATAATTTCATGTTGCCTAGTTTTAGTATTGTGAAAGACAGCAAATAATAAATCCCTATTTACTTTCTCTGCACCGTTTAATATTTTGTAAACCTCCATCATGAGCCCACAACCATTTCTTTTCAAAGTTGAAAAGTCCTAGCCTTAAAACACACAGGGGTGCATCCACACGAGCGCGCACGTGCCTCTTGCCCCACCTCAAACCCCTTTGAGGCGGGGCAACAGGCACGTGCAGGAACAAAAAAAAATGTTCCCAGCATGCAAACTTGTAGTGCAGGGAGAAAATTAGACCCCTGGATATCCAGGGGTCTAAAAAAAGCAATGTATAAAAAAGTGGGGCAACCAGAGGCTGTGTCCTCCAAAAAGATGCTCTGGCTGCCAGAGCGTCTCTATGGTTGCCCCTAGCCCTGGTGCTGAAACATGGGGCCGGCCAGGCGGGGTGTTTCAGCACCAGGGCTCCAGTGCCAGTGAGTAAGGGGTCAGGGGGCTGGAGGAGGGGGAAGGGACTGTGGGGGCAACCCCCAATGGCCTTGTCTGCTCCCCAACCCCCTGACCCCCGCCATCCACCCTGAGCCCTGCTGGGGCTGGCCCCTTCCCCTGCCCAGGCCCCTGATCCCTGCCCTGCCCCCCCCATACTTAAAAAAACCAAACAAACCCAGCACTTACCTGTTTGGGGGGTGTAGCCCTTGTGTGGGGGCTGAGCCCTCTGTTGAAGGGATGAGCCCCTTGTGTGGGGGGCTGAATCCCTTGTGTAGGGGCTTAACCCTGTGTTGGGGGGCGGTAGCCCTTGTGTGGGGGACCAACCCCTTGTGTGGGGGCCATCGCCCTGTGGGAGGGCAGCAAAATATGTATCCATGAATTCATGAAACCTGTATTTAGAGTTCACTTTATTATTATAAGAGACTTGCTTTAACACTGTAGATATATCAATAAAACATTGTCCAACTGATCGCTGCCTCTGACTCCCACTCTCTCTCTCTCTCTTTATAGTCTTTTGTTTTACTTGTGGAGGAACATGAATTTGGGGGTATTTTAGAGAGTGATTTGGGGAATTTTTTTTTATCAGGGATTTCTCACTTTTCCAATAGGGAACACCAGAATTCCTGCTAGAAGGCCAGTGGCAGGACCCTGCCTGCTCAGAGCTGGCACCTTGAACCCATCTGGCTGTGGCTGACCTCCTGGCCAAATGGGGCCAGGAGGACATGCTTTGACAATTCAAAGTAGGCCACCACACCTGGAACATCTTCCAGGCGATAGCTGCCCAGATGGCTGGGCAGGGGGTACAAATGGCAGTAGTGCCGCACAAAGGGCAACCCTGCAGCCACAGCCCAGTGGCAGCTGGCCCAAAGGGGCAGATGCCTCTACTGGCTGTGCAGTCCCCATCCAGGACTGGCAGGTGTGCAGCGGATCACAGCCAGGCAGCAGCCCCCACTGCCAGACCCCTGCAGTGGGTAGAGGGGATAGGGAACTCTAGGGCTGCTTCAGCAGTCCGGCTGGCACAAGGGGTCATGTCCCCAGGTACCAATTGGCTGGGCCCCAGAAGCTCCTGAGAGTGAGTAGCTCTGAGCTACTTGCCAAGGCAGCTTTTTAAACTGCTGGGGCCAGGACAGAACAGCTTCTTATACTGCTGGGGACAGCGCAGGTGCTGGCCCTGGGCTCTAGCTCCCCCTGGCTGAAAATCCGGGAGGAGCCAAGCAGAGTTATTTTGCCCCAGTGGCACAATTTGCTCCACAACAAAGTGCATGTCTGAGCATGTGCGCTGAGGCAAAAAGCCCCAGCTCAGATTTGTACCACTTCTATTTGAGCTGCTGCAAGCGCATGTGGACACACCCAGGAGTGTGTTAATGGCAGTTTCCTTTAGTAAGTAAAGCTGGAATAATATCATCTTGTATTTGGAACGAAACAGGTAGGGAGGGAAATGCAACCCTTACCACAGACACACCTCATGGTCCTCCATTGATCAGTCAAACACTGGGACTGTCTACAAACTAGTCAGAGGGGATCAGCCCGCACTGTTGCCCAAGCACTACTAGGAGTGACTAGAAATAACGGTCACAAACTGGCAGAGGGTAGATTCAGACTAGACATCAGGAGGCGCGACTTCACGGTCAGGGCGGCTAGAGTCTGGAACCAACTTCCAAGAGAAGTGGTGCAGGCTCCTACCCTGGGGGTTTTTAAGAGGAGGTTAGATGTACACCTTGCTGGGGTCGTCTGACCCCAGTACTCTTTCCTGCCGTGGCAGGGGGTCAGACTAGATGATCTGCTCAGGTCCCTTCCGACCCTAGAAACTATGAAATTATGAAATTCGTTTATGGGCAGTTTGAATATCAAGGGCTATAGGCTGTACAGGAGGAAAGGCAGGGGTGTGGCGCTCTACATCAAGGAGGAATACATGTCCTCATTAAGTAACACAAGGTCAGAGGAGGAGTACATTGAAGTGCTCTGGGTTAGAACACAAGGCAGTCAAGGGGAAAAAGACTTAACAGTGGGGGTCTACTACAGACCACCCAACCAAGGGGAAGAGCTAGACCAGGAATTCATAAGTCATCTCACTGAGGTGTCCAAGAAGAGTGGTCAATTCTTAAGGAGATGATCCTCCAAGCCCAAAGGGAGGTAATCCCAACACCGATCAAAGGGAGCAGGAGGGCACAAAAGCCCCCACGGTTCACCAAAAACATCTGGGAAGGTCTTCTAGCTAAAAGGGAGGCAACCAACACGGGTTCATCAGCGGCAGGTCCCATCAGACCAACCTGGTGGCCTTCTACAACCAGGTCACCAAATCCTTAGATGCAGGGGTAGCAGTGGACATCGTCTTCCTGGACTTCTGGAAGGCCTTCGACACTGTCTCTCACCCTGTTCTCATTAAGAAACTGGGGGCTGTGGTGTCGACACCCGCACAGTCAAATGTGTCGCCAACTGGCTGGAGGGCCGCACCCAGAGAGCGGTGGTGGACGGGGCATGTTCGACCCGGAGAGATGTGGGCAGTGGGGTCCCCCAGGGCTCGGTCCTCGGGCCCGCGCTGTTCAACATCTTCATCAGTGACTTGGACGAGGGGGTAAAAAGCACCTGTTCAAATCTGCTGACGACACCAAGGTGTGGGGGGAAGTGGGCACACTGGAAGGGAGGAATAGGCTGCAATCGGACCTAGACAGGTTACAGGGGTGGGCAGATGAGAATAGGATGGGATTCAACACAGACAAGTGCAAGGTGCTGCACCTGGGGAGGAAGAGCCAGCAGCACACCTACAGGCTCGATGCCATTTCAGTAGGTCCTAAGGACACTTTTGTGTTCCTTCTGCATTAGGGTTATATGGTCTCTTGCTTTTTTCCCTTTTTCTGAGTTAAGCTTAATTTGTAGAACTTGGTCTCTATTGGAAGGGCTGTACATTTAGAAAAGAGAATTATTCTTGAAAAATAGCAACAATTACTCCATAATAAAGATTGCTCAGAACTAGTTTAATAAATGCGTGCTCCCAGTTCCTGCTGCCAGTGCAGGAATGGCAGGATTCCCCTGATGTTTAGGATCTACAGCTGTTCAATGACCTCTGCAGCGGGCAGCAGGTGTGTTTCTGCTGAGGAAGCAGTGACCACATGTATTTATTCTGTTATTTTTTGAGCAAAAGGAAAAAAAGACAAATGGTAGAGACATATTCTTATCTGAGCAGGGCAGAGAGATGGGTGTGGATCCAATTGTGTAGATCTGCTTGGTACATGAATGATACAGTAGATTTCTTTCTCCGAAGCTAAATGTTGTTATAGTTCTTAATTCTGGATACTGATATTGCAAGAATCTCTCAAAAAACAAAACTTATTAAAAAATCAATTGAACTCTCCCTGTTCATGTTTCAGCATAGCAAAACAGTAGGAGAGCAGGAGTGGAAAAGAAAGTTGGAGTTGTAACAGTAACAAGGAAGCTTTTCTTTTTTCCTTTAAAAAGCCATTGAAAGTGACTTTGAGCCTGGACATGTTACCACCTCCAGATGTCACATGGAAGATGGTGCCTCCCCTCACCTTGATTTAGCACAATCCAGAAATAAGTTCTGAGTGCCCCATCTAGACTGCTCTCTACTTGACTGAATTTTTCCAGCTATTTGAGTTGGTCTAATAGAAGATATCAGATTGACCCAAAGCACCTCGTCTGCCTGTATCCTTATACCGACACCCCGTTACCTGACTGTCACTCTCTGGCTGGGGTAGCTTTTGACCCCCCCACTTTAGATTGCTTTGCTCAGTCAAGGATGTTGTGCTTGCTTCAACTGGTGAATTCTTTAGGTCTCTCTTTTCCCTTTGCATATGAAGCGTACCATTTCAAAATTCTTTTTATTCAGTATAATTTACAGACAAAAGAACAAGAGGCTTCTGTAAATCCTTTACAGGGAAAGATGCCACTTGCCAGTGAAGTACAATCAGAGGAGTGGAGGGGACCTTAAGGGCTATCTAGACCAATCCACTGCACAGATGTATTATTTGCTATTCCTAAATCATCCCAGGCAGATGCCTACCCTTGAAAATCCCGTGAAGGAGGTTCCATTGCTTCCCTAAGTAACTGAATAACCTTCAAAATTCGGAGATTTTTTTTTTTTGGCAGCCACATGCAGGAAACTGATCCAGGAGGTATTACCCAAAAAAGGACAGGAGCTGGGAGCTGCCGTCTCAGTAGGTTCTGCTGTTTCAGCCATTTGACCTGTGTTCTTGTTTTCTTGTAAAACTTTTAGTTGTGTTTCTGATTCTGCCACAGATTCCCTATGTGGCCATCAGTGTATCATTTCAATTTTCTGTGCTTTAGCATCCCCATCTAGAAAATAGGGAAAATAACAATTTGCCTACTTAACAGAGGGAGTGGCATCATGAAACTTAATTAACATTTGCAAAAGGCTTTGAGAACCGTGGGTGGAAAATGTAAAATATTACAATTCATATGTTATATTTATTAATTAATGAAAAGTAGAGTCAATGCAGTGTAAGAGCTAATTTCCACAGCCAAATTAGAAACATCACCCCTCTTACAAACCTTCCCCACAGTATGAAACCGCATCGAGGTATGCAGAAGGAAAACTGCAGTGGATTACAGCTGATTCTGGCCATCTTGGCTCTTCTTTTAGTGACCCTTGTTTGAAATGTTGGGTGGTATCAAGGGTAAATCAAAGGACAGGCAATTCGGTAAAAAAAGCCTGACGTGGCACACAGCAATCAGTTACTGAGCATACCTCTGGGCTATTAGCTCATTATGAAAGGATGGATTTATGGACTTTTCCTCTGGTACAAATGCCAACCCCAACATTTTCCTTCCTGCAGGAAAATGTTCCTTCCCTTCAGGACAGGGAAGCTGACTGATTTCCTCAGAGACAGACAACAGACAAATGAAAAAAGGATTCCTGATTTCTTCCCCGAGAAGCTTGAAATGGGCCAGGTTCATCACAGATGTAACTTCACCAAATGAATTTAGCTCACTGCATATTTGCGAAGTTCAGGGGTATCTGTATAACACAAGAGCCATGTGTATTAAAATCTTAATACTTTAATAGCTATGCTGTTATCTTTGAAGGCATCTTAGAAGCATCTTGATTAGATTGGATGAATTAGACACCTAACAATTCATTCAGTGAGAATTAATGGGCATTTTTACACATGCTGGTGGGGCAGGGCGAGCTGCTGTAATTAAAGTGCCTGCAGCATCTCGTGTATCAGTGTCCCCATGCTTTGCAATGGTGGCAGGGGCACCAACTAAAGTTCATCAAGCGAGCTTTTAGTTAAAGCATCTCTGCCACCATTTGGAAGCACGGAGACACTGACACACGAGATATGGAAGCTGCTGAAGCATGCTAATTAGTACACTCCAGCAGCCTCCATTAATTGAGATTAATCGAGTCTGCTCTGATGTGCTGTAATTATAACACATTGGAGCAGCCTCCCCGCATGTCTACAGGCACCCAATGTGACATTAGAAGCCAAAGGCAAAACTAACATATTTTACGCTCACATACAGACTACCACAAATGAAAGGATTAATAAAATGTGGCTTTTTTACCTGGGAGATTTCATCAGGTACATTGACAAGACCACAGGTGGAAAATCCCCCCTTCCCCTGCCTCTTTGACCTTCACAGGTTTCCTCTTGTTAAACTCATAGCTGGTCACATTTTGAGCCTGATGTTCCGTCTAGATGTCAAGATGAAGAATATCACAAACCAGATATGGTCTTCAGCAGACCATGACCTCATAAGGGGATGGACAGAAACTGTCCAGGCCCTAGACAAGATCAACAATCCCGATTTGGCCATGGAGGCTCCTGGATGCCAACAAATTCCAAAAACTGGTGAAGGACAACAGCAGCCTTTTCACAGCACAGGGAGTCCAGGATCTAGTGAATGATCATCACTGTACTTGACTCGCGACCACTGACAGACACCCTCTCAAATAGCCCTTCTCAGCCCATTGCTTTCATAGATTTCATAGACATCAGGGCTGGAAGGGACCTCGGGAGATCGAGTCCAGCCCCCTGCCCAAAGGGCAGGAAGTCAGCTGGGGTCACAGGATCCCAGCAAGATAAGCATCCAATTTGCTCTTGAAGGTGTTCAATGGAGGTGCTTGAACCACTTCCGCTGGCAGACTGTTCCAGACCTTGGGGGCTCGGACAGGACAGAAATTCTTCCTTATGTCCAGCCTGAAACGGTCTTGCAGGAGTTTGTGACCGTTTGACCTCGTCATCCCTCGGGGCGCTCTGGTGAACAGACCCCAGATCCTGGTGGTCACCCCTGATAAACTTATAGGTGGCCATCAGATCACCTCTGAGCCTGCGCTTTTCCAGGCTAAAGAGTCCCGTGGCTCTCAGCCTGTCATCGTAAGATCTGTTTTCCTGACCTCTGATCATGCGCGTGGCTCTCCTCTGGACTCTCTCCAGCTTTTCCACATCCTTTTTGAATTGTGGAGCCCAAAACTGGGCGCAGTACTCCAGCTGCGGCCTCACCAAGGCCGAGTACAAGGGGAGAATGACATCCCGGGATTTGCTCAAGAAGCATCTATGGATGCACGCCAGCATTTTGGTCGCTTTACTAGCCGCAGCATCGCATTGCAGGCTCATGTTCATCTTGTGGTCAATGATGACCCCCAAGTCTCTTTCTTCTGTAGTGCTATCCAACGTAGCACTGCCCAGCCTGTAAGGAAGCTGCAGGTTTTTCCTCCCAAGGTGGAGAACCTTGCATTTTTTGGTGTTAAACACCACGAGGTTCTCATCTGCCCATTTGCTGAGCTTGTCCAGGTCAGCCTGGATCACCTGCCTATCTTGTGGCGTGGATGCTTTGCCCCAAAGTTTGGTGTCATCGGTGAACTTGGCCAGTCCACTCCTGACTCCAATGTCCACATCATTAATGAAGATGTTGACAGAGCCTTGAGGGACCCCACTGGTCACAGGGCACCACGATGAGTGACTGCCATCAATCACAACCCTCTGGGTCCGACCACGGAGCCAATTTCCCAGCCAGCGGATCGTGGTGGAGCCAAGGCCACAACCGGCCAGTTTGGCCAAGAGGTGATCATGGGATACCAGATCAAAGGCTTTTTTGAAGTCAAGATATATGACATCAACCTCTTCTCCCTTGTCCAGGTGCTAGGTCACCTGGTCATAGAAGGAAATGAGATTGGTCAAACAAGACCTACCCGCAACAAACCCGTGCTGGCTATCTCTTAGGATGTTAGCCTGGGCCAGTCCATCAAGGATGGCCTCCTTAATAAACTTTTCTAAGATCTTCCCCAGGATAGAAGTCAGGCTAACGGGCCTGTAGTTAGCCGGATCCACTCTCCTCCCTTTCTTGAAGATCGGCACCACATTGGCCTTCTTCCAGTCTTCGGGCACGACACCAGAGCGCCAGGAGTTTTCAAAGACCCGTGCCGGGGCTGGGCTATGACGCTCGCCAGCTCCTTGAGTACCCTGGGGTGCAGATTGTCAGGGCCGGCTTACACAGTTTGTTTTTCTGACAATCTACAATGGATGAAGAGAAAGGGGTGGACATGCCAATGCCAAAGGTAGAATACAGTGTTGATAGTGTGTGGTGATGCCAGGGTCATTGTGGGCCATTGAGTCCAGCTCCCTGAATTTGCAAGCAAGCGTTTGCTGGCCTACTGAATAATGAAAAATCAGTACATCTGGTTAGACTAGATGCTTCTTGAGGGCCCTTCAAGTTCTACATTTCTATGCTTTCACAATAAGATCCCTCTATACCTACACCGAGGTTGTGTTGTAGGCGAAGAGAACTTCTTAATTTTCCCCAAAATAAACTACTAAACCTTGTTCTTAGGAGCAATCCTGACTAGTAAATCACTTCATCAATACTGAACACCTACAACCCATAAGAGACCTGAACACCAAGCACTGTGAAGAACTTCTATCTTGTTTCATAGACATTAGAGGCTGGAGGGGACCTCATGAGATCATCGGATCTGGCCACCCAGCCATAGTCAGCTGGGATCAAGTGACCCCAGCAAGAAATAAATCCAGCTGTTTTTTGAAGGAGTCCAGAGTAGGTGCTTGCACCACCTCTGGGGCGAGTTTGTTCCAGACCCTGGACACGCACTGTAAAGAACTTTTTTCTTATGTCTAGTCTAAATTAGTCTTCCTAGAGGTTGTGGCCATTAGACCTTGTTATCCCTTGGGGAGCTCTGGTGAGCAGATGTTCTCCCAGGTCTTGATGTCTTATGAAGTTGTAGGCTGCCACCAAGTCCCCCTGAGTCTTCTCTTCTCTAGACTGAAGAGTCCCAAGTCCCTCAGCCTCTCCTGGAGTTTCATTAGCTTTGCCAGACACAGCATCAAATTGGTGGCTCATATTCATCGTGTGGTCTATCAAGACCCCCCATTCCCTTTCGGTCATGGTGCTAGTGAGCGTAGCACTGCCAAGCCTGTAATTCTGCTGGGGGTTCTTCCTACCGAGGTGCAGCACCTTACACTTTTCTGCATTGAAGGCCTTCCGGTTTTGGTCAGCCCACCTTGTCCAAGTTGGCCTGTATCCCCAGCCTGTCCTGCGGTGTGACTGCCTTCCCCCATAATTTGGTGTCATCTGCGAACTTGGCCAGTTCACATCTGACTCCCGAATCCAGATCATTGATGAAGATATTAAAGAGTACTGCCCTGAGGGACTCCAGTGGTAACCCTGCACCACATTGATTTGCTCCCTTCAACTAGTACACTTTGGGTCCAACTCCATAGCCAGTTGCCTAGCCATCAGACCGTATGATGATCAAGGCCACAGTTCCCCAGCTTAGCCATGAGGACATCATGGGGAACTAGGTCAAAGGCCTCTTTGAAATCCAGGTTATGACATCCATGTCATCACCCTTGTCCAGGGCACATGTCACCTGGTCGCTGAAGGAGATGAGGTTGGTCAGGCAGGACCTGCCAGTCACAAAGCCGCGTTGGCTGGCATTCAGAAGCTTGCCTCCCGTTAGTCTGGCATTGATGGATCCTCAACAATTTTCTCCAGGGACGGATGTTAGACTGATTGGTCAACAGTTTCCCAGGTCATCCCACCTCCCTTTCTTGTATAGAGGGACCATGTCAACTCTTTTCCAGTCATCCGGGACCTTGCCTGAGCACAATTTTTCAAATATCCTTCCAAGGGGCATGCAATGATGTCTGCCATTGTTATGCTGAAAACATCTTGCTCGTTCAAAACCTCAAAAAAAGGATCTGCTCCACTTGGACCCACCAACAGCCCATCTGAATTCACATTCATCAAGAAATCTGGGATGCCCTAGAGGAGTTGGACCCAAGACTTGTGAAACTGGAGCTGTGAAAGAGGGGTGAACAACTGCTGCCATTTCTGAATGACATACCCAGTTCATAGAAGACTTTTCCCTTATTCATTTACACATTTGGTAGGCAACCAAGATCCATGCTCGATGCATTGATTCTACTTTAGGCCCATGCTAAACCTCCCATTCCTGAAAAAACTCATAGAAAAACTAGGAAGGGTCTAAGTATAAACTCATTTGAGGCTAAGGTCCTAGTCCCAGCACAATGTGGACTGAGACTAGGACATGGAAGTAAAACCACATCAGTAGCACTTAAGACTTTTCATCTCCAGACTGTTGATAGGGTATAGGTACCAAACGCTCCAATGCTGTCAAACAAGATCAGCTGTGGTTTCACTGCGGGGGCAGGGCATGTCTCCACAGGAATGTGCTAAAAATGGTTTAAGTCATTCTGGAAGGGATGTGCCCAATGAGGAATCAGTCATCAGAAATGGCACATCCACTTCTTGACTCCTCACTAGGGCTCCCCAAGGATCAGCTCTCTCTGAGCCTTCTTGACATCTACATGCAGCTACTAAGTGAACTAGTTGGATGCACAGAGGCATGTGACCGCAGTACGCTCCTGACAGACGATTCTTCCTATCGTTCACCCCACAGAGCCAAAAGCCCTGGGCCAGGGCTTGCATGAGATCAGCCTGTGGACGGAAGGCTTTGGACAGCCCAGGAAAGCATGTTGATGAGTTCTGGTTTATGTCATGGGGTCACCAAGGAAGAGATGAACATGAACCTGCATTGTGGCATCATCCAACTGAAACTGAATCCTGACAAGACAGAGGTGATGGTGGTGCACAGCCCACATGACTTGGAAGGGACTGGACTGGGACACTAATCGTTGATGAGGTCCAGCTGCCTCTTGTCACTCATGTTTGCTGCCTTGGGCTGTTCCTGGATCTCCAGGTGACTGCTGTGGCTAGGAGCACCTTTCACCGCCTCCATCTGCTGAGAAGGCTGTGGCCCTTTTCTTTGGATTCAGATCTGGCCACTGTCATCTGTGCCTTTGTAGCCTCAAGGCTAGACTCGTGCAGTGCACTCTGTGCAGGGCTCCCCTGGACAACGGACAGCCCAGAAGCTGCAGCTGGTGCAGAACGTGGCGGCGGGTCCCCAGGAGCACGTGACTCCAGCATGACGGAGTCTGCACTGAGTCCCAGCAGCTTTCCCTGGGCAATTGCAGGTGCTGGTTTTGATCAACGTGATCTAGACCTTACTGGCCTTAGATTTCTCAAGCATATTTTAACAATCCATGATGCAGCAGGACACTGACCATCGCTGTCTCCCCGTGCCAAGTTAGGATGCGTTAGGATGCATGATGGGGTTCACTGTGAAGTTTGTTTTTTTTCCAGATGCAGATCCGAATGGGATGGTTGGCATAGGGACGCTCCTGCCTCAGGGTTGGAATAGATGGCTTGTGGAGGTCCCTCCCTTCCAGCCCACTTTCTCTATGATTCTACTTAAGGGACCACCTTCTCCCTTAGTCCCACAGCGATCGCTAAGGTTTAGCTGGGAGCTGCCTCCTGCAAGTACTATCAGTGCATTGCATCCAGTGGGAAAAACGCAGGAGGCTCTCAGCTCTGGCACTTTGAGGCCTGCCAGAGCCCGAGCCTGGACATCTCGTGGAAGTGCTCGAAGTCCTTCCTCCTGGACAAGGCATCTAGCAAACAAAGCCGGGCTGAGGTACTGTTTAGGGGAATCGCGTTTTACATGGGTATTCTTGTCCACTTTTTTTCTTCTCTTGTGACGCTCCTGTTTTATAAATGATTCTGCCCTCTTATCGTTAGCTCCCCTGAGCCTCTGTTGGGAAGGGCGGCATATAAACCAAATACATAAATACTTACACACACTTGATGTAAAGGCACGCATCCAGCATCGACCTGTTTAGCCAGGGCAGGATTCCTGGATGTGATTATTACTACCATATTCACTCAGATATAAGACAAGGTCCATCCCCCAGCAATTAGCATGGGGGAAAAAAGCGAAGCGGGGGGGACCCAGAGTCAGACCCAGGCTGTCTCCTGCCCCCTCTGCAGCTTAGCAGGGGGTGGGAAGGATGCCAGGGGAAGAAGTGAGCAGGGCAAAGGGCAGGGGGCCACCTGATCCCTCCCCACAGCCACTGCTTTCCCTGCTGTAGCAGACAACCCTCCAATACTTAGATTCTGTACCTGGAAAATTATAACAAATTTATAAATGTCCATATATAGCAACTAATTCTTGGGGGTTGTCTCATATTTGAGTAAATACATGTAACAGACTCAGTAAACAACCTTGAGCACATCAGTAGGTCTAGGCCTCAGTCTCCTCTTCTGTGAGCATGGTTTGCATTCACCTTATGGTACAGTGCAAGAATGACTGTAAGGCATTGCGGGGGGGGCCATAGGAACAGGCACAACAGAAATGCAAAGTATTTTGAACCATCCAGTATTGCAGGAACTCTTTCCCCATGTAGATGGTTCAAGATGCAAAATGGAAAAAAAAGATGTGTCCTGAGCTAGTTGTTCATAACTTTGCAGCGAGCTGTCTGTTGCTTTAATGCTCTCAAAGGCCAAGAGAACAGCCTTGACAGAGACGTTAAGACAGTGAACATAAAATCATATGCTTTTATTAAACATAAAATGAAACATTAAGATAAAATACGCATTTGTGCTGAAGAACTACTGTATTTTACATTCATTTATGAAGCAGGTAGCTTTACATGACAAAAATATGGAGCGAGGGGAAGAGGCGCAGAATCTGCAGTAAGACATCACCATGAGACGGGCTTTCAGTTTTCAAAGTGCTACTTCCAACAGTGACAGGACTCGAGTAGGCTGCCTGAGCGCTCCTCGGCATCCCTCTTAATGCTGGTGAGAAGCTAAGGTGGAAGCTTATACCGACCGCAGACCCTGCGAGAATTTCTCTCTCAGAACAAGCTCTGCCAAGCTGCAATATTACGGGCTGCGTTTTTCCCTGCCTGGGATTGCTAGTTCGTCGAGTCGACCCATGCATTTTTAAATGCTTTGAAGTTGTGCAGTTTCCTTATAAAGGATGACAGTGTGCTTCAGTCACCTTATTGTTCTGTACAGACCTCAGCATTGGATAACAGAAGGAAATGGTTATATTTTTTAACTTTCATTACCTGACTTAATTTGCAAAGGGACCATTTTAAAATCAAATTGCCAGCTGACTGCCAGCTCACATTCCTCAGTGCTGGAACTGGGCTATTGCTTATTTAAAAGACCAAAGCCAGGAATGTTACACGCTGGGCACAGCTTTTCCAGCA
The DNA here is from genome assembly GCF_052110815.1 of Crocodylus siamensis. NCBI lineage: Eukaryota > Metazoa > Chordata > Crocodylia > Crocodylidae > Crocodylus > Crocodylus siamensis. The sequence goes on along the minus strand of NC_143395.1, from coordinate 426,464,180 downwards.
GGGCTATGTGCAGCCTCTGAGAAGTGCACGTGGAAAAAAAGTACACAGAAACTGTTGGCTTTTGGGTTTTAAACTGGGCAATTGGGGTGGGAGCTGCAGCAGTACCAGGGGACTAGGAATGTTTTTAAAAAGTGCAGCAGATCAAAACACATACACGCTGTATTTTTTCTAATGCATATATTTTAAATATTAAATATAAAAGCCGTAATCCCATCTCAGGCCTATGGCAACTCTAGCTTTGTTCTCAAGGTGTATATTGTCACCAGAAAACTAAGACGGATTTACAGTCTTATTATGTACATTTAGGTAAAATATATTTGTATATATACACACATATACACTCTAGTTATATATACATACATACACCCAAACAGTGTAACCTTCTCATAGTGCAACTGTTTAAGAGTGAAAGCCCCACTGAGTGTGCAGGTTGCAAGTCTAAGAGAGAAATATCTGTTTAAAGGGAAGTTAAAGGACAAAAAAAAATAAAACCCCACTTGACTAGAAGAGGATCCTGCTATGTGAATGTACATGAGGACCTGGCATAATTTCAGGTGTTAAAATATAACCCTGATAATAACAAAACTATGTAAAAATGTTAATTGTTTTGTTGGTTTTTGTCCTCTAGACTAGTTTTGAGTCTAGAATTTGCATTTAGTTTCTCCCCCCACCCAAAACTGCAAGGCTAGGAGTTACAGCAAACATTTCTCGGAGATGCTAGGCTGTTCAGGCTACCGTCAATGCAATGGCTTCCCCTTGGGGATGCCCCTGGGCTGAGCTTGGGCAGGGGCCAGCGTGACACTGCCCCTTGGTCCGGCAGTGCAGCACAGTGGGGGGAACATGCTCCAGCTCTCCTCTTCTGCTCGATACGGCTCCAAACTAGGGGAGGACACAGGCCTCTTCTACTGCCCCACGGGAGCCTCTCCTGGTGGACAGGCTGCTTCATCTACAGGTCCTGCACGTGTGAGCTGGTGTCACCGCCTGGCTCACGACTGAGGCCAGTGACCAGGGGGTGCAATGTAGATGCAAAGCATTGCTGCATGACTGCAGTCATAAAACTCTGAATAACCGCTGAAGATCTTTACTGGTTGTGTAATGAACCCGACAGCTGTATGATAACAATTACTAGGTGCTGGGGAAGGGATGTGAAATCACAGTCCAAATCAACTGCAACACACGTGCTATGCACTTAGGCCCACTCCAGCGAGCTTGGCAACCTCAGCTGCAGCGGACATACCGGGGGCCTGCCACTGCCGAACACTTCACATTTGGAGCCCTCTATTCAGTGAACAGCACTGAGTGCTTTGCCTGTCCTGACGCAGCTAATCACTCCTGTAGTCTGCAGCCAATCTCTTTTCTCCTCTAAATGGCATATTCTTTATATAATTTACATAATTATGGTGCTCAAAGCTCATGTTCTCTTGGAACTGGCAGGAAGCAGCAATGCGGAGCAAAAGTATTCCATATTCCATCTCTGCCAATCACTGCATCCAGTGTATCACTTGGGAAATGAGATTCCTATAGGGTTTGTTTTCCCCTATAGGGAATGCTGCACGTGACCCAACCAGATTGACTGGGGCTTTCCCCTTATGGGGCTCTTAAGCGATCCTGCTCAAAACAGTTGCGGAGAACTCAGTTCAGCTCCACCAGTGACTGACGGCAGCGCTCAGCAGCCCATCTTCCTACCCTGCAACCTCCTTCGAGAATTTGGCCTTGCAGTCACCGAGCCCGCGTTCCTTACCAGCACCGTCAGACCCATGGCTACATTGACTACCATTTCAATGGCGGGAAAACCGAGTTGCTTTTGATTCTGTTTTTGGCTGAATAGCTTCTGTACCAGTACGTCTCTTTGGCTAAAAGGTCAGCAGCGATTGTATAAAAGTTCCACCTCAACTTGTCTTCTCACCGTGAGCGTTCGGGGGGTTATAAGGCAAAACAGAAGAGAACACCAAGGGGCGCGAGCCAGACGGGACTGGGACAGCGCTCTGTACTCTACATCTAAAACAGCTGAACTAGTCCAAGTCACTCTTTATTGGGCTTCAAGTTTTCCCACTGCCCCGTGATCTGCTACAGCTTCAACAGCTGTCATGTCAAGAGGCAGTGTTCATCTCTCCCTCTTTCTTCTTTTTTTTTTTACATTATTTCATTGGTGGGACCTGAAATCCAACCAGCTCAAATATTTCCATACACTTAAAATAGAAAATAAAAGAATATATGAAGTACATACAGTATATATATACACATTTATTTCAAATACTTAAAATTCTTATGTAAAATATGATTTTTTCTATATTATTTGTGAAAAAATATGACTTTTTTAAAATGGTGTCAACTTGATTTTTCTGTACATACCCTCTATTCCAATTAAGTCCCTTCTGAGAAAGGCAAAAGAGAGACAAGAGTTCAGCATCTTCTAAATCATGTTTACAAGCCCATGGCTGAAACAAAACTTAAAGAGCAGACAGTAAACAATATTGGATTTCCTTTTTAAGAATCCCCATTTTTATTGCATTCATGTTAAAAATGAGTGCTTTCAGTTCTTCTGCCAGTAAAATCCTTCTCGGCTTTGTCGAGAAACTGCGCACACAATACCCTGTATAGGTAATTCACAAATCTTCCTTTAGCATTTTTTTACACAGATAAAATATATATTACTTAAAATATATTACTGTAAGCTCTTAAAATTGATCTTCAGTTATATCAAATGTATAGCATTTAAGAAAAAAAAAAAGGAAGAAAGAAAACTGGTGTTAGCACATATCTGACCCTTTCTCCCTCTGACATCCCATTGGCAACAGGACTTATGGGTCCTAAGAGGAGACTCCCTGCCACGGTGCTATCCCCTGCACAAGAGCAGTAACGTGACTTTAGAGCTGAGAGCGACAAACCGTCCGGGGAAAGGAAAGGCCTCTTTTGCCCGTTGTAATTAGGAACAAGGCTAGCAGGTGACACTGGCTAACATGCAGATTTCCCCTCTGATCTCCACTGTAACAACCACACTTTCAGAACCAGCCTTCAATCATGAGCACTCAGCCTGACACCATTTTGGCCAGATTTTCAGAAGTACTGAACACATTTTGCACCGCTGATTTCAGCTGGAGTTGCAGCTTCGCATCAAAATCAGGTCCCAAAGGTACTTTTGAAAAACTGAGCTGAACGACTCCAAACGCAAGCAGGAAGCCTTCTCCACTGGACAAAGCAATCAGGCTCCAGGTGTAATTCAGCGGCCAATTCTTATGCACGTATTCCTGCTCCCACGGTACCATCAGGCCTGAGAAAGACTAGGTCCTGCAAGGCTTTTAAGTGCCTTTCAAACCATTTAAATGGATGCGATTAAGCAGGAAGGATCATCAGTACGGACATTTCCTGGCAGATGCTGACCTGTCCAATCAGTAACTTCCAGGAATTTGCTTCCTTATTGACCACTGTAAAACTCTGCCAACAGGCTTAATTAACTGTGTACAGAATTGGTCCTTCCCTTTTCCATGTCAAGGGATACAATCAACTTAAAAACAAGTTTCCTTCCATGTGCAACTAACACTTATCTCAGAATCTTAATTCCAAAATCATTTCTAAATTTCCACTCTCTTCTCTATTTGTGCAATTTTTATAGAAACTATTTACACTGAACAGTGAAGCCAGACCGATCGGTCTCCATTTCTAGCTCTTGCGCTCGCTGCAGGGTTTGGACTGCAGTCCCAGCAGGCAACGGTCTGACTCTGAATAATCTCTTTTCAATCAGCTGTTTTTATGTCACAAACAATGCTTTGACATTAGGCTCTGCATGTTTCATTTTGAGCTTCAATCTGTGAAGTGGCATTTCTCATAAAGTGCTATTACTGTAATAACTGGTGCCAAAGCCTGAAACGTTATGTCTAAACTCCCTGACAATGTCACTTGAATTACAAAGTAGCCGGCATGAAAGCAAGTTTGTTATTTGGCTGGAGGGAACATCACGCATCAGATATTAGGGAGAACTCAGGGCTGGAAGGAGCTGTCCCAACATTAGGGCTGCTGACCAGCACAACATACAGCCCATTTCCACACTGGGCTCACATTTCCATCCTGAAACATTTGTTATTCAATGTGAAACATGCAAAGCTTTCACGGTTTTGGGCAGACTTAATTTTTCAGTTAAGCAATTATTAATCCAAGCCCATCATTTCTAACGGGTACTAGCTGAATGCCCGCTGGTACATGCAGGGCATAATTTCACCAAGCCCTACCTACAAATCTTGCTTCATCATGGTAATATTCCAGTCTTGCAGTCCAAAGGATTTGTTGCCTTGGAAAGGGGCAGAATAATAAAACAGCGACTGCCAAACTGCTGCCCCATCCAAAGACAGCTAAGGCACTGTACTGAGCTGTAAACTTCTAGCACATTGTCTAATATAGTTACAGAGCAGCAGTGAGGACTGAGGAGTCCTACTGAACTCTCAGTGGTTATTACAGAGCCAGGCTGGATTCATCCCAGGCCTCGTTCCCTTCTTGCTGAGACTCGAAGATCTCCCGAGGTCCCTTTCAGCCCTGATGTCTATGAAATCCTCCTGCCGAGTCCCCGCAGCCCGTTTCACAAAACAGCAGCTTCCTGTGGTTAGAAGCAGCCTCACACACAGAAATATGTATACAGATCCCAGGACACCAGACAGACACCTGAAGTTTTATGAAGAGCTGGAAGCAAGGCGAGGGCCTCTGAGCCTACTTTAAAATATCCTGATGAAACTAATGACGTGGGACCCTTCAAAGTGACAGCTGCAATAGGCTCAAGAAACCCAACAAGCCCATAGACCAGAACACATTACCCCCTTTGTTGTTGTTTCTGTGCCCTTGTCACACTGGTAATTATACAAGTACAAGCTGGAGCGAGGACCTGAACCCATCTAGTTATGCCCGTATCGTCCCTCCCCACCGCAGAAACACCTATTCTGGTGCACTTGCTTTGGTTTGACTTATGCTACCAAGGAAGTTCTTTAAATAAAGAAACACTTATCCTGGAATAAGTGTCTACACGGGGAATTACAGTACTACAGCATATCTTTCCTGTCTAGACAAAGCCTGAGATAAAGAGAACTGAAATGGAAAGATCCTGCTCTCACTATTTCAAAGAAGTGCTGCCCACTTTGGTCATCTGCTCCCCTATGCCGGATACCACGTGCAGGTAAAAGGACTCTACAGAACTGCATCTGGCAGCAGAAGAGGCAATCCGGTTGTACTGTCCTGATGGGCACTTGCTCGTGTGCAATAAGCACAAAACACAGACTCTCCACAGCAGCAGGACAGACGTGCTCTCACACCAGTTCTCTTGCTAGGTCGCTTCTTTGCACATGCATGAGTACGAGGGCAGCTGTAATGCACACGGCTCTGAGGACAGCATTGGCAGGTTAACCACAGGTGCTAGTGCACTGTAGACGTGTCAGCGAAAATGGGGTCTATTTTTTTGTTGGTGTGGTTTCTAAACTACACAGCAACAGATTAAAACCAACAGTTTCCTTATTTAGAGTACGCTCACACTCCTTGTCACTATGGTATCTAAGCACTTACATAAATTTAGAGAAAGGGGATATTTCACCCCAGCAAATTAGGATGAGTAGAACCAGGATAAAAATATAACATAATGGCATTTCACTCTCTGTCAACCAGGGTAGAAGGGTGGTGCACAGACAGACGGGCACGGAGATATTTTCAGTACAGAGAGAGACTAAGCATACAACTCTCCTCTCAAGAAATAAATTGCCACCCACTCCTCTAGGGATTGTATTGTGTACTGTGGTCTACACTGCTCATCTCCAACAACGGCACCCCATGTTCTCGTCTCATGCGAGGGGAGGGAGGAGAACAGTCAAACAAAGCTCAAGATGCTGAGGGACTTGCTAATGGGGGGGTCTAAAAATAATGCGGCACAACTACTCTGTTAATATTGCTTCATCGTAAAAAAGGCCTTTGGATTAAAAGTGAATTCAGTGCTCTTTCATCAAAAAGATGCATGGATTTCTACCTGATCGAAACGTTTGTATCTCAGACAGTGACAGTATGGAACTGGGTGTGATTTTTGAGCTTGGTGATTCTGCCAGAAAAAGGACTTCACATACAGATCCCTATATTAAGTAGGGATAATCTAGTGCTATGCTACAGTGAAATGTGGCTGGAACAGCTCTGACAGTGGGAAGGGAAGGGAAGGGAAGGGCATTTAATACTGTATTAGCCAGTCTGTCAAATTCCTATTGCTAAAAAGATGGGGCAACTACACTGGTCTGTGACGAACACATGTGGACAACTTTATGAACATAAACACCTTTGAAAGTGAGGAATTAATCACAAGCTATATCCTACCACTTGGTAGGGTGTCACTGAGTTTTCTCACACGCTCTGCTGCCAATAACACTGTTCAAGACAGCAATTCCCTCCTATTCAAGTCCTGAGACCCCTGCCTATCTCTGGCCAATGCCTCTCATTTCTGGCTTGCCACTCCTGCTAGTCAAATACTCAGTCTGCCTCGAGCAGGACCTGGGAATTAGGCCAAAGGAGTTGACACTTTTAAACTTGGAAAAACTTGTCCACTGGGGGTAATGATAGGGCCACATAGCTTGTTTCCACACCTTATTGCTACCAAGACAGATAATCCTCTGCATAAATGAGAAAAATCCGCCTGTTGTGAAGTCTGCGACACCCATGGCAAGCTCCTGGGCAAAGAGGATGACAGATGGTTATTTAGTACACTTGTCTTATGTGGTGCAGGGCTTGATGGTCAGTACGTGTGGTACTTCCCTGCTTACACTGAAATGATGAAGAGCAGGTTTTGGCTGGGTTATGGGACCCAAAATGAAATGAAGTTCAATTCATACGAGAGGCCTCTCATGGTTAAATGATCCCAAGAACTGCTGATAGTCACTAACGACTTTTAATGACTTAAATTCTTGGGAGTTTATGGCTCGTATAGTTGCCTTTCCAATATTCTGCAAGTTGAGAATCAAGATACTGCCTGCCTATAGACATCACTATAGCTGGCTACTTGAAGAGGGGAGGCTATGCAAACCAACACGACCAGCCAGTATTGCACAACCCAATATGGCTTCCAGAAACTGCGGTCAGGTGCCACTGCTGGGCAACCAAAAAACCTAAAATTAGAGTGACAAAGGGGAGCCATCCCTGACCTGATGCTCCACACCTCAATGCTCTGTGGCCAGGCAGCATTCAGGTTTAGTTCTCTTGACCTCCCAGTTCCTTGAATCTTTCCTGTCCCTCTCTTTTGCTAAAGAAAGATCATGGGGGTTGAAGTTTGGCTGGGAATTTGCTCTTCTATCTAGAGCAGAGCTCTGCTGACGTGTGGGATGATGGCTAAGGTTAATGAATCTGTAGTACAAGTCAAACATCGTCTCCTAAAAGGTTGAAAAAATAATTTTTAAACAAAATAATGTGACATATTTACATAATTCCTTAAGTGCAAACTCTTGTCACAATTCACATAATTGAGCTCAATTTAGACTCACTGTCCACAAGGTGCTCTTTCTTTAATGAAAGAAGAACGCTACTCTGTATTCCTGATTCAGTAACGTGTCTCTTGTGCAAGGCAGTAAAACTCCCATTTCTTCCTGATGTTTTCCAAGAGGAGGGACAAACTGGAGCATCCTCCTCCCAATGTCGTGTGTCTTTGTTACCGAACAACGAGGCAGGAGACACAGAGCTTGGAGGGGCCAATGCAGTCATCGTGGCAGAAGGCACCACAACCCTTGCACATGATCATGGCTTTCAACCTGCAGTAACATTTAGAAGGCGTATCTTCCATGCTGCTGTCTTCGCCAAAGGCCTGAACTGGGATGGACTGATTGTGGCTGCCAGAGTTCACAGCCTGGCTGGAGGGGATGGTGGTTACAGTCACAGAGAAAGACATGACATTCCCCATGCTACTGGACAGCTGATTGCATTCGGACAGCCCGGTCATGAGAGACCCTTGGTTCACATCTGGAGCGGTGGAGACGTTTATTGTACCGCTGTAACTTGGTCCAATGAGCTGGGCTGTAGCATTTCCACGTGGCTTAGAAGGGTGCGAATGAGAAGGCCGGGCAGCCTCTGCAGACGGCCTGGAAGTGCCGTAAAGCTCTGGACTGGTGTGCATTTTCCCTCTCATGGCCTGTGTCACTTGCTCCTGGGCTACCTGGATCAAATCTCTTGCTAATGCGGTTTTTTTCAACGCCTGGTTTCCTGGGAACAGGTGAACACTCTCCTTGCTGGCGGCCGCTTGTGGAGGCACGACAACCTCCATCTTGACATTCTTTCTAACGGGCTCCCTGTACTCTGAAGGAGCCTTTACACTATGTGACACCTGCTCTCTGCCACACGGGCCGGGAACCTGGGAAGCCAGGGGTTCCTCTTTTACAGTGATATGTTCGTGTTCATCACCAGTGCTCTCATCATCTGCATCACCTTCATCGCTGCTGCCAGCTCCATGCTCTCCAAATTCTGGTTTTGGACCATCAGCAGGACTGTTCGGACACAAGCGGTTCTCAGCATGCATGGACAGACCCCTCCTGCAGCTCTCTGAACCACGACCATAGGTGGAAATGTTGAGCAGGTAATGGCCAGACATGGCGGGTTTGGACGTTCTCCTGCCCATGAAACCCAGCATGAATCTCTGACTGGTGGAGCTGTTGTCTACCTGAAACCCTGAGTGAGTGAGGCCGACCTGTGAAGGCTGCAGGACTGACAACAAATTCTGCCTCTGGACCCTCTTGATAAGAGTCTGAAGGATCTGCTCTTGCGTTGCCTTGTCAAGTGCCTCTTGGCACTGGTGCTGGTCAATGCTAGTGTTCCTCAGGTCCTTTCCTGAGAAGAGCTGGATGGTCCTTGGAATGTGGAACAGCTGCCTGCTCTGGCAAAAGATCTTTCCAAGGTGGTGCACTGCTAAATGTGATGGTTTCTCACCACTTTCCCCTCCAGAACCATTCCCAGCTGTGCCTGTAGTACTGCTGGACAAAGCTGGCTCTTTGTCGCTTGGAGCCAAAGGGATAGTTTTCATTTCTGCTTTGGTGAGAGGCTTAGGCAGGATTTGCTCCATTGGAACATCTTTACCTTGGAGGAGCTGGGTGACCAAGGGATTGTTAGCAGGAATATTGGAGCTTGTCTTCAGAAGGCCCCCACTTGTACTCAAGGGAGCTGCATAAGCTTTAAGGCTAGGGGCTACTGACAAAGTGCTAGAGGATGGAGTAGATGGAGCAGATGCTACCACAGCACCAGCCTGAGTTTCTGAGGTTGCAGATATCAGAGAAGACGTCAGAGTGGAAGGAGATTTACTCTTAGGAACATTTAGGCTAGTCCCCCGTACAGCAGTAGGTGCTGCCTTATCTACATTTTTGTCAGCACCTGCTGTGGGAACAGTGACAAGGACTGTTCCATTCCTGACCGTTGCTGCCCCCGAGGCCAGACTCGGACCTGCTGGAGCTGAAGGTGCTTTCTCTTGTCTGTCGGTGCCAACAGTACATGAGTGGCTGGAGCCAAGGAGTCCTCTTGGAACCTGGCTTACAGTGACATTTGGGGGGCTTGATATTACTCTGCTTGTTTTCTCTAACGCTGGTACGGCTGGTGATGCGGAGTCTGTGCCTTTATTGCTGGCTGCAGTTCTGGACTGTACTGTGGGAGTTTGCTGTAGTTGTGCTCTAGGCACACTGTGAGGTGGCGTCTGGTCCGTGGCCTGTGTCTCCACCTGGGATTGGATCCCTGGACCATGGGGAAGAGGCCTTCTCGGACTTCCCCCGCTTCCAGTTCCTGACAGTTCCAGTGCGTGTCCCCGAATTCCAGTTGCGACGGTTCTACTTGTTGCTGTGCTACTCTTCTCGTTTCCTCCGCCCCCAGGCCCACCACCGCCTCCGGGCCCAGGCCCTGGGACGGCTCCCCCAGCAGAGGTGGCGGCGGCAGCGGCGGCTGCTGCCGCTGCAGCAACAGCAGCTGCCCTCTGGGCCTTAGCCTGCTGGGCTTTTGCTTTGATGTCCGCCAAAGTTCTGGCCCCTGTTCTTCTGGGACTCGTGACACTGGTTGAAAAGCAGGCCCTGGGAGAGACCTGGCCCGCAGGAAATGGCATGGGGGAGATTCTGGAAACAGGAATCTGGAATAAAGAAAAAACAGAAAGATAGCACTGAGCAGAAGGAGAATTTAAAATAAAATTTGGAAGTACAGCATTCAGAATGGAGCCATCAAAGACAACATGTTAGTAGCCCTTTGCTATATTGCTTTTTTTAGCAGAACATCTGTGTCAAACGTCTATCATCAACTGAGCAATGCAGGATTGGGAGGGACCACATGATATAATCCTAGTCATAAACTTATCTGGCTCCATCTTAACCCAACTGGAAGTCTCTTTCACAACCCTTCCCCTCACTATTGTGATAATTAGAACCTGCCTTCTAATTTTCAGAAACAGTGTATTCGTGGCCATTTCTCACACATTTGTCCCTGTGGCCTTGCTGTCCTTGAGTTTACGCTGCTCTTCGCCCTCCCCGTTTTACTCTGCTGACAGAGAGCAGGCACACCTCCCCACAGCCTTGGTTGCTTGTACTTAAGAAACAGGCAGGCTGCTCTGCCAGGCTGACTCTCCTCACCCCTGCATCCTCTAGCAGCTCTTCCCTGCACCTTTTCCACTTTGACTTGCTCTTTCTTGCTGGGGGTGACCAGCACTGTACACACGAGACAGAGGAACATTTTTCAGGAGTTTTCCCTGTGCCTACCAGACATACTGTGATCTAAGTTTCTTCTTCAGCTACATCAGGTTATAGCCCCCCTGTGTTTGACTAGTAAACCCAAATCTTCGTCCTCTGTCATTTCCAACTGATGAGCCCCTTACTTACAAAGAAAATTATTTTTATTCATCCCAAAATTCAAGATTTTGCATTACTGAATTTCATCCGATTTCTACTACTCCAGCCCTCAGGGTCATTCTGTATGATATTATGAGCTGGCTCTGTAGCATGTACTCAGAGCCCATTTCATTAGCAGACTTCTGCTTTTTCCATAAGATCGGTCCCAATACTGATCCCGGATGAACACCACTAGTAACCTCCTGTTCCTCTGGCCCAGTCGTTTTCTTTTACCATTACCCCTTCTCTCCCCTCTCCCTGGTTGCTCATCCGCTTTACAATCCTTGTACCATTGCCCATCCAGTAATAATCTCCTGTGTGAGATCGTATCAGATGTTTTACTGAAATTCACAAGTATCAGATCTATCACAGTCCGGTTTTCTGAAAAATCAGTTCACTTATCAAAGCAAGACATCAGGTTAGTCTGGCACAATCTGCCTTTGATAAATCTACGTTGCATTTTATTCCAATTTCCATTTCCCTCCATTTTTTTATCATATTCTTTACAATTTTTTTTCTTAAATCTTGAATACTACTGAGGCTTGAATAAGGTATTTGTGACTGCCTGGATCCTTCCTTTCCTCTCATTCTTAAACTAGGTGACTTCATTGGCTATTATAGTCACATGGTCCACCTTGATTTGACAGAGCCATGAAAACTCCTTGCTGCCAGATTGGGATTGGATGTGGTAACTGCCACACCTGTGGACGTATTCCCATTATACAGCCTGTCTCCATGTTCTGCATATCATCCTAAGAGAAAGCTGGGCAAAGGTTTACAGCAGCAATTTTCTATGTCGACAGTTTTGCCCCCACAGAAAGAGGGCCTCATATTTTTTAAAGTGTTGGGGTGATGCAGTCATTAGAAGTTCTTTATGTAGAAAATGCTGCTGAAGAACAGGCTGCAACTACCTGTCCACACACAATCCTGTCCTGTTGGTTGAGACAATATCAAATGACTTTCAAGTCTTTGCCAGGAGCTGGATCTTAGCCAAACAACCTGCCTGCTCGAAGCAACACAAGGACCTTCCCTCCTTCTGTTCTCCCCCCTTCAATGGCTGTCTGATTTCCCACTTTCCTGCCTCGGTGGCAGCAGGATCCTAGGCTCATGCCAACATTAAGCAGGTGGGGGGCTTTCAGTCGAGATGCTCCCCAAAACGGTCTTTCCCAGCTGCTGCTCTACTTGACAGCATGTGGCATTCAGGTGGTATAAATTATCCTGGTCACACCAGGCCCCAGTGAGTGGTACTTAGCTTTTCTGCCAATTCAGCTCTGGTTTTTGCTTAATATAGTATGGGAAGTTGACAGTGTCCCACTCTTGGCCTCCTATTCCAGTCTCAGAGATGCTCACACGTTTACAATGTCCTGTGCTTTCCTTGTCTCCATCTCCCTCGCTGTTCTAGTCTCATGGATTCCTCCACAGCTTTCCTAGTTCCCATCCACTCTACTCTGAACCACAGGGTCCCTATTATTTTTAGCTCTGGCTTTCACACAGCTGTGTTGGTGCTACTGAGCTGAAGAACCCTGGAGGGGGAGGGGGTGGGGTGTGTGTCAGATACCGAGTCGGCTTGGTAGGCCAGCACACTCCCTTGGCCAAAAATCAAGGTTTTGGGATTCCCATATCAAACACTTCAAATTTAATGGGGATAGTTTAAATCAAACTGGATACAAAACATTTTGGTGAAAGTTACTAATAAAATTTGCCTGTATAACCATACAGGGGACTTTTCTTTAGTTGTCTTTACCCTGAGTGGGGGGACCCTTTGCTCCTGCGACCTCTCCCCCGTCGCAGGAAAGGGCTGGATGTGGGTCCGAAATGGATGCTGGACCTGACAGTTCTCTACGATACGTGGCTTCTTCTCAGGACTGATGGGAGCTTCTTCTGGACTCTCTGGTTTCCTCTTGAGGCTCTCAACATTGACCTCCATTTGCTCAGTGGTGTGGGGCTCCTTTTCAGGCGTCTCCTGGGTGGTCACTTCACTTGCCACACCTGCTCCTGTTTGACTTGCTCCAGGGCTCTTTGGTTTTCTTGGGGTCAAAGCAGAGGTACTTGTAGCCTCCTTTGCTGCTGGCTCTGTAGATGCAGCAAGCTGCCTTTCTTCTGCTGGCTTCACACCAGTGGCAGTTTGTGGCTTCTCTTGCATAGACTCCTCAGCAACTTTCAGAGGCCTGGAGAGCTTTTGGTCACTAAGCTTTGCTGCACTGCTGGTCAAGGAACTGAAGGACTCTGCAGGTTTGGGTGTAATTGGCTGCAAATCCTCTCTTTTTTCCTCTCCTCCTTTTTTCACTGCTGGTACTTGTACTGGGACTGCTTGTGCTTTAGGCTCTGCGAGAGGAGTCATCTCCTCCTTGGGAGGGGCCTCAAGGACCGCCACGCATTTGAGCTGTTCAGCAGGGGGATTCCTGTCTTGCACGTCAGCAGTGCTGGTGTGTGCTGTCAGTCTCTTGGACTCTTCAGGACTCAGTCCAGAACTAGCCAGAGGAAGAAAAAGGTTAGATTTTAAAAAACGAATCTGTAAAAACAAATATTCTCATGAAAGTGGGGGCACAAGGTTCTGTATCTATATTGCAACTTAAGAAACCCCTTTTATGCACCATTTTCCTTGTTTTAGACCCACCACCCTGAAGCCTTCATTGTCATTACTAACCATTCGAACAAAACCAGACTTAATGATTGAGCAGATGCTCCCTTTCAAAGTCAACCCAAAGAGGTCCCTGTTACATGGCCATGGTCTCCCTCCACCCAGCTGCTAATTATCCAGGTCATGGACTGAAAAGAAGGATTTGGCCAATTGTTAAACATTCAACATAAAAGCAGCTGGGCTGGCAGGCTGCCAGGACTCCCTCCAGCAGCTACCTCTAGCTGCATCTGTACAATAGTGCGACAAACCCACCACTTCCCTCTGGCTTCTCCATGATGGAATCACAGTGTGGAGTCAGCAAATGGATACGACCCCTCAAGAATATGCTTTTTTGTTTGGACCTGGGGTGCCCCTAACTCCTACAGTATTTAAGCACCCTCCACTGAAACGCTGAAGGAAAACTTCCTCCCAAACTGTATTTCCATTTGAATTTGAACAGAGATCCAATGCCTCTCTCCCCCTGGTACCCTCAGGGAGCTGGGAACTGTCCTTGATGCTCCCAGTCACTCTCCCGCCTGGAGGAGGATGAACAAGCTGGGAGCCTGAACCTGACTTCTCAGCAAAGCAGCTGCGGCAGCATTATTCACCTCCAGCACAGCAGTCTCTCGCAGGAACTGAGCAGACCCTGCCTTGTGTAGGAATAAAAAGCCAGATGTTTGCTAAAGCCACAAAGCTTGGTTCCTAGCAGTTCATCAACAAGCAAGAGCCATGCTGTCTTGCTGCCCCCTGCAGAAACCTGGACACACTGCAGGCAGGTTCGCTCCCTTTAGGGAAGCCTGCTGCATTCAGGCTTACTGTATGACAAGGGTTTAGCTTAGTACAGTAACATTATCCAAAAAATACAGAGCATGTCTGTACTGCAATCCGTAGGTTAATGGAGGGATATCCACAGCGGGTCTTGGACCACAGATCCACAGAGCTCAGCGTGGGCTTCACCACAGTGCATCAGACCACGCTGAGCTCCCTGCTGCCACAGCCAGACTGCTTCCACAACCCAGGCTAGCCAGCCAAAGCCAGCTAGGAGCATCTCTCCACCACTCTGCCATCTGCAGTGCAGTGCCTGGTGCCTCCTATTCAGCTGGGTCAGGCTAACCTACTGTCACCTGACCAAGAAAAGAGGCTCTGGGCAGCCAGGCCTCCCAAGTGAGTTAGTGACATGGGAGGGGTGAATGCAATGAAGGCAAAGCAGCATCCCAAGGATGAGCACAAAAGCTCACCAAGGTGCTGGAAAGAAAGCAACTCTTCATTATTTAATAACACGGCAGGGCTGTCCAACTTCTGTCCCACCGGCTGAAGGGTTCAGTTGTAGGCTCCTGCCTGGCTGCTGCTCCCCCATTACCCTAGCTGCAGCAGCAGCCAGGGTCTCCAGGGTCCTTCTCCTCTTGGCTCCCACTTGTGCCCCTGCCCTAGGAGTGTATGTGTGTGGGGGTGGGGTGTGTGCCATGGCCTGCTGTGCCAGGAGAGCCCGGGGCCTCAGGTGCCAACGTAGTGTGATGGGAGCTGGCAGCTTGGGAGCTGTGGATGAAGCCAGACTGCCTGTGTGTGATGTGGCTTACACTGGTGTGGCCTGTACGGCATGCGCCCCTGGCCACTTGGAGGTTGGACAGCCCTGATTTACAGGAACAATGCTAGTTCTTTTCATTTTCGCCTGCTTATAATAAAACTGGACCATGAAAGAAGTCTGTCATATCCTGCAAACCACAGCACAGAAGTGGGGTTTCTTTTAACCAAGAATGAGGCAGACAGAGCAGACTTATCCCAAGAGTTCAGCTAAACTAGCAGCATGCCTGTGAGTCCAGGTGCAGGGGAACACACGAGGTTGTGCACAGCTGCAGAACATGGTGATTAAGGTTGCAGTCAAACAACATCAATGTTGAACTGTGGAGCTGGCTGGAATACACAAAAGAAACCGAAGAAAGGGAGCTTGAAAAACTGCAACAGAAGGGATGGGATCAGTCCAGATGCTAAATGTTGAGGGCACCCAGAACAACAGGAACACTAAAGGTAGCCTGGATAAAACACCAAGTGATAATGCATTAGGGAACAATCCAGCACTGACTGGCAGTGAACTAGCTGAGTTAAGATTTCTTCTGTGATTGTGTAACAGCTAGATGAACCTGGCACCCATTCAGCTTTGAAGCCCAATGAAAAGAACTATGCCATGAAAAAACAAGCTAGAAATTCTGGGGAGTGCTGCCCGAAGATATGCAGGGAGAGAGAAAAAGGCATGACAGTTTCTTACCTTTGACCATAGTAACTCTCAAAGAATCGTTCCTTCCACAGCTCCACCTTCTTCTCTTTCTCAATCTCCTGCCGTAGTCTCAGCTGCATTTCCGGGGTAAACTCACCTGGAATATGCAATGAGGATATCAACAGGAGCAGCTATGGCCAAGAAGATTTAGGGCACCTGCAGCCATGAAAGATGGGCTGCAGGACCCTGTCACTTTCCTGTGCAGAGCTCTTGGGCACACAGTGCTTCACTCAGAAAGGTCTTTCACGGGCTTGGCGATATTACAAGCTTCACATAATGGCCTTGTCTTGTAATTACCATTGCCTAATTGGTACAGAAAGGCCTTTCCAGAAGAGATGTAAAACTAAGGTCTTGATGTCTGGCAGTCAAGGAAAAATCACAGCCCATTCTTTGCAGATAAGATGCATCAAGATTTGGTGTCTAACAAATTCCAGCTTGCTTGTTTGCTCTCTGCCTTTCTACAGTCTTGCTTGTAAATGAGATTCGTCTTCACTTTAATGGGGGTGCATTTCAGGGTGGGCAGTGGAACTATTTGGCCTGCAGCTCCATGTCTTCCATCCCTCAAAATGATGTAATTACAGCAATGGTCATGTTTTTCTCATACGGCTGAGAAACTGGCCTCCTCCACCTGACTGCCTTTGACTCTCACACCGAAGTCAAAAGAATGTAATGCTGAGGTTAGACCAAGAATGCATACAGCTGGTAGTGTAAAATGCTTGTGTGTACAAGACACCTTGAAAGACGCCCTCTCGGGGCTTTCTTTCAGTCCCAAGGGGTGATTTACGGTATACATATGTCTCCAGTGACAGGCCGACATGGGACCATATTCCCTGCCCATGTGGAATGAATTTGCCTGTGTATTCTGCAGTCAATTGAACATCGTAGCATGACGTTTCTAACTGCTTTATGCAGATGCTGTTTTACCCATTTCTGGGGACCATCTGACATTCTGTCCCCTGTCAAAATGAGAGGCACAGGATCTCAAAAGTGCTCAAGTGATTTATGGCCCAATTTAGATGCAAATAAGCACGTAGTAGGAGTTACTAAACAGCTGAAGGCAGACACCCAACTCCTATAAAATTCAAGGAGTTAGGTACCTAGCTCCCTTAGACACGTTTATAAATCCCAGGAGGTAACAATCTGCATTTATAGATACTTAAAAGATCTTTACAAGTCTGGCCCTTAATAGCTTGTCTCTCATGGGGAGTCAACCAGGAACCAGGATCCTAAGTCACTTTCAGAAAAAAAAATGGAAGTGAGGTTTCTAAGTCACTTAGACAGTTTTAAAGAAGAGTATCTATATTGACAAAAATGTTTCTACTAAACATGTTATTGTTTCGAGATAAACAATCTCTGACAGCTGATTGGACTGACTGGACTGTTGCATGCCTGAAAAATAATTCAAACTTTAGCCAGTAAAAATTCAACTTATAGCTAAGAGAACTGCATGGATAAACAATGAATGCAGCATGGATAAACTGGCTTCAAACTGGTTATTCTCCAGATCAATCAGATTAAATTATTTGATGACAATCAGGGATTTGGGTTTTCCGTTTGCTATGGAAAAACAACGATTTTGAGTTTTTTAATCAGATAATTTTGGGGGGGGGGGTTTAATCAGATAATTTGAGATTTTTAAATAAAGAAAATCAAGATCCCTGATAATGCAGCAAGTATGTGCACTTTTTAGCTAAACTCGCTGGGTGCATCTATATCAGAGCTTTACTGAGGAGTTGACCAAATAGCTCCACAGCAAAGTGTCACTGTCTAGACGTACACCCACAGTAGGGCTCAGTAGATTAATTAAGTCCACCGTAGGACAGTATTGTCCGGGATGAATACTATCCTATGGTGGAGTAATTTATGCTGCTGCAACACACGTGTACATGGTGACCAGGGCTGGCTGGGGCAGGAGGTTGCCTGTTGGCTAGCCCTGCACTGTAGCACCCTGGTGCCTCAGCCAGCCCCCCTGCTGCCTGCCACCGACACCCTCCAGCCTGGAGCTGCTCCGCCCCAGCTCAGACTGCTGCAATCCCAGGTGCATGGGTAAACGCTGCACCTGGGAGCAGCTGATTGCAGTGTGAACTGCGCTGGAGTTTATTGCATCAGATTAATTGCTCGTGTGAATGCACATACTGAGATTAATTGGTGCCTCAGGACCAGCATATCCTGCTTTGACAAACAACATTTCTGTATTCATGTAGAAGCAGCAGCAATACACAGGCCAGCTGACAAATGAAACAAAGTTTGAGAACTTAGGTCAGGGCCGTGCTTATCTTCCGTAGAGAAGTGTGGCTTGCAAATTTGCTAGTTCCAACATGCATGTGACCAGGCTCCTTAGATGCAGATGGTGTATTTCAATGGGGTACTGGCTCTACCAGCTAAAGAAGAATCACAGAATCATGCAAAAGCAGGGCCAGAAGAGACCTCTGGAGGCCATCTAGTCCTACCCCTGCTGAAGGCAGGATCATCCCCTTCCAAACCACCCCACACAAATCTTTTGTCTAAGCTATTACTAAAACTACAGTCAATCCTGTCACAGCCACAAGGTAGAGATAGCATCCTAACCGGTCACAGGGAAAGCAGAGGCACAATGGCAGCCAGTGTCCTGCTACTGCAAGGGTTTTTAAAACACCCTTGAAAGATCCAAGCAAAAGAGCCGTGCCCCTGCTGCAGATGAAAGCACAAACTCCCAGTCAGTGTGAAAGGGTCACATTTGGCCACCCAAAGAAACAATTCTTAGCAGTCGATCAGCATTTCATTTTTTAAGGAACTCAACTGCTTCTTACTCATGGTTTTCAGAGAAATATTCATCTCGCCATGTGCTGTATGGCAGATATTCTCAGAGGCAAAACACTTGCTGGAGATGGTCAATCCTGGAGCAGGGGATAGACTAGATAGGACCTCCGGAGCCTCCTTCCCATCCTACTCTTCTATGATTCCATGAAAGCACAGGGCTGTTAACACCTCTTCTCTGCCCTTCACTCTGAATATTTACTGGCTTGCACTTACCCTTACAGATTAGCCTGCAGGCAGTTTTACCTATTGTGCCAGAGCACTTCAGTTTATCCATAAAATGTAAGCATTTCCTAAACCACTCAACAACTACCAGCCTCCTACCTTCTTGCTTCTTAGGGAGAGGCAGAGACTCACCTTCTGACAGTCGCTCCTTCCAGCCCTGGGCAGCTGAAGTGAAGAACTCATTGTTGAGTGCAGAGCCGCTCAGCTTCATTAAACCGTCTGCCCCAACCTGAGAGAAGAAACCAAGCAAACGAACATTGACTCACGAAAAATGCAGAGTGATGTGCCTTGTACTGCCACACGGCAGCAGAGGAACACAGCGTGGACAAACATCACCATCTCGACGGACACCATGTCACTTGCAGCCTCCCTGCTGGCTAATCCAACGGGCCCCAGGAGACCCTGCTTAGCCCAACACACTGGTCTCACAGGTTCCTAGAGGACTTCCCTTGTTCAAACTCAGCAGGGCCTGTGGGCCAGACCAGACACAGACCAGCCCCACGTACTGGATCTAGCACACGCTGTGTGTGCCAGACCAGCCCCACATGGAGAGCACGGGGCCAGTCTAGTGCATGCTGCATGCTGGTCCAGGCTGAGACCCAGAGGCAGCACCCTGGCCCAGACAATAGGGCTCTGCAGACAGGATCTGGCCCTCAGGCCACGTCTCTGACACACCTGCTCTAGCCCTGAGTGCCAGGACATTGCAGGAAACAGGCAGAAGCGCCAGGGGATGCTTTACAAAGCAGCAAACAGAAGAGAAGCAGTGCCTCAAAGGCTGCCACAGATGCTCTGCCCTTCTGAACAGTCACCCTGTAGGACTTGAGCTGCTGTCAAAAGCAAAAGCTCTGCCAGCTTCCCAGGGAAAAGAAAAAGTTCCTAAAGGGAAGCTGGGGACGCCGAAGAAGTCACTTGAAAGCAGGCACCAAAGGTAAGAGCCACGCGTCTTTCAGAACAGCCATGACAAGATGGGCCTGGGGATGATTCAGACTGTGAAATAGTCCAAGAGAAGAGCCGTGCTCCAGCTTGGAGTACACAAGCCCCAGGAAGCCTGGCACCCAGGGCACTGAGAGCGAGAGCAGGAGGGGCAGATTAGGGCCTTCTGTGCGCCGGTCACTGTGGAAGCTCTGTCAGATGAGCAGACTCCACACTGAGTAACTTGGTGTGGGTCAGGCCGGTGCCTTCCATTTCTAACACAAGAAATGAACCTTACTGCAAGGCTCCTGATATGCACCAAGGGCTTAGACACACACTCATTTCTGGTGCTGCAAATTTCTGGGAAATCAGCAGCACTAGAGAAAGGGAGAGTCCAGCCCTTGCCCCCCTCATCTTCCCCAGACTAGGGTCTCTCCAGCCTGGGAAGGTGCTGGGAGCAGCTGCTGCCTGAGTCCTCTTGCTCCCCAGGGAGCCTTTCCACACCACTCTACCCTTCCCAGGGATGGGGAGGGGGTCAGCTAGCAGCTCCCCTGTCTGGCAAGGCATGGCTCGAAGGCTCCTGGTCTCTTGGAGGAGCCAAGCATCTGGGAAGCACGCAGTAACCTTCCTCTAGGAGAGCTCACCCTTGCTAAAAGAGGAACCTCTTTCTCCAGGATTTGGCACACTTCCTGCAGCAGATGATGTGTGAACACCTGCAGGCTCCCAGGTTCTCGCAGGAGAGCAGCATTTCTCCCACTAGGCACATGACACCTGTCCATACCACAAATCTGTCCAAACATACAACATTTCAGCTAAGGGAAGAACTGCGTAGCAAGCTTCCAACAATGCGGGGCTTGTTTCCTTAAGAGAGATCCTGTTTTCACTTAATAATTCAGCATCTGTGATGCAGATCATTCAATTTAAGGGAACTGTTCTAACAGTAGGTTTGTCCAGAGCAGATTTCTGCTGAGTGGCTTGCACTCTAGGGACTCAGGGAAGTGGAGATCTCTGCTCGACTTGACGTACAGACTGCTCAGCGGGGTAGACGAGAGGATGCCTTGGCCCACCCCTGCGCGGTACGGATGCAGTATGTGTGGTGATCTCTCTCACTCAGCATTAAGTATTGGTGCTGGTGGAGGCCAGTCCAGAGGGCTAAATAAATCTTGTCTGAGAAAGCTGACAGGACCCAGACAATTCTCTGAGGAGCATGCAAGTACCGAGGGGGGGGGGGGGGGGGCGGGCGGGCGGCAGGGCAGGTATTTTTTAGGATTTTCACTACAGCACTGTCTGAAATTACAAAAAAAAGATCCTTTTTGGGGTCTGCCAGCAGAATTAAACTAGTCACAATTCTTTCCCAAACAAATTTTCATTCAGCACAGGAACTATTAAGAGAAATCTTTCCCTATCTGCTGCTCCTTTTGCCAGTAAACTCCAGCTGCAAACACCATCACTTCATATTTTCATATAGACTTACTTATTAAAAAGGCCACAAGACTTGTAAAACAATGCCTCTGGACTTTTATCAGAGCACCCTTGGACTTACAAGTCCCTGGTGAGCACTGCCTGCAGATCACAACTTGAGAGTCAATTCAAGATGTTGCAGGTGCTCCGAAATCTAAAAAAACAGCTTCTAGCTAGCAGTGCTCTTTGTGAAGAGACCACAGCATGTGTGTATGTGTCCGCACAGCCCTGGCATCATCTGCACTGTGTGCGAAACAACAGAGCAGCACAGCTACAGGCAGGCAGAAGCAAGGACTGGAGCAGTCTTCTAGGGGCAGCAAAGCAATACAGGGAAGCTTTGCATCTTCGGAGATCCCCAGCCCACAGGCACTGAGCCCTGGAGGGCAGAATAACAGAAAGGGGTAAGTCAGAGTGACTCCCATACCCGGCACTGAGCAGGGCCTGGACCCAGACAGAGCTGGGGCCAACTATCTCCATCTGAAGTCAGGCCAGTCTGATACATGGCTTTGAAGAAGAGGGAGAGACTTAATGAGCAAATCAGGTGAGGCATATCTGCTTATAGCACCCGACTTGCAGAAAAAGCGGGGGAAGTACAAGTCCACAAATTCCAGTCTAGTTCCAGAAAAAAACATCTGCTTCTCATTGCATCAGTCCACACGGGACTTGAAACTTCCTGGCGGGTCTGGCCAAGAGCTGTTAGTTCAACCTGGTCATTTCTTAATGTACCGGCTGGGACATCACTGGTGCTGGTACTTCAGCCTCCTATGACTGTTGCATGACACCATGAAGCTGGAGTCCTTCCGGACCCTCATTTCTCACGCACAAAAGCAGACAATGTTTCCTGCACACGACTGAACGGGAGGGAAGAAGCACAGGCTCTTGGGGGCAACATGGGAGTGCTTCCTTAGTCAGCTCATTCCCTGGCTGAAGGTCATGCCGCTAGAACAGGGGTGGGCAATTATTTTAGGCGGAGGGCCGCTTACCCAGTTTTGGCAGGCTGTCGAGGGCCGCATGGGTAGCCCCACCCCTTGACAGGTGCCCCGCCCCCTGGTCACCATCTTGGGGCCGATGTCTCAGGGCCAGCACCAGTGGGCCCAAAGCGGGGCACAGGCTGGCAGGGCTCTGTGGCGCCAGGCTGGGCTGCACCAGCAGGGAGAGGGGGGAGCTGGCGCGGCTCCATACAGCCCCTGCTGGCCGGGACCCCTGTACTCCTGCCACCCTGCTCTAGGCCCTGCCGGTGCTAGTTCCCAATGGCTTCCCCACCCACTCACTCCCAGTGCCCCCCAGCCCTGCAGTACAGGTGGGGGGCAGCGCACAGCTCCGACCCCTGCTCATCAGCAGGAAAGAAGCTGGTGCTGAGCGCGGGGTAAAGCAGCCCCTTGCCCGCCCTGTGGCTGGTGTTCCCTGCTGCAGCCACTCACAACCCGCACGGGGCTGTCTAGAGCAGGCACAGGAAGCCCCACACAGACTGCAAGCGGCCGCAGCGTGGGGCGCTGGGCACGGGGTGGGTGAGGGGCCTCTTTTCCCGTGCTCAGCAGCAGCTTGTAACCAGGCCCTGCTGCCAGCCTGGGCCCCGCGCTGGCTCCGGGCTCACCTGTTGAGGGCCGCACACGGCAGCAGCAGCAGCTGGGGACCCCCTGCTTGCTGCGCCAGGCAGTGTTGGCTGCTGCTGCCCTCCCAGAGCTCGCGCGCTGGACAGCATATAGGCAGCGGTGGCAGACACTGCCCAGTGTGGCAAGCAGGGTGCCGCAGCTGCTGTTGCCACATGCAGCCCCAATGGGTGAGCCCGGAGCCAAAGCATGGCCCAGGCTGGCAGTGGGGCCAGCCCCTTCCCCGCCCCATGGCTGGCGCTCCCTGCTGCAGTCACTTGCAGCCTGCGTGGGGCTGTCTGGAGCAGGCACAGGCAACTCCACGCAGTCTGCAAGCAGCTGCAGCGTGGGGCGCAGGCCACAGGGTGGGTGAGGGGCCTCTGCCCCCCCCTTCCATACTCAGCTTTTCCCCAGGCCACATTTCCCTGGGCTCCTTTCCTGCCTTCCCCCCTTACCTGCGGTTCCGGCATGGAGCTGCCATGTAGTCCCAGGCCAGAAGCCCGGGCTGGGGCTTCTGGCTGGGGGTGTGGGGCCAGGTGGGCCCTGCTGTTGTGGGAGCCCGCCAGGCTTCCCCTGGGTCCTACTGCCCTTGGTTCCTGTCATTTTTGACAGGAACCAAGGGCAGAGAAATATTAATTTTCTAAATTTTTTTAGAGGCCCTGCAGGCCAGATAGAATGGCCACGCGGGCCACAACCGGCCCACGCACCGTATTTTGCCCACCGCTGTGCTAGAAGGTGCTGTGCAAGTATGATGGGCCAGTATGGACCCTCAAACTCTAATGGAAGAAACAGAGCTGCTCTTCTCCCCACTTCCCTGTCATTATTGCCCACTTCAAATTTAGCCTTGATATTCAGCTTCCGGTCTCCTCAGCATCTAGGCTGAAAAGACATCATGGTTTCTCAACCTAGAAGTATCAAGGATCTGCAACAACTCTGGCCTCCTCATATGGCTCAAATGGAAGAGGCATGGTAAAGATCTTGGTGGGGACTGCCAACCCAAGGCATTTTTTTAGACATCTGCAAGCCTTTTACTGACAGCCAGACTTTTTTACTGCTATGTATTTTACATAACATAAATGCAACTCTTTTGCGAGCCCTGCCCTGCTGCCAGGCCACAGTTACAAAGGCTGGGTTCAGAATTAGGTGTTCAAGAGAGTTTCATAGTTGGTAGGGTTGGAAGGGACCTGTGCAGATCATCAAGTCCGACCCCCTGCCATGGCAGGAAAGAGTACTGGGGTCAAACAACCCCGGCAAGGTGTTCATCCAGCCTCCTCTTAAAGATACCCCGGGTAGGAGTCAGCACCACTTCTCTTGGAAGTTGGTTCCAGATTCTAGCCGCCCTGACTGTGAAGATTAACCACAGTAAAAAAGTAAGAAGGTTTGGTTGTCAGTAAAAAGGCTGCAGTAAAAAATAAAAATAAAAAATGGGTTTGGCAGCTCTGCTTGACTGCAGCATGGTTTTACACCGTGCTGCTCTGCCACCTCTCTCCACCAGCACTCTGCTACTCACCTACACACCTTGATACCCCTAATTGCACCCTGCACCACGCTGCCCCCACAGGCCAGTCCCCACTGGCTCCACTCTCCCCATCCCAACACAGACCTCCAAAGAAGCCTACAAGCGACCCAGTGATATTACAGGCAGCGTGCAATACAGGAGCAACAGCACATGGCTGAGGGAACACTCCCGGCAGTGTGCTGTGCTCCTGCTTGGACACCAGGCAGTGCTGCTATGCTTTGTCTGTGGAACCTTCAATCAAGCTGTGGCTGCTTATTGGTTTTAGTGGGGGCTAATTTTTTGTAAGGACTTTACTGCCAGCTATTTTTACCCTGATTTTTTACTGACAATCAGTGAATTTATTGACACTTGGAAACCCTGATTGTGGTATTAAAAAAAACAGTGCATATCAAATATTCTGCATCTCTGAAATCTATCCTTTCCCCTAATCATACTACACTTTTGGCCAGTTTTTGGTCAAATTTCACTTCCCTACTTTGACTTCCTCCTCTGTGCAATCTCATATTCACTAAGACCCTTCACGCTATTCAAAATGTTGCTGCTTTCTGGGCAATGTCACACTTGTCTTCAAAAACCTTCAATGGCTTCCCTTCACCTGCATGAAGTTCAAGCTTTTTCCCTTCCTGCTGTCTGTTTGTAAAGTACCTGGTACAATGGGGCCTCTGGCCTCTAGGAACTACCATAACATACATATTAGAGTACACTCATTCACACATCAAGTGCCAGTGGAGCTTTCCCTGACCCTTCCTGTCCATCTTCTCCACTAGCCACCTCTGAATCTAAGTTGCCCTCCTTTAGCCCCTGCTGAATTCTACTCCCATTCCCCTTCACAGCTTCTCCCCTGCTACTCTTTGCACAAGGAACTCCAGCACTGAATGGCTGCCCCCCAGGTCTTTCAGGAGAGAATTATTTCACGAGGGCTTACATTAATAATCCACAAGGTACAAAACTGCCCCACTCTCAAAGGGCACCCATGTTCTGTGCTCTACGGCTTGAACTGTGCAATTCACGTTCCAGCTTAGCACAAGGCCTTCTGGGAAAAGGGACTCCTTCTGTACTCTGAAAAGGGCTGCTATTCAACAGCCAAGTAAGAAGTTGGCTTGTGCAACTGTCTGTGGTCACAGGGGCATGTTTAAGCACCTTCTCTCTCCAATACAAAACATGTGCCTCTTTGCAAGGCTAGAGTACTGGGTAGCCTCACCTGCCAGCTCAGCAATCCAAAGCACAACAGTGCTTACATGACAGTCACTGATAAATCCTGAAACTGGAAGTGGATTAGACTAAGCATAACAATGGTTTTAGATTGGTGAGGCATCTGTGTTAAAAGGCTGTCAGGCTGATATTGGATGGTAGAGCTTGGAGGAAAAACCAAGCATTAAGTACTGCACTCACCCACCCTGCACCCTTCACTACAACAGAATCCACTGATCACTCTACACTTGGGAACATGGGACTCATTGCTCTGGATCAAGCCACTGGGCCATCAAATCTGGCCTTTTTCCTCAGCATATACCTAAAGCTTCATGGAAAGAAACATTTTAGTCCTTCACTAAATGCAGAACTGCACGTGGAGGAGGAAATTCCATCCTATCCCAGCAGCACCAGCTGAAACTGGAAACCTGACTGCCCTCGTCTTACCAAACAGGTCACTGCTTGGATGGAAGAAACCAACACCCTGGTGGGAACAGTCCTGGGAGGTTCTGGAGGCTGCTTCCCTAGAACTGGGAAATGTGACTTACCTGTCTATCCACCTCAGGGAGCAGGAGCAGCAGGCGCTGCTGACAGTCTGTCGGCAAGACGGAGAACGTGTGCTTGTTGATCAGTGCCCGCAGATTCGTGTTCACCAGGATGGAGTCTGGTGTTTCCACATCGATTTCAGCACATTTTGTCCTCTTCAGCTGCCCTGCAGGGAACCACAGAGGCCATGTAACAGTGTCTGAGGCACTCTCTCACCCTGTGCTGCTCAAGGTCTCTCTCATCCTACACTGCTCTTTACTTACTTCATGGGTATGTAAAGTTATTCATAATGCCACTCTGATGGCTCAGTGTCAAACCCTGGAAGGGGGCAGAGAGGGGCAGCAAATCGTTCTGTTAAGCTGGGGAGCAAAGCTAATGAGCATCCAGCCCTATGCCACAAGGAACGGCACACTGTGGAGGCTAGAGGGTGAAAGGTTAAAAATAATATAAAGAAGGTTCTGTGTAGTACAAAGGTCTCATCCCAAGGAAAATACAATACCTAGTGCTACTCTGTCTGGCTTTACCAGAATTCACCATGGTGCCCAACATCGTGAGCCTGCAGAGCCTGTCCTATACTGGGGTACGTGCCTGAGTCTCTCACTCAGAGCTATCAAGATTTTTCAGGAAGAAAGTTCATGTTCATCTTTTATTTTAATGTAATGGCGAAGGCAGCTGAATAGTACCCTTAGGATTTCTTGCTTGGACGTTTCCTCAGAGTACTCTGTGAGAGCGGCAGTGATTTAGAAACAGTCAGCACTCTGTGTATGGTTTTTAGCAGTGAAGCCCTGCTGGTGTTGTGACTACAGTGCCAAACACAGCACAAGAATGAAAAAAAGTTCTCTCTCCTTCCTTTCCTAGCTTAAGTAGGTCTTCACACGAGTCCTGCACTTGCTGCATACCCTCAGGCATCCCAAGCAACGGCCATAACTTCAAAAGCAGCAGGACAGGCAGAATGCTTGTACTTCCCCTAAACTCATCCATTAAGCATCACTGGCAATATACCATGCCTTCTGTGAACTCCAATAACAAACGTATCACTAAAGCTGGCTCGTGGTGACAGATGTACTATGCACCTCCGGACCAGGGGGCTGACAATGCTGCAAAAGATAATTATTCCCTGCAACACAGTCCCTGCCAAAGCTCATCGCACGCTCTTCAAAGCCATTCAGAGCATTCCTCCCCAGACAGTACCGCCTGCTCCATCTGCAGAACACAGAGCACCTGCCTCCAGCTAACCATGCTCACTCTGCCGACAGGCAAGGCGCCGGCACTCCACATGCCCTAGGGCGCGTGGCCACCAACAGCACCCAAACACTGCCCAGTTCATCTGCACAGCCTGGGAGCAGCAACTCTGGGGACTGCAGTCCTCTCCTCAGGCCAGAACAGAAACAGAAAACACCACTCAAATGGCCCCACCAGTGACCCTCTGGGCTGAGCAATCCTGGGTGTCTAGGTCAAAACAAAGATGGGTCCCGCTGTGATTTATGTGCTGGGCATTATGAGCCTCAGAGCTGGACTGCACCTTCTCTGAGATGGCGAGGGAACCTGCACGGTGCCCCTGAGTTGCTGTCAGAGCAGCTTGGAGGAGTCACGTTCACCATAACGTGCAGCCCCGGAGGCGTGTGGGGAACGGAGCTCTGGGAACGTGATGGGACTGGAGCCTTTCACCTCAAGGTCACCAATTTAGATCAAAGTTCAACAAAAGTTGCTTTTTGGCCAGTGTGAAATGAGGGGCTTGGGGGCTGAGTGCACAGCTTCTCCCTACATCTGTGCGCTGCAGAGGCCATAGTGAATATATTTAAATGCTAGGTGTCTGTAAAACAAACCACCAGTGACCAAGGGAGAATTGAGAAAGCTGATTTTAACTGCCCAGGCTTCTTGGCTGGGCAGGGGAGGGCTCAATTGGTTGGTTTGTTTTTCAAGGTAACCAAACCACTGGAAATGCTAAAAGGAAAAGATCTACTAAATAACGTAAGTCCCCTTCTGTCTCTGTTATGCAGAATACAGTGAACTCAGGGGCTGGCAAGCTCCCAGATGACAACTACTGGGCAAAGACATGCTTGCGTGTATAGAGGTTATTTCCTTAATTCATGTAGACTTTCAGGACCATCCAGAAACCATGCCACCTCTGGAACTAGTTGAAGCTTTTACTCAACTTTCCATTTGACCTTTTTACTTTGGCACCTGAGCAACAAAATCCTCTCTATGCAGAAAAAGAAATGTCTTACTTGGATGGAGCCGGTCGGATCTCTGGAACGGTTTCTTCCCCAAGGGTGGCAGGGAGTTATCAGCCTTAACAGAGGGAGAGGAGCTGGACGTGGAGTTCTGAGGGCTGCTCGACTGCCTGTCCGACTGCTTCCCTTCCCAACCTGCGAGGAAATTCAAACTTTTATACCACTGGAGGGGCAGGAGCAAAGCAGTACTACTGGCAACATCTGTTTGCATGGGTTCAGGCAGAGCGTCGGCTGGCCTAGGCCCCCTGCTGCGCTTGGCTCCAGGACAAGAAGGTCTGCATGGTGGATGCCAGCACTCCCTTACTCTCTTTGCACTGAGTTTGCACTGGAAGCAGGAAGGCCTTCAAGAACTACTGCATCACTGCAGAGCTTTGGGATGGAAAACAGCCTCTATGAACATCTCAATCCATTGCCCAGGCAGTGCAGACAAGTTACTCTCCAGGCCTAGGCCAGCAACAGACTATTGGACCTGCCCACAGAAGATTCTCCAGAGGCAGCATTTCCTGAAACGTAGCCTTTGCTTTTTCCATTTCCACCTACTGCTCCTGCGCTGGCTCTGTTAAACCCCCTCCGTAATCATTCTCCCTGCTTTGTAGTTATGCCTTTCAGATGCTCTGGACTGCTATCCTCCCCCAAAGCCACTCCTCTGCCAAACTAGACAGATTTCACTGTTTCACTCCACGCTCATGCCTTGCTGCTCCCACGCCCGATCGGCTGTGCTGCTCTTTGCAGTGGTGCAACATCCCTCCTTGTGCAGCCGGACTGTCTGCAGGAAGAGCAGCTGGCCCCTTCCCTTGCGGTCTGTTTTCTTAACCCATCCCCACTAAGGGGAATTCAGGGAGCAAGCAGGTGTCTTCCCACTCTGGGAGCAGACGTCGCATCTGTCCTGGGACCAGCTGTGCTGCACATGTCCCTGAACAGGAAAGTCCTGGGACTGACACATGCACTCATCACCCTTCCAATGAGGGTGCAGTGAGCACCTGAATACACTGATGTAATTCTGGGACAGACACACTTTGTGATGGCCCACGAGAACACTAGCAGTTCCTCTCCCATGCGCCTTTGCAGTGTTTGTCCCAGGACAATGGACATCAATATTTGAATGATCACACTCACTTTATCCTGAGATAAAGTGGTCGCTCCTGGGACAAATGTGATGTCTGTTTGTAGTCTCAGAAGCATGTGTGCAGTGACACATCTTCCCTCCACACCGGTGCTCAGTTCCCCAGGCAAGGGAAAGTTAAGTCACAGGACTTAAAGTTATGGTGGTGAGCTGTTATCCCAAACCATCCCTTACCCCCTCACACAGCTCCTTCCACCCAGTGTCACTCCACACCTGCCCCTCTTACCTTCTCCTCTACCCTGACTCTCTCACCCTTCCCTTTTCTTTCTGTGTAGCTTTTCTAACCAAGCCTATGCTCCCTGAAACCCTGAGATGCTGCCATGCCACTTGCTGTCATCATGCTTCCTCCACCCCAGGTCTTGTTATTCAGGCCATGAGCTCTTTGGAGCAGCATCTATCTGCCCCTCCATGTGCAGTACCCAGCACAGCAAGGCCCATTTTGAACTGGCCATTAGCCATATGCATTAGGTCAGCTCCCAACAACACCTGATATGACAGCAGGACTCAGGGATTCCAGCAGAATCAAGCTGCTTCTGCTGGGGGCTGTACAAAGCATGCAAGTTTTCCAAAGAGAACAACTCTGAGGCTAAACCAGAAGAACCATGACAAAGGGTGGAAGAGACTGCTCCTCCTAGGCCCAAGTGAAAAGAGTGATGGCCTTAACCACCACTTGACTGGAGGTGGGGGTGTCAGGTCCCCTTTCTCTTACATCCTTTGGTTAAGACTATGCTGAGAGTTGCACTGGGAAGGCCAGAGACTCCGAGGCAGGAGGGGAAGTTGGATTCATGACACCTCCTGACCATGATGCAGCAGCAAAGTAAAGGGAACTCAGAAAGGAAAAACAACAAAAATGATGTAATGGCTCAAGGCTGACTTGAAGGGGACATGGTAATGGTCTCCAGCTATTTGTAGGAGATAAAGCCAAAGCAAGGAGGCGTGCTGCAGGTTGATGTACATGGGCCAACACTCTGAAAATAAAAACTACATTAAGCGTTAAGTAACAGGAGCATGGACCTGGAGTACTTAGTGTGTTACTCCAAGCCAGGTAATAGCCCCCCAGAATTATGGGGCAAAGACAAGGCACTGCCATCCCCCGGCCTGCTACCACAAGCCAACTGTAAGATGCCAACCATCTCTGTGTGCATGAGAAGCAGGAGTCAGGAGAGGATCTTCAGAGAATTCAACCAAGGAGTGAGGGACTCTGAAAAGAGAGCTTGAGCTATGGTGTCAGTGAACCACCAAGCTTATACTGGTGAGCAGGCAAATGGTGGAAGCTGGAAATGACCTGGCTCCAATCACCTTCAAGGAAGGCTTTGTGCACCCGGCACACCTCCTCCTTCCCTTAGACATCAGGAACACAAGGTCTTCTATGTCAGCTAGGCCCATCTTCCTTCTCAGCTTCCCCACATGCTGCAAGAATAACTCTCCAGAGGTGTCCGTCCACGCTGGCTTCCCAGTCATGTGGGCCAGCACACCGTAGTAGAGATTTGGGAACCACCTCCAAGAAGCTGACTTCCCTCCCCTTCTTCTCAACAGTGCTTTAACTTCCAAGCTGGCTGGAGACAGTTTGAGCGCCAACATTGTCTGGTACTTCCCTGGCGAATGGTGCAGGAAGCACAGCTGGTAATTCGGCTTACATATGCAGTATAGCCTCAACCCTGCATTTGTCTGAACAGCTGTCATGTGGCACGTTCCAGCAGCACTCGAGCAGCACGCAAAGGCAGACCAGTCTGCTTCTGGTGTGGGTCTCCTTAGGGGCCTACGAGGGAATAAGCAGACACACGTGGCTCTGAAGAAGCAAGCCAAAGGGAGAACCAAATTCTCCTTAACTCTGCACAGCCAAGCAGAAGTCCAGCATTCAACATGGAGCCCCAGTGGAGTCATATCATCAGGCAGGTCTGAGAGCAGAAAGCTGTCCCACACCAACAATGTCTCTTTGTCCCCTACGCTGCCTGCTCTCTGTACCCATCTGCTGGCTCATGCCATAGACTGTAAGCTCTTTGTGGCAAGGCTCATCTTTTGCCCTGTGTTTTACAGCCCTCTGTACAGTGGGGTCTTGGTGCCATCACAACACTAAGATTAGTGCTAATACCCATTGCACTGATACTCTCTGCAGTTAACGGCTCTCTTCATGACAAAGTTCATAGACGTTAGGGGCTGGAAGGGACCTCGGAAGATCATCGGGTCCAGCCCCCTGCACCAAGCAGGAAAGACAATGGGTCAAGTGACCCCAGAGAGGTGACCGTCCAGTCTTCTCCTGAAAACATCCAGGGTAGGCAATTGCATCACTTCTGGAGGGAGCTTATTCCACAGTCTGCACACCCTGACTGTGAAGAAGTTTTTCCTAGGTTATCAGTCTGCATCACAGGTGCCTTTGTGATGCCAGGAAATGATGTTTCATTTGGAGGGGAGCAAGTATGGATTTGCACTGACTGGACATGCTCCTTTTTCTTCTTCATGTATCCCAAGCTAGCAGTGAGGGATTGTAATGACAACTCCAGGTCTCCTCACATGCACACTGGAGATGCCATGCTACGCTGCGACAGGCCCTGGTATTTTACTGAACACCATGTCAAAGAAATGCACTGCAGTCACCAGTACTTCAAGCCCCTAAAGCAAGATGGAATATCTTTCTATAAGATTCATGTCAACACTACTAGGATTTATGGGTTTGAAATAAGAACCACCAAGTGAAACCTTTTGGGCTATGTTGTGCTGGAGCTCATACTAAAAGATTAAAATGGTTCCTTCAGGCACTGAAGTCTATTTTTTCCCCTCTCACAATGCATTTCCCTAGAAGAGACCAGGCCAAAAGAACAGCAGCTGAAGCAGTTAATAAACAAGAACAGCCTGGGAAACCAGGGCTTCCTCTCCCTCCATCGTCTCCTAAACCCAAGAAGTCAGTTGGAGAGACATGACAGTTAGAGAAAGCACAAGAATTGATTGCTGTCTCGTACCTGATTTAGCAGGTGTGGAGTCACCAGCTGCCTTCACAGCCTTCAGCAGGATGTGTTGCTTAGAGGACACAGGCATACCTGCTCTGCATTGCTGTTGCTGTTGCTTCTGTTGCTGTTGCTTCAGAGCCTGGAGAGAGAGAACAGAAGGACAAGGCTTTTCAAATCAAGCTCTTAATTGCTACCATGCAAATCAAGCAGCTCTCTGTACAGCAAGTAATGCTGGCATCTGCTAGCACTTTTCAGTAACGGCTTTAAAAGAGCTCTAGAAATCAACCCATTACTTCAGAGGTACTTAAATACTGTATTTTAAGGGCGTTTTTCTGCATATAAATTCAATACAGCAACAGGATAAGGTTCAGGGAGCAGGCTCGCAACACCTTCACTGTAATGTTTTCTTGGAACCGCTGGTACTAGGGGACCTAAAGCACTGATTCCCAACCAAGGTGTCATGGGATGTGTTGAGACCTTTTCTAGGGTGCCACGCACTGGTAACACTGTTAGGTGTGCAAACATGGTTCACACAATAGCCCAGAGATATCATGTAGGAATCATTTTAAAAGCTTTTGGACCTGCTGTGATCTCTCCAAGTTCTTTGCAATAAAAGAATTGCTCTATCTTTTTTCTATAGTCAAAAAAACAAGTGAAAGCTAAAAGCTTGTATTTTCGAGCGGTGCCTTCAGCCTGAAAAGGTTGAAAACTACTGACCTAAAGAGAAGTCGTTCTCAATTCAGTCCTAAACAACTTTTAACTGTTAAGGTTGCTACTAGGTAACAGTAAGCAAACAGTAACAGCATTTACTCCCAGCCTCCTCAGGGGAGTCAGTTCCTCAGAAATGTTCACAGTGGCATTAAGTATTAGTGGAAGGGTTTTGGTTTTTTTTAACCATTAAAGCCACTAGAGCAGAGTGCTGGGAAATGTACACATCTGATGAGAAGCGATATGAGGTCAGGAAATAAAACGGTTTGGTTAAATGGTAAAGTTCACGAGTTAAGCCAAAGAGACAGCTTCAGAAAACAGAGATCCAGCTCAAAGAAAGCCAAAAAAGAGCAGCATAGCCTCTGGCAGGCCATGCGTAAGGTGGAAACTAAGAATGGGATGGGAAGTCCAACTGAGAAAAGCACATTGCCGTTAGATAAACCAGTGGGACACTACTGCCTGGATGCAGAGTCAGTTCTAGTCGGTGTCTCTGAGAAAGGATGAGGGGTCCAGAGAGGGCACACGCTGGATGCAACTGGAGGCAGGAGACTCTTCTCTGCGAAGAGCAACTGGAAAGATCAGGGCTGTGTGGTCTGAACGA
The DNA here is from genome assembly GCF_052110815.1 of Crocodylus siamensis. NCBI lineage: Eukaryota > Metazoa > Chordata > Crocodylia > Crocodylidae > Crocodylus > Crocodylus siamensis. The sequence continues at coordinate 426,430,594 of NC_143395.1, read as the reverse complement.
GAACGGAGCGCATGAGAGATGTACGCAGCTTCGTGAACAGTGGCAAGACTGCAGGCTCCCGTTTACAGGGGACGCTCAACAAAACCTGGCACACAACGCATTTCAAACCAGTAAGCGGAGGTTCTCTCTGCTGTGGCATGACTAACCTCCTGGACTCACTGCGTTACAACAGCTAAGTGGGATTAAAAATCACTTGGCATTGACATGGATAATGCACACCCCCTGTTCGATTAGCTGAGACAAGAAACGCTACAAAACCCTCCTGCTTCAGAGTTGGAGCTAACCTCTGACTGATCAACATCCCCTGCGAGCAGGCTACTCTACCACTGCCAAACTGCAGGGGCTTTGCCCTTTCCTTCAAAGCAGCTGGTACCAAATACTGTCCAGAGCATACTGGGCTAGGGGGAGCATACCAGCCTCTTCTTGTGCTTGCTCATATGACTTCGTATGTCACAATTTAAACTGGCATTTGCACTTGTAAAAAACTGTTTTTTTTACAACACCTACGTGCTGGGCCTGGTCTTAAATTACGGCATCCCCTTAAGCTGTTCTGAAAAAAGTAACACTCCATTAAAAAAGTAAGGAAAAAGGGAAAGTTGCAGCTGACAAATGCTGCAGCTGCCATGGTGAGAGGCAAAAAGGTGTTTCCATGTGACTGTGGAAGCGCTCTGTAAATACCTCCAAAACATGCATGTGCGGTTCCTCAAAGAGTTAAACAAAAATGCAGCCCTGAAAGCTGCCTGATGTGTCTGGCATCCTGGCTGTATTGCAAAACAGCAGGTTGAAAACAGCTTGCCCCAGTTACAGACCATTTCCTGGAAGGCTCATTTTCTTTGTTTCCTTTTGTGCCTCTCTCCTCCTCTCCTTGTTAACCTGCCTCCTGACGTTACCAGCTTTGATGCATGGAAGTGTGCACCTGAGCAAGAGCCATGTGCAGAGAGCAGCTCTGAAACAAACAGGCCTCTGCAGGGCGAGACCGGTGCTTTTCCTGAGCGCCCTGCACTTGCATCACTCGGTATCTCGTCTGCCCAAAGCTGCTCCCAGCAGACTGATCAGTACAGCTTTTTCCCTCCAACCTAAAACCGTGTATTGCTCTCCGTTTCATCCAGATAAAAAACCACACACAACACCTCTGCACCAGATCACGCGAAGGAAAAGATCCATCAGGCATTACTGCAAGCATGGGGGCTGGTCTTGTGGGGCACAACGGCAGACTGGCCTTGGCAGGCACCGCACTTTCCTGGGCCACAACTGAGAAGTCAGTCAGGGAGGAAGGGACTACATATGCCATGCTGTGAGGGCTCTTCCATGTCAGAGTACCCCTTGTGTAGTCACCTCAGCTGGCTGCTGCGTGGGGGACCAGGATCTGCCCCTCAAAGTCCTTGCTGTTTCTGGACCTGCTAACAGCCTCTGAGCCCAGCAATCACCAGGCTGTGACACACCTGCAGGCCAGCTGTACTCGGGCAGCTTCCTTCTCCACTTGGGGAGACCCAAGAAGGTTACGGGGTCGTGTGGCACGCCCGGTCCAGATTCTTTCACCTCAGGCCTTCAGTGGCTTCACGAGGCGAACGGAGGAGGGAGGGAGCAGGTTCCAGCCTGGGGCAATGAGACCTGCGAGGGGTCATGCCGGAGCTCTCCAAAGGCCTTGCCAAGGTCTGCGGTCTGGTGGGAGCAGGGTGGAGTCCGCCAGCCAGGGCCGGCTGAGATCACACCGGCAGAGCAGAGAGCACTGGCAGGAGTGATGGAGGAACATGCACCTTCTCAACCAAGGGGAGGACGGGGGCCTTTCTATTTGCAATTTAGGAGTCCTAGTGGGCCCTAGTTCCTGGCTTACATCCACACTACTGCAGGTGCTATTTTTCTCACTAACGTGGGCTCTCTGGCAAGCTGCAGAACCTCATCAGGGCTATCGATACGTTTTTCACTGCAGCTTCAATAAGAATAATTCTCTTTACTTGGGACTTTGCCTGAAGACCAGCTGGAAACTTCAGCTAGTACAGAAGGCAGCAGCCTGCCGAGCTGCATGACAGTGGCATATTACACTGGTACTCCAGGAACTGCGCTGGCTGCTACGCTACTTCCTCCGTGCAATTCACAGCACAGCATTAGCTTTGATCTGAAATGTGCTCTACAGCTTGGGTCTTGCGCACCCTATTTATTTCCTGTGGTACCCTATGTCCCGAGGAAGGGCATTTTGTGCCCAAAACATTATCTAACATATAACCAACTACATAATTGGCCCAGTAAAAGATATTTGTTTCCTCTCCTCTCAGGTTCTCACAAATCCAGTATCTGTTGACCTCCGAGCTGGAGGAGAGCTGTGTCCAGCCATTTACATGCAATTCATTTCCTAGCCCAGGCTACAAGAGGTACCAGGTCTTCACTTCTCACACTCTTGTGGGCTCAGTACATGTGTAGTAAGTAACCTGCACATACAGAAGGATCATAGGAAGAGACTTGAAGCAAGAGTTGTGTCCTCTACCCTTGCACTCGCAGTCCCAGTTCTGTCTCCTTCTGGCATCTCTAGATGCGTCCTTGTCCATCCTGTCTACTTGTTGCAACTTCTGTGGCTTGTGTTAAGAATTATATTACGGGAAAAGGTGGGAGATTTAAGATCTGGATTCAATGGAGCTTTTTTCTGTCAGTGAATTCTTTCAAGTATTGCAGGTGACAATGGTTCAACTACTGCCCGAGCTGTTACCAGTGTATAAAGGGAAAGGCTCTGGTCTCTTTCCAGTGCTCTTTAACTGGTGCACACAACAACGTCCCATCGGAGTCAAGATGCAACAAACAGTGTAGTGTTTTGGGAGACTCCCTACCCACAATGTGACGGCGTTTCTCAGTTAGTACAGACATAATGATTAAACTCGGGAACGTTACATTCAAGCAGTTCCAAACTTTCAGAGACTGTTCTAGGCATCAGTACCCAGAATCCTATTGGGGGAACACTGGAAAACTGGATAAGAGAAATGAGGTAGACATAGGGCCTCTTGGATCTGCTTAGCACACCCATCCATGGTTCAACTCCATCCATGTCCCAGTGGAGATGGGGATCCCCCAAATGACCAGGTCACCAAATCCTTAGATGCAGGGGTAGCAGTGGACATCGTCTTCCTGGACTTTCGGAAGGCCTTCGACACTGTCTCTCACCCTGTTCTCATCAACAAACTGGGGGCTGTGGTGTCGACACCCACAGTCAGACGTGTCGCCAACTGGCTGGAGGGCCGCACCAGAGAGTGGTGGTGCACGGGTCATGTTCAACCTGGAGAGACGTGGGCAGTGGGGTCCCCCAGGGCTCGGTCCTCCGGCCCGCGCTGTTCAACATCTTCATCAGTGACTTGGACAAGGGGGTAAAAAGCACCCTGTTCAAATTTAAATTTGCTGATGATACTAAGATCTGGGGGGATGTGGGCACACTAGAAGGGAGGGATAGGCTGCAATCGGACCTAGACAGGTTACAGGGGTGGGCAGACGAGAATAGGATGGGATTCAACACTGACAAGTGCAAGGTGCTGCACCTGGGAAGGAAGAACCAGCAGCACACCTACAGGCTGGGGAACTCCCTTCTCATCAGTGCAGAGGCAGAAAAGGATCTTCACTGGCTCCAAGATGAACATGGGCCGGCAGTGTGGGGATGCGGTCAGGAAGGCCAACCGCACCTTGGCATGCATCCACAGATACATCTCAAGCAGGTCCAGGGAGGTGATCCTCCCCCTCTGTGCGACACTGGTCAGGCCGCAGCTGGAGTCCTGCGTCCAGTTCTGGGCGCCGCACTTCAGGAGGGATGTGGACAACATGGAGAGGGTCCACAGGAGGCCACTCTCATGATGAGAGGGCAGCAGGGCAGGCCCTACGAGGAGAGGCTACGGGACCTGAACCTGTTCAGCCTTCACAAGAGAAGACTGAGAGGGGATCTGGTGGCCTGTTACAAACTAGTCAGAGGGGACCAGTGGGCACTGGGGGAGTCTGTGTTCCCCCAAGCACTGCCAGGAGTGACCAGGAATAACGGTCACAAGCTGGCAGAGGGTAGGTTTAGGTTAGACATCAGGAGGCGCGACTTCACGGTCAGGGCGGCTAGGATCTGGAACCAACTTCCAAGAGAAGTGGTGCTGGAACCTACCCTGGGGGTCCTTAAGAGGAGGCTTGTGTACACCTTGCTGGGGTAGTTTGACCCCAGTACTCTTTCTTGCAATGGCGGGGGGTCGGACTAGATGATCTGCTCAGGTCCCTTCCAACCCTACAAACTATGACCTCTGCCAGACAGAACAAGAAGAACTGACACTGGAGCGAACCACAGGGAGTGAAAAAAGGAGGATCCCTTCCTCTGCCTTCAACCCTACAGACCTGCTCTGCTTGCCGACTTTAGTCCTGACAGTGGCTTCTTAGCTGGACAGACAGGTGCGTGGATGACCTCTACCTGACTCAAGAAGTCTATGGGCCAACGAGAGGCAAAGCGCTGCTCGACCTGGTACTGGCTATGGGGGACGACCTAATCGGCGACCTAGAGATCGATGGGAAGCTGGGTGACAGCAACCACGAGCTGATCACCTTCACCATCCGCCATAAAGCTGGCAAGTCATTCAGCAACACAGAAGTCTTCTGCTCGTGCTTGTAGGGAGGCAGTTAGACAGGCCAAAGCTACCATGGAGCTGAGGATGGCAACCCAAGTAAAAGACAATAAGAAATTGTTTTTTAGATATATAGGGAGTAAAAGGAAGGCCCAGGGAGGAATAGGACCCCTGCTAAATGGGCAGAAACAATTGGTGACGGACAGAGGGGACAAGGCTGAACTCCTCAACGAGTTCTTCGCCTCAGTGCTCCTAAGCGAGAGGCACGACAAGTCTCTCACGGGGAGTGTAGGGAGGCAGCAGCAAGGCACCAGACTTCCATGCGTGGACCCTGAGGTGGTGCAGGGTCACTTGGAGGAACTGGATGCCTTTAAGTCGGCAGGCCCGGATGAGCTCCATCCGAGGGTACTGAAGGCACTGGCCGACATCATTGCAGAGCCACTGGCGGGAATATCTGAATGCTCGTGGCGCACGGGTCAAGTCCCGGAGGACTGGAAAAGGGCCAATGTGGTTCCCATTTTCAAGAAGGGGAGGAAGGAGGACCCGGGTAACTATAGGCCAGTCAGTCTCACCTCCATCCTTGGCAAAATCTTTGAGAAAATCATCAAGGCTCACATTTGTGAGAGCCCGGCAGGACAAATTATGCTGAGGGGAAACCAGCACGGGTTCGTGGCAGGTAGATCGTGCCTGACCAATCTAGTCTCTTTTTATGACCAGGTCACAAAACGCCTCGACGCAGGAGGAGGGGTGGATGTCGTATACTTGGACTTCAGGAAGGCCTTTGATACGGTATCCCACCCCATACTGGTGAACAAGTTAAGGGGCTGTGACTTGGATGACTGCACAGTCCGGTGGGTGGAGAATTGGCTGGAGGGTCGCACCCAGAGAGTTGTGGTGGATGGGTCGGTTTCGACCTGGAAGAGTGTGGGCAGTGGGGTCCCGCAGGGCTCGGTGCTTGGACCGATACTCTTTAATGTCTTCATCAGCGACTTGGACGAGGGGGTGAAATGTACTCTGTCCAAGTTTGCAGATGACACTAAGCTATGGGGCGAAGTGGACACGCCGGAGGGCAGGGAACAGCTGCAAGCAGACCTGGACAGGTTAGACAAGTGGGCAGAAAACAACAGAATGCAGTTCAACAAGGAGAAATGCGAAGTGCTGCATCTAGGGAGGAAAAATGTCCAGCACACCTACAGCCTAGGAAATGACCTGCTGGGTGGCACGGAAGTGGAAAGGGATCTTGGAGTCCTAGTAGACTCCAAGATGAACATGAGTCGGCAGTGTGACGAAACCATCAGAAAAGCCAATGGCACTTTATCGTGCATCAGCAGATGCATGACAAATAGGTCCAAGGAGGTGATACTTCCCCTCTATCGGGCGCTGGTCAGACCGCAGCTGGAGTACTGCGTGCAATTCTGGGCGCCGCACTTCAAGAAAGATGCGGATAACCTGGAGAGGGTCCAGAGAAGGGCCACTCGTATGGTTAAGGGCCTGCAGGCCAAGCCCTACGAGGAGAGATTAGAGAAACTCGACCTTTTCAGCCTCTGCAAGAGAAGGTTGAGAGGCGACCTGGTGGCTGCCTATAAGTTCGTCAGGGGGGCACAGAATGGAATTGGTGAGTATTTATTCACCAAGGCGCCCCCGGGGGTTACAAGAAATAATGGCCACAAGCTAGAGGAGAGCAGATTTAGATTGGATATTAGGAGGAACTTCTTCACAGTTCGAGTGGCCAGGGTCTGGAACGGGCTCCCAAGGGAGGTGGTGCTCTCCCCTACCCTGGGGGTATTCAAGAGAAGGTTGGATGTGTATCTAGCTGGGGTAATGTAGGCCCAGCACTCTTTCCTGCTTATGCAGGGGGTCGGACTCGATGATCTATTGAGGTCCCTTCCGACCCTAGCATCTATGAATCTATGAATCTATAAGTCCTTGACTTCAGAAAAGCCGACTTTGATAAGCTCAAGAGGCTTGTCGGTCAGGCCCTCAGGGACCATGACCCCAGGGAGATGGGAGTTCAAGAAGAGTGGTTGCTTCTCAAGGAAGCGATCCTCAGTGCACAAGCTAAATCTATTCCAACACGGAGGAAAGGCAGCATGAAGACACAGCAGCCCCCCGGCTCTCCAGAGACCTAGCGGACCTCCTGTGGCTAAAAAGGAAAGCCTACAAAGGATGGAGGACGGGATTCACCTCCAAAGAGGATTACTCCGCGCTGGTCCGGTCCTGCAGGACCAAACCACGAAAGCCAAGGCTGCAACTGAACTCCAACTAGCTTCAGGCATCAAGGACAACAAAAAGTCCTTTTTCAGATATGTGGGGAGCCGGAGGAAAAGCAAGGGCAATGTTGGACCCCTGCTGAACCAGATGGGGCAACTGACAACTGACGCCCAGGAAAAAGCCAACCTATTAAATAGGTACTTTGCGTCAGTCTTTCATCAGTCCCACGGGACGCCCATGCCTGCTATGGGACAGGGAGATCCGGGTGATGGGGATCCCCTACCCTCCATCAATGCTGACCTCGTGAAGGAACACCTTGAGAAGCTGGATACCTTCAAGTCAGTCGGCCCTGACAACCTGCACCCCAGGGTACTCAAGGAGCTGGCGAGCGTCATAGCCCAGCCCCTGGCACGGGTCTTTGAAAACTCCTGGTGCAGTGCCTGAAGACTGGAAGAGGGCCAATGTGGTGCCGATCTTCAAGAAAGGGAGGAGAGTGGATCCAGCTAACTACAGGCCCATTAGCCTGACTTCTATCCTGGGGAAGATCTTAGAAAAGTTTATTAAGGAGGCCATCCTTGAGGGACTGGCCCAGGCTAACATCCTAAGGGACAGCCAGCACGGGTTTGTTGCGGGTAGGTCTTGTTTGACCAATCTCATTTCCTTCTATGACCAGGTGACCTATCACCTGGACAAGGGAGAAGAGATTGATGTCATATATCTTGACTTCAAAAAAGCTTTTGATCTGGTATCCCATGATCACCTCTTGGCCAAACTGCCCAGTTGTGGCCTTGGCTCCACCACGATCCGCTGGCTGGGAAATTGGCTCCGTGGTCGGACCCAGAGGGTTGTGATTGATGGCAGTCACTCATCGTGGTGCCCTGTGACCAGTGGGGTCCCTCAAGGCTCTGTCCTGGGACCCATACTGTTCAACATCTTCATTAACGATGTGGACATTGGAGTCAGGAGTGGACTGGCCAAGTTCGCCGATGACACCAAACTTTGGGGCAAAGCATCCACGCCACAAGATAGGCGGGTGATCCAGGCTGACCTGGACAAGCTCAGCAAATGGGCAGACGAGAACCTCGTGGTGTTTAACACTGATAAATGCAAGGTTCTCCACCTTGGGAGGAAAAACCTGCAGCATCCTTATAGGCTCGGCAGTGCTACGTTGGTTAGCACTACAGAAGAAAGAGACTTGGGGGTCATCATTGACCACACCATGAACATGAGCCTGCAATGCGATGCTGCGGCTAGTAAAGCAACCAAAACGCTGGCGTGCATCCATAGATGCTTCTTGAGCAAATCCCGGGATGTCATTCTCCCCTTGTACTTGGCCTTGGTGAGGCCGCAGCTGGAGTCCTGCGTCCAGTTTTGGGCTCCACAATTCAAAAAGGATGTGGAGAAGCTTGAGAGAGCCAGAGGAGAGCCACGCGCATGATCAGAGGTCAGGAAAACAGATCTTACGATGACAGGCTGAGAGCCATGGGACTCTTTAGCCTGGAAAAGTGCAGGCTCAGGGGTGATCTGATGGCTAGCTATAAGTTTATCAGGGGTGACCGCCAGGATCTGGGGGAACGTCTGTTCACCAGAGCGCCCCAAGGGATGACGAGGTCGAACGGTCACAAACTCCTGCAAGACCGTTTCAGGCTGGACATAAGGAAGAATTTCTTTCCTGTCCGAGCCCCCAAGGTCTGGAACAGTCTGCCAGCGGAGGTGGTTCAAGCACCTACATTGAACACCTTCAAGAGTAAATTGGATGCTTATCTTGCTGGGATCCTATGAACCCAGCTGACTTCCTGCCCTTTGGGCAGGGGGTTGGACTCGATGATCTCCCGAGGTCCCTTCCAGCCCTAATGTCTATGAAATCTATGAAACAGACTGGGTGGGATAGAGGAAAAACCTATTCGGAGGATGAGATGGTCTGTGGTTGTCTGTATAAATGTTCTGCAAACTTTGTCTAGCACTTCGTCCACACTTCGTCTCATATTCCCTAAAACCGGCTGTTTCACTAAAGGCTGAAACGGATACTGAAAGAGCATTTCCTTTGTTGGAGCCATTGGAAACTGAACCAGCCATCAGGGGGAACACCTGCAGATAAGACACTCAGTGGACTAGTTTATCAGCTTTTTTATGGAAAGAAAAAGAATGTCCAACACACACAAAACACCGCTATCCCGTGCACGCTTGGTAAATGCAGTACACACAAGACAGGCATTCTTCCAGTTTGGGATTAACTGGTTCAAAATGCCACAGCAGAGGCCCAATGCACCAGAGCCAGGGAACTGCTTGGAGTTGAAAGCACGCATTGAACATGCAGGCAAAATATGTACATGCAGCTGGGATAGGAGGAACATCAAAACACACCACCACCAAGAGCTGTTATTCAGTGAGAGCTTCTCTCAAAGGGACACGAGCTGCTGTGAAAAACTCGGGAAAATCAGAGAAAGAGGCAAGTGTAGAGTTTTGCACCTCACTATCCCCTAAATGAGAAATGACTGCAGCCAACAGAGGATGATGGATGGAGCTCTCAGCACAGGCAGCCGTATTCAGTCAAACGCCAAGCACTCTCAGTCACACCTGAGGTCCGGCACAGACCATCTGCATCTAAAATGGAACTTCTTAGGAAAAATAAAGCAACTTTGCTCTTTAAACTGAAGCTCTAGAACATCGAGGATCCTGCTTACCTGTTTGAGTGCCTTCTTGCTGTGTTTCTGGGATGGTGAGATGACTTTACCCGCTTGGATAGAAGGAGACGGGCAGCCCGACTGGGAGGCAGATGCCTGTGACAGTCTAGATGATACTGGAGAAACAGGAGAGAGAAAAAACAGAGAGGTAATTACATTGGTTGTAGATGAAAATCAACCCTTTACATGCCCACACTCAGGGGCTGGGCCCCAGGACTGTCCCAAGGGAGGCTGCGAAAGCTGCACCTGTAGGAAATGCTACTTTCTGTGTGGGGAACTGTTTAATTTTATTTCCCTATAGAACTGCAGTTCAGAGAGGGCAGGTAATGGCATTATGTCCGGCACCCAGACAAACTCTGCACCACTGTGGAGCTAAGAGAGGGAACCTGAACAAGTAAGCAGAGTTGAAAGCAGGGAAAGCACAACATGAGCCCCATACTCTCATATTCCTAGGAAGATCTAAGAGAATCACAGAGGTGTGAAACAGAAAGGTCCTTTTATCATCATCGGCATCATCACCACTGTTGGCCATCCCTTGATTAAAGAATGATCTCTACCACGCCTCACGAATGGGTCCTGAAGTGACTTAAGAGTCAAGTCTTTGAGCCACAGTTTTCTTGAGGTATGTCTTGAGGTTTCTTGGCATCCGTTTTCTTGAGGTATGTCTTCAATATGCCCCACAAGATCTCAGGCTGTTACTAAGCTGGGGATTGTATCAGTAGATCCTTCCGAGGCCTGTGGAGTTATGCAACAAACTCCACATGAAGTAGGCCTTGAGGGGTACCACTACACCAAATACCCAGGGAAGGGAACTGTCTGCAGAGACCTCAACCATAGCTGTGCACATGGTGCTTATGTACCTGCCTGGGACCAGACGCTCAAGCAAATTTGCTCTGAGAGCACCAAATTTGGTGTGACACGCAAGGGAAGGAGCTTCTCTACTAAGGGGCAGCCAGCTCACTCTTCCCACTCATTTCCATTCATTCTGCTCAGTTTTGCCTATACTGAAATTGCAAAGAGTACATACATGAAAAACCATGTACTCAACAGACCAGGTTAGCCACGGTTAAGCAACTAGGTGGGGTCAGTGCAACATAGGAATGACTGATGAGCAGTCCATAAGCTAAAGACAGTCCTCTCCAGGTTTCTATGGCCATGGACTTTTGTGCTAGGAAACGTGCCCTTACCTCACACACAATGCAAGCGTACAGGTGTTCAAGTGGTTTGTGGTGGGAAAAGCACAGTGATTCTGCTACAAACTGTTAGCTCCTTCTAACAGCAGCTTTGCTGGAGAGTGAGGTTTTCTGGTGTCAGGTGTAATGCCTGTTCAAGTTCATGTGGTGCGATGCAGGATGCCCAATATCTCACAATCCTCCACTCTCCCTCCCTGACTCCAAGGAGGGGGGAGAGCAACTGGCTCCCTCCTAGCCTGTCCAGTGGCGACAAGTTAGGGAGACCTGTGGGGACGTGCTGTCACAGCTGCCTGAACAGCCTCGGCTCTGTCTGGGGCCGTTCAAGCAGCAGCCAGCGCCAAATCCTGCCGCCCCCTGAAGAGAACACAAGCAGTCCGCTACAGGGACAGGAAATGGCAAGGGGATTCAAATAAAGACAGGAACTACTTCAAAGGTAAATTCGCTAAGTGACTGTACACAAATGTGAGAATCTTACAAGCAAAAAGGCATGAACTAGCACACCTTACCTGGATACAACAGACATTATGAACCCAAAACTGCAACCAGTGAGCTGTGGTGGCACCTGTCTTTGAACTACACAGGGAAGACAGACTAGGCCAACAGCAGTGGGTGAGAGCTGCTGTAGTTAACACAACCCATAGGTTCAAAATTTGAAGCAGAGCAGGACCATATAGCTGCACTAGGATCTCAAGCTGCACACATGCAAATACGTTAATATGTCTACGCAGCCAGCTTGCCAAGCAAAAATAGGGTAAAAGCAGTGCTGATGCTGAAGGATCTAAAAAGCTATCAGGACATCCACAGGAGACTTCACCACTCGCACAGAAACTGAGCAGGTGGCACATGGGACGCAGTTTAGACAAATGGCTTTTTAACAATTGCTGCTCAAAACGACTGATTTTAGATCACACAAGGTGACACTAGTCTCAAGTCTAAAGTAACAAAAAGGAGTTAAGAAATAAATGTAGGAGAGCTACTAATTAATGGTGGGCACAAAATAATTAGACTCAACATCCTAGGGAGATAAATGGTACCAAAAACTAACACTGTAACATTAAACTACAGAAGGGAAATTTCAGTCAAATGTGATGAGTAGTCAAAAAGATTTCATAGATTCCATAGATGTTCGGGCTGGAAGGGACCCCAGAAGATCATCGAGTCCAGCCCCCCGCCCCAGGGGCAGGAAGTCAGCTGGGGTCAAAGGATCCCAGCAAGATAAACGTCCAAATGTCTCTTGAAGGAGTCCAGACTAGGTGCTTGCACCACCTCTGGCAGCAGTCTGTTCCAGGACTTGGGGGCTCGGGCAGTAAAGAAGTTCTTCCTTGTGTCCAGCCTGAAACGGTGCTGGAGGAGTTTGTGACCGCTGGACCTTGTCATCCCTTGGGGCGCTCTGGTGAACAGGCGTTCCCCCAGATCCTGATGTACGCCCCTTATGTACTTACAGAAAGTAAAACTAAAAAAGAAGGGAGTAAAACTCTTCATACATTTGAGAAGAAACACTTCATACAGAAGGTTCTCAAACAAGCTGGTAATTTAAATAGCAACATGTTGCCAGGTCAGAAGGTGTAATCAAGAGGTCTTACGGAGTTTACAAGTTGCTAAAATAAGTATGTAACTTTTTATTAAAATCAGCTGCTGGTGGGTGCCAAATGGTATCCCTGTATTTAAAAAAAAAGCTAGAAGAGTGATCCAGAGAATTGAAAAGCAGTGAGCCAAAAATCAGTACCTGTCAAACTGCCTGACATGATGCCTGAAAAAGAATGACAAAATATCTGGAAAAGCATAACTGTAACTGGTTGAACCAGCGTGGCTGCTAGAAAGGAAAATCATGTCTCACTAATGTATTCAAATTCTCTGAACATTTCAATAAGGTAGCAGATAGGTAAGAGCTGGTTCGTAGAGTTTATTTAGCCATAAACCTGAAGAATAGGCTACTAAGAAAAATAATTAATTGTGGGCTGAGAAGCCAAGTATTGCAATGGTCAAAAACTGGGTAGGAGATGGAAAGAAAGTAAAAAGCAGGATTAAACGGATGATTTTCATCATGTCAAGAGATCAACAATGGGGCTCTCCAAGGCTCCATACTCGGCCTAGCGCTATTCCATCTCTCTTAACCATTTTGGAAGGGCGTGAGCAGAAAGGCAGGAAAATCTGCAGGTGACAAAAGGTCTCATACGAGAGTCAGGACCAGAGAGGGGTGTGTAGAATCAGAGGGACTTAATCAAGGAAGATGAACAGGAAACACAATGGTAATAAATTCAAATGTCAATAAATGAAAAGCAGTGCGAGTTATGGGGAAAATTTAAGTGACCTGAAAACCAAACAGGGCTCTAAATTAACTGTTCAGGAAAGGGATTAATCATTGTGGGCAGCTAGGTCACAAAGGCAGACAGGTAAACAGGATGACAGGATACGTAAGGGCCGTGACGGTGAACTAACATACGATAATGGTGCTGGTATGGAAACTGCCGGTGGCACTGACCCCATTGCAGGAAAGGCGGTACAGAGTCAGAGGGGATCAGAGAAGGGTGAAGACCAGGACTAGGGGCATGGGACATCTCTCCACAGGCAGGACAGGGACGCTTTGAGTTTCTCTTTGAAAGGTGAGTGAGAGATGTTGGACAGGGAGCGTGTGGCGAAGGTGTTTTAAAGGCAGGCCTGCTGCTCTCGGAAGCTGCACCTCCATCTCACGCTGAAGGGCCTGGCTCACTGCGAAGCGGCTGCTCCCAAGGGCGAGGGCCGGTGCAGGCACGCTAGGTACTGTCCCCCACGCTGCCGGGGAGCGGCAGGTACCGCTCTCAGCTAAGCAGAGGCTGGGCCTGCGGAGAACAAAGCCGAGAGGCTCAGCCTAACCCCGAACACACAGGCCGGCTGCAACTGCCTGAGCTCCAGAACAGCAGGAGCACAAACCACATCCTCTGAAACCCATCGAGACCGAAAGTACAAGCCTGGCATGTGGCAGAAAGACTGGTGCTTTGCCTTATTTCATTCCTCCTCATCTTACGGACACATTCACAATTACACACCAACTGCCACACACACGTCTCCTCATTCCTAAGCCAGCAAAAGCCACACATACTAATTTACACCTGGGAAGTGAACTCCTCACCCTCTAATGAGGTACTTCTTGCTTTATTTTAATACTGACGTTTTCTGTGCCACAGAGGCTGCTGGGCCTAAGCAACACCTGTAACCACAACGAGATCTGAAGAGCAAACCCAAGAGCTTAAAAAAGCTGGCAAGGTCACAGTTGTGTGAACTCATCTGTTGGCTCATATACCGAACGGCACCTTCCTGTGAGGATAAGTGGAGCAGCTCTGAACAGTTACCCCGCGCCCAGACATGCACTTCTCCCTCCCGCACAGAACCTGCAACAGTCACGTGAGCATTACCATTAGGCGCTCTACAACTGAAATGTGAATATATTTAGCAGCGAGATTGCACCTCCCAACCCAACGAGATTCCAGCGCGCTTGGGGGCCAGTGCTGCAAAAACAAACCCGTGCTCCGGGGACAGCCTCAGAGAGCAATGGCTGCGATTCCCGAGTCCCCAGGTGGGGCTGCCATCTGACTGTAAAACACCCACCGTCTGGTTTGTGCCATGTCTACGCAAGCAAAGGATCTTCCTTGGCAGGTTATGTACGAGGAAGATTGTGGGCCTGTATCAGGCAGAAAAGAGTCCAGAGGCTCCCCAGGAATCACCTCACACGCTAAACAGGGACTGACAGGAGCTCCAGCCGAGCCAAGAATGGCTGATAGCAGAAATACGACTTCCACGTCATGGCCGGCTAATCTTGGACATTTGAGACCACTGTGTTGGAAAAGTGCCTAAATACACAGATGCATTAATGAAGATGCATTATAGATGCCTAAATCAAGATGCATCCAAACCTAACATGCTTGCAAACCTGGCCTGAAACTCTTGTGAGAGTTGGTTCCCGAACTTCCTGCTCCTGGTTGGGCTGGAGGCAGTGACAAGAGGTTGTCAGGTGCAAGTTCAGCAGTTTGCTGCAGGACAGAGGTGGGTGACACGAACTGGACCACGGGCAGAGTCGGTCACACTTTGTCAGACCTCACAGGTTCATTTTTGACACTAAAATGGCCCCGCTGTTTCCCTTGTCCCCTGCAGCAAGAAGCTGATTGATACTGGGAGCAGGGTACCCCTGCGGTCATCTCTAATTATTACCATGAAAGAATGAGCCCACCTAAAGTTTAATTTCTGTATCTGAAATGGAACTAAGGTTGAAGAGTTAAGCAGCTTCCTGCTGTGAGGAGTACTGTAATCCTTGACCTTTATACTCCAGGCTTTGTTTCAATCACAACAACGCAAAACTTTTACCCACACAACGTCTGGGGAAACTTGACCCAGATGGCGAGTTCCTTTAAAGCTTGCACACTTTCACCAGTTAATCACCCAGCTCTCCAATTCTTCCTGTTTGTAAAGGAACGGGCTTGAGAGCTGTCACAAGATACACTTAGATGCATGCCAGGAACTAGAGGCGTGGAAGGAGGCAAGTCAGTGGTTAGATGAACAAGCAATTCTTTTTAGAGAATGTATCAGGCACACTCCAGATGCCACCATTATACCATGCAACAGAAGCAGCTTCTCCCAAGGTGGATTGATGCAATCTCCTTCACACGTCACCCACACCTCTCCTTTTGAGGCACACTTTGCCTGCCAAGGACATCTCCCTCACCCTCAGGAAAGAGGAATGCCTGGACTAACTGTTGGGACGCAACTGGACCGTACCGTCTGCATCCAGGATGCACTGCACGACCTGGTTTGCCCACAGCTCTGAAAGGAGCTGCTGCAGAGCAGGGTAGCAAAGAAATATCCCCACGATGAGCCAGCAATCCTCGTAAGAGCATGGAGATGTCAATAAGCATTATTCAGCATTAAGAGCTCTGAGAGGTCATCAGTCCTTGGAAAAAGCCCCAGTCCTGGACAGACAAGGTTCTTAGACCAACATGGCTACAACCTACACCCCAGTCCTGGAGTCACTCACCCCAGCCTTGCTGCAGAGAGACCTGCTGGCTCATTCCACTAAAGGCTGGGTCGCTGCTGGGGAGAAAGGCTCTGCCTCTGTGGTCTGCACCTAAACTGAATTGATGAGCTGCCTCCTTCAACTTCCTGTTTTGGGATTAGGAAATGATTACATGCTGTGTTGTGTTCGATCATTTGACTCTGCTGATGTTTCGACACTAATATTGTGGCAACTTCTTTAATACCATTTTGACCTTAGTTTAACAATGACACTCACTGCATACTCACTAACTGATTTAATAGAACTTGTAGTAGCTGTATTCATAATGAAGATCTGTTTTGATGTTACTCTCGTTTGCAACTAATAATAACATTCCTTAAATGTATATGGGGTTATTTTTTCCATTCAAAAGCAATTTTAGCCAGAGCCTGAGTGATTCGGTCGATCTGAACTTTGACCGCTGTGCTTGAACTTTCAGCTTCTTATATGACAGTGCTATGGATCAGTTCTCAGACACACATTTCTGTTTTGGTCAGAAATACTCATTAGGATTCACTGAGCAAGAGAGCCGTGTGTTGGACGTGTTCAATAGCTGAAGATTTAAATCTGAGCTTTCTTTCAACGCCGCAAAGTTCAGAAAAGTTACAGGCGGTGCTGGGAGTCTCAAGAGGTTGCGAACCACTGCTCTAAGTCTCGAGAAGTCACGTGACAGGCAATCTACCCCCCAGTCTCTTTCTTCAGATCAATACAAATCCCTAGAAGCAAGCCTTAGCCTTTAACTAACATCCTTGCCCTCTCTCGTGAGCTGCTGGCTAGGGCTGTGTGCGCTTCTCTCACGTGGGGTCTGATCCCGAGTTGCGCTGAATACCCTAGCGCTCAGGAAATCCAACAGCGGGCTCTTTGAGACAAGCAAGTCCTGCTCACACGCATCCACACTAAGGACGTACGTGCGCTCGCCAGCTTCTGAACCATTCTGTTGTCCGTGCGCTACTCCTAGTCGGTCCCGATATGACAGCAGTACCTAGGACCAGCGCTCTCGCTGAGACCCCAGTCACACGAGGCTAGATACTGCAGAAACACAGAGGCAACCCTTGCCCTGAAAAGCTTCAACCATAAACTGACAAGACAGACAGGAGGGAATGATATATTTCTAGCCCTATTTTCAGAGAAGAAAGTGAGACATAAACATGCTGCCTGACTTATCCAAGGCCATACTGGATCTCCATGGCAGAGTGAAGAATTCAGCCCACATCTTTTAATTCCCATGCCGCTGCCCTC
Organism: Crocodylus siamensis; assembly: GCF_052110815.1. NCBI lineage: Eukaryota > Metazoa > Chordata > Crocodylia > Crocodylidae > Crocodylus > Crocodylus siamensis. The sequence continues at coordinate 426,413,676 of NC_143395.1, read as the reverse complement.
TTTACAAAACCAGACTTCTTTTCATGCCACAGTTCAATTTATGAACGAGGGCGATAGCAAGCATTTCCCTAAGACAACCAGACAACCTGGGGTTGAGAAAGGCTGTTTATAAACACACGTGGGACTGAGGTCCACACATTAGCCTTTCACCTTGGAAGGCAGAGCTGAGCCCTGGGAACAGGGCCACGGGAGAGCTTGGTGAAGAGCTCTCCATATCAGAAACCTGCGGCACAGTTTGACACCACTGCTGTACCGCTCACAGCAGCATGGAGGACTGTGCTGAGAAGCAGGACAGGGCTAAAATCTAGAACCACAGTGCAAATTACTGACAAAGCATCAAAGCAATCTTCCATTTATACAGCAGCTTGATCTAAACGTGCACAGTACAGTGCTCATTTACTATGCTACCTGGTGGCCTTCAAGCTCTTCACACTGGTGATGACATGGCCCTCAGAGGGCTGAAACAATATGCCAAAACCATGTATGCTAAATACCTATGTCTAAATACCATTACTAACTTCAGGATCACAATAAACAATGCCCTGAACGATCACTGGGCTGAACGGTGACATGCAGCCACATCTAGGACAAATCAAATAAATGGACATGGAGCCTTTCACAACAAGTAGTCAAGGACCGTGGCTTTTTACAAACCTAAAACCCCAGCGCTTAAGGTGCGAGTCCCCGGAGGTTGGCGATCGGCTGCGTGCCACGACTAGAGGAAACAGACACCTACTGAATATCCGACACTGCTGCTTCTGGCTTTTCGGCTCTCTTCTCCGCACGGGTACCCAGCCCAGCTTCTACACCCTCGCCAGAGACCATCACAGTTTCACACCTTCCTGCTGACCAGAGACAGAGAAACTGGGCGCATCTCTGGAAACCCAATATTCAAAGCAATGAAATAACACTTCTAAACTGAAATTCAGAATATTAAAGTAAAAGTCCCACCAAAGACAGAGAGACTCTTAGCTGGAAAACCACTTCAGCAAATTCCAAAGGCAATGGAAAAACTGATTTGGCTACCAGTGCCCTCCGCAAGGAGAAACTGCTGCCACCGAGCGGATACAACACCGCTGACGATTCATTCTGCCCATAGGAATGGCTTGAGTAATCTCTGCTCCAGCTGCTCTCCTCTGGCACGAAACAAGCCGCCTTCTCCACAATCCTCAGTCATGACACCATGCTAACTTCAGTTTTAAAATGTAGCAGAGTGCCCAAATGCAGTGCGAGTCAGATAAGGTACAACCCGACCTAGCTGCCGAGCCACTCTACCTATCCAATTGCACCTACAGCAGATCCCAATGTAAGCCACAAGACCACGGGGACGAGTATTCACCCCTGCCCCTTGGAGGTCACAAACAGAAACTACTGGGATTTTGGCTATGGCTTAGAGCATGTGCAATACCAAACAAATCAATACAGCAAATCCAGAGTTCCTACTCACGGGGCTGCATTCATTTCCATGGGACTCTCTGCTTTGAAATCAATGCTTTCAGAAAGAAAAGGCTGCACTTTACTCGATTGGAAAGAAAGTACAGTCAAGCTGCACTAAAAATACAGTATTCCCCCCTTAAAGTATGTACAGTCACAAGCTTAAAATAACCCAATTTTAACCAGCTAATGGAAACCAGATGTACTACATGGAAAAAAAAAACCTACATGAAAGTTCATCAAAATGTATTTTGAGCAACACATAAACCCAGTGCCTTCACTTATTTAACAGGTACATGGTATATCAGAACTCCAGCTGCTTTTATATCAGAACAAGATAAAAAACTTACAACTGAGATCAACCATTTTGGAGAGACCTCCTCCACGCAACTGTTCCTCACCAAAATGAAAGAAGAACTAATTTCCAAAAATACCGTCCAATTACAGCTTTCCACAACTCCCACTCCTGCACTTTGCCCTGGGTGAAGTTGGGACTTTCACTACCATACTAGGATTATACATTCCTGGATTCAGATTAGGTTTTTTAAGACACAGAAAGGGCCAACTGTTTTGCTGATTCCCCCCCCAATATATTTGGCACTGGCAGCTCTGAGGAGATGAACAATAGCTCAAAACAAGTTCAAGGCATGTCTGCGCTTATTCACATCTCCATGCTCTTATGACCTCACCTCCCAGCTCTACCCCCCTTCCTCTTTCCCTTCTGAAGTTTCCTTAAAGCCCTGTATTCATACAAGTTTTCTTGGTCACAATCGCAATTCCTCACTAGTCCAAGCAAGGGCACACTGACGGGCACTATAAAAACAAGGTATAGAAATGGGAAAAAAATATCATTTAACTGATCTTTGCCCTGGGTGAAGAAAGAGGGAATAAAGTCAGCTCTTAATGCACTCGGCTCTCCCTAGCTCTCACTATCATAGTGCTGGTAACTTTTAATAGGAATCAGATATCCAGGATGTTGGAAGAATGCATGTGTGTGCACAATTACATCTTGCAAATACATGCTTCTTCGAATGTATCCAGTAAACACCTTCAGATTAATAAGGAAAGCCACAGCTCTTCTGGCTGACAGCTCTATTTCTCAAATCTAGAGCATCCAGACTCCAGCACTGTGAACATTTCAATACTCAGGCAAACAGCACCTTTAACATAAAGGCTTATCAAGTATGGGACTCTCTAGCCCTGGGCTTGTCCAATTAGACATAGCCCAATTCTGGCTTTACTCCAGCTGTAGTCATGGGGATGTGACAGCAGGGCAGTGATTATACATTCATAATAATTATCCCTAGACATCCTTCAAACTAGACAGTGTTATATAGCTCATTTCCTAGATCACAGGCATAAAAATCCTCTTCTGGTAAAGAGGAAGCTAGCATGCACATGGGCAATTCCTGATGATGTGCCACAGGGTCACAGCCTAGCTTATGCCACAGTAACCTGACACTGCATTACTATGGGAATACAAGTCCCCATACCTTAGACATCACAGCAACGTGGGTCTTCTGGAGAAAAGTAAGGAGGAAGAACAGCGGCCTGACTAAGCCAAGGCAGGCAGCCTAGAGGCTAGAGGAGCACAGGTCGATGGCACTAGCATCTTGCCTCCCTGCTGATAACGGTGCAACAGGCTCAGACTGGCTGGTCCGGCAGTCCCTCACTGCACTGATTCTTGCCAGTTCCCAGCATCTCTAAACTTTTCTTTTGCCATTGTATTGGTATTGTGTAATCACCCAGGTTCTCTCCACTAGTCTCGACTGCCACCAGTATTCTGGGCCTCTCCGTTAGGTGCTGAAGCAGACTATGGCACAGATTTGCAAGGGTGGCCAGGCCGGTTCCCCGCAAGCTGGAGCAAAAGGCGATTTTATGCTCATGTTGCTAATGTCTTTCACCCCAACCATCTTCAAGAACTTCTGGAGATATCGGGGGGTTGGACTAGCTGACCCTTGAGGTTTCTTCCAAACCTGCGATTATGTCAGTTAAGATAGCTTGGCCACGTGCCCGCCCCCCGGGCAAGAACACCGGCATGCAACAGAGCTCAGACAGCTGGTCCCGAAGTCAGGACTGGACCTGGAGTTCTGATTCTGGGCTGCAGTAAGCAAGCCCTGTCCTATCACTCTTATTGAGTCTCTGCAGACAGTGTAAACTTACCTTCTCCCTCTTCCTGCAAGCTACCAGGATGAGGTGGGACAGCAGAACTGTGCTGTAAGAAGCCAGCTACAATGCCTAATGGTCAGTGGAACCAGGAGCAAAAAATGGAAAGAGCCTCTGAACGTTAGTGATGAAGAAAAGCCTTGTGTTAATGGTAGAATTACTAGTGATGCCTAAGCAGCACTTGCCAAGCAAACTGAAACCCTTATCACAAAGTCTGGCTTAACTCTAAAATGGACTCTGATAAGATAGGAGCTGACGAAGTACATGGAGCAGCGGCTAAACAAAGAGTAAGGGATGAGAGGGAGGCTATACCACTTGCAAACTAGAATCCAGTCTTGTTTAAGGAAAGCTTCACTAGAAAGAAAAGACTAAAAATTTTAGACTCCTCATTTTGTGCTTTTTCTGACTAAAAATAATTTGTTGTCCATAAAACAAGAACCATGGTTCTTGGGAGGTGCTGTCTGTGTGGATGCCACTGAAGGTGTGCATTGGTCTCAAGTGCAAGAGAGCAGGACTCTTTGAAACAACATCGCTGGTGCCATGCACTATTCTCAGGACCCTGCACAAGGGCACAGAAGGCAGAGGGGACACGACTATTCCTCAGCTTCTTGGCAATCTGAAGCCTGTGGTAGCTGAGGACTTTGATGAGCCAAAAAGAAGGACAGGCCACAGGGCCCCACACTGAATCCAACATCCTGAAGAACCACTGTTTCTGCAGGATGAATATAGTGCATCACCATGGAGCTCAGAGGAAGGGATTTGCAAGCGATATCCATCAGGAACGTGGGAATGAGCTTGAGCTGCATCATCTGAACAGAGATCACACTGCTGCTCTCCCAGATGTGGTTTCAGCCCAAAGGAAAGTGTTGGACGAGTCAGCAGGCTAGCTTCACGTCACCGTCCTGAAAATCCCTGATATTGCACGTCCAACCCAGATGGAGTGTCACCTGTGCTCTGCAGGAGTGAATCTTGATGTTCACCTGGGAAAGGTACACTTGGCAGCCAGCAACACAAAGAGATACAGCATACAGTCCACTTCAATATTCCTGAGGTACGACAGCCTAACCGTTATCGTTCATGGCAAAGCTAGAAAGAGATGGGGCAGCATGAATGGCTTATCTCTGTCTATCAGTGCAAGGAAACAGACTCCTGGACTTATTTAACACGTGCAGTTTTTTTCCTTCTACTGGCAAACGTGGCCATGGGAGGAGGGCAGGTGGACTGGCGGGTTCAGATGAAATTTGGAGACTGCCTTGCAGATTGTTTCAGGTGATGTCTTAGCACCGCCTTGTTTGGCAAACAGGTTAGATGACACTAGGATTGGTTCAAGGCACGTGCACATGAATTGATTCCATTTATCAGGGCCAAACAACCCACCGTGTTAAATCACAAGAAGAATACCTCAGATGGCACACTCTGAAGGAACTGAGGAAAGCAAGGAGCGCTGTCCAACAAATCTCAAGACACTGAGCCAATGATTATGGGCTGCGACTGCGTGAGGAAATTCAATCCACACCTGACACTAGCACATCAGGGGCATGCATGATGCAAAGGTCCAACTGCAAAGAAGTCAGTCCCATTAAAGACAGCCCCAGGAGAAGTCGTAACAGACTGAATGCAACCGATAAAGAGATGGGTAGAACGTTAACTTGAACTCTACTCAACAGAAAGTGATGGCGCTGACACTGCTCTTAACTTTGCTGACAGTCTGTCTGTCCTTGAAGAGCTTGATGGTATTCCAACTGCTGAGGACCTAAAAAGGCCAAAGACAATCTGGTCACTGGCAAAGGCCCAGGAAAGGACTGCATTCCTGTGTCAGTGATCAAGTACGGGAAAATCGTGTTTCTTCCCCGACTATATGAGCTTTCTAGTCACTGCTGGACACCAGGGACAGGGCCACAAGATATGCAAGATGCCAATATAATCACCCTGTACAAGAAAAAGGTGACCACAACAACTGTAACAACTATCGGGGCATTTCACTATTAAGCACTGTTGGAAAGCTCATTGCTTGGGTGGTACTCAGAAGACTTCAGATCCTTGCTGAATGTGTTTCCCAAGTCACAGTGCAGTTTCAGAGCTAGTAGGTCCACCATAGATATGATCTTCTCACTCTTGGAAAATCCAAGAAAAATGGAAGGAGCCTTCTGACACAGGCTTTTGCCACTGAAGGAATCCAACTATGTAAAACACTCAGATGGAAAACTGTTCAACCCCAAACACTTTAAAGAGAAGACTGAAGTGGGGAAAGTTCAGATTTGTGAGCTCAGAGGCTGACCTTCAAAGCCTCATCAGTTACTTTGCTCATACCTGCCAAGAGTTTGGTCTTACAATCAGCATCAAGATGACCGATGTTATGGGTCATGATACTGATTCACCACTGGCGATCACAATAGGTGAAAACACACTATGAGATGGACTTGGAAATTAATGGATATTTCTAGGGCCCTTGAGAAGCAAGATCTCCACTACTTCAACAGCAGTCATAACAAATCTAAAACTGTGAGAAAAGAACCAAACCTCATTACCCATTTCCTTATATCCAAAGGGAACCGCTGCACTCACATCTAGTTACCTTGACACCGGACTGCTAAGAGTCTACAGCTTTGGACAATACAGTGGAAAACATTAACAGCATGGAAAGAGGCCTGGAAAGCACAGTGCTGCCAAGTATAATTTCAGTCAGTACGGCCTCCCCGGGTAGCTGTCAGAGTCCATCATGCACTTGTTCCATGCGGTGGCTGCACGAGAGGGACGCTTGTAAAGCACTGGAGAATTTGTTGCCCCGTACCATTCGTCCTCCTCTGAAAGGAATGCTTCATTAGAAGAATATAGTAGGAAATCATCCCTTAGAACTGGGCAGCAATGCAAAAATGTGACGCAAGCTATTCAATCCTCATCAACAAAGGAAGCACCACACCCACAACCCAAATACAGCCACTTGCCTCTTGGGCAGGGGTAGGCAATTTTTTCAGGTGGAGGGCTGCTTACTGAGTTTTGGCAAGCCATCGAGGGCCGCATGCCAGCTAGCCAAGGGCAGATAAATACTAATTTTCTAAATTCTTTAGGCGCCCTGTGGGATGGGTAGAATGGCCTGGCAGGCCACATTCAGGCCAGGGGACACATTTTGCCCACCCCTGCTCTTGGGTGAACCTTGGCAGCTCTGAAATGCACTCTGGGGTGGGTTAGGATAGAGAGGAAAGAAGAATCCCGTATCAGATGGAAACAGTGGGTACCCAAACCGCAGTTTAACCAGGGCATCACTGAACCTCTACCCCTGCACAAATGTATCCTGGTGTCACAATGCAAATGACTGCTGGAAATCTCCATCTTCATTCTCAGAAAGCAGACACGTGAATAATGCCTGGCATCCCCTACCTCCTAGACTGGCATGGGTTTCTGGTTGACTCTTGGGAGAAAACAACCTCCCACTTCATCTCCCCGATGGCTGACTTCAGCATCCTACCCCACACCTAGCCACATTCAGCTCTCCTTCGTTTGGGAGCAGGCTATTCTACAGCTAGGAGCAGTGCAGTTAACAGGATGCCTTTTTCTTTAAATGAAATTAAAATGTAAAAACATTCACACAAACAAATGAGATAATGAATAGCTACACACAGCCAGGAGCCCTCCCAGGGTGTAGGGCCATACTCTCATTTTTAGCTGAGTGCCAGATCCCCTCAAGCCAGACTCCCTTCTGGCGTGAGTCACTCTTGCCATAAGAGATTCTCCATGGTTTCAGTTTTCAATCCCCTATCTCCAGTTCAGCCTTTTTTCAGCTCCCTGCAGTCCATGAGGCCCTGCAGAGTCCATGCTTTAAGCTGCAAGGAGCTTGTTAAGTGGCCTCTTCTAAAGGACAGCCCCAGAAATCACAAAGTGCTCCCCTCATCCCTCAGAGGCTCACCCGACATCATGGAAGTAATCCCAAGCCTGCAGTAATTCACTGCAGCTTTTCTGTATTTGGGAAGAATGAACACTGCCTGATGATAGAATCAGCCACCAAGACAAACCTCGCTAGGCGAGGGAGCTACTCCATCTGCTGGGCAGCACCGAGACCCTTCTCTCAGAAATGCTCCATCAGGATGTGCTAGCAAAGCAAGGACTCTCCAGCACTACACAGAGCCCTGCATGCCAGGCTTCTTCCCTGGAAGGGGTCTGCCAGGAGCACACGCTTCCCTGGCATTGCAAGGAAAGGCATGAGTCACTCCCATCCAAGTTGGCATTACGGAGTTTGTGTCCAAACTATCACGTAGTCGCCACATCAGACCTGTGCCTCCTTTAGCTTCAATTTCTTGAGGGGAGTCTTAGTCCCAATATGCCAACAGGAAACCCCCACCAGCATCAACAGGACCGGGCTCCAACTGTGTATCCTCTGCCTTGCGATTAACCAGGTGCTCATCACTACAATGTCCATGTGCCTATTTGCGCCATGGCACGCAGGAGAGAAGTGGTCCCTACCCAAGGGCAGCTGGCTGAGCTCCAGGATCACGCGATTCAATCTATTCATGTTGCTGCAAAGCCTAGTATCTGAAGTCTGGCAGGTTTGGATTCACTTCAATGCCTCCCAAGAAGCAAGAATTTCAGGTCAGTCAAATAGGACGTACTGTTTGTCCTTCTGCAATGTCCTTCCCACCAACTGCACACATGCAGCAGACTGTGCAGTTGTTACTGCGCAGGCATTTAATACTTGTTTAACCAGTGTTACTGCGCAGTCCCACTGCTGCATGGTTATGTTTAGCTGCTACTGCACAGTAGTGCTGCCATCATGGTTCATGACTGGTGATGCTATGTCGCTGTAGCAATGAGCTACAGCACTGTAGCTCATTGCTATGGCAACGTAGCCTCTCGTATAGATGTGCCCAGTGTGAAACAGCAGGCAGCAGAGGCACAGCAGGGCAGCTCTGCACCTGAGGCAGCCTCACCACACAGGACAGCACTGGCCATGATGCCAATCGCAGGGCACAATCAGCTGCCTCTGTGCTGACACCTATTTTTACGCCCTGGTCATCCTCCCTGTTCCTGTTATGCTACTGATGGGGGAGAGAAAGGAAGAGGCAAACACAAGCCGGAGGGGAAGAGTTAACAAATGAGACATTACTCTTCTCTCTAAGTTGCTGATTTGACTGGGCAGATTAGTAGCGACTGAACCTGAAACTCCTACAGGTACCTGAAGGGCAAAAGACAATTTCATAGTTGGTAGGGTCAGAAGGGACCTAAGCAGATCGAGTCCAAACCCCTGCCATGGGCAGGAGTGAATGCTGGGGTCAAACGACCCTGGGCTAGGTGATTGTCTAGCTTCCTTCTGAAGATCTCCAGGGTAGGAGCAAGCACCACTTCCCCTGGAAGTTGGTTCCAGCTCCTGGCCGCCCTGACTATGAAGTAACTCCTTCTGATGTCCAGCCTGAACCTACTACTAGTCAGCTTATGGCAGTTGTTCCTTGTTACTCCCAGTAGTGCTTGGGGGAACAGGGACTCTCCCATTCTCCGCTGGTCCCCCCTGGCAAGTTTATAGACGGCCACCAGATCCCCTGTCAGCCTTCTCTTGTGGAGGCTGAACAGGTTCAGGTCCCATAGCCTCTCCTCGTAGAGCCTGCCCTGCTGCACAGTGAGTGGCCCTCCTCTGAACCCTCTCCATGTTGTCCACATCCCTCTTGAAGTGCGGCGCCCAGAACTGGACACAGTACTCCAGCTGCGGCCTGACCAGTGCTGCATAGAGGGGGAGGATCACCTCCCTGGACCTGCTCGAGATGCATCTGTGGATGCAGGACAAGGTGCAGTTGGCCTTCCTGACTGCATCCCCACACTGTCGGCCCATGTTCATCTTGGAATCAATGATGACCCCCAGATCCCTTTCCGCCTCCGCGCTGACAAGAAGGGAGTTCCCCAACCTGTAGGTATGGTGCCGGTTGTTCCTCCCCAGGTGCAGCACCTTGCACTTGTCAGTACTGAATCCCATCCTATTCTCATCTGCCCACCTCTGTAACCTGTCCAGATCTAGTTGTAGCCTGTCCCTCCCTTCTAGCCTGCCTACCTTTCCCCACATCTTAGTGTCATCCGCGAATTTGAACAAGGTGCTTTTTACCCCCTTGTCCAAGTCACTGATAAAGGTGTTGAACAGTGTGGGCCCGAGGACCGAGCCCTGGGGAACCCCACTGCCCACATCCCTCCAGGCTGAAAATGACCCGTCCACCCCTGCTCTCTGGGTGCGGCCCTCCGGCCAATTTGCAACCCATCTGACTGTGTAGGCGTCGACACCACAGTCGCCTCATTTTTTAATGAGAACAGGGTGAGAGACAGTGTCGAAGGCCTTCCTAAAGTCCAGAAAAACTATGTACACTGCAACACCTGTGTCCAAGGATTTTGTGACCTGGTCGTAGAAGCCAACCAGGTTGGTCTGACAGGACCTGCCTCTAATGAACCCATGTTGAGATGAGATTTCATTTCTTTGGACCCCTCTCCAGGATCCCGTACCATTCACATCACCATGGCACAAGGAAGCTGGTTGGCAGCGCTCTGCTCCTGCCCAACTCTGAGCAAACAGGATAGAGTGAACCTGCAGGTTCTGCCTTTATCTTTAGTCTCCCTGGGCTCCTATACACATGCAGGGAGGCTGCTTCAATGCACTGTAATTACAGCACAACTAATCAAATCTGCTGAAGCGTAGTAATTACCTCACTCCAGCGAACTTCAGCATCATGTGCGTCAGCACCCCCAGGCTGAAAAATGGTGGCAGGGCCGCTTTAACTAAAACTGGTTTGACAAGCTTTAGTTAAAGTGCTCCCGCTGCCATTTTTCAGCGCAGGAAGGCTGACACATATGATGCTTCGGGTGCTTTTATTAGCATGGCTCCAACAGTTGCACTAAATAAAGCACCCTCCCCCCCAGCACGTCTATAAACACCCTGTCTGCAAGATAATTTATTCTGTTTTAACAAGGGAAACACTGACTTGAGAGGACCTTTTCCACCACCTCCCTCCCACCGGAATCAGCTAGAATTTTGCTATTTGACTGCCCAGACCACCACTTGCATGCATCTGGAAGGCATATGGCTCACTAATCCACTTCACAACAGGAGAGATCAGTCTGTTGCCATGATGCATGTGCCTCAAAACAAGTAATCAAGGACAATGCAGGTGCTTGGGAGAGGATTATTTCATTATCAGGCATTTCATGTGCACAAAAGAATGATATGCCCTGCTGACCAGAGTACAGTTGTGGCAGCACTAATGCTGTTATGGTTGATAAGGCATTGTCATAAACCCTGATTAACTGCTGAACTTCTGGGGAAGAAAAACAAATTCCCTTTAGACTGATAATTCTTTCACCTACTGGGCCATAGCTGAAGATGGCAGCACGTTGTTTGCCAGTCAGTTTAAAGTTAAACACAGGCTAGGGACACAAGTTACACATAAGTTACACATAAACCAGTTTAAGTCATCAGAAACTGGTTTAAACCTGTAACAGAACAGAAGTTTAGTGCACATAAACCAATTTAAAAAATGGCTGAAACTGGTTAAGATAAACCTGACTGTATGTAAACTTCCCTTCCCCCAAAGTACAGAGCTGCCCTGCCCTGCTTAAAACTTACTGCTGGCTGCAACTGTGGACTACAAATCCCAGAGACTTCTGGAAGCAGGAAGAGGAAGTGATGAGCAACCCCACAGAGTCCCTCCACTGTGATTCTGGACTGCAAATCCCAGAGACCTTGGGGGTAGCAGGAAGAGGAAGCAAACACACAACCCATGCTGGCTATGTGCTCTAGCACACCCTGGCTTCTGGCCTGAGCCACTGCAGGTATGTGGCTGCATTTTCTGAATCAAAAGTTAATGTCTATCTAGTTGTTTCTCAGCTTAATCTCTGCAGTTTAGACTAAATTGCAAAGACTGAATCGATTTAGCTGTGGGCTTTTTGACCGTCTGTACTTAGCTAAAGGGGCAGGGGAAGCTGCTCTTCCTAAGTCAGGATGGTTTCCAAAGGTGTTTGGTGCTCAGGGTTAGTGCAAATCTGCCTGGTGCTAAAGAAGTTAATCTGCACTGCTGCTCTCCCTCAGGGCTGTCCCTGGGGAAATCTGCTCACATGCTAGTGAGGCTGCAGCACTGTACCTCCTCCTGCTCAGCAACACTCTGTGCAGCACCTTTCTAAACAGAAACAAAATCAGGCAACTACACATTTTTCAGGAACAGACATAATACTAGTTCCCTAGCACAACGGGAACACAATGCATTCCCTAGCATAATGGTATTTCCTGGTTGGCGATAGTCCTGGTCTTGTTCTTGAAAAACCTGACAAAGCTGCTACTAAAATACCAGTTTCTGCTAAGACTCTTGGTTATTACTTTTTTCTGACCACGGATGACGGGATTAGGAGAACAGAGATAACAGAGGAGGGTTACAGAAAGATAAAGGTTTTCTCTGTATACAGAGTTGCTCCTGATTAACTCAGTGTGTGCAAACACTTATTCTGGAACAAGAGTGTCTTGTTTCTGTTTTGCTTCCCATTCTGGAACCACGTGCTCTCATCTCAGTCTACAAGAGTGTCCACACCTGGAGTTAATCAGGAACAGCTGTTCCACTTTAAATTCACACCAACCATTACTCTGTAATCACCTTCAAGTGTACTAAAAATACCCAAACCAAACCTGAACAATGGAATGCCACCATTCTGAAGCACTCCCAGATGGGGAGATGAGGCACTTATTTTACCAGTGATTTCATGATTAATTACGGCCAAGAGAGGAACACAGACTCCAAAATCTTCACTGGATTTATCTGTGCCCACACAGCAAGTCCACAGGAGTAGAACGCAAGAGTCACTGGCATTCAGTGCCCTGCACTAGCTAGCAACCAGTGCCACCCTACTGCTGTAACCACTTAAAGCAAAGTCCATACGTAGCCCTTGTACAGTGGTGAAAACATAAAACATTTTCCTTATAGGCTCAGCAGTGCTACACTGACTAGCACTACGGAAGAAACAGACTTGGGGTCATCATTGACCACAAAATGAACATGAGCCTGCAATGTGATGCTGCGGCCAGTAAAGCGACCAAAACGCTGGCGTGCATCCATAGATGCTTCTCGAGCAAATCCCGGGACGTCATTCTCCCCTTGTACTCGGCCTTGGTGAGGCCGCAGCTGGAGTCCTGCGTCCAGTTTTGGGCTCCACAATTCAAAAAGGATGCGGAGAAGCTTGAGAGAGTACAGAGGAGAGCCACGCACATGATCAGAGGTCAGGAAAACAGATCTTACAATGACAGGCTGAGAGCCATGGGACTCTTTAGCCTGGAAAAGTGCAGGCTCAGGGGTGATCTGATGGCCACCTATAAGTTTATCGGGGTGACCACCAGGATCTGGGGGAACATTTGTTCACCAGAGCGCCCCAAGGGATGACGAAGTTGAACGGTCATAAACTCCTGCGAGACCGTTTCAGGCTGGACATAAGGAAGAATTTCTTTCCTGTCCGAGCCCCCAAGGTCTGGAACAGTCTGCCAGCGGAGGTGGTTCAAGCACCTACTCTGAACACCTTCAAGAGCAGATTGGATGCTTACCTTGCTGGGATCCTATGACCCCAGCTGACTTCCTGCCCTTTGGGCAGGGGGCTGGATTCGATGATCTTCCAAGGTCCCTTCTAGCCCTAATGTCTATGAAATCTATGAAAACACAAAAACTGCCATTTACTGGGTCAGACCACAGGTCCATGTGGTCCAGTATCCTGTCACACAATGGCAGATGCAAGCCGTCTTCAGGAACTCTGAAAATAATGCATCATCTCTCTTAGATGGGAGGACAACTCTTGCCCTTATATCTTCCTAAAATGTGAAACCGAACTCACTGACTAGGATAAATCTGTGGTTGCCCTCTTTAAATTGCTATCAAACAGGGAATTCATCCAAATTCTGTGCACATTCAGCATGCATCATAACGTGGGCATGTCCCACCAAACACATGCCAGGTGTCTGAGAAGATACCATTGTTCTTAAACATTAATAGTAACTATTAGCTTTCCACTTGTAATGAACGTAATTTAATCAAATAAATGTGACTCAACTGTCCAAGGTGCAGGATGCCTACGTCAAAAAAGGTGGGAAGTCTGGGAACCCCGAGGCACTCAGAAAATGAAACAGGTTGCCACAAACAAGGGCTACAAGCCCAAACACCCTCACCAAGCTGTAGGAGCCTGTTCCTGCTTGACACTATCACAAATACAAGCAGTTCTGCTGGTTGGGAACAGTTTGTCTGGAGAGGGCTGGATGTGAACAGAGCCACAGCTCATTGCACTCCCCTGCCCATCAATCACCACATGGCGGTTTCTCGCCTTGCCAATACAGGGCCTGATGCACCTCCCGTCGGTTTCCTGTTGATCCGATGCCATTTGTACTGGCGCGAGGAAGAAACAGCTTCTGAAAACATCAAGGTCAGTCTGAGATCATTCTTCATTTGTGGGTCAGATACCATCAGTCCCAACTGGTCGTTAGTCCATGTGCTGACTCCTCAGAGGCCTGGGCCATGTATGTGTGCCTCACAAACTTACCTGAAGGCAAGGAAGGTCCCATGGCAGAAGGAGTCGAGATTCACATGCACCACATGAAAATAAGGTGTCTGTTTTTTCATCTGCCCTGAACTCCCCCATGGTGTAGTCTCTTCTGGCTTTGTGCTACTTACAACATCCTTTCAACCAAGGTCTGAAAGGGGTGCTCTTCAGTGCCCACCACAGTTAGTCTAATCACCTGGGGGGCGATCTTGGAGAGACGCAGAGAATTCCCTCTTTCTGCAGCTTCCCTGCTAAAACAGCAGTGCAGAGCACAACCCTGGACTGGACAGGAAGGTCATGCACTAACATACCTACACAGAAGGAGATACAAGCAACTGCTCTGCCCTGTTGGGAAAAGGATGCACGTGCCATCGGCATATCTTAAAATTCCAATGGGAGAACCAGAGCACAGACTGCTGTAGGAAGTCCCACCGGAAGGCCAAGATGGGGCTGCTCCCACTGCTGCTCAGTTTAGCCTACACAGCTGCAGTCATGCAGTGGAAGTTTTGGTTCCTCTTTGGTCTGGGACCTCAGCGCGCTGCCTCAGTTTATCACGTCTCTGCTGCAGGTGGGGAGTCCAGAACAGCAGGGCACAGGCAAGAAATGCTGAGTGCAGTGAAGAGCGTCTGAGTTACTTAACTGCTGCTCCCAGCTAACTGCATGCAGTTCACAAGTGCTCTTAGGGCAGGAGTGGACAAAATACAGCCTGTGGGCCATATCTAGCCCACCAACTGACCCTATCTGATCCACCATGCGCTGCCAGGAGCCTGGGGAAGGGCTGCGCCCTGTGCCCCTACATTCTGCCGCAGCCGGGGTTAGGCCGAACCGCGCAGCGCACCAACTCCTCAGCCCCACTGCAACCATCTCCCCACCACCTGGCTTCCTATTGGCACTGTACAGTCCTGGCACCGTGGCTGCCAGGAGCCAGGCACACACGGGATGGGTGAAAGATGCAGTGCCCTGAGTAGCCATCCTGCCTGCCCACCACAGTGACCTGCCACGACGCTGCTAGGAGATGAGTCCATGCCGGCCACGAAGGGGGCTTGTCCCAGGGCCGCTGCCCCCAAGTTTCCCAGTGCAGACTTGCGCCTTTTGTCCGTAAATCCTTCAGGGTTTTGACCCATCCTTCTATGTAGCTAAAATGGCTTGCACAATTTGGGGCCGCTTATAGGCACGTAAAATCACTACCAGACCATTCTCACAAAACACTTGTTTTTTCACCCAACTGTCTTGCACGGAGCAGGAATGCTGTGGTAAAGTTGTTTTAGTAAAACTTGATTACTGTTACACAATATACCACAGCGTTTCCCTAGCAGATGATCAGGAATTAGACATCTCACTGATTTTATGAGACATTGGTCTAAATAAAGAACAACAGACAATCTAGCTTTGTGTTTGTTATCTTACTTGATAAATGGTTTAATGTGGTATTGGAAGAGAGTTTCTAGTACCAGGACTCGCTCATATCCAGGAGTACTGGGCTGTACTGGGGAATGCTGATATTGCCATTTGGTACTACTTCGTAGCAGGAACAACCTCAAGCAATATGCACTCATGTTTCCACGGACTCTGATTTTTGATTTCCTGTGGGTACTTGGTACAGTCACTCAGGGCCAAGCCTCCCCAGAAACCACTGGGGTTACTTTGGGGAGGTATTTGTTCTTCACTGCTCAGAGCCTTTGGTCAGAGCCTGGCCCTTTAACTAGGGTTTTATTTGTTAGCATTTCCAGTTTTTCAGGCATGTAGTTTGCAGTAACCAGACGTAGAAGTTTGGGGGTTTCGGGCAGGTTTGAAGCAAGCACACAAAATAACATGGCTTAAAAACTGGAAGCAATGATTTCAAAACACAATATTTCCATGTTCCATTTCAGCCTCACTGGAATTCCCTGTGCTATCTTTTTCATGTATAAATTAAGATTAATCAAAAGCAACACTTTCCACGTTATGCTTTGCTTTCAGTGAATCAACACGATCCACCAGGACAGCATCCAGCTGAAAAACTCTGCCTTTGTGGCCTTGGTGGAGCCTTGAGGGTCTTGGTGTGCACCTCTGCTCTGCTACCGGGCAGGCACTGGCCGCTCGTGCGACCTCTGAAGAAGGGCGAAGTCACTCTGGAGCCTGCTCACCAGCACTAAACCTGTGACAGCCGCGATCCCATCCTGCACCCTCCTGCTTCAGCTCAAAGCAGCAGCTTGGGGCCCCTGGCAGGTACAATCTGCACCCGTCCCAGTCAACCAGATGCACGACTGAAGTGATCCTCGTAGGCCTCATCACGCGGGATGCCAGGCCATCTGGACAGGTGCTTTCTCTTTAAAGGGACTCGTGCCCATTCGATGGGGACAGGGGCTCAGTGCAAACAGCTCCTGTCTAATGCGTCTATGCACGCAAGCTGTGCAGCTCCTGCGTGGGTTCTGACCCCAGTGCAGGACTGTTACAACTGTTAAGCCACCTGTGGCGCCCGGCTCCACTCGGTCCTACGCTGACTTGCTGCAGACATGCCGGCACCCACAGTGCCCGAGGCGTGATTAGAAAAACCACTTCTGCGAAGTCTAACCACAAACATAACTTGCCTGGTCTGTTTAAGTTCACGTTAAGCCTCAGGCAGTTTCTGACTCGGGCTGTATTCGTTCTGCACGTTGCCACAGAGAATTTGAAGGCCACGTGATCACAGGGACACGCAGAAGGAGCAACGGTTTACAGACACAGAGAAGGGCTTTCCCTCTCCACACCCTGCTGATTCGGCGGGGTCAGCCAAGGGCACCTGAAATCTCAGAAACGCAACAAAAGAGAAGTGCTTTGGCAGCTCAGAGACATGGAAGTGCGGACGGTCCCATGCTAGAACCAGTTGCCTTTCGCTTCCTTACAGCAGCTTACAAAGCTGGTTGTGGATCCTCCCCCCGCCGGCCCTTTGATGTGTTCTGGGTCAGATTCTACCCTGTGAAAGTCAACTGCCGTTTTACCAGCACGAGTAAAACCCGGTTTTACATGCTTTTCCTTTCCAGACAAGTTAATCACAGCCTTTCCCAGGAAACCAGTGCTCAAGGGACCCCAGAATAACAAACTAGGTACAAACATCTCTTGTAACACTGAGCAGCTAGCTGCTCGGATAAAGTCGTGTGGCGCCCATTGCTCACAAGTTCCCCTGCTGCAAAGACATGACTGTGAAATGGCAGCAAACACATCTGGAAATGAAACTTTCAAATCGCAAGTTCCAGGGTGCTTCAAAACACGCCGGCTTGGAAATGCCCACCGACAAACAGTGGCTTGTGTCTAGAAAACCTTCCCTTGCGATTGTTGAATCAAAAGGAAGAAAGTTTGGCAGCTACTCCCCTTCCCAGGCCGAAGAGAAGACAGTCTTGATCTAGCGTCTCACTGCACTAGCAGACTCGAGGAGCCGAGCCCTCCAGCCCGCCCCCACCCAGCTCCGCACCATGACGAGTCTCTCTGCAGCTGCCTGCTCGAGCAACTTCTTACCTCGGAAAGGAATTTCGTAAAGCTGATCCCTGATCATTGTCTCTCCTTGGGAAGAGTTGCAATCAATGCTGCACGCTTACGCCCGCCCTTGAGCTCACACAGATGTATGGTTTGCAATGCATGAGGTTTGTTTTTAAATTTTCTCCCCGGTGCTCCTGATTGGCTCAGTGCAGTGCCCATGTGGGTCTACAGATGCTGTGTTTCTATCCATTTCAAAATCAAAGTGTCAGTTTTGCTGCTGTCAGAGCTCTTTATTTTTGTACATATAAGGAAGTGGCTGTTGATGTTATCTGAACGCGCTTCCTGTTTTATAAGTATATGAGCAAAAATAATGTCATGTTAAGATTTCATAGACATCAGGGCTGGAAGGGACCTCGGGAGATCATCGAGTCCAGCCCCCTGCCAAAGCTAAATTGCGAAATTTCGGAGTCACGGCAAAGCCTTTGCAGCAGTAAGAAGTAAAAAGCCCCCAGCTCCTCTGCTCGCTGTCTAAGCCAGCTTGCACTCGTGTGGCAGATCCTGCTTCAATTCATGTTCTCCCAACATGAAGCCATGCTCCACCAAGGCTTGCAAGAAAATAAGTGGCAAGCAGTGCTGGTTCCCCACCCAGACAACTTGAAATTTAAGGGCGTCTTAAATACCACAGGGATGAAAGAAGGCCAGCTCCTGCTGTTTCACCTGACAACCCCTGAATTGAAGCAACTGGATGTCTGAGGAGGAAAGGAAGCTTCCGCTTTCGTACTGGACCCCAGAGCACGGGGCAGGCGCTGGGGCTGACAGTCACTCATTCCAGAGTGGATCCTGCAACATGGAAGGTGTTTTAGGAGTATTTAAGGTGCCTGTTAAGCAGAGCAGACAAGCCCATCTACGGATAAGACAGTCTTCTCTTTCCCTGTCACCTCCACAGGGCACTGTTGCATTCCCCGAGACGCATCTGAACAGCTACGAGGCACTGCAGGGTCCACGTCCACTTGCATCTACTTCCCCCTTTCAGACACTGCTGGTTGCAGAGCACTCACCAGGAACCAGGGCTGGGGGCAGGACATAGAGGAAGGAGAAGCTGCTTGTACTTTTGACTTCAGTTAGATATTTCACACTTAGGTTTTTCTTGTCACATGGTAAAGGCAAAACACCAATGACAGATCGAAGGCAAGGTGTCTGAGAGCTATGAGAAGTGGGCTCAGTTCTAGAAAACCAGAGTAAAACCTCCTCCCTGCGGGCTCTGCAGCCTGCCTCCCCGTCTCTCAGACTGCAGGCTATCTGCGGCAAGGGCCATCTGCACGCTGCAGGCAACACATGACAGAGGTGTACCCAGACTGGTATTTCTGTGACCTGCAGGAGAACAGATTTATAGAGAGCAGCCCAGCAAAGATCTCTTACAAACACTGGGATTTGGAGATGTTTCTTCCTGAGGTGTTACATAGCCCTTTGCAAACACTAATTGAGCCTCACAGCTGCTCTGAGAGCAAAGCATTTTCTTCATTTTTCAAGGGGTAAGGTGAAGCACTGCAGAAAGAAATCACGAGCTTGAAGTCTCAGAGACAGAGGTAGGAAGAGACGCCTAACTTTCAGTCCACTGTGCTACATACTGAGCATCAAAGAGCTGCAAATATCAAAAAGGTTTCTCTTGTGGGGAAGCTGGGGGATGACACACGCATGTACATGCAGTTTTAAAAACGAAACTTTTAACCACCATCCTTTTCAGTACAGGCTGCTCTACTGCGGGATCCACCCCAGCCTGGACCCCCCAGCCTTCCCAACAGGGCAAGACAGTATCATTCCCATGCCCTAGCATGGTATCTTTGGTCTTATCCTGCCTCTAGCATGGGAAAGCCCTGCAACATTTTTGTCTGTGAAAGGTGAGGCCAGAACAGCATTGCTTTTCTAGCATGTAATTTCCACATCATTTGCTGCTGGATTTCCAAAAGTGCACAGACACAATAGGGCAGACGTGGTCTGTAAAATATCACACAGTAGATAGAAAGCAGTTTAAATCTGAATGTTTATGACACTCTCTATGCAGCACGAACATCAGCAGGGCGACAGTTTATCTGATCGAGTTACCAAACATAACCTCTCAGCAGGTTACGAAGTCTTTTTCTCTTTGAATTTAGCTCTGTGTGAAGTGTTCCCTCCTCCCTCCCTGACCGCAGGTCTGTCCAGGAACACGGCTGCCAGCAAGAACACAAAAGCAAATGTAAGCCGACGAGCTTCGGAGCAACAGGCACACACGCTGCAGCATGTCCAAACCACCGAACTGCAGACAGGTGATCTCATCTGGCTGAAGCCCCCAAAACTGCAAGCTGTGTCCGGCACAGCCCCCAAAACGGCAGTGCTGGGAAAGGAGGGACTCTGACAAGTGGTTCTGTAAGTCCTAGCCTTGAGAGATGGCAACATGTGAAAAACAATAAAAGGAGAATAATAATGAGAGGAAGTATGAGCTCTGTGACCTAAAAACTACCTAAATAACCAGCAGAGCAGAAAGTAGGGAGGGAAAACCCCTGGTGTGGTTGTTAACTTCCTACAGATTATTACTGACACAGCAGGGTGCCAAATTATCATATTCAAGGGCAAACACAATCCCAGACAGGGCTGGCAGGGCCCATCCAGCCTAGGGGCTCTCAAGCTTTTGAGACCCAAGGTCTCCCCCATTAAACCTGACACCCCCATAACTTTGGTGGAGTGAGCAGCAGCTCCTTTAAAAAAAAACAGTGTGTTTACTGCAGTGCTTACCTCCCTGCAGAGGGGCTGGGCAGCCGGCAGGCAGGGATGGGCCTCAGCCTGCACTCAGCTCCTTACACCTCCCGGCACCCCGCAAAGGGTCTCGCAGCACCCCACCCTGCTGGAGAATTGCTGTTCGAGCCAAATCCCCTGCTCAAGGCAGGATCAGCCCCGTCTGCACCAGCCAAGTGTTTGTCTAGCCTGCAAGCCAAGAGTATCATGGGCAGAAACTCCCCAGCCTCTCTTGCAGTGTTTCACCCCCTCGGTTAGACAGTGCTTCCTAATCATCTGCCCACAATCCCCCCATCCTAGGGGGAGGTCAGAAGGTCCAAGTACCACTTAAGCCCGTTCTTGCATTCTCCCGCAAGCACGAGCTCATGCCACTCCTGTACATTTTCGTGTCCAACGCTCAGTGGGCGGAGGAGTATCAGCAGAAGAGACCGAGTCTGCCAGCAGGATGCTAATGCATCAGCCTCGTGACTCAGTGCCAGATTCATCCACTGCCACCCTGAGCGGACAAGGCTTGCACTCCCACTCCTGTCCAGAGAAAATCAGTTACAGTATTTAGCCGAAAACACGTGGCCCTGAATTTATTATAAATTATATATACTATCGACCATTATTATATATTAGAAATCTGTTATACATTTCCATGTCTACGATTAATTATTGGAGGGTTATCTTAAGTCCTCCCCGCCCACAGCTACAGTGGGTGAGCAGTGGGGGGAGCAGGCAGCAGGGTGGGGAGGCGGGGGAAATCAAGTGCTTGTTCCCTGCTGCCCGTCCCACTCCACCACTTTGCCCCCCTGCGTGGCCACCCCTAGTCCCAGCTCTCCCTGCCAACCGCTCCCCTGTGCTGCTTGCCACCCCCTTACCCTCCTGCTGTTCCAGCCCAGGGCATGGAGCAAATGGTTGCTCGGTCCCCAGCTTGGTCATGCAGCATGACCCTTCCTCTGTACAACACAACTGCAGACACTACAGGTCCCAGCATACAGTAATCCACCCTGTATCACCAGCCACCGCCAGCTCTGTGTTACGGCTGCTGAGTACAGTTCTAGGACTCCAGGCAAGTTACTGCCACAACCCAAGTGAGCAAATGAACCCCCCTTTTTGGGGGGCTAGCAATCACCATCAAGTCAATCAAATTAATTAGATACCTGCTAGCTGCAGCAGCCAGCCTTCCTGTTCCTGTCAAGCCCAGAAACTCTTATTTTAATTGAAGACCTAAGAAGACTCAAGCCACTCACTCAGTGATCTGTGTATGGTTTGATTTAATTGGATTCCTGCAGTGCACTCCCTACTGCCGTCCGCCCTCACACGCTGAAGCCGAACCATCATCTTTGCTACAGCACTATGATGGGATAGAAATTCGATTTCTCATTGCAGGTTGCATTTGCACTGCTGGCCAATTTCCTGCTTTGGTTTGAATGATGGTAACTGGTTACCTGCACAGCATATAGCTTCATTACCTGTGTATATATTTCACAGGGTTTTGTTTGCAGCCTGCAATGTGCACGCAGCTCCTTTGTGCCCCACGAATCCAGGATTAGGAAACTACCTTTTTATTAAAAGCTGGAATTCCCATTAAAGTTGCATGCCCTTTCTAGTAAAACAAGAGAAGCTCTTCTGGATCCTAAATCACTGACAGAGTATGCAGGTGAAATTACCCAATATCCACCACATCACAAAAGTTATGCACACAGGTCCAAAATTAAACCCTAACTTACTTCTGGACTTCTCCTCTGTCCATCATAGGCTGCACAGACTGACCAGCGTCTGAGCCATATTTCATTAATGCTCATACCTACAACACAGAGCTGCTGTTTACTCACCTGCAATCCAGGTAATGGAAGTAGAGAGCGACTGAGGCTAAAATGTACATGAGTGTCCACAATTACAGGCACCCAAATTTGACACGTTAAGGGTTGATTTTTAAAGGTGCCAAGAACCCACAACTCCAACTGGCTTCCCGGACACCTGGAGGCGCTCAGTGCCCCTGCAAAACAGACCTGTGTCAGGGGTCGGGGACTCAAACTGATGCATTCGGAATTGAAAGTCCCAGCCTCAGCGACTTACCCCAGACTACAGAGCAAGTGGTCCCAGCCCTAGAATGTGATCTCACAAGCCCCGAGTCTCTGTGCCCTACTCGAACCACATCAGCATCTCTCCTGTCAGCTGTAACGCAGAGTCAGTGATTAGAGCAGGCGACTGGCAGACAGGACTTCCATGTACCAGATCTACACCTTTGACAGTGATTTGTCATGTAATCAATGGGAAAATTAAACTAGCCCATCTCTTCAGGTAGATATGAGGTTTGCTTAATGCAGATTATATTATGCAATCTGCAGTACATCACATATAATCATGCATCAGCCGATAAAAGTACTTCAGTCGAGACACTGAAGCCAGAGGGCTGTGAAGATCCTGAAGGGTCTAAGACCCAAGGGTGAGTTCCTGGCCCCACTGAAGTAATGATAAAATGCCTGTTGTTTTCAGCTGGGCTGGGGTTTCATCCCAGGTACCTGGAAATCACACTTCTCACCTCCTGTCACATCACAGCTGTTACAAATCAGCTGCTGGAATCTATGTGGCAAATCACAGGTCCAGCACCAGTGTTTTGCTCGAAGAGGCCTGTTTTTCCCTGTTTGCTTCCTCTGGGAACCAGACAGAGCCTGACCCTACTACTTTTCCAGTATACAGCAAGTCAAGTTCATCTGTTCAGCCTCAGCCTTTGTTTCTTGCTATTTTGGCAAAGAGCACATACAACTGCTGTTTTAATCTGTGTAACTGAAACACATGGATGTCATGACATTAGATACCCAAGATGAGAGAAACAGGTGGCTTCATTAAGTGTCTAATAATCAGTTCCTCCTTTACTCACCTGCCAAGCCCCAAATTCAGAATTCCATATTTCCTCTGCCTCAGTTGATGACATCAAATACCTAAAACAGAGAAGAGAGCAGTTTCCTCCATTGCTCCAGGCATCTGTGATCTCATCAGCTCTCACGGGGCAAACAATGAATCCTGGACTCAGGACTTGGCAGGTAAACAGAGGAGGAATACATTTTCAAAATTATCTGACTACAACATATAGCTGGAGTTGTGATTTTTTAATACCTCACATGGGCAGTGTTAACAATTTAGAACCCGGCACGTTTTTCAAAAGACATGAAGTCCATTGCCCAGTAGTTTAACACTCCTTTTGTCCATAGGCAAAAAGAAAAACAAGACCCATCAGATTGTTGCTGTTCCTAACGCAAGAGAAATCTCTTCTTGTTGTTCTTTGATCCGTGGCCGTCTCTCTTCTGAAGGAAGAGATTAAGCAAACCCACTTCAAATAAAGTCTGTTCCAGTCCTTTCCCTTTACTGCCAACTGTAATCCAATAAATTATTTTTCTTTTATATAGTGAATTCAGAGAAGAGCAACAGATGCTGCATTTGGAGGCATTTACTGTTGAGAAAAGATTAAATTAGCTAAATTAACTAGGTCAAGTATCTAGGAAGAATAACAGTTTACAAGCACAATTGAAGGATGTTAAAATCCAGGAGGAAGAAGAATTATATGGAGTGGCACATAGTGACCTAACTGGGACCGATTACTTATTTTGTCACCCTTGGGTCTTAGACCCTTCAGGATCTTCATGGCCCTCTGGCTTCAGCAATGAAATCTTTAGTTTGTGGAATCCTCCCTCAAGGGACGGAGGCCGTATCATGGGGGTGACTTAGAAAAGGACTAGAAAATACAAAGGAAAAAAGCAGCTCTTTGCCAGCTTCACTTCACTTCTTTCACTGCTACTCTACTGCCAGCAGCATGCCACTGATAGCAGCAATGCTGGAAGCGCTTGCGCAGGGAGGACAAATCCAGCTACGAAGCATTCTCGCCTGGGCTCCTCTGGTGTAGGAGACACTGCTACAGATGCCAGGGCTGGCCTCCATTACCAGCTGAGCTGCAGTGCTAGCAGATCTTAAGAAAGATGTTAACAAACACAGACAAGCATGAGGCCACGCGTGGCAGGGCACTCACTGCCCAGTTTGTGCTTGGCTGCTGGATGGACTGCAGCGATTTCCCAAGTGCCTGCCCATCTATCAGAACCCCCAAAAGTGCTGAGGCCCCACAAGCCTCTGACCTACAGGCGATCCTGTTCTTTTTGCTGCTCTGCTAGCAATATTCCTCGCTGGCGTGGGCACAGAAGCAGGCACATTTCAATCAACATTGAGGAGGGAAAGAGAAGAAAAAAGGCAGCTGCGCCCCTGAACAATAGGTCTGATTCTTGAAGGGACTTGAAAATTCCAGTGTGGTGACTTGCCTTGGACTGACCCGTCTACCAACCCCCCCAGACCGTTTATGCTTAACAACAGCTTCTCCTCCTGCCTGGTGGTGACTGGCCAGATCCGATTTCTGTGAAACTGACTCATGGTACGGCACAAGAATGCTACACCTCCCACGGGCAATGGGCTGAAGAACCGCTGCTTGTGCAGCACGCTGGAAGGGAACAAGGAGAGAATGAAAGGGGTTAAGTATTATTTGTAGGTATCAGCCCCCAATCTCTATTGCTCGGAAATTCATCTTACACAGTCAGCTGCACAGACAAAGGGGAATGCTGCTTTTCCATGCAGTGCTTGATAACCTTTAACACTTAAAACCAAACAGCAAGAACAACGCTAGAGAGCAATTCTTGTGAAAACCACTCTGAGTATCTGGCACATCTCAGCCTCAGTGCTTTGCAACACTAACCTGGCAAATGCAGATAATCATCCCTGTTTCAAAAACCTGGGCAGGACCCAGGTGGTACCTGCAGCCCAGTGGGCAGAGAGGAATCAGCCAGAGTCCAGCTGGACAGAACAGCTGGAGACACAGCCAAAGTAGGGACTTTTGGGCATCCAGAGAAATCTCCGTAGCTACAAGCTGATTGGCTGGTTCCTCCAGGTCTTTCAACCCAGCCTCATAACACACCTGCCCCTGTTACTCTTTACTTCCCTGGCTTTTCCCACCTTACTACTTCTGCCTTCCCCTTTCTCTGCCTTTAGCATCACTGAAGTTGCAGCACTATTGTGATGCCTGCTATCACCTTCTGCTGGTGTATGCTGTCTCTTTCCCACTCCACTGTCTCATCTACTTAGATGGTAAGCTCTTTAGCACAGGGACTCTGCATAATTAGGGCTGGCACAATGAAGCCCCATTCCTGGTTGCCCAGTAGGCACTACTGTAATAAATATAACTAATTAAGAGAAAGGGGAACCAAGGCACAGAGATGAGCCAGCCTCCTAGCACTGTTGGTGTTTAATTCCTAGTGCTGACACATCGCATGCCAGATTCTTAGTCCAAGATCTCTGGATCACATCTAAGTAAACTCAGTGGGGGACAACAACAAGGGTCTGGAGCCTCATGCCACATGCACAGCCCTTCCAGGGGACAGTCATGATCGCTGCACTAACTGCATCTGTCACAAAGGCAGATGGACGTGGGAGGGACTGCAGTGCCAGCCACTGCAAGTCATACCCAGGACAGGAGGCAGGGCCTTTTCCACTGTGGGCACATGATGCTGGGATTGTGCTTGCTGGCATTAGGCACCAACAGCATCACTGGAGACTTCGTACACAGTTTGTGGGCATCAGGCAAGGGCGATTCCCCGCTCACTGCTTCTATATCAGGCTCTCTGGATGCCTATCTTAACCATTAACCTTGCAGTCCATTTGATTTGCGTTTAAGGCACCCAGAGGCCTTTGAGTATGTGACACCAACAATTATCCAGATCTATTTGACTGACTGACTGTAAACTACTTATCATTTCATGCATTTATTTGATCTAGGTCCTTGACCCTGTCAGTCACTGCCAGCTCACAGAAGCCTCTTCAGGACTGCTTCATGCATTTCCCAATCACTGCTTCAGTCTGCAGGGGCTGTACACTTTGGAGAGGAAAGTAGATACTGGAGAAGTCTGTGAAACTGCTGTGGTCAGACACAATCCAATTTCTTCAGAAGTTCTTCATTCATGGGCCAGTCAGTAAGAGACAAATGCTTCCCTAAGGAGCTTGCAGTCAGTCCTGTTATGCTTTGTTAGGTGGTACTCAGCTGTGGCTGTGCCCTGAAAGGTGCAATGAGAAAAAAAAGGGGGGAGGACGTGTCCCCTTCTTTGCTTTTTTATTTTGTCTGAAGGCCTGAAAGGTTTCTTATTTCCACACTAAGTCTTCTGTAGCTCAGTATCACTGGAAAATGAAAGAAACACTACCAAACAGAGTAAAAATTGAGCAGCTGAACATACAGAGCAAAAAGTCACATATGCAATATAAGAGAATTCCCACAGAAGCACCAGAGAGAGTTCCTATAGCATCAACTGGCAGCGTTACGTCAGGCCCCTCAGTGGGGACCAAGACACCTTCAGAAACCTAATGGAGCACAGTTCAGGCCATCTCTATCCTTTGCCTCCCTTTCTGTCCCCAAACTTGCTGGTCCCCACTCCGACTGCCGACCTAGCCAGGACTGCTAGCTCACACCAGACTTCGCACACAATATCAGGCTATCTGGGTTCCGCAGGAAAGTGGGCACTGAAAACCAGTTTTGCAGCTTCTATGCACGCTGTGCATGCCTGTGTGAGCACACAGTGGAGGGAAAGCCCGAACCGTTACGTCTGACTGTCCTTGGTCTGTGACACTGAACCCCAAAATGGCATCCGGGCAGGGTGGAACAAGACAACCGCCTGTCAGAAGTGAGGCCTCGTCTCCAGAACGGGGTACTTGTCTAATGGAGCTAGTCTGACACCTCTGTTTCTAAGACATGGTTGATCACCTCTCTGTTCTGTTAGGGGCACTGTGCTTTAGGAAGTCATAGGGACTTCTACCAGCTGCCTGTCTGCCTGGTTGCTTTTGGTCAAACAAACAAAATAAAAACCCCAATGACCCATCAAACAGAGACCTACACGTATTTACAAGAGAAACGTGAGTGACAGGAAAGAACCACTGCAATCAATGTAAAGCTAGAAGGGACCTCAAAAGGGACCTCATCTAGTCCATTCCCCTGCACTGCGGCAACCACGTCCGTCTAACCTGTTGTAAACCCCTCCACAGAGGAGAAAGAGTTCACCACCTCCCCAGGTAGCCTGTTCCAGCATTTCGCTATCCTTAAAGTTTTCCTCAAATATTTAACCATCATCTTTGAAGTGGAGAGGAATCACACATGACTGTCTCTGAAAGAGCCCTTTACCTGTCAGAGTATTAATCACGTGGAACAGAACCTGGCCCAGGACCCACTGGAGACCCCTTCAGCGAGCCAGTCAGTAAACCCAGCTTTTCAGCCATTTGCGCACCCACCTGAGGGTGATTGCATCTAAACCGTATCTCCCCACTTTGCTGATGAAGATGTCATGAGGGACTGTGGCAAAGGCCATACTAGAAGCCAAGACATATCACTTCCACTGCCGCCTCCTATCTGCTAGGCCAGGTTTTTGTCAGAGAAGGATATTAGATTGGTTCAACATAATTTCTTCTTGACAATTCCATCAAGCTGGTTTTTATCACCTTACTGTCCTCTAAGGTGTTTACACCTTGATTATTTTAAGAATGATACTGATAATGAGGAAAGAGATCTCTCTGCCACATGCACTTGCCCTGATCTCTCACTTGGCCAATTATTTGCAGAGTAACTGCTAAGGGGAAAAAAGGAAAATGATAAGACATTTGAGGAAAAGGCAGCAGATTAAAACGTCCCCATCACCAGCTCCATTTCTCAGGCCCCAGGACTGCACCAACAGGCAATGTCTGCCACAAGTACATTCTGCCACTCTCCCCGGGGTTGAAGATCTCAGCTCTTTTCCAGATCCTGATCTCCTACATTGTGGCAGCAATGGAAGGATCCCAGTTACATGGATCATCAGGCGTAGGGCTACTCTGGGCAAGGTTATATGAGACAGTGCCCAACACCAACACATGCCTGGAGCCTTGTTTAAAGTAGGACTCCCAGCCTTCTTGTTACCATCTCTGAAGATGAACCGGGGGTAGCAACAATTTGGGATATTAGCCAAAGTTTTACAGTCGACCCAGCAGCCCCGAAGTAGTAACCCGTGGAGTGGCAGGACCAGCAGCATTACTGAAGGTGTCAGTGGGAATGCTAACATGCAGATCTCTGAAATGGAGGGGTTGAAAATAAGTCATCATTGTTGTCTTCCCCAGTTTACATTTCACAGACAGGCAGGCTGCTTGTGTGTGTGCAAAAAAATTGGTTTACCACTTCGCTTTGAAAACATAGCCCTATGGATTTCAGATCTACTCACACCAGCAGTGTCAAAGATACAGCCTGTGGGCCAGATGCAGCCACAGAGCTGCATCATCTGGCCTTCAAGTCCTGGCCCTGGGTCTCGAGTGGACCCATACATGGCGCATGCCAGACCAGCCCTGTGCACGGAGCTCGGGACATGTGCCGCTTCTAGTGCCTACTCGGGGAACCGTGCTATCCACAGCACCCACACAGGGCTCACTCTGTCTGGTCCAGGACACAAAGCGCACATGGCACCTGCTCCAGCCAGTCCAGGGCAGGCACAGTATGCAGTACGGGTCCTGGAGAAGATATTGCGAGTGGCACAGTCCCAGACCAACCAGAGCAGGCACTGGATCCGGCATGCAGGGTGTGGGGGTCTGCGGGGTCACGCACACGGTTAGAGACATACAAAGACCTACCAAAGATCCCTCAGTACAGGGTAGTTAGCATACTTAGAACATCAGCTATGAAGCAACAGTGTGCTGAAGTTTTTGAAGTCACAGTATTTCAATCAAAACGCTGCTCTGTTTAAATGCAGAGCTTTACCAAGAGACAGAAAAGATTAACAAGAACAAGAGGGAAAATTTATGGTTTGAGTCCTTAAGATAGAAATGGTTACAAATCCCTGTTTCAACATATGCACCACAGCTTCAGTTTTGTGGGACCGACAGAGACAGTTCATACCAGACACTGGCTGCCTGCAAGACAGAGAAGCCATTTCATAACAATCGAGTCCTGCAGATAAAAACCACTGCCCCACACACACAACTTCTTCATTGTTTTCTTACCCATGTCAGAAGCCCAGGAGCACTGCCTATGCTCTCCTTCCTTACTTTGAAAAATGTCTGCTACCTTCCACTAAGCTTAGGCTTGGGTTTGCAGCACTAAGAAGTGCTCCCACATCAGAAAGTTTTTTTATTCTACATGGCATCCTATGGCTGGAGTCTGGCAGCTGCAAAGGCAAGCAAGGCAGATCCAAGTAAAAACTGAGGAAAAAAATAATAAAAGTCCAGCTCCAGTCTGGATCAGGAGACTGAGTGTACTGTTAGATGAAGTACTACTACATCCCGAAGACCGTGTAAGGACTTCTTACAAGACAAGTCTTGTAGACCCTGCTGCAAGGCAAAAGGAAACTGAGTAAGGAAGCAATCTTACTCAATGCTGAGATGGCATTTTCCTGTCCAGCTGCCCTTGAGATGTGGATGTTGAAGGTGGCCTACATTTATTAGCGTCTGGGAGAAAACAAAGCCTCTTTTTTAGGCTGCAAATGTGGCAGATGTTGAGAATCTGATTTTAGAGGCAGGAAGACAAGGTTCGACTTTAGTTCTATTAAACCAGAAGCCAAATAAATTGTATATTCTATAGCTCTCGCAGATTTAGCTGGTGTCCTCTAAAGGAAAAAGAAACAACAGATCTATTGGAAGTACACACTGCTTAGGGGAGCTGATGGGGGAAGAAGTCATTAACTGCCTTTTGCGCTGGGTTTTCCATTCAGAACAGTATGAGGCATCCTGCCCTGAGTCATCTCATCACTGACTCTAGGCCTGGGCAGATAAAATGAGCATTCATACACTGATATCATTATATCATTTCGTACACTGATATAAATTACACTGAAAGCCAGAGAGGACAGACATGCAGCTATCCTGGGATGGCTATATATGCAGAGAGCTACTACGATGGTTATTGTGGTATAAACTGTGGAGAGATGGACCTGAGCCTGGAGTAAATTAACATGGCTATCATTTTTGCCCATGTCTCTTCTGGGATAATTCTACACCAGGTTCAAGTCGTACCAGGTTAGGTGTTTCCATTTTCTAGCAGTGTAGAAGTCCATTGCACCAGTGCAAACATAAACTCTGTCCACACTTCCAGCATAACATACAAGGACAGCCACAGGAAATCATGGGAAAGTAGGACTGGAAGGGACATCGAGTCCAGCCCCCTGACTAAACCACTCCAGCCAATGTCTGTTTAACTTCCTCTTGAACATTTCCAGGGATGGAGATTTCACAACGTCTCTATGGAGCCTGTTTCAATGCTTGACCACCCTCAGAGTCAGTAAATTCTTCCTAATCTCCAACCTAAACTTCCCGTCAAGACAACCCAGGATGCTGTTGGCTGTTTTTGCAGCAAAGGCACACTGTTGTCTCCCATGCAGCTTAGAGTCTACTGCAAGCCCCAAGCCCTCCTCTGCAGTAGTGCAGCCCAGCCGGTAGGGCCGGTCTGTGTCAATTCAAACCCAGGGCCAGCACAAGGGGCTGGAGGCTGGATGTGGTCTGCAGGCCATGAGTTTGATATGGGAATATGACATGTCTTCATGACTCCCATTCCACATTTTTTCAGGGCCTGGGTGATGCCTCTTCCACCCTGCCTCCTGCTGAAGGGTGAAGAAAGCACTCCCTTAGGAGCAGTCATCCCTGGTTTCTGGCTCCTGCTCCTGCTCCTAATGTTGATCAGGAATTTGATTTGATAGGCTTTAATGCAAAAAGGGTAAGCACTCGGAGCATCCAGAATGCCAGAGGAATCCCTTATCCCAAGGAATACTCTCCTCACTGGGTACAAAGCCAAGCTCCCTCTTGCTGGCTGTGCTTCTTTTGGTCCCATGAATCTTGCAACCATGGCTGCCCAGTGAGTCAGGTTAAATAGGAGAGGAGGAGAGTGCCTCTAGCCTAGCTGAACCCATGCTTCGGTGAGCAGGTCATTTTCTTTGGAAGCGGGAGATACGGATCCAATACACCACCCAGCTGGGGAGGGCCCAGAACCTGGACTGCCGCCTTCTTGGACAAGTGCCCTAATTCCTACGCAATCAGGCAGAAAGGATGGCTGGACTGTTGTCCTCCTGTTTTCAGGCATACCTGGAAAATGCTTAAAGAAGCAGGCCCTTCACAGGACTAGGTGCAGGGACCTTAAGTCTGTGAATCCCAGACAGCCTGAGGCAGGATCCAGAAAGCAAGACTCACAGCACATTAAAACGGCGGACACACTGAGCGTGCACAGTCATGCTTACGGTCCATTCCCACTAACTGCTGCAACAAAAAAATCGTCGCTGGAACGCCCAGGAGCTCCTGCGCCCACAAAGGTTTACACTGACCTGCACGTCAGAGAAGAGACAAGGACGTCCTCGTTACAAAGGACTTCGCTTCTGGAATCAGGGCCTTGCTCAAGGGAACAGCTGTGGGGCAAATGCCAGTGGGAGATGAGAGGAAGATGCTGCCCGACCCACGCTGCATCGTTTCCCACTACTCCTCACGGACCAGAAGCTCGAGGGGAGGGCTACTCCTCTCCTGACTCGTGATGCCAGTCACAACAAGCTAATACTTCTCTCTCCCCCCGTCTCACACATGCACAGACACACGCTTTGCAGCAGGATCACGCTGAAAGGAAAGCAAACGCTCTAACATTTCATCACAACTACTTGCCACAAAATTGTATTTTGTTGAATACACAAGCTCCCACGATTCTCAAAACACTCAAAGCTATGCGGACATTACCCTTATGCTGAAGATCCAGACTATATCCTTCAAAATGTGTGATATATTCCACAGGAGCCAAACAAATGTCAGCAAAGTGCCAGTCACTGCACTAATACTGAAAGTAGTCACCGTGGCTGTTCCACAAGCTGGTCTGTGTTGGTTAACTCTGCTGACCCATTTCATTTTCTGAACACGCACAGCACATGTCCCAGCCTATTAGCTCTCGATTTAGGAAACCACAAGTCTGGAACAAAGGCTACAACAACTTCTACAAAACAAACAGAACACCGATATGCCATCAAATGTCCCGGGGTCTCAAACGCAGTCATGGGTGGTAGGTTGCATGGCATACGTGAGAAAATAAGTCTCAACTAAGGTGCATGTAACATGGGTGGGGAAAAAAAGAGAAAAAAAAATACAAGCAGCAATGAAACCATGACATTCTGTATAAAAAGATGAAAAGCTATTTAAAAAAAAATCCTTGCTTATGTTTCTAATACCATCACAGGCTATTAAAACAGAAATATGATTTTTTCTAAATCCTATCAGTTTTCTTTCTGCACATCTCACAGCTTTGGATAAAGCATACTGGGAAGTAGCAGTCTGGAGCAACGAGCACAGACTCCGTGGTTCTCTATCACTTTGGCCAGCTGGCCTGCATGGCTGGCTGGGGTCAGCTGGGATCACTGCTACTGCTACTGCCTGGCTAAGAAATGCGTACACAGACCGTTTGAGTTAAATATCCCATGGCTTTTACTACCCATTTCCCTCCTCCCTTCCCACACAACCCCCAACTTTCTTAGGTCTTTTAGACTGCAAATTCCTTGGGAAAGGGGTTGTCATTTACCATACGCTCATAAACAAGTGCCACGAAGGGGCATGGAGCTGGCTGAGAGCTCTAGTCACTACCATAACATAAAAATGTGAAATGCTACGCTGTGACATCAGAGCCATAATGTAATATACTATATAAATGCTAAGAATTATTCTTCACCGCATGCTAGGTTTTAAACTGTCCCTGTCCAATTTCTACATACAGGCATAATGCTCTTGTTTAAATATTAAACTAAAATATTTCTACTCATGCTAGGATTTATAAAACTTTAATTGCACTACAGAAAGTCTTTCAGCATTTGATAGTGCTTTATATGCTCAAAGCTCTTAACTGCTGTTGTTGCTGTTTGCACTGTGTATGTGCCCAGAGACTCTGGACGTGCAGAACACTGTACAGACGTGGAGCAGAAACAGACTTTGCCCCCAAAGAGCTTAACAATCTAAAGGGTTACTCCTCAAATCTGAGATAGGCTGTCATTAATCCTATTGTACAGATGGAGAAATTGAGACAGACAAAACAATACAGTGAAGTTTTAAAGTCAGAAATGAAGAAACCCAGAGTGACCGACTCCCTTCCAAGCTTTTTGAAAGGAGTGCCACAGATTAGAAGGGGTGCACCGACAGAGATTTTGGGGGCCAGTACCGATAGCTGTTTTTAAGGAGGCATATTTAAGGGCTCCCAAGGGAGGTGGTGCTCTCCCCTACCCTGGGGGTCTTCAAGCGAAGGCTAGATGTGTATCTAGCTGGGGTAATGTAGGCCCAGCACTCTTTCCTGCTTATGCAGGGGGTCGGACTCGATGATCTATCGAGGTCCCTTCCGACCCTAGCATCTATGAATCTATGAATCTATATTGGCTGATACAGATCTGATTTCCGATACGAAGCCCAGCAGTTTGAAGAGCTACATGCAACTGGTAAGTCTGCTGTGGTGGAAGGGGAGTGGGGAGGGAAGGGGCATGGAGGCGGGGGGTGCACAGATCAAGGCTCCTGTGGTGAAGGAGAACTAGGGCTGGTGCTGCCCAGTTGGGGTGGGGATGGAGCCATGGCTCATCTGGAGGGCTTGGGGGGGGGGCAGCTCCTGCCACTGCACGCACCCCGGGAGGGCATGGGGGGCATACGCCCTCAGATCTGCGTTGGGCAGGGCATACTGCAGCTGCAGGCTGGGGCCAGGACTGTGCCAGGCTGTTCCTGGAGTGGGCTGGGCCAGGCTGCACTCGGGGCAGGTAGCGGCAATGTTGGGAGGGGAGCAATGGGGGGGTCTGCAGCCACCCCCAAAAATCACCATAGCCACCAACAGCCCCCTCCCAGAGCTGCCACCAACCCCGAGCGCAGCCCTGGCCCAACTCGCCCCTCCCCATACACCAGGAAGAGCCCGGCACAGCCCCAGCCCCAGCCTGCAGCTGAAGCCCACCCCACCCCACCCCACCCCTTGCAGATCCGGGGGCACAGCCCCCCTGCTAATGCCCTTCCAGGGTGCGCACAGCAGCGGAAGCTGCACCCCCTTTCTCTGCACCCCCTGGATGAACCGTGGCTCCGTCCTGTGCCCCACCCCAGCTGGGCAGTGCGTACCCCAGCCCCTGCTCCACTCCCTCCCTCACTGTGGGGGCCTTGATCTGCGCCCCCATGTTTCTTTCCTCCCCTTCCACCACAAGAGATTTACCAGCTGCACGCAGCTCTCTGAAGTGCCAGGCTTTGCTCCTTGCTGCCTGTGGCAAGAAGCCACCTTTGTTTCTCCCTGAAATCTCTACCCTGTGACAATTTGATTAGGATGGGCCCAGCAGAGGAGACACAGCTTTACCCTCTCTCTTTAGGTAACTTGAGCGGGCTACATTCCTGAGGAAGGGGGGAAACCTGCTCCCTCTGCCTACGTGACTGATATCACCTACCTGGGTGAGGGGCATCTACCTGGTGGGGTGGAGTCTGCCTGGTAACTGGTGATGTATTTCAAATCGGTTGGCTGAGAGCCAACAGGTGCTGGCCTCCTTTGGACCAGGTGAATGAGGTCACAGGGGCTATATAAGTTAAGACTGCCCAGGACGAGGGGGCAGCAGCCATGTGGGGGACTCAGACTTAGAGAGGAGCTTGACCATCTGAAACTGGCTCTCTCCCCCATAACTCATGAGCTAGGAACGGCCTGCCTCCAGAGGGGATCTCCAACAGCCTCAGGATGATGCTTGTAAGTTACTCGAGATCTCGTTAGATATCTAGCTGGCAGTAACTCAGATGCGTGATCAAAAGGCTACTTCAGCCAGACTGTTTTGCTCAATGGGATTTCTATGATATTGGTCTATTTTGTACCATATTTTCACCCTACCCCTGTAATCAGTAAAGTTCTCCTTTGTGACTGGTGTAGGAGACTTACTGAGGTGTGGGTCTAAATTATGCCTAAGAGGCCCCTTAGGTCTGCGGACTAAGCAAGACTTTCCTTTTTGGCCCCCGACTTGGGGAAGTGCCCTAAGTGCCTGTACTGGGTCAAGTACCCATAGGACCAGTAGGCCTGTGTTTCCCTGAGGACCCAGACCTAAGAGAGTCCCTTCTCGGGGTGGTGGCAGCTTACGTTACCCTCAGGCTAGTGAGTGTGCTCCAGGAAGAGGGTCGGCCAGAAGCGAGGCATCCCTAGGGAGGTGCTTGAACCCTGGAAGGTGGTCAGGCGCAGTGAGGTGGGTGGCTCAATGCAGGAGCACTCCCTACTGGCCCGCCACACTGCCTACGTGCTATGTTGTGCCTATGTGCATGCATGGGCCAAATTATCGGCCATATCAGGCCGATTTCTGATACAGTCAATTTTCCTTATATTGGTGCCAATTCGATATCAGACCGAGGTATCAGCGCACCTCTACAAATTAGCCCTGCACCCTCCCCAAGTGCCGCTCTGATTCCCTTCCCCTGCCCAATCTGCCACTCTGCTTTCTTCCCCCACAGTCTGCTAGGTGTTACACACAGAGGCTGCCCATGCCACTTGTGGCATTTGTGCTGCAGGCTGGCTGCCCCTGTTCCAAATAACCTTGTCCCTGGTATTGTCTACCGAGAAAGATAAACAGCACTGTTCCCACTTCGAAGCACGAGGACATCTTTTGTTTCTGCTACAAACAAAAAAGTAAGGGTATGTCCCAATATGGCAGAAGTGTGGGGCATTCACGCAATACTATATAACCGTCCATTTTATTCATCACCACTGCTGCTAGACTTCAAATGTACAAGGGACCACTCTGGTTGCAGAAACATGGCAGAAATATCAGCAGACCCACAAGCACCACCTATTTTGAAAGCTTTCTGAAAGAGATGGTGCAGAAGGAGAGAGCGTATAGTTGAAATGACTTTACAGTGGAAGAGAAACAGTTTCTTATTGTTATTTGCATTGCAATGGCACAGTCAGTATCAGTGTTTGTACATCCTGGTGCCGCATCAGAACTGGGGTGTTACGGGCTAGAAAATGTGTAACACACAGTAAGAGAGTACCCACTTAGACTTCCAGATTCTATTACTAACCCCACCTGTTAGGGTAGCCATTTTGTGTGATGTTTCGAACAGAGATCCTTCTGTATTTAAAACACCTTTCCACTTCGGCCAGGAAGTTCTGCAGCTTTGAAGGCAACTCATTCTAAACACAGGATTAAGGAGAAAGTGTAGCAGGAAGGGATCATGTCAGGCAGCATAGCTGGGGTGATACTAACACCAACAGCCATGTCTAACGTGTCTGTAACAACATCAACTGGGAAAGGACAGAACATGTCATGCCTGGTTTGAAGACAGGTTTCATGGGGGGGTTTATACCAAAGCGAGATGAGGAACGTTTATTTTTAAGTACATTTAGAGAGGACAATGAAATCAGACTCAATAGAAGCTTCATAGTTACAAAAAAAATGCCAGCCTTGTACCTCTTCTAGGCAAATACTCTTTTAGGAGATACCTATAGCATGTTTTCATATGGCCAAAAGTTGATTTTTTTATTTATACTAACACAGTGCATTACGAAGGAGAACATTTAATTTAACGACAGTGGTCAAATGAACTGTTGCTGGAATCAAGGTAGGAAGAAAATGAGGCCTAATTTATCAATGCTGCAATGTCATAGTTTCTAGGGTCGGAAGGGACCTGAGTAGATCATCATTTCTCAAAGGCAGCAGCTGTAGGCTCTGCTGCTGCTGCTGAAACCACAAGACGGCAGGATTCAGCATCCAGCAGGAACAACAGCAGCTCCATAGCAGGGGTAGGCTTAAGAGAAAAATGACAGTGAAACCTATTATTTCCTCTACTTCACTCCCTTGAGCCATTGTAGTTACTTTTGATTGATTGTAGGATTTGTTTATTCTGTAAGAAGCAGCATCCAGCTTCAGTGGCTTCGCAAACTGTGACAGAGGGAAAGACATCTGAAGGACAAATGTTACTTTCTACTGAAGTTCAACATAAATCAATATTCAGTGAGAGAATACTGAACACAGCATAAACTGGGGGATCCCCCTGCTTAAGACAAACCCAGTATCCTGGGACCTGCCAGGACAGAGAAATGCTTGTGGAGGATCAGGTTAAATGCTTTCTGGGTCTGTAAGCTCAGGTAAAGGAAGCTTCTCAAAACTCACACATTGCTGCAGTGTCACCAGGCATCACAACTACCTATGCCACCCAAAGGGGCCAGAATTGAACACGGTTGTCTTCTAGCATGTGGGGACTGAGAAAGAAGGTAGGTGCTTGGCTGCACAAGGGAAGAGATGTCTGCTGAGTCTTTGCCTGAAGCATGGCATGTGAGCCTGTGAGTCACACCGAACCGCCAGATAAAGAGACTGCTAAATGCAGACACCTTTCCAGGAAACACTCTCACTGATGCAACATGAAGGAATCATTCCTTTATCCAATGTGTTCAGACAGAAGTAGGGGCATTTACAGGGGATCCAAGACATGGCCTCAATGTTTTACAGACAGTTTCAGGTCAAAGCCATGTCAAAACTATCACCTTCAGAGGGGCAAATTACCTTTTCTCTTCCACCTGCTTTTCTTCCCATCTTTGTTGTTGCCACCATCGCTGCTGCTGCTGCTGCTGCTCTCTGAGCTTTGGGAGTCTGACTGTGCATCACTGCTCTCTTCTGAGCCATCGGACAGCTCCTTTAATCCATCTGGGACGTCCTTCTGCAACCAACAGAAAAATGCATGTAGTCAACATCATCTACTCTAATTCTCCAAAAAAGCCTAAAAAAACCTCGAAAGAAAAGGTTTTCCTCATCTTACAGAAATACTGACATTTACACACCTGGGTAATGTCAGACATTACCTTTTCCTCCAGGCTTCTGAATAGCCACATCATCCTCCATTGGCTCATACAATGGTTACCACTAAATTTAACTGCCCTGCCTGTCATCCCCCTCTACAGTCTGGTCACCACCTTCAGTAGCCCTGCTCTTCCCTCCCCCTCTGTCACTGGCTTATTCCAGGCACCCGTGTCCCCACCAAAAAGACCACTCTTAACATTTGCCAGCTTCTTATATAATTATCTCCCCGCCTCTCCTTATGTTGCCTTTCTGGGCTCTTGTGCACAGCAACTTTTCTTGCCACGTGTAAGTTCCTCTTCAGCAAGCTCCTTGTGTTTTGGCCCTGCCTCTAACCCCTCTGCATGGTCTTAGACTATAGGAAAAGGGCCAGCCCAGAACATGGAGGGTTAAATAACAAAGCATCTTCCACCACCCACCCACACAAGCTGAAGCCACAAATACAACCCTTTCATTATCTATTACCTACCCCACAGCAAAGGCAGACCAAGTGCTTTGCAAACAAGGAGGAAAGCAAGGCTGCTTCCTTTGACAAACTGACAATCTAAACAGACCACTTACAAATAAATGGCATAAGACATAAAACCAACTGGTTTTCACATGGAGCTTAACAGGCATCTTCTTTACCTGCCCACCTCCAGCCTGCTGCAGGTGGGGAGAGGAGTGCAAGGGTTATTTATGTGGATCTAGTTTTTGTTAACTGATATCCCTACCTATTGTCTATTACATGCTGTGAATATGTCCACTCACTGTACCACCTCACTCTTTTTTATACAGTGTATGCGAAAAGGCTGACAATGGTAAAGGCAGCATGCTGACCCACATTTTCTGTGTTCTTCTCTTGATCCATAGCCACTCATTGTCTCTTCTCTTGCACTTAGACTGAGGCCCTCTTTTTGTTCGGTGTTTGTTAATAATCTAGCAGCTAGTGCAACTGGAAACTGACCCATGACTGGGGCTCCTATGCCCTCCTGAAGTACTAATACTGTACTACCACTTCTACTATAGCCAGGGCACACTGAGTCAATGGGACTCTTTCCATGACCCAACTGGCTTGAGTGGCTTTTGGATAGATCCTGTCTGTAATGACTTGTAATATCCTGAGGCAAGAATTTCTTTAGGTGATATCTTTTACTGGACCAACTGCAAATGTAAGACCTTGTTCTTCAGGTCACCTGGTGCAGCTGGCCTCCTTTATTGGCCCTAACTTGGTGACCCGAGTTCTTCCATATGAACACTTGTCTAACTCTGACCCAACTATGCACTTGGTCCCATGAAAGCTATCACCCAAAGAAATCCTTGCTTTTACATAATTCCTAAACCATCACAGCTACAACATCACACTGACATGACTCTAACAACCTGACAGCCTGAGGCCGAAGTTGATCTTCCAGTCCTGTTTAGGAGTCACATTAACAAATGTCAAAATTACTGAATTATTGAACTGTCTGTGGGGGCCTGAGCACGTGTATGTGCACTTGCGTGCGCATGC
This sequence comes from Crocodylus siamensis, assembly GCF_052110815.1. Classification (NCBI taxonomy): domain Eukaryota; kingdom Metazoa; phylum Chordata; order Crocodylia; family Crocodylidae; genus Crocodylus; species Crocodylus siamensis. The sequence continues at coordinate 426,374,040 of NC_143395.1, read as the reverse complement.
ATGGGTATATGTCTTCAAGCTGTGGACAGATTCCAGGGTGACAGCCTTGCAGGTCAAACTCCCACCTGCTCACAAAACCTGCATAGCACAAGCAGAGGGAGCTCCTGCCCCCACCCACACTGCCCTCTATCAATGAGCAAAATGTAATCCAACTTGGTTACTGGCCTTTCCTGCCACAAGAATACACCCTGGAGAGTTCTTCCTATTTGGATTATTATTTTTGTTAACAATATGGTTTTCCCACTGCCTAAGACTGTGCTGGACATCTCAGAGAGAACAGGCTCACTAGGAACTATACTACAGGAGAAGTGCAAAGTCCTGCAGTTAGGACAAAACAATCCCATACACTGGGGACCAGCCAATGTCTGTGGCACCAATGTCTGTAAGCAGCAGCTCTGCAGAAAAGGACCTGGGGGTGACAGGGGACCAGAAGTTGAACAGGAGCCAGCAGTGCACCCTTGGTGCTGAGAAGCCTACCTGCATCCTGGGCTGCATTGGTAGGAGCAATGCCAGCATATTGAGAGCAGTGATTCTTCCGCTCTGTTCAGCACTGGGGAGGCCACAACTGGAGTCCTGTGTCCAGTTGTGGGGCCCCCCACTACAGAAAGGATGTGGACAAGTTGGAGAGAGCCCAGTGGAGGGCAATAAAAATTGTTCAGGAGCTGAGACTCATGACTTGTGAGGAGAGGATGAGGGGACTAGATTTATTTAGTCTGGCGCTAAACTATTCTCAGTGGGGGCAGATGACAGAACAAGGAGCAATAGGCTCCAGTTGCAGCAAGGGAAGCTGAGGTTGGATATTAGGAAAAACTCTCTCGCTAGGAGGGTAGTAAAACACTGGAACAGACTCCCCAGAGAGGTGGTGCAGTCTCCATCCTTGGAGGTTTTGAAGACCCAGCTAGACAAAACCTTGGCTGGGATGATGGAGTTGGGGCTGGTACTGCTTTGAGCAGGGGGTTGGACTAGATGTGACCTCCTGAGGTCCCTTCCAACCTGAATTTTCTGTGATTCTAAGATACTGCCAGAAATTAATTTCCCAAAAGCTATTGCCCAGCAATAGGATAATATTTTGCAATTTTACAATAAGTCTCATCGGATAATTTTGGCTTTGCCATACCGCACAAATGAAAGTATTTTACATACAATATTTTTCTGCTTAGATATGCTTAATATGTTACTCTGGATGTTGTACACTGTATACCATAACATATACAAGGATGTACAAGATGGCCAAGTTCATGTTTGCAACAATGGAAAGACTTAAAGAGCTGTGTCTGAGGACATGCCTTGTTTTAGATGAGAGGCAATTCTTTGGTTTGTGCATACAAGGAAGAAAGGCTAGGCCAAGTATCCGTGATGGTTCTGAGACCTTTAGGAATGGTTCAGAGGACCAGAGAAGTCAGAGGGGAAACACCAACTCCTACCATCTCTTTGCTAAATGCTGTCTCAGGATTTGTCCATTCCTAACTTTTTCCCTCAACAAGAAGACACCTCTTGGTCCAGCTTTTCAGTTAATTCTGTTCTTGTGCTTTTTGAATAACATTTTAAGTATAATTCCTCCAAACAGTCTCAGAAACGCACTCAAGGGAGGAAAATACTCTGCATTCCCAAAAAGTCACTAAACGCAACATGACAAAACATTTACTTGTGTGATGCTGGTTATACACTGCCCCACCAAAGCTTCACTGTATCGGTAATACTGGGATAATTTTCGGTCATAAAGGACAAATCAATTAATCAATTTTCAAGGTTTCTCCCGCTGGTTATTGCCCTTTGTTACCAGCGAACAAGAACCACGTGTGAAGTGTAAAATGGCACTTAGAACATGGCAAACAACAGGAGCAGAACATCTGGATCCCCCCGTCTTTTAATGACAACAGATCTCATGAGACAGAAGGAGCCCGCATGCAACCTGGCAACACTGAATCACTTTCCAACAGCACTGCTTCTTTTCCCCTATGCTTTGTTTTTGATAAAAGTTCTTCACCACAATCTTCATGGGCTGACTCGTCTACACTATGCACCCATCATATCTTATTTTCTTGTACAAAACATGCTCATTTTTCCCCAAACCAGTCGGGGGTAATTCAAGTTTGCATTACATGCAAATGTAGCAGGGGCTTGGGCACAGCACATCTGCCAGCTAACTCACTGGGAAGAAAAACCCCTTCCAGGTTGCAAACTAGGAAGACAGGTGGACTAGCCAAGGAATAAGGACGATCTGGGGAACGTGGTGTGCAATAGCCACGAGGCAGCGACAGGGGACAGGCGGAGCTCCCGGCTTGGCTGGCAGGGTCACGCGCACCACGCTGAAGCTGCTGGGGGCAGCATGCAGGTGGGAAGCACCAAAGCAGCTCCAGGGGAGTACAGCCATGCTGGAAACCCCTTCCCTCACCAGACAAGAGACACGGTGGATGGCAGGTAGAAAGCAGCTTGGCCCAAGGGATGCAAGTGGCCAGGCTGACCCCAGCTCGGCAATCACCCAGGGCATCGGGAGGGCAGTAGCCAGAGCCAAAGCATGAGGCCCAGGAAGAAGCAGGAAGAGGTTAAGGTGCACAGCAGCAGGACTCCTCAGGCTTCCAAAAAGGATTGCTACAAGGGATAAAAGGGCAAGGCAAGCCTAGGTTTTCTTTATTGTTTGGGATTAGTGACCCTTTACAGAGCACCACTTGGGAATGGGGCCCTGCATCTCTTAAAGGGACAATGCCGGTACAAAGAGGGAACCAGAAAGACTAATCCACAATCCACACTTCCATGAGAGAGGTATCCTGGGATGAAATGGTCTTCATCTTTCTTCTAAAAGTAAGAGTTTCTCCTCCTACAGGTTGGCTGATCTCTGAAAGGCTTTAAACTGGGTTCATCAGGGGACAGGGATGCAGTGGATAATGAGAACCTATGTTCAGAGAGCCATGAGCCATGTGTTGGGATCAGTCCAGCTAAGCCCTAAGGGGCCCGATAGACATCAGGGCAGGAGGGTACCAAGGGCACCCATCGTGGGGCTTAAATATCTCTACACTAATGCTAGGAGCATGGGGAACAAGCAGGGGGAACCTGCACTCCTGCTTGCAAGCAACAACTTTGACCTACTGGATTAACTAAAACCTGGTGAGACCCTACTCACAACTGAGCAGTGGACATTGAAGGTTATAGGTTGTACAGATGGAACAGAGTGGGGGAAAAAAAGCTGAGGGTGTTGCTTTCTATATTAAGGAGCAATATATATCTTCTATAATCAAGATGGGATCAGAGGAGGGCCAAACCGAGGTACTAGAGGTCAGGATACAAGGGGGGCTGGGGTCTACTACAGACTGCCACACCAGGAGGATAAGCTAGACCTGGAAACCTCTAGACAGCTCTTACAGGACATACGGTCGAGAGCTATGGTTGTCATGGGTGACCTAAACTACCTGGACATCTGCTGGGAGGACAGTCAGCCAAATCTAACCGCTCACGTAGGTTCTTGACCTGCACACAGGACCTCCACCTACCGCAGGAGGTATACGATGCCACTAGGGGGAATGCCTTGCTGCACTTGGTGTTAGCTACAGGGGATGACCTGGTAAAAGGTAACTCGGGGGATAGTGACCATCAACAGACTGAATTCGGTGAAGGGCGGGTAAACAAACCAGCAGGGCTGAAGTGCTAGGCTTCAGAACAGCTGACTTCAATGTGCTCAGGACATTAGTTAGTGGGGCATTAAAGCTAAAGAGCATTGATGAAATGGGGGCCTAGGAAGGACAGTTGTTCCTCAAGGAAGTGATCATGTGGGTGCAGAAGGAGGCAATCTCACTGCGTAGAAAAAGGGGTAAAGGGGCCAAGAAGCCCTCTTGGCCAAACAGAGAAATCCAGGAAAGCTTAAGGGCAAAAAAAGGGGCATACCGCTTGTGGAAGCAGGGGGTAGTTGCCAAGGACAAGTATACCTCCCTGGTTTGCACTTGCAGGGAATCAGCTAGGAAGGCCAAAGCAGGATTAGAACTTAAGATGGTGACAAAAATTAAGGACAACAAAGTCCTTCTTCAGGTATATAAGGAGCAAAAAAGTGCAGGGCAGTATAGGACCCTAAAGGATAGACTAGGGCAGTCGGTGACAGATAGGAGGGACAAAGCAGAGCTCTTCGGTGAGTTTTTTGCCTCTGTAGTCTTGAACACGGATCTAGACAAATTTCCCAAAAGCATTACTGATTAAAGCGGGAGGAACACCAGCCCACCTACTGCCAGTGCCAGCTTAGTCAAGAGACACTCAGAAGGGCTGGATGCATTTAAATCAGCAGAACTGCATGAGCTCCAGCCAAGGGTGGTAAAAGAATTGGCCATGTCATAACAGAGCCACTGGCACGGCTGTCTGAGCACTCGTGATGCTCAGGTGAGGTCCCAGAGGACTTGGAAAGGGCCAATGTGGTCATTATTTTCAAGAAGGGGAGGAAGGAGGATCCAGGTAACTATAGGCCTGTTAGTCTCACTTCTATCCTTGGGAAAACCCTTGAAAATTTATCAAGGATCACATTTGTAGGAGTTAATGCTGAAGGGCAACCAGCACATGTTCACTGCAGGCAGATCCTGCCTGACTAACCTTGCTTCCTTCTATGACCAAGTCACTAAATGCTTAGATGCAGGAGTCAAGGTAAATACCATCTACTTGGATTTTAAGAAGGCCTTTGACACAGTACCCCATCCTATTCTCAAAAACAAATTGAACGGTTGTGCCATAGACAACTACACAGTTATGTGCGTGGCAAATTGGCTTAAGGGTCATACCCAGAGAGTGGTGTGGACGGGTCGGTATTGACTTCAAAAGATGTGGGCAGTGGGGTCCCCCAAGGCTTGGTCCATGGGCCAGTGCTGTTCAATACCTTTATGAGCACAATGGCAGGGTATCTGGTATACACACACATCCTGAGCTATGCTGAGCTCTGGGGTCACCGTGGCTTGAAATGCTGTTCATTCTGGTGGGGCCTAGCTAACGAACTACATGGTAAATCATGAGCCTTTTGGCTTTGGACTAATATCATGCATAGTTTGTAAACAGGTGCTGAAGTGCTACTTGAAAGTGTGTTTAAGGAGAAACCATATTAAAATTTGCAGCAGTTTCAACGAGAGTAAAATGCATCATTTCTGGGTGAACTGAGTCTATGTGCACTATATGCAAATTGCCACAAACATATGCATTTCCCAGGTCAGTTTTCTCCAATTTGCCCAGAGCTTCCACGTGCTCAGGGAGAAGAGGGTTTGACAGTAAGGAGGGAGGAAGGGGCCGCAGAAGGAAGAAACTGGGGGCGGAGGGGAGGCAGAGAGCAAAGGACTACTTGGCCCCTCAGATTTATTTTCACTGCTGTAGCAGTGGAAAGGGAACAAATTCAAGACAAACCTCCAGTAATTAGGTTCCATACCTGGAAAATTATACCAAATGTATACATTTTCTATATATAGAATCTAATTATTGGGGGGTCATCTTATAATCAGGGTCATCTTTTATTCGAGTAAATACAGTATAGAAGTACACAAAATAAGATACAAAATGTCTTCCAGGCACGTACTACATGCTCCTCCTGTGGAATTCTCTTTTCAAGGCAGGTATGTGCCCTACACTACTGAACGATCTTCTTTCCACATGATCCTCTTCTTTCAGTAGTTGAACTTCATTCTAAGCAAAAAAAAAAAAAAAAAAGCATGGTTTTCCTCTAAAAGGTCATTCAAAATGACATCCCATATCTATGGTGTCTCAGTGACTCCAGAAGTATACTCAGTTCTCAAACAAAAACTGCCTTTTCTGGCTACCAGCCCTACAAACACAGGCTGGACTCCCAAGGTTGACAAGTGCCAGTGGTGACAAAGAAACAAAACCAGAGGGAGCTCCCAGAATAAAAAGGGCAACTAAAGAAATGTTTATATGTCTGTCTTATGGCCAGTGAGGTGATCTGAAAGGACACTACCTGTTTAAACAATGCCTGGTAGAACGAATGATGAATGCATAAGTGCAGGACTGCATCACCATTAGCCAGTAGGGCTGGAAGTTATTTTCGTGGAAATGCTGCTAAGGGTTTATCCTAAAAGCAATGACATGAATAGTGAACTTGAGAATGTTCAATTGTACTGGGACACAGCATGGTCCATAGTATTAGCAGCACTTAGACACCTCTGCGATGCATTAAAAAAAGGGAGGCAGATATTCACTCATATATGCTCATGAGGTTGAGTCACCTCTCAGCTCCTTCAGGCTCTGTTCAGATCTTGCTGATTCTTCCTCCATAACACTGTCCTTTTTTGCTCAAGAGTTAAAAAGAAACTTATCCGAATGCTTTGATCATATCCTCCCATCAGGCCACTGCCCATCAGGTTTGAGTTCTCTGTTCTTCCACACAAGCCCCTTTACTTCGCTGCCTTGGTCTTCTATCAAGCTATGTCTTCAGCTCTTCCCGCCTCACCTGTCGGCCAGCGTGCCGATCTGTCCATTTCCTCCTCACGTGGTGCAGCACCTCCTTCCCTACTTCCCCTTCTGCATGGAACAGCCATCCTCCACTCTCCATGGTGCTGGGATGTGTACAAATAGGACTACTGCAATTTGTTTCTGGTTATTGTTAAAAAAGGCAAAACTAGAGGAATGTGGAAAGTGCACTGATTCTTCCCAGCCTGCCCTCCAAACTTGTCTCAAAGGACTGCAAGACTAAGAACTGAGCATTTGTATGTCTGCACATCCTACTGCCAGGGCTTTCAGGAGCTAATGCAATATAAATCTCAACTATAATGTGCTGAAACACCCCTTAAAATGGCAGTAAAAGTACTGCATCTCTAATAAACTGCACTTAAAAAGCCTCATGTTTTATTTTCTATTTTAATATTTGTTGGGCTTCTGGAGCATATCTCCTAGGATCCCAAGTAGACATATAACCTTATGGGGCAGATCCAGTTCCCATACAATGCTGGCATGTAGCATTATCAGCTGAGATGTTCCATGACAACATCTCTATATGGTATCCCAAAAAAGTTGTAAGCTGTGGTTGTCAGAAACAGGGACATATTGATGACAGAACCACAGTCAATATCTTCAGTTGATACTGCCGCATAGCAATATGGGGCAAGTGCATCTGCTGTTTGATCAGTGAAAGACATTTCTGAATTGGTACTGGAAATCTAAGAACAGAGCAGAGGCGCAACGAGCTTGGAGATGTGAATATGGAAGGCCACCACCAACACACCTGACAGCTATGAGATCGAGGGACAAATCTGAAGCTGACACCATTGTGAAAGACGTGAGTAAATGACGGTCTCAGCAATCGTGGGTTACAATGAGTGGAAAGATGGCTGAAAAATGTTAGCCACGTACACAGGCTCCCCATGAAAATCTACATGTTGGTAGGCTTGTGAGACTGGAGCAAGCAGAGGGTGGAGGGAGGGGATGGGCGGTGACAGAAGCCACAGCAGGAGCAGATGGTGATAGCCAGGGGAAATGGCAACTGAATCCATGGGGGAGAAGTGCAGGGAGGCAAGGAGGTAATGGGAGGTGGAACCTGCAGGCCACAAGTTAACCACTTGCAAGCTCCACGCAGTGTACAGGCTGCCAGATGGACTCTGGACCAAATGACCCTCAAGGTCCCTTCCAGTCCTAAAATATTACACCCAGAGATAGATTAGAGTGTCTAAGTACTACAAAATCAACTCACTGCAGTGTCTTGACAAATTAAACAGATTGAGCTCTGTAAGTCTTGGTAAGGCTTAATCCACCCTACAAAGTTCTGCCAGCAGAGCTGTCAGCTAGGAGTGTGAAAAGATGACAGTCCATGTGACAGCTGCTCTTCCAGCAAAGCCTCTGCAGAGAACAGTTTTGTCAGAAAAAGGTGGAGTCAAGGGAAGTGACGTAGCTATGGTGGCAGAAAAACCTCTCAGCAGAGCTGCCTCTACACTAGGGAAAAAGACAGCCTTAGGGCTGCCACCACAGATAAAGGGCATTTATACACATACATTTGTCTGCTCTGACACGCTGGGAATCCAATGTGTCGGAGCAGACTAGATCATGGAGTCTGCTCCACACGTGAGCTGACACACCCAGCGCTGCGCTGCGTGCATTTGTATAAACAGTGAAATGCGCATCAGCACTGAGAAAATGGCAGTGGTGTGCTTTTGAACTAAAACACCTTTGATGTGGTTTAGAGATTTCATAGACATTAGGGCTGGAAGGGACCTTGAAGCGCATCAAGTCCAGCCCACTGCCCCAAGGGCAGGAAGTCAGCTAGGGTCACAGGATCCCAGAAAGATAAGTATCCAAACGTTTCTTGAATGAGTCCAGAGTAGGTGCTTGCACCACCTCCGGTGGCAGTCTGTTTCCAGGCCTTGGGGGCTCAGACTGGAAAGAAGTTCTTCCTTATGTCCAGCCTGAAATGGTCTTGGAGGAGTTTGTGACCACTGGACCTTGTCATCCCCTGGGGCGCTCTGGTGAACAGACGTTCCCCCAGATCCTGATGCACGCCCCTGAGGTACTTATAGGTAGCCACCAGGTCACCCCTAAGCCTGCGCTTTTCCAGGCTGAAGAGTCCCATGCGGTTCTCGTGTTCAAAAGCGCAACGCTGTCATTTTCTCAGTGCTGACGTGCATTTAGCTGGTTATACAAACGCATGCACCACAGCGCCCGGCACTTTTAAAAGCACCCAGTGCTGCGGTGCAAGCGCGCGTACAAATGTCCACAGTGACAGCAGCCCAGCAGCAGACGTGTCCCCTGGAATTCTCTCCTACCTTTAAAACATTTTTGGCTTGCTTTCTTGCATCTTATTCAAATTTTCCTAAAATGATGTTGCCCCACACTCTGGAGGTAAAGCCTTTTTTCCTTGTGCCTTGGATGCAACACCTTGCATTGAGCTATATTACAAAACCATTTGATTTGAATAGACCCCCAACTTAAAACATGAACCGGATCCTACATGGCCCTGCCTTGCCCTGATCACTGTTTATCAATGTGCCGGTCTTTGTAACATTTCTCTCTCACATGCCTTTCTACATATATACGTTCATACACCATTCCTGGTAGCTCAATCCTGGGGGGATGTGGGTGCACTAGAAGGGTGCAATAGGCTACAAGCTGACCTTGACAGGTTGCAACGGTGGGCGGATGAGAATAGGATGGGGTTTAACACTGATAAGTGCAAGGTGTTGCACATGGGGAGGAAGAACCGGCACCACACTTACAGGTTAGGGAACTCCCCTCTTGCCAGCACGGAGACGGAAAAGGATCTTGGAGTCGTCATTGACTCCACGATGAACATGGGCCGGCAGTGTGGGGAGGCAGTCAAGAAGGCCAATCGTACCCTGTCATGCATCCACAGATGCATCTCGAGCAGGTCCAGGGAGGTGATCCTCCCCCTCTATGCGGCACTGGGCAGGCCGCAGCTGGAGTACTGCGTCCAGTTCTGGGCGCCACACTTCAAGAGGGACGTGGACGATATGGAGAGAGTCCAGAGGAGGGCCACTCGTATGATCAGGGGTCAGCAGGGCAGGCCTTATGAGGAGAGGCTACGGGACCTGAACCTGTTTAGCCTCCACAAGAGAAGGTTAAGGGGGGACCTTGTGGCCTGCTACAAACTGGTCAGGGGGGATCAGCAGGTACTGGGGGAGTCCCTGTTCCCCCGTGCGCTGCCAGGAGTGACCAGGAATAACGGTCACAAACTGGCGGAGGGTAAGTTTAGATTAGATATTAGGAGGCGCTACTTCACAGTCAGGGCGGCTAGGGCCTGGAACCGGCTTCCAGGGGAAGTGGTGCAGGCTCCTAGCCTGGGGATTTTTAAAAGGAAGTTAGATGAGCACCTTGCCGGGGTCATCTGACCCCGGTGCTCTTTCCTGCCAAGGCAGGGGGTCGGACTAGATGATCTACCTAGGTCCCTTCCGACTCTAGCTACTATGATACTATGAAAAGCAGCAGGTTGATCTGTGCAGGCTGGTGCGGGGTGCAATCCTAAAGGAAGACTGCAAAACAGCTCTGCCAAAAGAAGCATCTGCCTCTGAAGCCTCCTACAGCAGAACAGTGTTTTGTAAAAATATGACTAGAACCACACGTAGCCCGACTTGCAAATGTCAAGACACGTATTTGAAAGAAACTGCCTGAGCCCTACTCTGAGCTCCAGCATGTAAACAAACTAGATCAGTGTGTCTCTACCTTTCTGGACTTGAGGCACCCCTCCATAACCCTCGTGACTTGAGTGGTACCCAATTCAGAAACCTAAAGTATATATTACAGTGCTTGATTCTAGGGCTGTCAGATGATTAAAAAAATGTGATCACGATTAGTTGTGCAATTAAAAAAATTAGTTGCAATTAACTTTGATTTTAATTGTACAGCTAAAAACTCTAAATTATGTGCAGAAAAACTCAAAATTATGTAAAATTTTGTATGGTTACGGTGTGTGTGTGTGTGTGGGGGGAATTTGTGAGGGGGTAGGGGGTTGTGAGTATGTCTGTGAAGCCTGGAGACAGGGGGTCCCCACTTGCCCTGGCAAGTTGTAGGGTACTGTGGGTCAGGAGTGAGGGGCTGTGGGGGTTGTGGCTTGGAAGTGAGGGGAAGACACAGAGCCCTGCAGGTAAGTCTGTGGAAGGAAGGGGCGTGGGGGAGGCAGACTGAGGCCCCCACAGTGAGGGAGGGAGTGGGGCTGGGGCTGGGCTGGATGGAACCCAGGGCCAGGGCGGATCATAAGACAGAGCTGTGGGTGGCTCATCCAGGGCAATGGGGGGTGTGCAGCTCCCCAGGGGAGGCATGGGGGGGCACGTGGCAGGCTACCTGCAGTAGGCTGGGCTCTGAGCCCTACTGCCTTTGCCCCAGGAGCTGGGTGCTAGCCGTATTGTGCGTCCCCTGCCCACAGGAGGCACAACATGGCATTGTGCAGCTCCTGGGGCAAAGGGAGCAGGGCACAAAGCCCTTGCCCACAGGGGGCAGCCTGCCTCTGCCTGGCATACAAATCTGGGGGCACAAGCCATCATGCCTCCCTAGGAGGTGGACGCAGTGCATGCCCCCAGATGAGCCACTCACAGCTCTGTCCCATGACACACCTCAGCCCCAGGTCCCATTCATTCCAGCCCAACCCTGCCCCATTCCCTCCCTCACCCTAGGAATCTCAATCTGCACTCCCCTCCACAGACTTACCTGCAGGGTGCTGCTCTACAAGCTGCCAGGGTGTGTTTCTGGCCGCGTACAGGCTGCGGCTGCTCGTATGCGTCTGTGTGTGCGACTCACCCCCCAGCTGCAGCTGCCCAGAGCCCGTGCCTGGGCTGCTCTGTGGCTCCTCTGCACTGCCACCACTGCCCTGCTGGGTGGCCCAGAGGCCGCAATGACGACAGTGGAGCAGGGCCCGGGTGCAGGCTCCAAAGCCACGTGTGCGATTTAATGCATTAAAAAAATTAATGCAAGAACCAATTAAAGCGTTAATTGCACACATTAAAAGAGATTAACTGACAGCCTTACTTGCTTCCTTGTAGAGAGGGGGTGGGAGTGGAAGATTGGCCAGACAGGGACAAGACAGGCATCTGGTTGGGGTCATCTGACCCCAGCACTCTTTCCTGCCTAGACAGGGGGTCGGACTCAACGATCTGCTGAGGTCCTTTCCGAGCCTGGCCTCTATGAATAAGACTGAGCTTGCATGTATTTGCTTGTCTCCTCATACCTCCTGGCACCCTTCAAAGGATCTTATGACACCCCAACTGAAAATCACTGACCTAGAGAATGCAGGCCAGCATCTCCCTGGCTTGAGTAAGATTCTGGAAAAATTTCAGCACATTAATCCGTAAGGATATTGACAAAGTCCTACATGATCATCTTGTAAATGAACTGGAGAAATATGAGCTAAATAAAACTACTACTGGAAGGTGGACAGACAACCTAGCGGACCTACTGTGGCTAAAAAAGAAAGCCTACAAAGGATGGAGGACGGGATTCACCTCCAAGGAGGATTACTCCGCGCTGGTCCGGTCCTGCAGGGAGCAAACCAGGAAAGCCAAGGCTGCAACTGAACTCCAACTAGCTTCAGGCATCAAGGACAACAAAAAGTCCTTTTTCAGATATGTGGGGAGCCGGAGGAAAAGCAAGGGCAATGTTGGACCCCTGCTAAACCAGATGGGGCAACTGACAACTGACGCCCAGGAAAAAGCCAACCTATTAAATAGGTACTTTGCGTCAGTCTTTCATCAGTCACACGGGATGCCCGTGCCTGCTATGGGACAGGGAAATCTGGGTGAGGGGAATCCCCTACCCTCCATCAATGCTGACCTCGTGAAGGAACACCTTGAGAAGCTGGATACCTTCAAGTCAGCCGCCCCTGACAATCTGCACCCCAGGGCACTCAAAGAGCTGGCGAGCATCATAGCCCAGCCCCTGGCACGGGTCTTTGAAAACTCCTGGCGCTCTGGTGTAGTGCCCGAAGACTGGAAGAAGGCCAATGTGGTGCCGATCTTCAAGAAAGGGAGGAGAGTGGATCCGGCTAACTACAGGCCCATCAGCCTGACTTCTATCCTGGGGAAGATCTTAGAAAAGTTTATTAAGGAGGCCATCCTTGAGGGACTGGCCCAGGCTAACATTCTAAGGGATAGCCAGCACAGGTTTGTTGCGGGTAGGTCTTGCTTGACCAATCTCATTTCCATCTACGACCAGGTGACCTATCACCTGGACAAGGGAGAAGAGATTGATGTCATATATCTTGACTTTAAAAAAGCTTTTGATCTGGTATCCCGTGATCACCTCTTGGCCAAACTGCCCAGTTGTGGCCTTGGCTCCACCACGATCCGCTGGCTGGGAAATTGGCTTCGTGGTCGGACCCAGAGGTTTGTGATTGATGGCAGTCACTCATCGTGGTGCCCTGTGACCAGTGGGGTCCCTCAAGGCTCTGTCCTGGGACCCATACTGTTCAACATCTTCATTAATGATGTGGACACTGGAGTTAGGAGTGGACTGGCCAAGTTCGCCGATGACACCAAACTTTGGGGCAAAGCATCCACGCCACAAGATAGGCGGGTGATCCAGGCTGACCTGGACAAGCTCAGCAAATGGGCAGACGAGAACCTGATGGTGTTTAACACCGAAAAATGCAAGGTTCTCCACCTTGGGAGGAAAAACCTGCAGCACCCTTATAGGCTCGGCAGTGCTACGTTGGTTAGCACTACAGAAGAAAAAGACTTGGGGGTCATCACTGACCACAAGATGAACATGAGCCTCCAATGCGATGCTGCGGCTAGTAAAGCGACCAAAACGCTGGCGTGCATCCATAGATGCTTCTCGAGCAAATCCCGGGACGTCATTCCCCCCTTGTACTCGGCCTTGGTGAGGCCGCAGCTGGAGTCCTGCGTCCAGTTTTGGGCTCCACAATTCAAAAAGGATGTGGAGAAGCTTGAGAGAGTCCAGAGGAGAGCCACGCGTATGATCAGAGGTCAGGAAAACAGACCTTACGATGACAGGCTGAGAGCTATGGGACTCTTTAGCCTGGAAAAGCGCAGGCTCAGGGGTGATCCGATGGCCACCTATAAGTTTATCAGGGGTGACCACCAGGATCTGGGGGATCGTCTGTTCACCAGAGCGCCCCAAGGGATGACGAGGTCGAACGGTCACAAACTCCTGCAAGACCGTTTCAGGCTGGACATAAGGAAGAATTTCTTTCCTGTCCGAGCCCCCAAGGGCTGGAACAGTCTGCCAGCGGAGGTGGTTCAAGCGCCTACATTGAACACCTTCAAGAGTAAATTGGATGCTTATCTTGCTGGGATCCTATGACCCCAGCTGACTTCCTGCCCTTTGGGCAGGGGGCTGGACTCGATGATCTCCCGAGGTCCCTTCCAGCCCGAATGTCTATGAAATCTGTGAAAACTGGCTCAATAGCAATAAGCAAAGGTAATTATCAATGGATCCATGTTGGAATGGCAGTAGGTTTCCAGGGGGTTCCCACAGAGGTCTGTCTTGGGCCCAGTGCTGTTCAACTTTTTTAGTGATGATTTCAATAGTAAAATAAAGAGCTTCTTCAGCAAATTCACAAATGATATGAAACTAGGAAGTGGAAACACACTGGAGGACAGGAGCACAATTCAGAAGGATCTTGACAGATTGGAAAGTTGGGCTACAGCCAACAGGAAGAAGTTCAATGCTAACAGATGCAAGGTGCTGCACCTGGGGATAAATAATCAAAAATACAAGACAGGTGGCAACTGGCTGATGGCAGGACTACTGAGAAGGATCTGGGCCAGGAGTGCTCACCCCTGGCCTGCCGGTCAGATTTGGCCCACCTGGTTCCCCACAATTCTGAAAATTTGGCAGTGAGGAAATGTTGGCAGAGTTAATTGCTACTCTCCTGCTGCCAATGTCAGAGACCTGTGGAGAGCCCAGTGTTCTAGAGAGCATGGCCCTGAACCTTAGATGGAGCATGCAGGGCAGGGGTGGCAGGGGGCTGGAGCCCTGCATGAGGGACCAGGCCAAGGCAGTGCAAGGCCTTATCTAGGTGCACAGGGCTGGATGTGGGTTCACGGAGCCAGACGTGTGCACGGGCCATGCCCATCCTCACGTGTCCCACACCACTTACCCAGCCTCCAGGACCAAAAGGTCGAGCACCACTGATTTAGGCATCTTGGGAGATCACAGAGTCAACATGAGTCTACACAAAAGGCAAATGCAGTTTGGGGCTGCATTAATAGAAACATTAGGTACAAGAAAGAGGAATGATAGTGCCTCTCTACTAGGCACTGGTTAGGCCTCATCTAGAGCTGTGTGCGCAGCTCTGGGCTTTTAAAAAGGACACAGAGAAGTTGGAGAGAATCCAGAGGCAGGTGACAAAAGTGAGAAAGGTCTTGGACGGCAAGCCAGGTGAGGAGAATCTGAAAGGAACAGGCATGGATCAGCTTACACAAAAAGGCGTTTAAGGAGAGACATGATAGCAGTCTTCAAATGCCTGATGGGCTGCCATAAAGAAGAGGGAGAACACCTTTTCTCTGTTGCTGCAGAAAGGAGACACAGACCAGTGGCTTGAAGTTGCAGCAAAGAAGGTTTAGACTAGATCTCAGGAAAAACTTCTTTGCTGTTAGAACAGCGATGCAGGGGACTAGACTGCCTAGGGACACTGTGGACGGGCCTTCTTTGGAGGTTTCCAAGAGGGGCTGGATGATCTAGGAGCGGCTATGCCTGAAGTGCTCCACAGAGAGCAACAGTTAGAAGCCCAGGAGCTTCTAACACACAGAGATAATGAGAGGAGCTCTGTAGCCTAAAACAAGTGGATGCTGGAGACAACAATGCTTAGCAGTGGGGTAAAGCAGAGCTCTATACCTGCCTTGGTTATAAAAGAAGATTAAAGGAGCTAGGATAAGATTTATGGAGGGGATACAGACATGGGAGGTCTGGCATCCACTAAAAAGGTGCGACGTGTGGAGTTTTGCCAGCTGGCCCCAGGTTGCGGAGTAGAACGAAGGTGTTCATTTTTTCCCCATGCTTCTGGGCTTTGCTGCCTGCCACATGGGGCTAGGAAGGAAATTTTTTCCCCCTCTGCTGCTGCAAGTGTCAGGGGTATTTTTTTCCACTTTCTGGGGAAACTTTGGATGTTGGCTGAAGACAAAGCTGGGGATTTTGACTAGGGTGTATCAGTGCTCCTGCTGGGATGAAAACCCAGAGGTTCCTGACCAGAGAGTGGTGCTCCTCTACTCAGGGTCAGACTGACCGCCACATCTGGGATCAGGAAGGGCCAGTAGATATTGTGAGGGTGTTTGCATTCCTCTGTAGCATGGGGTACAGCTCTTTGCCTTGGATCTCTAGAGTGCATTTGAACATCCTTTGCAGTGGCAAGACACTGACCATTCTTGTCCTACTCCTTTACCTGAGGTAGGTTAGGATGCTTTTGGTGTCTTTGGCCAATATGCTTTGTACCTCTCCTTTGGACTACAATCTCGCCACGGAGGAGAGGCTTGTGTGCTAGCAATGACACAAAACGTGGTGAAAAGGAACACTTATGTGTACACCTACCTGGGGTCTTTCCACCAATTCAGTGACACTGGGGCATCTTGCGGGTGTAAGGGCAGCACATTCAAATGGGGTCTGCTTGGTACATACACTGATCTGAGCTAACTCTATATACAGCACAAAGGAGTCAGGAGGCCCAAGACACTTGAGTAAATCATGTCTAACATAAGGATTTGTCTTCATCTGAGTATGAGATCAGCCACAGCATCAAATCTGTTCTCGGTCAGAAAGACTACGGCAGCCAAAGTCTTTTACTGTTCTGTTCCTATGAAATCTATTTGTTGTGCTTGTGTTAACCTGGATTTTTCTTGTTTATTTGTCTCCTGTGCTCTCAGCATTATTTTCTCTTCAGGGAAGCAGTTTATACCCCAAGAGAGCAAAAAGCTGGCCCTGGCTGCATTTTCCCAGAAATTAAAAACATGAGTCTTTGACACAAGTAATCCAGTACCCTCAAAAGGACCATTCTCCTCCTGAATTTAAGGAGGAAAACCAGATCTCTGAAGCCAAAATACTCTTCTCACTGCCACTAAAACAAGAGAATCAGATGCAGAGTAAGGCTCTAAATTCTTCTCTTCAGGCAATTTCTGAAAGGAGGCAGAATTTGTCATAAGTCAGGACAGAAGGTGTGATGAGGAACAGCTTTTATGTCCAAATAAATTCAAGATGTTTGGACTCCTTTTCTGCTGCCAGCGGGTCTCTTCCACAGCAGTGTCAGTACTTGGAACGGATAACTTGGATGTCTTTCTAGTGGAGGGTTAGGACACTTTACTCAAGAAGTGATGCTTCTCTCCTTGAAATGACTGATGTTTATCCAAGATGCAGTTTGACAGCAGCCATCAAGCACTGAGACGAATTTGCATGGGACAAGGCAAAAGCTGTATGTGACTCAGAAACGAATTTGCATCAAGCAGAGGAACAGGAATCATCTCCAAGTAAACCTCCCTGGTTCTCAAAAAGCCTTTTTAGACACAGAACACTTTCTGAGGATATAAGACTCCAGGGCAAAAGCCACCAGGTGCTCCTGTCATGTGTAGGAGTGCAGACCAACAGAACAATTGAACTGTTCTAAAATACCATCGACTGGGAACTGGTTCATAATTATATGACGTGCTGGGGCTCCCACACCAGGGGTGGGAGTGCACGATTGCTTGCACCCGTGGTGTGAAAGCCCCAGGAGGTGGGTGACCTGTCGCTGGCTGCGGTTTTATTTTTTTGCTTTTGCTTCTCTCCTAAACATGAGTTCAGTACATTTAAACAGCTTGCAGCATACGTGCTGGAGTTGGTGTGGCCGGGGAGTGCTTGGACCAATGTTTTTGGGTTGCCAGGGACTGGGGGGCAAGACAAGGGACCATGGTCAAGTAGGGAGTGAAGACACACAGCTGCCAGAAAGATAGCTTTGATGGACCAGGCAGTGCAAGGAAAGCTGCCTGATCAAAAGTGCCAACAAAAGTGGGGGAAAAACAAAAGGGGGAAGAGGCTGTAGAGTTTTGGCCATGTACCAGAGCAGACAGTTGAGGATACACAGATACATGAAGCAGCTCAGCCTTCAGGGTCATCAATCCAAAACCTTTTAAACCAGCAAAAATTCTTGTGTTTTTCAAGTTCCCCAGTTGTGACACTTACCTTCAGGGTGTACACTCCCATTCGGCCGGGGACCTTATAGAAAATGCCCTCTTCCCCTCGGGAGTTGGTATGGAGCATAGCATTCAGGCATGCAAGAGGAGAAGTCCCACTGGGGGAAAAAAAGGCATAAAATTAGTTCCTTACACACACCAAAGGAACACTCCTAGTGCTCGGGTTCACGTGGTCAGCATTAGTCCTACTAACCATTTGCTGGGCAACACTTCTGAGAGCCTTGAGGCTTCTCAAACACACTGTAAAGCGTTCAGAGGTGAAACGAAACATTTGCTGAAATCATCTGCAGAGAGCAGCTGAGGTTGCTATATTCAGCAGTATTGTACCAGCCCTGTCCCAGGGCACAAAAAAAAAAAAACAACCCAGGCAAATTTAGCATCTCAGATACCTCTGCTCCAAGCTAACAAAACAGGCATGTAGAACATCTGTTTCCAACAATCCTAATCTATGAAACTGCTTCTGCTTCAAACAGTAAAATTCAAAAAAATTCCAAAAGACACAAGTACAAAGAGTGCATTTAGGTGCACAGACATTGAGGAGAAACTTAACCTCTTCCATCAGGGACATGGAAAACAGCTACATTAACCCCAGTGGGTTTTCCCCCTAAAGGGGAGAGGAAGGAAGAGGGTGGGAGGATAGGCTTCAAAAGAGCCAAGCACTCCAAATTAACAAGAACAGCTAACGAGGCAGGCAGTTACTTAGGAATTCATTCTCGGCGTTGTCGCAAGCTGAATGGGGAGATACAAATCCTGTGCGTGTAATAAGCGGCATGAGATGAGTTGGGGAAAGGAAAGACAGAGAACTCTAAACTGCTGCCTGCTGAGAAAACAAATTTGAAAAGTGGCTGCATCTTGATTTGTGGGTCACTAGAACAAAAAAAAAAAAAAGATTGCTCTTTTCCACTGAGGCTGCCTTTCCCCTCATACCATTTACATTTCATCCTGTTGTAAAAGTTTGCAGGCAGCCGCAACAAGTGGGAAGAGTCTGCAGCAGAGGCAGTGACCTGGCTTCTGCTCTCAGTACTACCACTGACCAGGTGTGCATGCGCAGGCAACACACCTAGCCTCGCTGGAAAGATGCCCATGCTCCTCTAGTAAAGCAAGGTAAGAAGGGTGCTTTGTGCCTGACAGCTTGTTAAGCTTCTCCCCCAACTACAGAGTTGATCCCATAAAAGATGCGATAAAAACCTTCTTACCTCTCATATTTCCTAGCCCACCATTACTACAAAAACACTCCAAGCCTACTACTCACTTTGAGACCTACACACCAGAAGCACTAGATTACAACTGGGTAAGAAGCTTTATTTTCTACTATGGTGAGAGGCTAGAGCTTACAGTCACTAACAAAGAACATATCCAAAGCTCTATAACCAAGTGATTTTTCAGCTTTTAATTTGCAGCAAAAATATTTTTTTTGCGTGAGTAAGTAGTTAGTCCCATCAAAGTAAAGTCACCTTGTGCTCTTTGTGGGGCAACGGGAAGTGAATTGAAGGTTCAAGCAGCACACATGCAGTACAAGTTTATACGGTACAGTGGAAAATACGACTTATTTGCGTTACTGATTTCTACTAGAGCAGAAGTCAGTTCTGCAACAGATCAGGGACCACTGTGTTGAGAGCTGTACGGACATACAGCTACAGACAGCCACCCAAAAGTTTGCAGTCCAGGTTAACGCACAAGTAGGACAAGAACAAGAGACAGGGAGAATTAACATTCAAATTGCCAGAGCCCACCTGCAAGAGACATTATGCAGACATCCACCCCGAGAGCTACTCCCTGCTCCAGAGACTGCTGCAGTCTACAAAGCCCTGACAATAAGCGAGACGGGCAGCTGCCCCAAGTAACACAGCGGAACAACGTCAGCGCCAGAAACAGAATCCGGCCTCCCAGCTCCCGTTCCAGTCAGTGCCTGGACCGGCCACCTCCCCTCCAGCCAAGTGTGATGGGGACATGTGCTCGCACAGACTACCTGTCATTTCAACTCAGGAAAGCACTTAAGCATCATCAACCTCAATTGGACTTTCAGGGCTTTCCTGAACCAGAGCCTATGCATACTCTTTGCACAATTTTGGAAGCTATCAACAGTAAGATTGGCAAATCCTCCTGGCTGCGTCTGTCACTGGCACTGGTTAAAAACCCATACAAGGATCCCAAGGCTGACGATGAACGTGCACGCTGCCTTGGGGTGCTGGCCTTCCAAAGTAAGGGAAGCTCAGCAGCTATCCCATCCCATCCCATCCCCCCCGCCAAAGTTAGATCGGTTACTGATGAGGAACATCTCCCTTCTCCCCATTTCGCTGAGGGAGAGGGAAGAAGAGCACTGGCTCCCTGACAGCCTACCCGGTCAGCCAGAAAAGGAGCCCTGTGGGACCCCTGCCAGGAAACACGTCACACTCCTCCCCACCAACCAGCTTTCTCCTGCAGTGGGAATCCTCCCAGTCTGGCTTCCCATTGCAGGAAAATGGCTAACCCTTCTCAGGGCAGGTTTTCTGCCTGCTACCTGCTTCTGTCAGCCTAAGCAGGAACAGGAGGGCGAGTCAGATGACGGTTAGGCTCTGCCCCTGCTTTACACAACTGTAACTTGAAAACATCTTTTATCTCCCTTTCAAAAACAAGGTGTGTATTCTATTCTGGGGTTTGCTGTACGTGAGAAAATAATTTCAAAGAAATTCAGATAAATTCTTACTGGTAGAAATGAATGCCCATCCATGGCCCTCAGCAGATAAAATTTAATCCTGGTCAACCCTTGGATCCACAAATTCAAAGGAAAATCTAAGAGTTGTACAAAGCAGCATTGAAATTCAAGGCCAGGAGGGATTTTCAGTTTGTTTCGCCTTCCCCTCCTGTATAACACGGATCACAGATTTTCACCTATTTATTATTCATTCAGGCCAGTGACTTGAGCTTGGATGCCTTTCTGGATGAAATGCTTCAGTTGGTCTTGATTTGAGAACATCAAGAGACCGAATCAATGAACTGTCTGGGCAGTTTGTTTCAATGGCTGGTTACCCTGACTGTTCAAAACAGAATATAAAATAATATAAGCCGTACCGCTCTGGGTCAAAGCAATAGTCCATCTAGCTCAGTGGTTTTCAACCTGGGGTCAATGGACCCCCTAAGGGTCCTCAGACTGTTTAAGGGGTCCGCAAAAGATGACTGTGATCAATCAAATGTGTGTGAATACCCACATTTACAATTCAAAGGGCTCCATGCCTCCATTCAAAATTTCCAAAGGGGTCCACAAATGAAAAGACGTTGAAAACTACTGCTGTAGCCCAGTATCCCAGCTCTGCCTTGGGCACGCCAGGCTGCAACACCTTCACTGCCTTCTTGGGAGCCTGTTCCTGTGGTTCTGGATGTGCTTCTTGCCACACTTATCCCTTTGCACACTCTCCATCTGTGGCCCCACCACGTGCCAGGACCTCCTGGAGAACCTCCTCCTGGCTTTGGCCAAGCTGCCCATCTATCAGACCAGGAAGGAGGTTCTGGCCTGGGAGAACCCAGGTGACTGTATCCTTTTTTGGTGTAGAGACCAAACACCACACACCATGTTTAAGAAACAGGTGCACCATGGATTTATACAATGGTATAATGATGCTTTCCCTTTTGTATTCAGTTCCCTTAATGATGGCAACATTTTACTGACTTTTTTTGGTCACTGCTGCCCATTGAGCTGATGTTTCAGAACCATGCATTAAACTCCGATCAGCTGACAGGCCATGTTCCCTGGAAGCACCCAGGGGTCAACCATACTGCGGCTCACCCCCACTGCAAAATGCCGCTCATTTTCATCACCAGCAGCTACTGAAAATGATAAATTCAGCTGCAGGAAAAGGGGGCAAGCAGCTACCTACCTCTGGTGGTACCCGACTTAACTCACTGGGTGCTGGCCATATTGATAGACCAGCCCTGGCAGCGACAGTGAGAAGACCCGTGGCCCACATGACCCACCTCGACGGGCTAAATCTGGCCGGCAAGCCATCTTCTCAACACCCCCAACAGACGTGGACTCCAAGGTCTGTTTCTTGAGTTGCTACTGCTAGTTCAGAACTAAGCATTGTGTATGTACAGCTGAGGTTATTTCCCCCAACTACGTACATTTGCATTTGTCAACACTGAAATTCATCTGTCACTTTATTGCCCTTTGACTCAGTTTTGTGAGACCTTTCTCCACCTCTTCCCCATCACCTTGGGATTAAACTATCCAAAAAAATGCAGTGGCAACTGCAAAGTTTGAGATTTCTCGACATACTTCCTTTTTCTGATCATTTATGAAAATGCTGGAACAAAACCTGGTCCCACTACAGATTTTTGCTTTATTTCAAATGCATATTTTTCTAGTTTCAACTTCCAACGATGGAGACCTTTAGTATACAATAGTCTGTCCCAATGAAGGCACCTGCACACAGTAGT
This sequence comes from Crocodylus siamensis, assembly GCF_052110815.1. Classification (NCBI taxonomy): domain Eukaryota; kingdom Metazoa; phylum Chordata; order Crocodylia; family Crocodylidae; genus Crocodylus; species Crocodylus siamensis. Next base: position 426,352,042 of record NC_143395.1, on the reverse strand, counting down.
CAATTTAATCAATTAAAGTTGTGTTATTGATAAACTAAACAGATTAAGCTACTTAAATCTCTCACTGCAAGGCATTTTTCCAGGCCTTGAATAATTTCTGGTTCTCTTGTAGACTTTTCCAATTTTCAGCATCCTTTCAGAAATGTGGGTATCAGAACTGGATATAGCACTTTAGTAGTGGTCTCACTGATGCCAGAGACAAAAAACAAATCACCTTCGTACTCTCTTCTCTTTATATACCTAAGAACTGACTACTATTTTGCCCTTTTGCATTGAGTTGGAAGCTAATTTTCAGGTTCAGTTCGCTAAGGATCTAAAAATCCACAAGAGGAGAACTGCTTTCATGGATACAGCTTTCCATTCCGTAGGTATCGCCTACCACCTTTGTTCCTAGAGGCCTGATCCATGGCTCCTGGATCTCTTAACAGATTCAGTTTAAATGGACCCAGATATTTCACCAAGCAATCTGTGGATCATTCACAAGTTTTATCAGCAACAGTTTTATAATCATTTCCAGGTCTTTTGTGAAAACTACTGAATAGCATTAGACTTAGTACTGATCTTTGCAGAACCCCAGGCAGGAATTTCTCTTGGTCAGCGAGGAATCCTATTTATGACTATTTGAAATTTGTCAGTTAGTACAGGACCAGTATCATGGGATTTTTCTTTAAGACTGCCACATGGTATTAAGTAGATCAATCTAGCAAGTAACTTTTATCAAGCAAAACTGGAATCTCAGAAAAAATATAAAATCAGGTCACCTGGGCAAGATCCCATTTTTATGGCATTAACCCCATTTTTATCCTTTATTCCTTTTTTCAAGCATTCACTACTATTTCTTTACAGCTTTCTTCAACTGAAACTTTTATCAGCTTTCCCATTATTTTGTCCAAAACCTATCAAGCTGACCAGCCTCCAATTTCCTAGCTCATCCTGCTTGCCCATTTTGAAAACAGGCATAACATTAGCACTCTTCTAGTCTTTTGTTCAGTTGAGAAAAGAGGTGCTTGAAGGGGGGGAACATGATAAGGGTTTAAAAATACAAAATGGCGAAGAGAAAGTAAATAGGGATTTATTATTTACTCCCTCTTACAACACAACACAAGGACTAGGGGTCACAAAACAAAACTAGCAGGTAGATAGTTTCGAACTCACAAAAGTAAGTTTTTCTCCCCCCGCATGTCATTAAAGATGTGCAAGGTGACAGTCTGCCAGATTCACAAAGGAAAGTAGCTATTGAGTATGGCAGTGAGGGGGACAGCCTCCGAATCAGAACTTCCTGGACCTCGAATGCTGGAGGCTGCAAGCGAGAGAGGACCAGCAAGAGTGGCTGCTGATGGGAAAGTGAACTTGCCCAGTTCACTGCCCCTGTAAGCATCCAGTCTCTGCTGCCAAGCGACACAGGAGACTGAGCAAGACGGACCTAGGGTCTGACCCAGTATGTGGCAGTTCTTATGCTCTAATGCTAAATTGCCAGTATAAGCGCATATATAGACTTAGCCGATGAGCATTCTTGCTGATAAATTTCTTGATCCTTCTTGTGCAGTTTGTGTTGCTAATGAATCGTGGTAGATTAGCTCTCGCTTTCCCCTCCACTAAAGGGAACCATCTGTTAATCTGTGTCTCTGTTGTAATGCCACTGACACAAAGGTACTAGAGGGATTCCCTGCTACTTCACCACCAAGTCAGATCTATATGTCTGTACCAAGCATTAGACAGGCCCATTTCATTTTGCTTTTGAATTTCACAGCTTTTTCAAAACTGTGAAAAGTTAATACGGGCAATCTGCTCTGGCAGAACTGTTCTCATAAATAAGGTTGCATGGTATTTCAGTGATCCCTGCCAACAGTATGGAAGTACTTCTGCTCATTTGGAACAGGACACTGATTACAAGGTACACTTTCCCCATGAAAAGGCTTCATGAAAAACCATATGCACTCTCATGCCTTAAAGACAGATTTAGTACCTTAATGTATTCTGTAGTTAGGGTCTTTATTTCATATGCTTTGGTACCCAACCTATTCAGCTTCATACTGTTCCCTGCCAAGAACAAAGCCCAGTACTACAAACAAGCAGTAGTTTTTACATGAGTACTCATTTCCTGGACTAATTATGCTCATCAGAGCCTGGAAATTCATTATTAGAAAAAGGATATGCACATGCAGCTGAATGGGAGAGAAGTGAATGTTTTTAAACACCCCATTTGAGTGCCTCTACCTATTTGTAGGTATTCCTTTCAGCTGGTGTTACGTGCACGTTCCTAAGCCCAGCATTTCCAGATGGTTTCAGAGGAAGTGCCAGGTCATGATGTTCACGCACTGCGGCTGAGGTTACAAGCATCTTCTCTTTCCTCAAAGCTTCTACACAGATTTGGCTGCTGCAATTCCCTTTCCTTTCTGGAGCAGCTCATCATTAGTTCGGCCACACTGTAATTTATGTCTTAAAAAAAGCATACCAAGTTTGTAATACCTGCCAGTAAAGCGGCATTCTTCATAGCAGCTGCTTCACCCTCTCACTTAGACAGGCTTTTTCCATCAAACTGCTCATACTACTGCATTTTCTCCCAAAATGATTTAGCCCTGGCCTAGTTTGCTCTCAGCCCACTTTGTTCCAGCCTCAGCACCACTCTACTGAGAAAGCCTAAGCCAGGGTTACCAGGCTTTGTGGCAGTGGTGTGGGAGGGGGTGGAGCAGACAAGTGTTAAGCCTCTTTGGCTAAATGGCTACCTGCCAAGACAGGGACTCCCTACCTGCAGCTCCTTCACGATAGCTCACCGCTGCAACCTTTGCTGTGAATGTGCATCACACTAGCTCACTTCTCTCAGCACGTTTTTGTCCTTTTAGTATCATGGACAGGCAGACCCAAGCCCCTTCCAAAAGTAGATACTACACCACCTTTTCTACAAAGTAGGCTGTGCCCCGTGACTCTGCAGCCCTGCGGACCTCAAGCATCAAGGGATGCCAGCCGTGCACAGCCCGCTCCACATGGCAGGTCTCACTGGGCCATTTCCTGTGCACAGGTACACACACACTCCCTGCAGACACTTGCATTATCAGCACCAGATGACTTTCCTCCACCACCCAAGCTGCTTTATGATCTTTAAAAGGACATTTTCTGTTCCATTTCATTTCATATTCCCAATACATGCCCTCTGACTCAATTTGACACCTTGAAACTATGATTAGGTTGACCATTTCTCAGTCACAAGTTGTAAAGGCAGGCACGTCAGCAAAACAGCATTAATGTGATGTTCACCACAGCTACTTAATATGTCTAGTCCTGCAGTCTCTCCTGAGACATTAAAAGCACACAGCCAAGGAGCATGCAAGATCAAACTCCCAGCACTGACAGCCCTTGGATTGGGACCTGGAGTGTGCACTTATGCAGGGCTGTCCCTGCCATGACACTGCCTAGCTCCCCTCGCTTTCCAAGGGATTTACATGATTAGTGTCACAGCTGCTAGCAGAAGCCTTGAAAATGACAGGAGCCAGACAGCGCCATGGCTACCCTGGAAGCCTTGAAAAAGCGGGAGGGGGGAATGGGGGCAGTTAGAAAATAGCAGCCCTGAAGCTGCCTAGCTCCTATCATTTTCAAGGCTTCTAATAGCAGCTATTTGACAGCTGCTTCCCTTCACTACTTCTGGTGCCAATGGCCAGGCAGTTAACATGGAGTACAGTTACACTGCAAAGCAGACAGTAGGTCGAAAGATGCAATATGTTTAAGCAGTTTATGCACTTAACCAAAGTTTGTTTTAATGTGTGCAAACTACACCGTTTTTTCCCACTGCTTAACTGCAGGTTACACACACTGGGTAAGTGCATAAGTGGAGTGCACTATTAAATGTTTTTGTATGGTGTTGCATCTCTGACCACCCCTCAAAACCATGGCCACATCTATTCCAAATTCACAATCCTGACTCGACTCCTTCAGCTGTGCCACAACAACAAACATGGATTCTGACACCAGTGATGTTAACCTGGATGTGTGCTATGGCAAAAATGCTGGAAAATAAAATTCATTTTAAAGCAACAATGACATCTGACACACAGCTACTTGACTGGACTCACTGCTCTCAAAAGCATATGCTTTTAGCAGAGGAGCTCAAAAAGGCGGATGCACAGTATCTGCAACACAGCAACATGTCGATAAAAAATTGCCAACTCACAGGATTGTGGAAGAAATGGAAAAGTAGCCTGGCTAAGCAAAATGAGGCAAGCTTGATAATGCTGTCAAGATGTATTTTAAATCAAACTGGAGATCTTCTCAACACTGTCCTTATTTGTGGTTCCTTTCAGCTTCCCTACAGGCCACCACATCAGGAGGAAGAGCTGGATCTGGATTTCTCCAAGATCCAGACAAGGGATGTTGTGCTCATGGGGGATATGAATTACCCTGACATCAACGGGGAGGAGCAGTCGGGCAGGTCGGGCCACTCACGAAGGCTCCTGACGTGCGTCCAGGACCTGCACCTCGTGCAGGAGGTGCTCGTCCCCACGAGGGAAACGCCGTGCTGGATCTGGTGTTAGCCTCTGGGGACGACCTGTGGGGGAGGTGCTAGTACAAGGGAGGCTGGGGACAGTGATCATGAAATGATCCAGTTTGCTATTCAGAGGAAGGTGGGGAGGGGAACTAGCACAGCGCGAATGCTTGACTTCAGGAAAGCCAACTTCCATGTGCGCAGGGCAGTAGTCAGGGAGGCACTCGGAGCCCGGGGGGTAGCTAGTACGGGGGTCCAGGAAAGGTGGTCCTTCCTCAAGGAGGCGATCCTTGGGGCGCAGCAGGACACAATTCCTCTGCGCAGGAAGGTGGGAAAAGGGTCTAAGAAAACTTCATGGCTGAGCGCGGATATCCAGGCTGGCCTGAGGGCAAAGAAAAAAGCGTACTGGCGGTGGAAGCAGGGGGCGGGGACCAAGGAGGAGCACACCTCCCTGACCCGAGCTTGTAGGGATTTGGTAAGGGAGGCTAAAGCAGTGCTGGAGCTTAGATGAGCTCCTGGGATTAAGGATAACAAAAAGTCCTTCTTCAAGTACATAGGGAGCAAGAAGTCTCGGGGTAACACTGGACCCCTACGAGGCAGGGCAGGGCAGGTGGTGACGGAGGCGTGAGAGAAGGCCGAACCCTTCAACACGTTCTTTGCCTCCGTGTTCCCGTGTGCTGACAACGGGGCGCTCTCGGGGGACAGCGCAGAGAGGCCCAGGAAGGATGGGAGTCTCCCGACTGTTAGTTCAGACCTAGTTAAGGATTACCTCGAGGGCTTAGATGTGTCCAAGTCGGCGGGCCCGGATGACCTTCATCCGCAGGTGCTGAGGGAATTGGCTGGTGTCATTGCGGAGCCGTTGGCACGGCTGTTCGAGGACTCCTGGTGCTCGGGCCAAGTCCCTGAGGACTGGAAAAGGGCCAATGTGGTCCCTATTTTCAAGAAGGGGAGGAAGGAAGAGCCTGTCAGCTACAGGCCAGTCAGCCTCGCTTCTATCCTGGGGAAGGTCTTTGAAAAAATGATCAAGGGCCACATTTGTGAGAGCCCTGCAGGGGAAGTGAAGTTGAGGGGTAACCAGCATGGGTTCGTGCCAGGCCGATCCTGCCTGACCAACCTGGTCTCTTTCTATGACCAGGTAACAAAGAGCTTAGATGGGAAGGAGGAAATCGATGTCGTCTTCTTGGACTTCCCAAAGGCCTTCGACACGGTGTCCTACCCAATACTGGTGGGCAAGCTGAGGGGCTGCGGCAGGGGCGCACCCAGAGGGTGGTGGTGGAGGGGTTGATGTCGACCTGGGGGGGTGTGGGCAGCAGAGTCCCCCCGGGCTTGGTCCTGGGGCCGGTGCTGTTTAACATCTTCATTAGCGACATGGACGAGGGTTTGGAGAGCACCCTGTTCAAGTTCAGTGATGATACAAGCTGGGGGGGAAAGTGAATACGCCGGCAGGCAGGGACCGCATCCAGGCAGACCTGCATAGGTTGGAGAAGTGTGCAGATCTGAACAGGATGCGGTTCAACAAGGACAAGTGCAGGGTGCTGCACCTGGGGAGGGGGAACCAGCATTATGGTTATAGGTTAGGGGCTGCCCCTCTCCGCAGCACAGAGGCAGAGAGGGATCTTGGAGTCAGGATTGACTCCAGGATGAATATGAGTTGCCAATGCGACGAAGCAATAGGAAGAGCCGACCGCACCCTGTCCTGCATCAACAGGGGCATCACTAACAGGTCCAGGGAGGTCTTGCTCCCCCTCTATGCGGTGCTGGTCAAGCCGCGGCTGGAGTCCTGTGTCCAGTCCTGGGCACCGCACTTCAAGAGGGACGTGGGGAACCTGGAGAGGGTCCAGAGGAGGCCACTAAAAGCAATGACCTTTATCTGTAGTAGAGGAACTTTAGGTTGGAGATTAGGAACAAATTTGTGACTCTGACAGTGGTCTGAGCATTGGAACTGGCTCCTAGAGAAGTTGAGAAATCTCCACCCCGGCAATTTGTAATTGCAGATCAGACAGATACTTGATTGGGGTGGTTTAGGCAGGAATAAATCTGAACCTGAGCAAGGGGCTGGATTATGGCTACATAGAGATGGTCAAAAAGCCCAAGGCAGAATTGATTCAATTGAGGCAGCTTCTTCTAAACTGCGTAAGTTGAGCTGATAACCAAGTGAACTGATGTTCAGCTTTCAATAGGGAAAGGCCTGCACTGACCCAGGCCAGGTACGCAGCGGGTGCTAGAGCACGTTTCCCAGCCTGCTGGCCATTGCCACCCCAGCCAAGAGCCCCCGACTGGCTGACCAGTACGTGCTGCCCCCCACCACAGCGGGTTCAGGAGCCCCCTGTCCAGGTTCTAGATTTGTGTATGTCTTCTCATCTCAGACCCACATGGCTACCAAGCACGTTTAGATGAGAAATTCCTGTCGTGCACTTGACTGCATCTCAGGAAGGGACTACTCTTCCTGAACTATTTCAAATGTATTGCAGATTTCTTTCAAACAAGATCTGCTCCTTAGCTCTCAAAAGAAAACTAACTTCATTTTTTAAAACAAAAATGCTTCAGTTACACATGAACAGAATTTGACTGAAACACTCAAAGTGTCTTGCTTCTACTATGCATGTATGTGTTTGAAACTCTAGTACAGCTGCATGGAGAATTCAACACCAAAGGAAATATGTTTAAATGCACATTTATGAAGCGTTAATAAATGGATTAATGGATATTGTAAGTACATTGCAAGGTATGTTACAGTCCTTCACAAGGGGTATAAACAGTTAGTAGTACAACAGGAGACCAGGCTGCTAAATACCATTAATAACATTTGTAAAGATTAACCCTTTACACTTCATTTAAAACAGAACTTTACAATATATTTCACATTATCCCCAAAAATATCCCAATCTGCTGTTTATGATTATATTCATATGATTATTTATAATTATTGCTCTGTTTGTGTTTTTGAACAACGACCCTCCCTCACTGTATTTCTGCATCCGAGTTTCAGACACATTTATATGGACATTACATTTAACTGCCTTTCATAAAAAGACCGTTACATTCAAAATTGGAGCACACAGTAAACTCTGAGATTAACTTTTTGATTAAAAGCAGTTTAATACGCATATCTGCTGGAATACACGGGAAAAGGGACAAACTGATATGGTTTGCACTAGCTTGCAAACTTTAGAACGCAGTTACACTTCAGAAAAAAAAAAGCCTTGTTAAAAACTTCATAATGGAAGCATGTTAAACCTGTTTTCTCAATACAAGGTGTCCCTCCCTCCAAATCACCAAAACAGAGATGCACAAAAAGAAAAATACACCATCATGCAACAAATCAAGCATCTGCTCTCACATCAGGTTCACAGACAATGCTAAAGTTAATACGTAAGACACTAGGCATTCCCATGCTGTTAGACTAATTGACGTCTTCCACAAATTTCACAAGCAGGATAGGTTTCAAATTTGCATTGCACTAAAGCCAATGCAAACAGCATGCACACAAAGGTAGATTCAAATTATGAAAGCTTTAACACTAATTTTGCTGCTATTACTTTGCTTCTAGACTTTGTGTGAAACAAGCCAGTTGGTTTCTTAATTAAGATTTATGCAGCTGTGAGTTAAATTCAATTAAGCTATTTAACAGTAGCTTTAGAACATCAGCAGTGATTCTTACCTTCTGGAGTTGGAGTGCAACCCAAAAAAAGGAGAAAGACACCCCTTTAAAAACTTTACCAAAATAACAAGCTAGCAATTAATATGACCCCTCCAACCCCATTCACAGAACTAGAATACATCACTGCACTAACACACACATTTTGGGAACAGACACACATTTCTGGATCAGCCTGCATTATACCCAGGCTGGTGGAAACCAAACATACATATTGTAGGACAAGTGGTATCTGCTGTTTGCAGATGTTCTTTTCAGTTCACTTTCAGGGAAGCACTAATAAGACTGTCGAGTCTGGACGCAGCTTCTAGATAAAATGACAGCCTGGCAGCATGGTGAAACAAGGCTGGTAGTGTGTGGAGATTCACTTCGAGGTCAGAGTGTCAGATAGCATGTGCCTGTGGTAATTCACTTCAGTCCCTAGGCCTCTCAGCTGTGCTACTATACAGAGGCCATGAGCTACCTGCTGAGTGATTCACCTGGAAACATACCACACAGTAAAAGTTCAACCATCCATCTGCCTGCACCAGTAAGTTTCAACCAGTGGTCTACGGATCCCTAAGGGGCCACAGACCATGCGTCTAAAGGGTGCATGAACGATGACTGTGATCAATCAAAAGTATGTGAATACCTGCACTTACAATTCTAAGAGCTCTGCACCTCCATTCAATTTTTTTTAGGGGTCTTCAACCGTTTTGCATATGAGAACCAGTGGCCTATACTACAGGTGACTGTCCCACGTCAGTGCTGGCACTGCTGCGATGGCAGAGTCCCCTAGTGGAGACACGGCACATGGCAGGCTCTCTGCTGCTTTGCGACCCCAGCTCCCAAAACAAGGGAAACTCCTTTCCAAAGGGGTTGGTAGCATGGGCAGGCCATCTAGAAGGTATGAACTTTTCACACCCCTTAAGCCAACAGCTATGCAGGCAAAGCTTTATAGTGTGAACTAGGCCCATGGCAGAAAATGAAGTGTCTACAGCATACACTTGATCGCGTCTCAAGAGGGAGCTATTCTTCCAAAACTCTTTCAAATTTATTGCAGGTTTCTTTCAAACAAGATTTATTCCTTAGGTCTCCAAAGAAAGCCAACTTTTTAATGCAAAAATGCTTCAGTCAGTTTTATGTGAACAGAATTCCACTGAGACGCACATGAAAATGTTTTGTTTCTAATACGCGTATGTTTAACACTCAAATACAGCTGCCTGAAAAACGTGGTTAGAGTTACAGTAGCATCTTTATATAGGATATTTTAAAAAAAATCCATTTCAGTTTACTGATATGACAAGAAAAACCATCTCAAGTCCAGAAGAGACATGAAAGTATGTATTTATCAAGGAGAAAGTGTGACTTGGTCAATCTCTGTAGTGGTGGCACTTTTTATGCAATTGTGAAAACCAGTAAAATGCTCATCCTATAATACCTCACTGGTTATGTGAGATTGCTGTCTAGGACCAGAATCTCCTGCAGGCCAGAGGCACTGCTGTGCAAGATGAGGGCCAGCCCAGAGCACAGTGTAACTAGTAAACAGCCCTAAGAAGCTCACTAGTGAGATGACAAGTAATGATCGGAAGTGGTAAGAGTACAGGCTCCTTCCCCCTTCCACTACTTGTCCCACATCTCTGAAGATACGTGCAGGTGAGTGGATCAGATCAAGGAGGAGATTCATTGACTGTCATACTAAGAAGTAATGACTTCTGTGCACTTAGAGCAGAGGTGTCAAACACATGGCCCCCGCAGGCTGGACCACACACCTCTGCGGCCTGAATCCAGTCTGTGGGGCTGCCCACCGCAGTGGTGGAGCTCATGCTATGGCAGCATGAATTCCTGTGGCTGCTGGAGTTGTCTCAACATGGCTCTGGAATCCAGGGAGTTAACACCGCTCGCCCCCCTCCCTCAACATTGCAGAAATTAGGCATCAGGGAAGAGAGGCTGGGGGGAAGAGTTATGAGCAGCAGCAGCAATTAAACTTCCCAAATACCGAAGCTGTGCCAAAAGAACAACTGGCAGCCGCAGGATTAACGCCACTGCCACCACCACTGGGGCTACCCAGCAGACACACCCCGACAAGGTTTGACACTCCTGATGCAAAGCAGTTAGCGTGCAGTAAGATGGAGTGTGAAACTGCAGCTCTGCGCTTGCTCCTCACCTAGAGTAAGTGCAGAAAGTCAGTGCACTATTAGTTTACCCCCTGGTGTGCTACGTGCTACACGCTACATTACCCCCCAGAGACAAGCCCCATGTTTCCCCTTCACAGAAGACAAATTAGCATGTTCCTCTGGAGGACTCTAAGCTACTAACATATACCTGGTTCAAAAGGGTTTTCTACAAGTGATTTCTTCTTTGCCTTTTTGCCACAAAACAGCCTGTTATCTCAGCACAGGCACCACATCCCAGATCTTCAAAAAGAAAATAACTTTCAAGAGTTGTGCCCAGATTTTTCAGGAAAGAAGTGTGGGGCCACTCGTTAGGTTCCTCTAGTACTCATCCCTAAAGCAACGCATTATTAGCTATACTGAACTTCTCTATTTGTCTAAAGAAAGAAAAGAAACCCACCCCAAAACAAAAATCTCTAAATATTCTGGATCTCTTCCTATGAACCAAGGCCAACTCACTGGTGACTATACACCCAACTGTTATTACATAAATTATTAATTAAGACTAGCCTCCTGGGGAAGCTTTACTAAGCTAGAGCATCAAAGTTAAATATACGCGAGTCACTCCACATTGTAAAAGAATCTCTTCCCGCAGGACCCAAGAAATATGGGGAAGATCATCTTGCCTACATTTTCTCCTGCAGCAGGTGGACTAGACCCATATCCATCTCACCAGGGCCCATACATGAAAGATGCTTTGAAACCTGGGAGGCTTAACTTCTATGGGACTCCTCCATTAGATCCTCTGTTATCTTGTTTCTATAGACATCTGCTGAGAACAGACAGTCCTTCTTAACAGGTTGCCTTCGGGCTGCTCATAGATGTGGAAAAAACAAAAACAAACCAAAACAAAGCCAAGGAACTGGCTGAGGCTGCACGCTCCCGGTGCATGGTGGTCATGGGAGACTTTAGCTACCCAGACATAACGTGGGAAGAGCACTCCGCCACATCCGAACAGTCGCAAAGCTTCCTCGCGTGCGTGAATGAGCTCCGACTCAAGAAGTCTGTGGATCGACAAGAGGCAAAGCGCTGCTCAACCTGGTACTGGCAATGGGGGATGACTTAAATCGGTGACCTAATGATCGAAGGGAAGCTGGGAGACGGTGACTATTTGCTGATCACCTTCACCATCCGCCATAAACCTGGCAAGTCAGTCAGCAATGTACAAGTCCTTGACTTCAGGAAAGCTGACTTGACCTGGTGGCTGCCTGTAAGCATATAAGGAGTATACATCAGGACCTGGGGGAACGTCTGTTCACCAGAGCGCCCCAAGGGATGTCAAGGTCCAATGGTCACAAACTCCTCCAAGACCGTTTCAGGCTGGACATAAGGAAAAACTTCTTTACCCTCCGAGCCCCCGAGGGCTGGAACAGACTGCCACCGGAGGTGGTGCAAGCACCTACTGTGGACTCCTTCAAGAGACACTTTGATGTTTATCTTGCTGGGATCCTTTGACCCCAGCTGACTTCCTGCCCCTCAGGCAGGGGGCTGGACTCAATGATCTCCCAAGGCCCCTTCCAGCCCCAACGTCTATGAAATTTATGAAAACAGAGCTTTACTTCAAGCTTGGCATGCCCCCAGGCTGAGTGCAGCACACGCCCAGAAGAGGCATCGTGTTCATTCAACCCGACTCACCCAATGTCTATATAGAATCGCACGTGCCAGTAGGGCTTTTTGGTACTTTTACCCAATAGCTGATTAAGTCAGCTATTAGATAAAACACTAAAAAGCCCTGCTGACGTGCACCATCTATACAGATACTGGGGAGCTGGGTCAAACTAACACACTTCCTCTTCCAGTAAAGCACTGTTCCCCCCCCCTGCCCCCCGCGTCTGTTGGTAGCCTTGATTTCCAGGCTTCCAGCTTGGCAAAACAGTTTGTATCCATTGCTGGAAAGGGTATATAAAGTCTTTAGTTAAGCTGGTACCAGGATCCTATTTGGGGCTTCACTGTATCTTCTTCCTGTGTAGTTCCTGCTGATTTCAAGCTTTGTAGGTTCGTAACAAATATTCTACTACCCTAATACTGTAAAAACTGTGCGCACCTGCTAGGTTACATCTCAGTAGTCTTAGGTGATCAAGCAAGTCTAAATCTCTCATCACTTCCCTTCAATACACCTACCTCCTTTTTAAGGAACTGTAGGCACGTCTACATATGCTATTAAATGCAGCTGAACAAACTGTGGCACAGTGCACGCTAATTTATTGCTCCCAGGAGCAGTGTTTACTTGTGCGCCTGGGACTGCACCACGTTGAGTCAGGGCAGCACAGCCCCAGCTGGCAGGGGGCTGGGGGTTCAGCCTGCCAGCCTGGGGCTGCTCTCGCCACAGCTCAACATGCTGCGGAGGGGCGGGCTGGGGCACAAGGGTGCTACAGCCAGAAGGCAGCCCCTACCCTGAAGCACCCTCGTGCCCCAGCCAGCCAGGTCAGCATCGACACGTGCATTGCAGCAGCGTTATTTACTCCAGCCTAACAGCATCACACATGTGGATATTAACATTTTATTGCAGTGCTATTTAGTCAGCTCCGCAGTACACATCTTGTGTAGACACACTCTGTGTCTGGAAAAAGGGGAATAGATTTTTGTCTGAACCCAGATGGATTACTCCTAACAGAACGAATGCTAGTTTGCTACCAACTGAAGAGCTGATCTTCAGAAATTCAGTGCATGAGAGTTCAGAGTAGAAAGTACTCTACTAGACTTGCTGTTTGGCTCCCAAACTGCCAAATAACTCCCTTAGAGCCTCAGATACCTGCTAAATTGAACTGTTATTGTCGAATGCTTGCTGAATGTCACTGAATCTCACTCCAGCCAAGAGGATTCCCAGTTACATATGCTGAATGTGTTTGGAGCCCAGCTTTCTATTCGGATAGAACTAGGCCTTTCAGAAACTCCTTCTAAGCTTTTTACAGCTTTAGCAGATGATGAATTAATACTGCTTAGACCATCATCTGATGCAGTTATAACTTGTAATATTAATGTACCACTTTGAGGGTCTCGGATAACTGCTTCTTAAAGATCAAGGCCCGGAGATCTATTGTAGTTTTTAGGAAATCTATCAGTTTAGTCTTTAGAGCAGAAAGATGAAATTTATATCACTGCTCCTTGACACAGTTCAATACCTTTGCACTTGGGAAGGCTGTCCATTAGCTGTGATCTAGAAGAGCATAGCTTTCCTTTTCCTAATCAGAAATTTAGAAAGTATTTAGGATGGAAAAGCGGTTGTGTAGTCTAAATTACAGTTGCTTCTGCTGAATGAATTCCTTGCCCCATGTTTAGCATTCACCTCCTTATTGGATTTACAATAATATCAGAGAGATATCTGCTCTGTCTGCTATCCCATGGCTTCCTTATCAGCCATGGGATGGAAGTGAGTTGTTGCCTTTCTTGCTCAAATTCACAGACAAGACTTTACTAGGACAGATTTGAGATAAACTTTTCAGAACATCAAATTCAGGAAAACTAGGTGAAAGAATTAAGGTCTGTAGTACTGTAACCTTGGCTATACAGGCTTATTGAAGGCTCAGAATGGCCTGTAATCATACTGATGAAATCAATCTCTATCAAGGAGGCTTCTTATTTCAGAAATTTTATCCAAGTAGAGCAGACAATTAAGGCACCAAATCCCTTTCACTGCCCCCTAGGGTAACTGGAGACCTGGGCATTATGAACGTAACACACTAAGTCTCTGGAAAAATAGGAAGTAAAAAGTTAAGGTACATGCTGCCACCATGGAGAGGCTGACGAGAGCTTTTTTGGGAGTGATCATGTGGTCTGAGGGCATGACTGCAGCAGCCTACTCAAAGCAGTGGCCCCAAGTCGGTACATACAAATAGCACGTGACTTGCCAGAAATGCTGTGATGCGAATGCTGGAGTGGAGGAGTGCTTACATACCTGTGGTGTGCTGTGATAAAGAAGTGTTAGCAGAAAACATTGCTGGTAAGGAACCTGCATGTTACAGGGGTCACTGCCCAGGCAGGGAGTGCCAGTTCCATCCCATGTTTTTTTTTATATGATATCCACCACAATACAAAATATCAAGGTTATGAAGCATTGAAAAAGCCTAAATGAGGCATGCCTTCCTGTCAGCCACTTAATTCACTCAGTTTGGCAAGTATTTTAAACTGTGACTTTATACCCATTCTGCTATAATAAGGGGTCCTGGAAAAGCAAGGAACATCACATGCATAGCATCATCTAGCCACAATGCATCTGTCATGCAGGCCTGCATGTTCAGCCACTTACCTTAGTAAGTCCCAAACTTTTGGCCCCATGGGCCAGATAAGTGATGCAGGGCTAGCCTACAACCTAGACTGAACCTCACGTGGTCTTGGGTGGGCCTCACACCACCCATGTGTGCCAGAATCAAGCCCCGAGCCAGGATTAGGTCCAGAGGCATCGAGCTGCCCCTGCATGCCAGATTGGTCCCTGTGCCTCCAGGATCAAGCTCATGCCATGTTGCATGCCCAATCCAGCATGCAGGGCCATGTTCACTGGCCCACAGGGCTCCCCACAGGTCGAGAAGCTTGGCAATGAGGAAATGGTGACACCCTGCCAAATTTGAAGACCTGTGGAGCCTTGAAGGCCTCATGATACAGTGCCAGGGACTGGAGCTGGCCAGCAGGCTTGGGGTTGAGTACCCCTGACTTACCCGATTACTAAAACACTTCCTTTGGAGGGAGAAGGAGGGAACCCCTTGGAAATGAACAGACACACTTTATTAATGCATGGTGAAGGTCGCTAGATGGGATCTTATGCCCTTGTAGAAAAATTCAAACTCTGACAAGCAAGAACCAGTTCAAGGTGCATACCACTGCAACCTTCACTTGCCAGCTCTAGGGGCAGGCAGCTCTTGCACAAGCTCTGCTTTACTCTCAGTGAAAATGAACCAGCTGGAAATCCTCTTATACAACCAGCTCCATGCATCTTGTGATATGCTCATCCCTTCTTCCCAGTGCTAGTGTTTGAGAGCTCGTGGGGTGGGATGGGATGGGATGGGATGGGATGCAGTAGCATTCCCAGCATCAGCCTCAGCATTTTGTGCTTCATGTATGAAACCAGCAAGTCCACACTTGTGTAGATACTAGCTCGCATCAGGAGAGAGGGATGGGGTTTGGAACCCCTTCATTTGGATAGGGCCCCAGGCTCTGAGTTTAATGGTGGCAGTAGGAGTTCAGACTGTTTCAGATCCAGGCTCCCCTAAGGGCAGGGAATATACTGTAGACCAGCCCCATGCCACCCAGCCTAATCCGTCCTGCTGGCATCCTGGAACTTATTTCCTTCCTGGAAGCATGCATGTATGTATGCAATGAGGTTTTATTTTATGTAAATAATTTAGGAAGTGTTTAAACCATCTGTTGTACTCAATTACAGTTCTCCTAAATAATCATCCTATTGCACATACATTTTCTTGATCTGCCTACAGAAAGATTCAAACACGTACTGGTTGGGAATGGGCAGGTTACACTGGCTATAGCCCATCTCCTTAAGCTACTGTCTTGCGAATACTGGCCGACTAGAAATCCTCTTGGTACCATATAGACGCTGTTATCAGTTTACAACAGTTAGCAGAGAGCTAAACCTTCTCTGATGAAAGTTTTTCACTCGGCTTTACCAGAGTGGTGGTTGATACCATTCATTACCTGGGATGTGTTTTAGGCAGCTTGAAACTATGGTCGTAATTAGGGATCTGGGTTTTCCATTCATCATGGAAAATGTGACAAAACCCAGATTTTCTTATTTTAGAAGAGAAAAATGTGGGAAACGGTGGGTTTCCCCTTGCAGGCTGCAGAGTTCCAGTCTGCGAGGGACTGGGGGGAGTGGAAGGAGGGCAGTCAGGCAGGGCGCACCACGTACATGCATGCACATACACAGGCAGCAGCTGGGGCTCAGGTGCTGCGGACCCAGGCCCTGGCCCTGTAAGCCTGGCGGCTAGGGGCCCCCTCTGACAGGGTGGGGGAGGGGAGGGGGGCTGAGGTTGGGGAGTGAGGGGCCATGGCATGGACAGGGCACCAGCACAGTAGGGCTGCTCAGCAAAACAAAGCAGTGAGGAGGGACAGCCACAGCTGGACCCATGTCCTGGTGGGGAGCTCCTATTTTCCCTGCGATAAACCCAAAATCAAACACCAAAATTTATAGGTATTTAGAATTTATTATATAGTGCTTGAGGCACTGGTAGGCTTCCAAATTGCTTTAAAAAAATTGTAAATATATCAATAAAACATTGTGTTCAACTGATACCTATATAGACAGTGGCATTTCATTTTAAAATCACAGAAAAACATGGATTTTGAGGTTTTTAATAAGAGAATTTGAAATTTTTAAACAGAAAACCAGCATCCCTGATCATAATTAGAGCTGTGGTTTGATCCCCCAAGTATTTGTGAAGAGAAAAAAAAAACAACAACTCCCCAAAAGTGATTCAAGGTTGACAGAGCAAGTGTCTTACTCAAATGATTCCAGATTTGGATCACTAATTGTACTCTTTCCCCTTATTTGCTGCACCACATTCAAGATGCTGCTATTCAGTGTGTAGGTTTACAGCATTTAGGAGCAAGAGGGGTGGAACCATTTAAATTAGCAATTCTCAAAAATGTTGAGGTTTTGGACTCCTGTGCTTCTATATTATGGGTAGTAAAACAGTAACACTTTGTCACTATAACAGCAATCTAACCAAAGATTCTTTTTCCTCACTTGTAGCATATTTATTTCAATACCATGCCCCCAAGGTAAGATGCATACCCCATTTTGGGAAGGCAGGATGAAGAGAGAAGTGTTCTCTTTTAACAAACTGTTTCCTCATTTAAAATAGGCACCCCAATATTGGATTGCTAGTTTTAGGGGAAAAGGCGAGTATGGTACAGGAAGGTATTACCACTTTCTCATTTCTATTTTGTCCTCTTGTATATTCTAAGGTTGAAAAATACAGTTTTAAGCAAAGGGTTCTCACTTTAAATACAACATAGCTGGCACTCTGCTATAATAAATGGCATCTGCCAAATGCCCATCTAAATGGAATTACTCTTCCAGTTTAAGGAGACTACATCCATACTTAAGTGACGCTTAAGTCAAGTACTTTGCCTTTCAGTTGCAAGGGCATACTTCCAGTGACTGCTACTTACCTGGAGATTTTGAGAGAAGCGAGGTTTTCTAGGGATAATCTTTTATTGGACCAACTGCACACTTTGAAGAGATGCCAGACCAACTTTTGGGCTCAAAGTGCCATCCTGGAGGCCTGGCAGGAGGCAGGGCAGAATGATACGTTAGAGACGAACAGTTAGTCTTTAAGGCACCACCCTGCCTTGCCTTCTTCCTGCCCTCAAATTAACATGCCTAACTACCTCTCGGGATGCTGGCACAGGTTACCTTTAAGCCATTTTAGATCTGTGGACTTTTAGGTCATCTTAAAGTTAGAAGAGGTTTGAATTAGTTGCAGGAAAAACTTAATGCTGGCCTAAGCCGCACACCTGTGACTTGCCACTAGAGGGTCTGAAGAGCAGAGGTGTGAGCATGGAGCCAGGAGCCTATCCCTCCCCTGGGGTGGGAGGAGTGGGGAGGGGGCCACGCAGGCCTTGGAGAAACCAGCTTGTGGCTCCTCTCCCTCTGCAGCAGCAGGAGATGAGGTAGTTAAAGGGGAGAAGTCTTGAAAAGCTGTTTGAAGTGAAGCGTGGGGGGGTAGGGAGGAGTACAGAAAGGAGTTGGGGGGGAGAAGATACATTTAAGAAAAATTAAATGCATCTCAGTGAATTGGGATTGGGTCAGGGGTAGCTGGGTGGGAGGCAGCAGGGGCCATGCTGGCTGGGATGTGGGACCCCCACTTCAAGGAGATCTGTCAAGCCGCTCTCAGCTCCACTGGTCCCTTCTGGGCAGAGGGCCATCTACCCCGTGCTCCCGTTCCAGACAGCAGAAGAATTCAATTCACCCACCACAGGGGCTATAAGCAGTTAACTGAATTTCTGCCTGGCCACGGGTTCCCTGCTCCACAGCACTCGCACCAGGGCAGAGCTGAGAACCAGCACACTCACTGCACAGCACAGACCACAGTGCTGTCTTGGGACACTTGGGCCAGCACCACCCCCTGGGCAGTAGAGTTCAGAAGGGTAGAAAACTTGCTCCACAGAGCACACACACGTTCGTGTGTGTTGGGGGGTGGGGATGCATTCTGGGATACTGGAGGACATCTCCATGGAGAACAACTTCTCAACCTGGGTAGAACAGATCAAAGATCAGCTTTGCCCCAAATGGCATAATTTTAAAACGCTTAAAGGGTACTTAGGAGGGGTAAATATATGAATGCTCATGTTTTAACTGCCTTTAGAAGGATTTAAAAGGTATCCTGCAACACCTCCCTCTGTTTGGGATAAAATAAGTGTAGCCTGAGCTAAATACCAGATAAAAAACAGTGGCTCATGTTAAATCTATGCATGAAGGAAAACAGTCCTTTAGAGAGATGGAGGCAGACGGTAAACTAGGATGAAAGAAGTTGCTTTTAACTTCAAAGCAAGAGAATTTTAGATAAATAGATAGCCTTAGTTATGTAAGAGAGCACAGCCACAGAGGAGAAAAGGGTCATTATTACCTGTGGAGTACTGAACGGTTCAGAGATGCACCAGCTCAATTATAATGAGCCATGAAACTATTGCCCATTTTAGTCCATGGTTGTTAGCATCCAGTAATCTTATGACTGTTCCCAGCCCTGTCTTCTGAAGGTGTTTTGCAGATTTGCCTTGAACACAAGGACTGTGGGGTCAGAAATGAAGTGATCATTCGGCAAAAAATGTTCTCCCACTGGTGACTGGATGTTTCTTTTTTCACCTTTTTTCTGTGATTGTTCATTCTGGAGTGTAGTAGCAGTTTAGTTTCACCCACACAGCTTCTGTGAGCACATTTAGTCCCTCAGAAGAGCTATGCCACATTGGGATAGGTGCGTAGGTCCATGGATTCTGATGGTCATGTTTGGCTGTCTTCAGGAGCACTGTTCTAACAAGGTAACCCTAGCAGACCCATCAGGGATTGAAATGATTGAGCTTCTTTTAAAATACGCGCGAGAAGGGTTTTACAAAAGTTATATAAGTAGCATATGACTAACCTACCTTAAAAGACCTACAGAAGGGCACCTGGTGCTCAACAGCTTGTTTAACCCGTTTCTAACTCTGCAGTTGGTCCAACGTAAAAGATACCACCAAAAAAACCCTTTATTCTTTCACATTTTCTGGGGCATCCAGTTACTTTACTACTGGAGATTTTGAATAGTCTGGAGGGAAAGCGAGTCTCGTCTGATGGTGGAAAGTATTATAGGTCTTGAATTGGCCATAAGTAAAACATTCTAACCATTTTCCATCAAGTTTTACTATTTTTAAGGATACCTTTTCTGCCTTTAATAATTAAATATGAGTAATCAGTTTTTGTAATGTAATTTTTTTTCAACTTGGAATTGAAATGGATGGAAATTAACAGAACATGATCACCCTATCAGTGTGAAATTCTTCTGTCACTATCAACACCAACACTACATGTAATCTGGTAAAACCCATAATGAACAATGCTTCTTCCATAGGTCCCCACAGATGGAGAGTAAATGATTTGGGCATAGTCACAACAAATGTCAGGGCAGAAAACTGAACATGCATTTCCCACATGCCAGGCTACTACTTACCACTAGGCCTTCCTTCCACCTACTGTTAATACTACTTTTGGCAAAGGAACATTGCAAGGCGGGGTGGGGGGAAGCATGGCTGAAATTTTAGCATGCCTGTCTAATGACTGACTGCCCTCTGTGATCCAGCTTCAGCTGCAGGCCACAAGTCCCCTGGAGCAGCTAGCTGCCTGCACTTGCCTTCCTCACTGACCCCGACTCCTCTGCAGCAAGGGGAATTGCAGATGCGGTAAAGCAGCAGGCTCCACAGCAGAGAAGCGCGCTGCAGAGGGAGTGGATAGCCTGGCACAGCTCTGTGCCATCACCCCCATGCCAGGTCAGGCCTGCAGGACAACTTGCAGAGCCCTGCCGTAAGGGGATTTCTATGTAGGTTAGTTCCAATATATTCAGAACCTACTTTATTACTTGTCCTTGAAGGTTTGTTTTAATTTTAAAGTTGAAGACAGGTTTTGATCCTTTTACAGTCTTTAAAAGGGTGGGTGGTTGGTCAGACTTCATTACCAGAAGACTGACTCTAAGAAAACTGCTGATATTGTACAGCAGCATGAAACAACTAATAGGACTTAATGCACATTTCTTGAAAGGGCAAGTAGAAACACTGAAGTTCTTGAACTTAGTACTGGCTCCCTGTTTTCTCCTTGAAATTACAATACTTTCTTTGGTGTGACAGCATACTAGGTTGCAAGACCCTGAATTTAAGAATACAAATGGATTTCAAGATCCTGGCTGGGGAATGCTAGCTCAAGTGTCACGTAATAGTACTCAAAAGCGCTGCTCAGCTGCAAGCCCAATTAGCTTTTACTTCCAATACAACTGAACAAATAACTACATTTCTGTATTTTTTTTTTGTTTTAGTGTGTAGGTGCCTGTCTTTTCATTTAACCCAATGTATTGAGACCTGCTGTTAAAAGCACTGGATACTGTTGACTTCAGAGTTGTTTTAAATTGAATTGTTAGTGCAGAGCTGTGAGTTAAGTGAACAGGAAGGAATCAAAGCTAGCTGAAGACATGAATTGCCAATGCTTAAAATATATTTCAGATGTGCAAGTAACCCATAGATCAAGAATCTTGCTGTTTCTGAAAATAACTGATATATTTACTCTTCAGATCTCGGGTCAGTCCCCTCTTTTAACAGACTTCCTGTATGGCCTTAGGCAAACTGCCTCACCTCCGTTCCTGAAATGGGTTAGTAATGTTTCCTTAATTCCGTGGTTGTAAAGATGGCTTGAATGTTTCAGATGCTTGGATACTATGTAATAAGGCCATAAAAACCATGCATAATATTATATTTGAGCACTAATGTTAGAAGATCTCAACTTGAGAAGCAGAACTGCGAACTGGGGATGCAGGGCCAATACAATTGAATACTACTAACATGATTTTTATTTATTCATTTAACTGAAGCTTCAGGCAAGTACCGAAACCAGTTTTTGGCTCTTCTTCTGCACTAGTAACAGACATTCTACATATTCACCTGCAAGTGCAGTCTGGGCAGCAGGATAGTTCTTTTCCTACTTGGTGTGTTGTCCCTTTGAGCCTGTTAACTGAAACCTGTGGTCAGCTGGTGTGTGATAATTTATTCATACCTCCTCAATATGTAGGAAGTGAAGATGATGGCTACTGAGTCAGAGGAGGTCACCTGAAAAATGGAGGCAATGATGAAGCTGACTGAATGCAAAAGCTGCAGGACTATATGGAAGCCTTGAATGGGTATATGGTGAAAGCTATAGTTTCATAGTTGGTAGGGTCAGAAGGGACCTGAGCAGATCATGTCTGACCCCTGCCATGGCAAGAAAAAGTACTGAGGTCAAATGACCCCAGCAAGGTGTTCATCTAGCCTCCAAGGGTAGGAGCCAGCACCACTTCTCTTGGAAGTTGGTTCCAGATCCTAGCCGCCCTGACTGTGAAGTTGCGCCTCCTGATATCTAGCCTAAATCTCCCCTCTAGTGACCTTTATTCCTGGTCACTCCTGGCAGTGCTCAGGGGAACAGGGACTCCCCAGTGCCTGCTGGTCCCCCCTGACTAGTTTGTAACAGGCCACTAGATCCCCCCTCAGCCCTCTCTTGTGGAGGCTGAACAGGTTCAGGTCCCGTCGCCTCTCCTCGTAGGGCCTGCCCTGCTGCCCCTGACCATGCGAGTGGCCTCCTCTGGACCCTCTCCACGTTGTCCACATCCCCCCTGAAGTGCGGTGCCCAGAACTGGACGCAGTACTCCAGCTGCGGCCTGACCAGTGCCACAGAGGGGGAGGATCACCTCCCTGGACCTCCTCAAGCAGGTGATCCTCCCCCTCTATGCAGCACTGGTCAGGCTGCAGCTGGAGTACTGCATTTGTGGATGCACGACAAGGTGCGGCTGGCCTTCCTGACTGCGTCCCCACACTGTCGGCCCATGTTCATCTTGGCATTAATCATTACCCCAAGATCCTTTTCTGCCTCTGCCTTGACGAGAAGGGAGTCCCCCAGCCTGCAGGTATGGTGCTGGTTATTCCTCCCCAGGTGCAGCACCTTGCACTTGTCTGTGTTGAATCCCATCCTGTTCTCATCCGCCCACCCCTGTAACCTGTCTAGGTCCGATTGCAGCCTATTCCTCCCTTCTAGCGTGCCCACATCCCCCCACATCTTAGTGCCGTCAGCAAATTTGAACAGGGTGCTTTTTACCCCTTCATCTCATCTATGCATGAAATGGTTTTCTGATAAAAAGTTTGTGGAACAGGAGATCCAAGGACCTGCGCTGCAGTTGAAGCAGTGGTGAGGATTTGAGGACTGAACAGAGTAGAGCAGGCTATGGGGGAAAACTAGATTTGTCAATACTTCCTGAATAAGAGGACCTGGACAGCAGACCTAGGCATGAAGTCTCATGGAAGTACAAACATAAGGGTAAGACTGAGGAAGCTACTTAGTTCAGGGGAGAGTTTATGCTATAACATGGATAAGAAATGGGCAGAAATTGGAGTTAAGGAGGGGTGCACTGATACACAGTGGTTACCTATCGGATCAGCACTGATAAAAGGAGAAGTGATATTATTAGCCATCGGCTTTTTTAGGTCATTGGCTTTAGCCAATAATTACAGCCGTGTGCCTGGAGCACCCTGGCAAGTTTAGTTCAGTCCCTGCACCCAGCCGCCAGCCTGAGCCCGCAGCAGACTGCAGACCCCAGTGAGCAGTGTGAGGGGAAGGGGGCACCGGAAAAGCAAATGAAACTGGCTCCTGCTGCTGCCGCCACCACGACAATACTTCATGCATAGCAGGGGCCTTAGCACTAGGGCTGCCGTGAAGACGGGCTGCATGCGGGTGGGGCAAAGTGCTGTGCAAGGGACATTCTGCTCCACCGGGCACCTTTGCAAAAGCAGCTTCTCCCCGGTGGCTGCACAGGGCCTGTCAGTGCTGAGACAGCAGAGTGCTCTGGGACTTCAGACAGCACTACTGTCCATGCAAGGGTCCACCCTGCCCATGCAAGACAGCAGCATGGCCTGCATAGGGAGCGGGGCTACAGATAGGAGCCATGGACGAGGGGGCAACACACATGAGAATAAGGCGGTCACCGCTTTTCTCATTGAGGGGTGAAGCAGGCAGGAGGCATACACATTATAAATGCAAAACAAGCAAAAAAAGGTTTATGTCAGTAATTTAAAATGCCTTGCACTATTACTAAATATTGGTTAAAAATCGGATCAGCATCAGCCAATATGGTTGGTTAATCATCAGCTATCAGTATTGGCCAAGAAAGTCTTTATCAGTGCACCCGTAGATCTAAAGGCAGCTAGAACAGCAAGGAAAGAAGAGAGGTAATAACAGAGGTAGTCCAGGACTGGAGCCAGAGAAGGAATGAGAACAAATACATGGAATGCAAAAGGAATAGAAGGGAGAGGACTGAATCTGTGCCAACGCCAGGAATTGGGTGTTGCAGAGTCATTAGCAAGAAGAATCAGCAAGCCTGTCTCTACAGTGGGTCCAGATAATAAGAGTAAACAGAGCGAGCCGTAAAAAATGGAAAATGCTGATGATCTGCAAATAAATCTGTCCTGGAGATCAGCAAGGGGTGGTATGAAGTCCAAGGTCCTGCACTTCGGGACTGATAACAAGAGAGATTTTTGTTGTAAGCTGTGAACTCCTCAGCTGGAAACAACAGAGGAGGGCAAGGAAGACCTGCCTGTGGAGTCTAAGCACAAGGAAGACAAGGCACCAGCGTGGCGTGCGATGAAAGAGGCAAACGTGTTCTTGGGATAGTGGGAGAGATATTTCTCAATAGGAATGAAGTATTTAACGGTATTGTACAAAGGTAGTGATAGCTCAATTCTAGCCAGACCGGCAACCCTTAAGCACATTAACCCAATGAGCTGTGTGGCTTGGATGGCTCTTTTGACATTTTTTGATGGTTCAGAAAGATCAATTCAAACTGAAACAGCTGCAGAAAAGGACTGTTAAGATGATCAGGGGAATGGAGAGGCTTACAAGAGGCAGCAGTGTTGCTCCTTTAGGTTCACAATGTCAGAGAGGAATAGGACTGTTGTATACATAAGGAGAAGTAAATGCCAGAGAGGAAGAAGAGCTATTTAAGCTACTGAATAATGTTGGCACAAGAAGAAAATGCGAGTAGACAGGCCAGTGTTGAATTTAGGTTGGAAATAAGGGAGGCTTCTAGGGGGAATGAGGTTCTGGAACAGCCTTCTAGGAGTACTAGGAGCAAAAAATGCATGACTAGTTCTGTAACGGTGGGTCCTGAACAGTTCACAAATGTGATTCGTATACATGCCTGCAGGACGGAGAGCATGAGGGACTGATCTCTGGTTTAGGAAGTCCAGTTCTGGGATCTTGCTCAGTTAAAGTTAAACAACAGGAAACTTTTTAAAATTTGAAGTGTCAAGGTTTGTTTGTTGGTAGGAATCTGAAATACAAGCTGCATTTTCACTAAACACCTTTGGTGACGCAGGGTAAGAAAGCCTCTCTTCTCTCACTGCCCCATCTAAACTTCACTGAATTTTTACCTCTTAACCCTTCAGGCTGTGTACCTCCCCTGACAGACTACAGGTAGCACAGAACTATACAACTACTGGCCACGAAACTGTTGGTACAACCTAAGTATTTGCTGTTCACCCCATAATAGTTCTCAGGTGACACTTTCATACCAGAACTGCAGTTTTGAAGTCTTGTGCAAGTTTCAGAGCTGCAGCTGCACTTTAAGTGCCAAGAACACCTTCAGGGGAGAGAAAAATGGAAGTGCACAGCATGGTTCCAAGCTGAAGGAAGAGGCCTGAAATTTCATCTCCAAGTGCATTAAGTGTTACAGGCAAAAGAGGTGCAATTAAATGGAGGCTCACAAAACACAAGAAGAGAAGACTGCAAGGGGCCTCCTAGAACATGAAGTCCAGTCCCCTACATTTTTCAGGCAGTTTTTAATCCGAAGTAATTCTTTAAGTCACCACTTCAAACTTTCACCCACAATTGCAAGGAACAGTATGTAAACCCCAGGAACGCTCTCTAACATGCCAGAGGTAAAACAGGAGACAGCCACTGTGGTGCCCTGCTGCTGCAAGAACAGGGAAACAGTTGCTTGCTCAGCAGGTCCTAGGCAAAGGACCATGCCCCACAGAGAGAGGCAGCCCCTGCCCCCACAGCCCATGCGGTTTGAAGTATGCAAAAAAAAAAAAAATCCTTCCTGATGCCAAACTTGGTGATCTGTCTGACCCTTGTCTAAGCTCTACTTGGTTTCAAACATACAGAGAGCTTCTTTGGTCTTCATACAAATTCTCCCCACGGTGGAAAATAGTCTCCAACCATCTCTTGTTGAAACTAGACACTCACCCTTAAAACTTAAGTAGGAATTGCAATGTTCTAGTGGCTACACTGGTAGTTGAAAGACATTTCAATATTCTGACTATAAAACACAGCAACTGTACATCTCAGTGGCCAATAGTAAAACTGGATTATTCTGACTAAAAACAACATATTACCTTTAGATGCACAAGTAGTAAAGTAAAGCATGTGTGGAGCTGAGGTTTCATGCTGCATTTCTTGAGGGGCCTCTGGTTAAAGCTATAGAATTTAAAAAGGTGGGCTGTCTAAAAACTCTCTAACCACTGTCACTGTTTCCTATGGTAGGGTTTATAGACATGTCTGCATGGGCTCAAGGCTGGAAACCCCAGTTCTTAATCTAACTGAAGAGTCTTCTGTGTTTAAACTTAAGGCATTGAAGCTGAAATTCTTTCTTCGCATTTTTAGACGTATATTTCATGCATGTGCTTGCTTGACACTTTTCTATACCATTCCTTTTTTTAAAATCCCAACATATGAACTAAGTAGTAAATGTTTAATTTGATTGCTAGACAGAAGGATAGGATTTTTTGTCTTCTCACTTAGAATGCAATTGTATACTGTTGAAGCAATATAGTTATTAAAAATGAATTGTTTTTATCTGTTTTCTATAAGCCAGATCTGTTCAACTAGGTATAAACAGGCGTTAATGCCTTCCAGGTCTTGCTGCAATATAATGCTTCATGAAAACTGGAGAAGCCAGTTTCTCCAGTCCTGTCTGTGATGCAACAATGACTTGCATCAGCTTTTACAACAATAAGACAAGGCACTGTCTTGTCATGACAAGTGTCATAAGCACTGATGCAGACTTTCTGTACACCAAATAAATGCATCGACCGATAATGAAATTAGAGAGGGCATAGACAGCTGTATGGTGGGATCCTGTCATCTTTCCTATGGGCAGACTCTGGCACTTGGGGCTGCATAGTTCCTTTTTAGAGCTTGCATCTTCCTTGTACGAGGCACTGAATCTAGTACCAGCCATTAAAGTTTCCTCCTAGTAGAAACTGGCTCTATTCCTTACAGTGAGTGTAGGGAGTTGAGTTTTCCTGTTGCCTACTGTTTTTAACTTTCTCCTTGTGAAAAAAAACCCACTATCTACAATTCCATTAAGAAAAAAACTTAACTCCAGTAGAGTAGCCATATTTGACTTGCAGCAACAGATCTACTTTATTTTGTTCATCTTATCAATCACAGAATGAAAGATCTGGTGTATTTCTGACTTTGAAGGGTGCTCCATTTCTGTCAAGATGCTCAATAGCCATTTTGCATATTGGAATATATAGCTATATTTTTAGACCCTTCACTAACGCAAGGACAAAAACCTCTAACATTATTAGTCAAGTAGGGTACACTATTGCTTACTGAGTTGCAGCTGAGCTTTTTTTTTTTTTTTTAATTAAAGTGATTATGGCAATATAAATTTAAAAAGTTTGGATCATGAAGCATCTGACTGAAGAAGAGAGATGTTCTGTTCTTGTTTTGACTTTTTGCTTAAATTCATGAGAAGTTTTCCAGAGTATTTGAGAAGGTGCAAATAAACAGGAGCATCCAGATGGGCATTTAGTCAAGTAAGAATTCCGTTTTCTACCCCAATGATTTTTTTTTTTCTTTAACTGCAAAAGGATGGACAGACGGACAATGGTGGAATATTCGGAGCAATTGCAATGGTTCAATACTCAGAGAGGTACAAACTGATTGTAATAAGGGACATTCAAGTCTCATGGTGGTGACAACCAGAAAAGGTTCTAGAAGTGGAACAAAACATTTTCAAATTAAAAATCACACAAATTTTTGAATTGTTGAATAAAAAGGCCACCACCTCTTAACAACACACTGGAGAAGTGACACTCTGGATGAATGGAAAAATGTTTCATTTCAGATGTTCAAAAAAACAAAAAAACAAAAAAAACACAAAAAACCCCCCAAAACACCAAGTAAAGCTAGTGTAGTCAGTTTCAGTTTTGCACTTAAAAAAAGGTTCCAGTGCCTGAAGTATCAGACCCTGCCCCCCTTAATAGGGTTTAAAAAGGGTTGAACAATACCGATTGCTATTAGTTCATTCCCATTTAAAGTATGAATGAACTGCACTAGCTACTTGGTACAATGTTTTTGATGCTAGTGCCTTAGAAGTCCTTTTTGAAAGCATGCTTGGGCAGCAATGTCCCATCATACTTAAGTGTTTGCGTTCAGAACCAAAAGGAACACACAGCATAGTGCTGAAGGGAGGATCAGACTCCTATCTACTTGCTCCAAGTCACTACTGCGACATATTTAAGAAACTCACCTGATTTCTTTCAGTCCTTCTTTCTGAATAACTTGAAGAATCTCTTTATGGCTCATAGGTGTATTAGGGTATTTCTCCAGGACCTGGCAAGCAAAAACAGGATTAAAAGTGTAAGTTATTAATCAACTCTCCCCCATATCCAAGGTATTTATCCTGAAAACCATTAAATGTGGTTCATGCCTCCAGGGGGTGAACTGGAAGAAGGGAACTACTAACCTGCAGAAGTCTCTTCCCTACCCCCAGCATCCAAAATGAAAATCACAAGCCACCTGGTGGACTGAACAGAAGTCACAGAATCACCGAGTGGGAAGGGACCCAGACAGATCATCGAGTCCGACCTTACTGCCATGGGCAGGAAGGAGCACTGGGGTGGCAGGGGTCATAAGACCCCAGCCAGGTGCCTGTCCAGTCTCCTCTTGAAGATCCGAAGGGAAGGTGAGAGTACCACGTCTCTGGGAGCCTATTCCAGGCTCTGGCCACCCTTACGGCAAAGTAGTTCTTCCTAATATCCAACCTCAACCTCTCCTCCCTCAGCTTGTGACCATTGTTCCCGGTGACTCCAAGGGGGGCCCTGGGGAACAGACTGTCCCCGAGTCCCTGCTGCTGGCCCCTGATAAGGTTGTAGCAGCCACAAGATCCCCCCTCAGCCTTCTCTTGCAGAGACTGAAGATTCAGGTCCCTCAGCCTCTCCTCATAGGGCTGGCCATGGAGGCCCCAACCATACGAGTGACCTCCTCTGGACCCTCTCCAGGTTCCCCACGTCCCTCTTGAAGTGCGGCACCCAGGACTGGACACAGGACTCCAGCTGCGGCCTGACCAGCACTGCATAGAGGGGGAGCAAGACCTCTCGGGACCTGTTAGTGATGCCCCTGTTGATGCAGGACAGGGTGCGGTTGGCTCTGCCTATTGCTTCGTCGCACTGGCGACTCATGTTCATCCTGGAGTCAATCCTGACTCCAAGATCCCTCTTTGCCTCTGTGCTGCGGAGAGGGGCAGCCCCTAACCTATAACCATAATGCTGGTTCCCCCCCACACAGGTGCAGCACCCTGCACTTGTCCTTGTTGAACCGCATCCTGTTCAGATCTGCACACTTCTCCAACCTATGCAGGTCTGCCTGGATGCGGTCCCTGCCTGCCGGCGTATTCACTTTACCCCCCAGCTCGGTGTCATCAGTGAACTTGAGCAGGGTGCTCTCCACACCCTCATCCACGTTGCTAATGAAGATATTGAACAGTGATGAAGGAATTTCCGATTTTTTTTTTTTTTTTTTTGCACTTCTGTACTTAATTGGCACTCTCAGATGTCTTGAACTGGTGGACATGTAAGAATCAGATCTATGGAGGATTTGGACTCAGAAAGTTACATTATAGTGCTGTACATGGAAAAGCAGAATGAGTGAAAAACATTAGAGCACACGAAGTAAAGGGAAAGAGGAATGACTTCCTGGAAAGAGCTCTGTCTTACAGAGAAACATTCCTGCATGGAATAAGATGATCCAACCTCATCAGAAACAAGTCCCATATCCACATTCAATTGTTACAAACTTTACTTGGAGGAAAGGGTCCCCGAAAAGGGATCAAGAACAAAATAAAATGGATACTACTGCCTCTGGCTACCTACAACGTCTATTTTAAAACCATAATTAAGTATGCACGATGGAAACAGTGATGGTATTTCCCACGATTGGGTGTAGGAGCACTGTTTTGGTGCAGCTTCCAGCCAACAGCTGATATGCATGGTATGCAGACATTAGGCTCAACACAACCCAAGCACCTTTTTGGTAGGTGTACCACAAAATTAGCCCCACACTCTCCCAGTTCCTCTCCCCAATCTGCTGCTGTGCTTTCTGTTCCCTACTCTGTACTCCCTGCCCAGTCTCCTCCTCTGCTGTCTGCCTCCTGCTCTGCTCTATCAGCTGCTGTGAGGTCTTTCCCCTACCTGATCTTCCAAGTGCCACACACAGGCTGGCTGTGCCAACTGTGCTACTAGGAAGATAGTGTTCCTTTTCTGAGAAGTGCTAGTACCAGAATGATTTTTGATGTGGCACTAGCATGGGATATCAGGACCTGAGCTGCATCCTGGAATTCAAAGAATGAAGCTAAACAGATCTCTACCCTGGAAGCACAAATCCTCAATGTCTGCAAGTATATGGGATTCCTAGAGGTCCACTGAACTGCAATTGCTGGAAGCATAGATCAAGCAGATGCATTCAGTTATCCAAATCACAGAAATGAAGAGCTGGAAGGGACCTCGAAAGATTGAGTCCAACCCCCTGCTCCAGGCAGGAATCCTGCTGAGATCAAACGATCCCAGCAAGGTGTCTGTCCAGGCTGCTCCTGAAGACTTCCAAGGTTGGGGGCTGCACCACGGCCTTGGGAAGTCTATTCCAGATCCTTGTCACCCTTGCAGTAAAGAAATTCTTCCTTGCATCCACTGGCACAGGTAACACTGTTGGCTAATCATGTGTCCTTCCTTAAGGGTGTTTCACATACTGTCTGCACTGCCATGGCAGTTGAAAAAGGAGGTCACTGTTTGCCACAGAAGGAAACTACACTTGCAAACATGGCTTAATAATTTGTAGTTGTGGTATGAGGACACTGAAGAATAAAAAAAAAGACAAAACAAAACAAAAAAAAAAACAAACTTCTCTCTATAAAAAGGTCCAGCCTTTTGAAGTCCTTTGGTGAATTTTATTCTAAGGTGTTTGTTATTGTTCTTGTTATTGAGGTTTTTGTCTTGTTTTGTTTTGTTTTTTGAGACTCCAATCTGGATATATTTGTAAGGCCAAATCACCAGAATTGTGTTTTTATAATTTAGGGTTTTTTAGTATCTCAAGCAGTAAATGGCCCATATTTTCAAATTGCAAGGATGTTTTGTCCTACTGGGCAGTTAAAACTGAAAAGTCTCAGCCTCGGTGTGAATATCAGAAATACCAAGCTCCCTTCAGCCCCTTTAAACCAAGCTTTAGGCTAAGATAGTCCAAGCGCCCAAAAGCATTGCATATTGAAGTGATTCCTGCAAAGTATATAAAAATACAACCTCTTCCCACTTCAAGTGGATGGTCAGCCCCATCTTACATAGGCTTACAGACTAAGCAGGCAATACAGCATGCAGACACATGAGAAAGTGAGGGCAAGACACTTAAAGATTGCTGTGGTCCAGTCATTAATAAGACTGCGATTCTCGAGGGTTGTTAAATGCCATCTTGTGTGTCTGCACAAAAACTCAGCACATTAGGCCTTACTCCCAATCAGGTTCACTAAGCACTATGTTTAACGTCCTCTCTATCGTCAAACAGAGAAGTCATGGTTCACAATTAAACAAGAACTGACAGAAGCAAGTTTTTAGCAGGAACAAGCACCCTGGTATTGCAGTTTCCTTTTGACAACTGTGCAAATCATGTCACTTCCCCACTTCTATTTCACCCTTCCCCCTTTCGAGCAGTTTCACTTTTGTTCTGAGATCAAACTCATTCTTCTGACCTACAGACTTCATTCTAAATTAGGAATATTGGAATTTGAACTAGTCTTTGTCAGCATTAGAAGAAAACAAACCAGTATTAAATAAGCCAGTTATATAATGTAAGTGGGGATAGAGAAGAGAGAATTCACCTTGAGCTCTGCAAGAAACATAACCCAAATGCCTTATATTTTAATGGAACTATTATGCTACTAGAAATAACATCAGCAAGAGTGGAACTACTCCAATTCATTCAGACCCAGCAATCATACCTGCAACTGTGCACTGTTTGCTATAGGTACAGGAAGTGTTCTGTAAGGTTCATAGATTGCTAGGGGCTGGAAGGGACCTGGCAAGATCATCGGGTCCAGCCCCTTGCACCACGAAGACAAACAACTGGGGTCAGGTGACCTCAGTGAGGTGACCGTCTAGTTTCCTCTTGAAGATTTCCAGGGTAGGTGATTGCACCTCTGGAGGGAGCTTATTTCACAGTCTGGACACCCAGACCAAAGAAGTTTTTCCTAGTGTTAAGCCTGAATCGGTCTTCCAGGAGTTCGTGGCTGTTACTCCTAGTTTTCCCCCCAAGGGTGCCCCGGTGAACAAATTGTTCGCCAAGCCCTCCAACTGTGGTCTCATCAATACCAAGTAATGTGGAAGAATCATTTCCTTGGTTCTGCTTGATCTATTTGAATTAAAAAGGCCGTGGGCCCTTGGTTCTGCTTGAGATGCATCAATTGATGCATGCCAGCATACTGTTTGCCCTGCTGGCTACAGCGTCGCACTGCTGGCTCATGTTCATACTGCGGTCCATTATTATCCCCAAGTCCCTTCCAGTCATGATGCTAGTCAGTTTGGCACCATCAAGTCTGTAGGTGTGCAGGGGCTTAATCATCCCCAGATGGAGCACTTTACACTTCAATGCTGAGCCTCATCTGGTTCCAATCTGCCAGCCTGTCTAGGTCCACCTGTATCTGCAGCTCATCTTCAAGCGTGACCACACTTCCCCATAACCTGGTGTCGTCCATGAACTTGGTCAGCGAGCTCTTCACCGCCCCCCCAAATTCAAATAATTGATAAAGATGCTGAAAAACACTGGACCAAGCACAGACCCCGAGGGGCACCACTGGATGACAGATCCATTCATTAGGACTCTCTGGGTCCTGCCCCACAGCCAGCTTCCTGCCCATTTCACTGTTGAGCAGTAAACCTGCAATCCTCCAATTTTCCCATGAGATCATGGGATACCAGATCAACGGCCTTTTGGAAGTCAAGGTACACAATGTCAACCTCCTCTCTCTTATCCAGGCAGCAAGTTACCCGGTTGTTGTAGGAGCTGCGGTTGGCAAGACAAGACCTGCCCACAATGAAGCCAAACTGGCTGCCATTCAGAACCCTACCATCTGCCGGCCTATCACATATAGCCTCCTCGATGAATTTTGCTAGGATTTTCCCTGGGACAGAAGTTAGGCTGACTGGTCTATAGTTGCCCAGGTCCTCTCTCCTCCGCTTCTTGAAGATGGGCATAACACTGGCCCTCTCTTCCAATCTTCAAGGACCTCCCCCGAGCGCCACAATTTTTGGAACAGTTTCACCAGTGGTTTCGTGATGACTTCAGCCAGCTCCTTCAGCACCCTCTGATGAAGATCATCTGGTCCTGCTGACTTATAAAAATTAACTTTTCTAACTGATCATGCACCACCTCAATGACAGCAGTAGGAAGGTGATCATGCCCACTATGCCCATTCTAAACCTGATCTAATTTGATTTTCTCTTTGTAAAGGCAAAAGGCAGGGTGGCACTTTATAGATCAGGAGTTGACAGCCCTTGGCACGAGGCCATTTTGCTAAGCACACCACAGCCAGCCTGGGCTCTGGGCAGCTGCCGCTGGCCATGGAGCCTGGGCTGCTTGCAGCAGGCAGTGGGCAGGCTGCAAACAGCTGTACTGGGGAGCGTGGCAAGGAAGGGCCTGCGTCTCTGCTGCTACAGCAAGGATCAGGCCCCTCATGACTCCCCCACTGTCCACCCCTGGTACACCAGCATCTTCCAAGTCCAGGTTACCAGGTTTTTGGCAGTCAGTCTAAAAATGTTGCTGACCCCCATTATAAACCAACTCTTTCAGGGAGTTATGAGCTATTGTAGGCTCCATCCTTCTTTGTCAGATGCTAATCAATGGACTTGCAGAGAGCAGGCCCTGCTCTGAGCTGCTACAATACCAATGCCATGACAAGGACAACAGAATCCCTCCTGCCACCTACAAACACCAACCTGGACACATTATTAACCACCTCTAGCTCCTGGAAAACAAACAATCATCAAGACAGTCTTGCGAGAAAAGCCTGTCCTAGTGTACAGGCAGCATCCCTCCTTCCCCTCAAGCCTCAAATGATGGCTTCCCCAGCAAGACTACTTAAGTCCTATTCTCATCAAGCCACCAGATGCAGATGCCAGCTGTGCCCCCTCATCCACACAGACTACATCATCACTGGGCCAAACAACATGGATTATAACATCCCAGGTTCTTTCACCTGCTCCTCTACCAAATGTCACATGCCATCATCCACTTAAAGCATCTCTCTGCTGTCTACATTGGACAGACAGGGTGATCCCAATGTGAAAGAACGAATGTACAATGATCTGATGTCAATTCCAGAAAGACAGAAAAGCCCATGGCAGAACACTACCCTCCCTGGATATTCACTGATCTCAAGGACTACTGTTCTTAAACAAGAAAAACTTTAAAAACAAACAAACAAAAAACAACACAACCTTCAACATGAAGTTGCAGTACAAGAAATCATCCACACACTAGACTAGATTGTGTTTAGCATGGTCTCAACCAAGGCTCTGGATTCTTATCCTGTTACCTGGACTAGATTTCACAACCTTATGTCCCTCAGTGGGTTAACTGCTTTGCTTACCCCTTTTGAGCTCTTCAACCCACCTTTACCCCTCTCAGCAGTGGCCTCTCCATTCCTCCAATTTTCCCCATCCTTTCTATTTCAGTTCTTTTCTACTTACTATCAATGGACTCTGCAGAAAGCAGGGATACTATCTGACAAGTAGGCTTGAAAGCTCATACTTCTATGAATTAGTCTCTACAAGGTGTCACCCTGCCCTGCATCCTGCCTAACTTTAGACTGCCACTGCTAAATACCTTTTAGTACATGGAAAAGTACAGCGGCTTTCATGTGGAACACAGCACCAGAAAGCTAATAAAAGTCCAATCAATACTGGACTTCAAGTATAGCCCATCTAGGCATACACTTCTACTGGTTTAACTAAAAGCTGCGTTTAAAGAAAAAAAGGATTTAGTAAGCCAGTACAACTCCCTGAGTCTGTATCGGTTCCACTAAACTGATTTAGTGAAATGAATTCTAACTTGTTTAGCTTTAGTCTAAGTAAATGCAATTAAATAACAAGCAATGCATCAACAAGACAGCGAAGGGTTAAATACTGAATTATTTGCTGAAATCTAAATATTTCCACTTGCATCACAGGCTGTTATTTTAAAAAGTTGAAGAGATTTCACTGCATGGCTGCACTATTAATAGCTGATCAGGCCACAGCAGATCTATGGTCTCAAGTATTACGCTCTTTCTAGATTCTTTAATACCAGGGACTGCAAAGACAGACAGTGGGAAAGGATCTTAGAAGAGGAGGTAGAGCACAGCAGCTTCCCCCCCACCCCACTGGCTGTGGGGGCTGTCCGTCAAGCAGCCCTACCCCTCACGGCCAACTGGAGAGGGGTGGGACCACATGACAGGCAGCCCTCTCAGCTAGTCAGCAGCAAGGGGCAGCCGCCATTTTGCTGGCAGCCATCCCCCTCCCCACCCCAGCAAGCTGCCACAGCACTTTGTTGAGTCCCCCTCTGCCCCTGCGGATTTCACAAGCAACGCCCACATTTCATGGCATCTGCAAAACCACAAGTTCAGTAGGTCCCCAAACACAACTTTACTAGCATCTGGAGAGGGAAAGGCTCTCGAGTAGGTCCAGGGAGGTGATCCTCCCCCTCTGTGCGGCACTGGTCAGGCCGCAGCTGGAGGACCGCGTCCAGCTCTGGGCGCCGCACTGCAGGAGGGATGTGGACAGCATGGAGAGGGTCCAGAGGAGGCCACTTGCATGGTCGGGGGCAGCAGGGCGGGCCCTACGAGGAGAGGCGACGGGACCTGAACCTGTTCAGCCTCCACAAGAGAAGGCTGACGGGGGATCTGGTGGCCTGTTACAAACTAGTCGGGGGGACCAGCAGGCACTGGGGGAGTCCCTGTTCCCCCGAACACCGCCAGGAGTGACCAGGAATAGCGGTCACAAGCTGGCAGGGGGTAGGTTTAGGTTAGATATCAGGAGGCGCGACTCCATGGTCAGGGCGGCTAGGATCTGGAACCAGCTGCCAAGCAAAGTGGTGCTGGCCCCTACCCTGGGGGTCTTTAAGAGGAGGTTAGATGAACATCTTGCTGGGGTCAATAGACCCCAGTAATCTTTCCTGCCACGGCAGGGGGTCGGACTTGATGATCTGCTCAGGTCCCTTCTGACCCTAGAAACTATGAAAGGCTGATCAAACAGCCAACAGGGTTTTACTGAAAACAAACCTGATCTCCTCCTTTGTCAAAAGTAACTACTTGTGGGTGGATGAAGGGAAAGTTCCAATATTATGCATCTGGGCTCCAGCAAGGCTTTTGACAAGATCCTAAATGAACTTCTCAAACAAATTCAAGAAACGTGGGCTGGACAAAACTACTGTAAAGTGGTTAGACACCTGGCTCAACAGCCACAGGCAAAGGGTAATTATTAATGGACCCATGTCGGAATGGCAGGAGGCTTCAAGCGGCTACCCACAGGGGTCTGTCCTGGACCCGGTGCTGTTTAACAGGTTTATTGATTATTTATGTGCATTGAGAGTTTCTTGAGCAAAATTTGGAGATGAGAAACCTGGGAAAGACTAAGAACATCTTGGAGAACAGAAGCACAATTCAGAAAGATCTCAATAAATTGGAAAACTGGGCTGGAGCCAAAAGGATGAAGTTCAATGTTGGCAAACGCAAGGTTTTACACCTACCTCTTCCTGGGATTCTCTCAAGCGCAGATTAACTGTTGCAGCAGCAGGATGTTGACCACTATGGCCCCCCTGCTTTACCTGGGGCAGGCTAAGGTGTGATGTAAGGGCTGACCAGAGCACTGTGCCATGAGGTTACAGAATAGGTTTCTGCAGGATGATCCTACCTCAGGCAGAGGATTAGACTAGACGTGACCTGGGGAGCTCCTCTAGTCCAGCATAAGCCTTCTATGATCTTACGAAATCCAGTGACACTTTTCTAGAAACTTTTGGTAAGCCATTCACTGGATATCCTTTGGAGCAGTGCTGTGCAGAGGTAAAGCCTTCAAAGGTTCATAGATTCATAGACCCGAGGGCTAGAAGGGACCCCAGAGGATCAGAGTCCAGCCCCCTGCCCCAGGGGCAGGAAGTCAGCAGGGATCATAGGATCCCAGCAAGATAAGCACCCAATTTTTTCTTGAAGGTGTTCAATGTAGGTGCTTGAACCATCTCCGATAGCAGGCTATTCCAGACCTTGGGGGCTCAGACAGTAAAGAAATTCTTCCTTATGTCCAGCTTGAAACAGGTCTTGCAGTAGTTTATGACCATTCAACCTTGTCAACCTTTGGGGCGCTCTGCTGAACAAGTGTTCCCCCAGATCCTGGTGGTCACCCCTGATAAAAACTTACAGGTGGCCACCAGATCACTCCTGAGCCTGCGCTTTTCCAGGCTAAAGAGCCCCATGGCTCTCAGCCTGTCGTCGTAAGGTCTGTTTTCCTGACCTCTGATCATGCGCATGCCTCTCCTCTGCACTCTCTCAAGCTTCTCCACATCCTTTTTGAATTCTGGAGCCCCAAACTGGACGCAGTACTCCAGCTGCGGCCTCACCAATGCCGAATACAGTGGAAGGATGACATCCTGGGATTTACTTGAGAAGCATCTATGGATGCACGCCAGCGTTTTGGTCGCTTTACTAGCTGCACCATCGCATTGCAGGCTCATGTTCATCTTGTGGTCAACGATGACCCCCAAGTCCCTTTCATCTATATACATGCAGCAGGTTTTTCCTCCCAACGTGGAGAACCTTGCATTTTTTGGTGTTAAATCATCAGGTTCTCATTCACCCAATTCCTGAGCCTGTCAAGGTCTGCCTAGATCACCCCTCTGTCCTCAGGTGTGGATGCTTTGCCCCAGAGTTTGGTGTCGTCGGCGAACTTGGCCAGTTCGCTTCTGACACCAAGGTCTGCATCACTGATGAAGATGTTAAATAGTATGGGCCTTAGGAGAGAGCCTTAAGGGACCCAAGGTGTCTAAGCAACTGTCAAAACAGTCTGAATGTTTCACTCCAAGTTAAGCTTGTTCTACTCATCAAGGTAGATTTGTTCTACTCATAAAGGGATGAATAATTGCTTTATATGTAGCATTATATCATTGTGATGGCAACAAGGGTAACATTCTGCTCCTACCTCCATGCAACAAGACTACGTATACCCCAAAAGCCTGTGCAGGTTCACATGCAATGAACAGTTTCTTTACAAGTCAGATTACAGTCAACTGGGGGAAGACAGAGGTGCCAGTCTGAATGAAAAGCCTGGCGACCACAAGTCAAATGCTCTTACCACAAACCAAGGCAGACTGACCTTCCTTGCCCTGCACCAGCATTGGAGAACAGGGCTGCAACCATTTAAAACCAGGAGTGCCCAAGATATGGCCCAAGGGCTGGATCTGGTTTGCAGAGCCATGTTATTCTATAGGGCTCTCTACAAGTCTGGAGTTTGGCAGCATGGCAAGCGGTGGCAGCATGAATTGCTGCGGCTCCCATAAGTAACACTGCCACTGCTTGTCCTGACCCCAAATTTCCAAACCCGTGGGGAGCCCTGCAGGCCAGATCTTGAGCACAGAGTGGTGTCATCTGGCCCACAGGACTGGAAACCAGGCAGTAAGAGTGGCCACTGCCACCAAATCCCAGCCCTGCAGGGCCAAATGAGTTAGATACCACTGGGTTTATACTCTTGACACAGAGGAGAAAGCTAAGAAGCTGATGATAGATAAACTTACACAGGAGACAAAGAGCTAATTATACACATATCTAGGAAGGCTGTTTCAAAATATGGCAGGTTGCATGCAAGAGGTATCTTGGCCTACCTCAGAAGTTTAAAGAAAAGGGCTGAAAAATCTATTTGTTTTGAATAAGACCATGAAGTGGCAGGTGTTGGTAGTGATGCCACTGCATTTCTTTATGTGTATATACTACCTTGGAAGAAACAATGACTTTTTCCCCCTATTAAAGCTGCAGGAACATATACAACTCCAAGGAATGGGTCTCATTTTGGCTGCACCTCGATTCCCCCAGTACTGTCCCTCATATTCACGAAACCTCTCATTTTGCTATCAGTACAGTATGGAGGATCCAACCTGCAGCTGCTGGCATGAAAAAAGTGAGGCAGACAACACAATTTGGGCACTGAGCCACCTCAATCTCATCTATCAATACATTTTCACTGCTCTCCTTCAATACCCTCACCATCTTGCCTGTACTGTTTAGACATTCGAAGAATGCAATTTCTTGCTACACTTCACTTGCTCTTTATCATTCTTCTTCCTCCCCTAGAGTCCTCTGTGACCTCTCTCCAGTGCTGTCATTTGCTAAGGGATTCTTATCCAGTATTTGGAAGTTTATATTGCCAACAGCAACATCAATGGAGACTGCGCATCCATTGTGTGTGCAGCACACTGGTTAGGGACGGTTGAGGGAGGCACACAAGCTTTAGCTTTTCTCTCTAACTTCTGAAGCGTTCTAAGTGCCAAGTAAGATGGACTTGATTAGCGGCTAGTCTGGTAGCTTCCAATCGAGGTAGGACAAAGTGCAATAACAACTGCTGATGGCCTCCACTCTTTCCAGCAAGTAATGTTAGCCAAAAGGAGCTCTCCATACTGCACTCCTCTGTAAGCCTCTTGACAAAGTTTAACAGCTTCAGAATAAGAATTATAGTCTACACTTACTCTCAAAATTCCCCAAATATACACTTATAGAACCATAGACCATTAGGGTTGGAAGAGACCTCACTTCCATTAGGTAACCAGGGGGAACCGATTCATTTCCAACTTACTGCAGAATCTTATCCACCTTAGTCCACTAAACTCACTGTCCAGATGGAGGCTTCCACATTACACTCACTGTGACGAGGGTAAAGGCCGATTCAGCTGCCACATTCTAGACATCTAAATAATATGCTCCATTAAATTTTCCATGATTTCAGGCAAAGAAAGTGAGGCAATGGATATAAAACAGCTCACTGCATTATTTTCACCACATTCCTACAGTGCATTAAAGAAGAGGATGCAACTGTTTAAAAGGTTTATTCAAGTGAGGTTTGAGGAGTCTGACAGCAAGGTGTCTTGGGTTCAAGAGTTGGTTTGCTATAAACTACCAGGTTCTCCACATTTTCTTAATGTTGTGTTTTCTCTCCCAAACTCTAAAAGGAAAATGGAAATCTCAACCCAAGCAAGACTGAGTGCTGGGTGTCATTTCACAGTTGAAATCTTGCTTTCTTTTTGCTCCCCATGTAAAGGAGGGATTAAGTTTTCCAATTCTCACTTAGGTTTCTTCAACTGTCATTTCTGCCACTTGCCAGAAGCCCCCCCAGATGTCTGAAACAGACTATCCTCAAAACTGAAAATCCTAACATCTTGGGCAAATACTTCAGAGCTCTGTGAAACTCGCTCTCTTTCATCTTAATTTACCATCCTGTGCATTAGTGGCCCTATAGTTTAATCATATGAAATCTAAAAGCTCATGCTAAAAATTAAACAGGCCATTTAGAAATTTGGTTCCAGAGAGGATAGAGTGGAACTATCTTCAGCAGTTACAGGACTACATACTAGCCGGTGTTGAATGCCATTTTTTTCCTCTTTCAGAACACGGGAACCAGTGACTTATCTGCACCACAAACATTTTAAGAAGAAACAGTTTAACACTACAAAAACTAGGGGTCTCCTGTGAAATTCCTCCTCATTCAGTCACTACACACATTATATTAGGGTAGAGCTAGCATATGAAATAATACTGTCATTTCATCCAGGCAGTAATAAGATGGGGGGGGGGGACAGGACACGACACTCCGTGATGACTTGACCTAGACTGCAGTATCTTTTCTACTCATCCAATTAGCCAAATGCTATTCAAAGGTGTGGGGGGTTTGTTTTGTTTTTTAATCAGAAATGAGGTCAAGAGGGAAGGGCACTGATGTAATTAGAGACCAAGTGCCACAAAATACATCTGGATGTTATTGTTTTTACCTACTATTTAGCCTTATAACATTTACACTGTGCTTATTCTGGCTACTTGTTCAGTAAAAAGGAGCTGACAAAGAAGAGGTTCCAGTGAATCGTGTCTTTTTAGTGCAAAAACAATTTTAAAAACCCCAAAATATCCAATGATGCAACAGACTGAGATTAGAAATAAGAGGCTACCCAAAAGGGGGCATGCCACATTAAAACAGCAAAAGTTTCTTTAAACTAAACAGCACTTGCTGAAAAATTGCGGCAGAGCAAAATGTAGATATGAGAAAAAAAATTTTAAAAGTTGTTTTGTTACTGTACAGAGATACAAACCAAATTCTGAAGATCTCTGTACCTCTGTATTCCTGACAACAGATGAGAAGGACAAGCTAGGAGCTGGATCACTCCTTCAATCAAGCAATGCTTTAGATTAGGCATCTCTCTGTTTCCAAGTGTCTTCACAAAACTAAATGCAGAGGGCTTTCTTTTCCCACAGCAAGCTTTCTGAAGGACAACCCTCTTGGCTCTTCCCATCTTCCAATAACTCCTGAACAGACCCAGAAGAAAGTCTTTAGATTAGGCCAGGGATGTTAAATTCACCTGGTACCTTAGACCAGATCCAGCCTGCGGGGCCCCTTGGATGCCAGATCCAGCCCAGGGCATGCAGCTCTGACCTGGGGCATGAGGCAGCAGCACTTCTG
Source organism: Crocodylus siamensis (assembly GCF_052110815.1). Lineage (NCBI taxonomy): Eukaryota > Metazoa > Chordata > Crocodylia > Crocodylidae > Crocodylus > Crocodylus siamensis. The sequence continues at coordinate 426,310,530 of NC_143395.1, read as the reverse complement.
GCTCCAGCATGGGACATCCAGTGCAGCTCTGGCTCCCACCACAAACCTCATGTTGGAGCTGGAGTGCTCACTGCTGCCACTGAATGCCTCATGTAGTGGCCACAGCTCCAGCTTGGGGCATATAAAAAAAAAAAGTTAGTGTCAGTGTTTGATTTTTAATATATGACTTGAGGGGTTTTTCTAGTTCCAAGAAAGCAAACCCGCTTCCCAAAAGGAGTCCTTCTAGTGGCAAGTGGAAGGACTTCTGGGGGCAAAGTTCAAGAGTCAGGGGGGCAGGACTACCTCTGTGGCCCTCGTCAACTCATCAAAACTCATTAAGCGGACCTCCAGCCAAAATAATTGCCCACCTCCAATTTGAAAAAGTCAAGGATTTCAAGATGGCAATTAAAAAAATATACATATATCAAATTTTAAATCAGCTCTGTCATTTGTACTTTAGCAAATAAGTGGAGAAAGCTGCATCCTTATTGGTAAAGAGAGCCTAATTAAGCCATGTAGATTTACAACTAACCAGAGGCTTTATACTAGATTTGGCAAGATTTTTTGCTAGTAAGGGGGTCCCTTCATAATCCCTCGTGGGAGCCAGCAGTCTTCACTACCAGGAGGGGAAGGTGCTGGCTGGCAGGGCAGCACAAAGGGCATCAGACTAGATGGTGGCTCCCCCCAGGGTGTCTGCCAATCAGCATCAAGGGGTGCAGCCATCATGAAATGACCGTGGAATTGGAACCTGATGCGACGGTCAACCCACAAAAACTGGCAAGTCCCCTCGTGATTTAGGTAAAACCCTACTTATAAATTGTGCACATTACAGTTAACCTATATAGTTACTTAAGTGATTAGTATGGTAGGAAGGGTGCAATAATATATTGTTTGTAGGTCCCCCACAGGCCTTTAATATACTATATACCCTATTGGGTCATTTTAACAGGGGCCAGTCCCTGTTGCCTGGTATAAGTGAAGAGCAGGAGAGGGGACTAACAGCAAGCCAGGGGACTTCTGCCCCTTGAAGAGGATGTAGCAGGCTCAGCCGGCTGTGCGGAGCCACAGCTGCAGGAGGGCAGGCTGGCCCTTTATTAACAGGGCCCTTTATTCCCTGTATGGAGCTGGGAAAAGGCACACAATAGAAAGGGACCATGCTTCCAGGCACATCAACCCAGGGCCCAAGCCAAAGCAGGCAGCCTGGCCCTCCAGGCTGAACAGAGAGGAGCTCCCGCATGGGATCCCTGCAGCAAACAGACTAGCAGGCACCCGAGCTGTTCCCTGATGCTGCCCAGCAGGAACTAAGAGGAGCTGATGGTGGGAGTGAGGCAACAACCCAGAGCAGGGTAGGCTTTTAGTTGGGAAAGAGTAGCTTATATTTGCATTGGGGTTTAAAGTGTTATACTGGTGGACTGGGTGTGGCTATAAGGGAAAAGTGCAGGTCACAGGGATGCCCAAGAGGCATACTCTAAATCCCTGCCAGGGGCACCCAGCTTAGAAGCCTTCCAGGGTCTGGGACCTGGCAGGCTGCATGGGACAGAAGCCCATGCACTTGAGGCAGGAAGGTGAGCCAGTTAAAAGGGCCAGAAGCAGGTACACAGGGAGAGCAACCTTGCCCCAAGTGGGGGCACCAGGAAGGATTGAGCAGAGCTGAGAGCAGCCTCACCCTGAGCCTGGGGCACTGGATGGGCTGGGCAGGGTGCTGAGCAGAGCCAGGAGCCACCTTACCTTGACTGGGTCAGGGACACCAGGGAGGCAGGGCCAAACAGAGCAGCTTTGCCCTGAGTGAAAGACACTGGCGGTGGTGGTGGGAAACAAGGCACTAGATAGGGGCAAGCAGCCCAGAACTATAGAGAAAGCACTACCGGGAGCCAAGAGAGCTGGGCCCAGATCAGCAGGTCAGAGCTGAAGGCCTGCAGACAGAGGAAAGGGAGGCTAAAACCAAGAGGGCTGAGGCCTGTACAAGGGACAAAACAGTATAAAAAGTAACATCTGTAAGACACAGGGGGTGGCTGTAGGGTCAGGAGGAAGCCTTGAATTTAGCCCTTAAGGCACACAGGGCTGGAGGGTACGAGGCAGAGACAGGGAACCACGCGTGTGCACCTAGGCTTGCCTGCCTCCAAGGACAGTCTCCCTTCATCATTTTCCAATAACAAGACGTAAGGGGCAAGGAAGTAGGGCAAGATCCTGAGAGGCAAAGGCAAGAGGCAGGATTTAGGTGGCCACTAGGGAGCATTTGCTGTACATGTGTTCCTGGAGAAGACCGCATAAATCAAATTTTCATAAAGTGAACCCACTTTACAACGTAACAAATGGGGATAACTTCCCTTGGCAATGAGGGAGGTTGGGACTAGGGAAGGTGCTGCTCAAGGCAGCAAAGCTTCATAGTTGGTAGGCAGAGTCGGAAGAGACCCTAGTAGATCATCAAGTCTGACCCCCAGGGAAGCAGAGGGAACAGAGTGGCACTCACCCCAGCTCCGGCTTCAGCGGCCCTGGGAGTAGCCAGAGACAACTGCCTGCAGCCACTGGGCTGCAGGGTGCTCCGCCTGTCCCCCCAGCACCTGGGATCCACTTGTCCACACTCACCTCTGCTCCGGGCTGTGCCATGTCCTGGTGCAGGCAGCTGGTGTCGGCCGCTGCTGGGGCTGCTCCAGCAGGGGCTGGGGTGAGTGCAAACAAGCAGAGCCTCGGGCGACGTGGGACACAGCACTCACCCGAGCCTCGGCTGCAGCAACCCCAGGGCAAGCTGACACCAGCTACCTGGCTACAGCGAAAGGTGTTTGTTGTGGGAGACTCCATCCTGCGGGGCACTGAGGGGCAATCTGCCGCCCCGACCCCTTAGCCTGGGAAGTCTGCTGCTTCCCAGGGGCCCGCATCGGAGACATTGCGGAGAGGATCCCGCAGCTCCTCCGGCCCACAGACCACTACCCCATGCTCCTTATTCACGTGGGCACCAACGACACGGCTCGGAGCACCCCAAGCCAGGTCATGAGGCGCTACAGGGAGTTGGGAGCGGGGCTTAGGGGTCTGGGAGCTCAGGTGGTGTTTTCGTCGATCCTCCCAGTCTCAGGCCATGGGCTGAGGAGGGAGAGGAGGATCCACGCGGTGAACCAAAGACTGCGGCGCTGGTGTCATCGGGAAGGCTTTGGCCTCCATGACCACAGCCCGCTCTTTGGCAAGAGAGGCAGCGAGCTGCTGGGAAGATATGGCCTCCACCTCTCCCCCCCTGGGGAGGAGGCTCTTCTCAGCCAGGCTGGCTGACCTGCTCCACCGGGCTTTAAACTAAGCCCGCTGGGGGATGGGGGGACTACTGCCACTGCTGGCCCGCTGAACGGCCCTTGCAAAGCCAGCGGACCAAGGCACTTAAGGGAGCCCACCCCTGCCCCAGCCCTGGCACAATCTGTGGGCAAGGCAAGAGCCCCCAAGGGCACACTTGCCTGCCTGTACACTAATGCCAGGAGCCTGAGCAACAAGCAGGACGAGCTCGTCCTCCTGCTCAGTGCAAAGAATTATGACGTCATTGGGATAACGGAGACCTGGTGGGGCTCCACCCATGACTGGACCACGGGTACAGAGGGCTGTACCCTGTACAGGAGGGATCGTGTTGACAAAAGGGGCGGGGGTGTAGCTCTCTATGTGAAGGAAAGCTACATGTCCTGCAAGCTGATGCTGGCGACCGGCATGGACAGCTAGAGACCCTCTGGGTAAAAATTCGTGGGAAAAACGGCACAGGGGACACAATGGTGGGAGTCTACTACAGACCTCCCACTCAAAGTCCTGAGCTTGACCAGGAGTTCGCCCGGGAACTGACTGAGGCCGCTTGCTCCAGGACCTTGGTTGTCATGCGTGACTTCAATTACCCGGACATCTCCTGGGAAGATCACTCAGCAAAATCCGAGTGGGCGCAAAGCTTTCTCTCGTGCGTGGATGACCTCTACCTGACTCAAGAAGTCTATGGGCCAACGAGAGGCAAAGCGCTGCTCAACCTGGTACTGGCTACGGGGGACGACCTAATCAGCGACCTAGTAATCGATGGGAAGCTGGGTGACAGCGACCACGACCTGATCACCTTCACCATCCGCCGTAAAGCTGGCAAGTCAGTCAGCAACACAGAAGTCCTTGACTTTAGAAAAGCCAACTTTGACAAGCTCAAGAGGCTAGTCGGTCAGGCCCTCAGGGACCGTGACCCCAGGGAGATGGGAGTTCAAGAAGAGTGGTTGCTTCTCAAGGAAGCGATCCTCAGTGAACAAGCTAAATCTATCCCAACACGGAGGAAAGGCAGCAAGAAGGCACAGCAGCCCCCCTGGCTCTCCAGGGACCTAGCAGACCTCCTGCGGCTAAAAAGGAAAGCCTACAAAGGATGGAGGACGGGATTCACCTCCAAGGAGGATTACTCCGCGCTGGTCCGGTCCTGCAGGGACCAAACCAGGAAAGCCAAGGCTGCAACTGAACTCCAACTAGCTTCAAGTATCAAGGACAACAAAAAGTCCTTTTTCAGATATGTGGGGAGCCAGAGGAAAAGCAAGGGCAATGTTGGACCCCTGCTAAACCAGATGGGGCAACTGACGCCCAGGAAAAAGCCAACCTATTACATAGGTAATTTGCGTCAGTCTTTCATCAGTCTCATGGGACGCCCATGCCTGCTACGGGACAGGGAGATCCGGGTGTTGGGGATCCCCTGCCCTCCATAAATGCTGACCTCGTGAAGGAACACCTTGAGAAGCTGGATACCTTCAAGTCAGCCGGCCCTGACAACCTGCACCCAAGGGTACTCAAGGAGCTGGCGAGCGTCATAGCCCAGCCCCTGGCACGGGTCTTCGAGAGCTCCTGGCGCTCTGGTGTAGTGCCCGAAGACTGGAAGAAGGCCAATGTGGTGCCGATCTTCAAGAAAGGGAGGAGAGTGGATCCGGCTAACTACAGGCCCATCAGCCTGACTTCTATCCTGGGGAAGATCTTAGAAAAGTTTATTAAGGAGCCCATCCTTGATGGACTGGCCCAGGCTAACATCCTAAGGGAAAGCCAGCACGGGTTTGTTGTGGGTAGGTCTTGTTTGACCAATCTCATTTCCTTCTATGACCAGGTGACCTATCACCTGGACAAGGGAGAAGAGATTGATGTCATATATCTTGGCTTCAGAAAAGCTTTTGATCTGGTATCCCATGATCACCTCTTGGCCAAACTGCCCAGTTGTGGCCTTGGCTCCACCACGATCCGCTGGCTGGGAAACTGGCTCCGTGGTCGGACCCAGAGGGTTGTGATTGATGGCAGTCACTCAACGTGGTGCCCTGTGACCAGTGGGGTCCCTCAAGGCTCTGTCCTGGGACTCATCCTGTTCAACATCTTCATTAACGATGTGGACACTGGAGTCAGGAGTGGACTGGCCAAGTTCACCGATGACACCAAACTTTGGGGCAAAGCATCCACGCCAGAAGACAGGCGGGTGATCCAGGCTGACCTGGACAAGCTCAGCAAATGGGCAGACGAGAACCTCATGGTGTTTAACACCGAAAAATGCAAGCTTCTCCACCTTGGGAGGAAAAACCTGCAGCATCCTTATAGGCTGGGCAGTGCTACGTTGGATAGCACTACAGAAGAAAGAGACTTGGGGGTCATCATTGACCACAAGATGAACATGAGCCTGCAATGCGATGCTGCGGCTAGTAAAGCGACCAAAACCCTGGTTTGCATCCATAGATGCTTCTCGAGCAAATCCCGGGACGTCATTCTCCCCTTGTACTCGGCCTTGGGGAGGCTGCAGCTGGAGTCCTGCGTCCAGTTTTGGGCTCCACAATTCAAAAAGGATGTGGAGAAGCTTGAGAGAGTCCAGAGGAGAGCCACGCGCATGATCAGAGGTCAGGAAAACAGATCTTACGATGACAGGCTGAGAGCCATGGGACTCTTTAGCCTGGAAAAGCGTAGGCTCAGGGGTGATCTGATGGCCACCTATAAGTTTATCAGGGGTGACCACCAGGATCTGGGGGAACGTCTGTTCACCAGAGCGCCCCAAGGGATGACGAGGTCGAACGGTCACAAACTCCTGCAAGACCGTTTCAGGCTGGACATGAGGAAGAATTTCTTTCCTGTCCGAGCCCCCAAGGTCTGGAACAGTCTGCCAGCGGAGGTGGTTCAAGCACCTACATTGAACACCTTCAAGAGTGAATTGGATGCTTATCTTGCTGGGATCCTATGACCCCAGCTGACTTCCTGCCCTTTGGGCAGAGGGCTGGACTCAATGATCTCCCGAGGTCCCTTCCAGCCCTAATGTCTGTCTATGAAATCTATATTTATAAAGCTGGACCTCAAATCAGATTCCACCCCCCCCCCAATAAGCCTTTGTATGAACAGCTAATTTATAAACTGAAAAGTCTGACAATGTCTACATGCTAAATCCATATGCTTCTTTCTTAAATGTTTGAAGAAATTAAGTTTTGGCCTGACACTGCAATACATTCAGAGTTTAAGGCCCCCCCGCTTAAAAAAACCCAAACAAACAAGCCCTTTTTTAAAGGTTTAAGAGCTTAAATAAAAACCTGGTTTAAATAAAAGTCAGATTAAATAAGCATGGATCATACCTGGAAAGCACAGAGATTACAACAACAACAATCAGGGTTGTGCAGAGGTTAGAGATTTTACTACAAGCAAATAATTTGCAGAGGAAGGAAGATTAACAAAGGAAGGCTTACTGGGACAATTAAGTCCTGAAGAAGGATTTGAAGACAGACTTGGGTCACACTGCAGTCAGCTAGAGGCATAAACAAGTCTACTAGAGGGACTGCAGTGCTGAGCAAGCAGAGCATAGGCTACCAAGAAGTCTCAGCGATGGAGAGAGGCGTACTCTTAGACCAGGAGTGGGCAAAACATGGCCCGCCAGGCCATTCTACCTGGCCTGCGGGGCCCCTAATAAAAAAGAGAGAAAAATATATATCTGCCCCCGGCTGCCTGGCATGTGGGCCTCAATGGCTTGCTAAAAAACCTCAGTAAGCGGCTCTCCGTACAAAGTAATTGCCTGCCCCTAACCTAGACCCACTCACCTTTCGCAAGTCTATACTGAGGTAAGAGCCAAATCTGAAGTGCTAGATGTTCACTGTACTGTATTTTATAGCACAAAAACCCTAATCTGAGTCAACTTCAATGCAGTCAGTCAGGATCAACCCTGAACCCACCTGGGGGTTGGCCTCAGATAGCTACCTCAAAATCAACCCTATAACCCCAACTAACAACACCAACGTAAAACCCCTGTGCCTCATCTTCCCAAGAATTTTACTGAAAAAAAACAGGCTAGAGAGAGATTTAAACTGAAGACATAACAGCATTTAATACATTTTTAAACATTCAGTACCCACCATTAGTAATCTGACACCTTTAAAAAGGGACAAGAACTGGGCACAAGCAGGTAACACCACAACCTTGCCCAGCCCTCTGTAGTAACCAGCCCTTTAACAACAGCAACAGTTGGCATGTTTCCCAAATATACCCGAGGCACCCAGCTAGAAAAGGCCAAGGTCAGGGAGAGAGTTACTGCAGTCAACAACAAGCCCTGAAGATTAGTCTAGATATCAAAGGGCACTAATGCGGTCATCCAGTGTCCCACATCTGGCCCCAGGGTCTCAAGTGCAGTAAAGTGGGTGGGAGGAAGAAAGATTACATACCCACTCTGCTCCATCTGGAGAGCCAGTCGTATTGCTCCCCTTCCCCATCTACAGTCACTCGGGCATCTGGACAACATGTACTGCAGCTCCTACTTCACACTGCTGTCTTCTTGCATTTCCCCCTCTTTCAATGTCCCACCTAATCCTGCTGCAGCAGACTAGCTAGAAAGGATCTGTTAGTCAGGGCCTTGAGAAGGAAGAACAAATGAAAACTGAAAAAGACCAACCAAGTATATTAGTAATACTAGAAGTTACTCAACTCAGCAAGTTGATCAACTGTTTTGAGCTTGTAAAACCAGGACAATAAGAGACTCCATTTCACTGAATTGCAATTGGTTAGAGTTCCTGGCTGTCCTACATTATACAGAGCTGCAAGATTTGGGGTGTAAAACATAGTAGCCTGATTTTTAAATGCAAAGAAAATACTTCCAGTTAGTATTACCATTTAAGTGCTTGTAAGATACACAAAGCTGGTTGTTCCAGCTTATGTTACACTGCAAAAAGCTTAGAGCTGGTGAAATGTCAGTAGAAAAATTTCTGCAATCAACAAGGACTTCCCAGTAAGGATCAGCATTTATAAACAAGGAAGCACATCAATAATCAAAGCAAGCCTGAAATTGTTCACCACACTCCTATGACCCTATGTACAGAGTTTTGCATAGAAGGGCTTAAAAATAAACCATCTCCAAGCAGGAAGCTGAACTCGTGCTCAGATCAGGTAGCACCCTTGATCCCTTTTCAAGAAGGTCTTTAGCAGACATTTACTGCATGCCAGAATAGAGGCGCCCAGCCATGTCATGGGTCAGCCTGACCAAACAAACTCAAGCAAGCACTACTTTGACAAAGGATTGTTTTATATTTTTAACCCAGTGTGCTCAAAAACTGCATGCCTTTCACCTTGCTGGTTTCACCCCAATTCTGCACAGTGCTCTCAGGGACTACAACCATTTCAAGTCTCTATGTAGTTGTCAAACATTTCATTTGTAATGAAGACAGCTACTCCAATCCCAGGAACAAACTGAAAGTCGCACTGATCCAAAATCCAGCCTTGAGCTTGTGACAGTTAAGATGTGATTTCAACACACCTTGGGGAGCACTTCCCCTTCTGCTTGATGTTGAGAATACATTTCAGATAGGAAGCCATTTTGCCACTCTAGGTTACTTCTGGCTTCAAGATTTCAAATTCACCCAGCTTGGAAGGCTTTGTGCAGTAAAATTAGTCTTTAAATAAATGCCATCTACTGGGAGGTTATCCTCAGGATCACAATTATGATCTCAATGTGCTCTCTAGGTAGAGTTTGACACAGCTTCTGAAGGTTTACCACTCCCACTCCTACAGCCTTTAGCAAGTCAGAGACCTGGCTGTCAAGGTTCAGAAAATTATTAGGGCTGCCTAGCAGGAAACCTCAATTGGTATTCTGAAGGTCTGTTTAGACCTGCCCCCTTACCTCAAACCGCTACCCTCACTTGGCTATGCAACCATAGATGTAAAGTTGTTACAGAGCCACAAAGGATTTAAGTGGCAAACCGGGTTGAGTAGATCAGCGGAGGCTTTCCTTTTCTTTATGAACAGCACCAGATAGCACTACTCCTTCCTCCCACCCTCCAGCTCAGGGCATGTATGCAATTTTCAGTCAAGCTCCCCGACTGGTTCAGACCCTGTCCTAGCTTTTCTGACTGCAGACAGGCAGGCTAGTGGCAAACCAGTCTTCTCCCAGCACTGCCTGCCACTGGGGTCTTGGCCAGGTTTGGCTACAGAAACTCCAAGAAGTGGGGCAGAGACTGAGTTATATATTGTTAGCATGTAGTCCAATTATTATGGGCTTTTGCCAAGCTACTTAGAGACTGTAGCCTCTACAGAACACGCCAGTTCACACCTTTCCTTATTCTCAAGTCTTTGTCTATAGTCATGCAGGGAGTGAGCTACATACAAGTACTGATATTATAGCTTACTAGCATGCATAATAATGCCATGTTATATCCCGGGGTTTTGCTTCTTGTGGGGAATTCTATCTGTTTTGCAATAATGTATACTGAGATAAGTCAAATACCTATAAGACAGGGCAACCAAACATCAGGGAAGATGACTGGTGAGCAAAATTTTTGTATAAAATATAAATTTTAATGAAAGTAAAATTGTTTGCTAGGTTCTTGGGAGCCAAAGCCCCAGACAACAGACAGAAAGCTCACAGGAACAAAGTTAGAACAAAAACCAAACAGGAAGCTGGTGTTGTTTTTAAAGCTATGTGCAAGGACAGCTGTAACAGAGAACCAAGATAACTAAGAGTGCAACAGCATTTCCACAGGGGAGAGGGAGGGGCACAAGTGAGCCACTGAAAATAAAGCGATAACCTAAAATAAATTTTGACGCTTCTTAGGCAAAAGATTCAGGAGACTGATGAGTCTAGAACAAGAGTATTTTCAGTGCAAAACAATACCTTGCAAATCTTGTAATGGGGAGAAATCCATGAGGCTGCACTGTGGATCTATCGCATGTCCCTGGGGCTCTCAGCAGTAGCTTCTTCAACTGACACCATTTGAAAGCAATTGTCTTGGGTTGTTTCCCCGCCTCTTCCCTCCAAAATACACCAAAACCAAACCCAAACCCTATGCCAGGCACTTGCAGTCCCAGTTTATACTGAATTTCCCCAAAAGCAAAGCCAACCTTGCCCTACTGGGGGGGGGGGGGGGGACTGCTGAAGAGACAGAAGGCCACTCCACCTTGCTACCTCACATCATCAAGTAGGAACCAGCTGGAGTCAAATTTGGCTATTTAAAGCTGAACAAAACAGAGATGGGATAAGCTCAAAACAGAGCAGAGCCCAATTTCAAGCAAATTAAAAATATGGATGAAGCCCACCCAAGAGAAGAAAGCCATGTGGTGCTCAACCCTTCTGAGGACATAGTAATTTTTATTCTGGAAGGAAGAAACCCTCCAGGAGTTTAGAAATAGTAGTAGACCTATATATTCTGCTACTTTTAACTTAAGATCTTTACTGAACCTCTGATTTCTACAGTGCTGTAAGGCCTGATGCAATGCATTTAAACAAGAGATTTTGGCTGGGCTATAATGAACTCTCCATTTTGACATTCATTAAATGAGTGATCAAATTCTGAAACAAACACACAAAACATACTTCAGGAATAGGCCTTCTTCATTTAAATATTCTTCCGGGCACCTGAATACTACCAAAGAATTTCCAGTGCACTATAACAGTCTAATGCAGGGCTATAAACAAGGCCCTTATTAGCTGCATGGGGAGGAGGCTGCAAACTCTGTAATTTAGGTGAGAGAAGAGTTTTCTTAAAGAGGAATCTTAGTCTTTAAAGAACTACAATCTGAATTAATAAAAAAAAAAACCCCACTGTAGTTACCCTTGTTAGTTTTCTATACATTATTAGAAGCTTGGAAAAAAAAAAAAATGACAAAACAAGGTAAGCTGGAAAGATTGTGGAAGCAGAAACACCTCATGGGCAAGACCAGTATTTCTGCAACACTTTCTTTATTTTGAAGTGGCTTTCTCCAGCAGCAGGTAAGTTTCTCTTTCAACAGCTATGCACAGCAGTGGCCAAGGTGAGCAGCGACACATTGTGCATCCAGTTCTAAGTGATGCACCTCAGGGTGAAACTTAAGCTTTAGATACCAACCAACTCCTTTTGCAATTTCCTCATGCACGTGTGAGAGAAGTGAAGTGATCTGCAGCTGTAGTACAGGAATGGACAATAAGTCGGGGTGGATAAAAACCAACAATTTTTTAAAAATTTAAATCAGTTTTTTTAAATAAATATTGTTAAGATGCTTTTTAAATCAAAAATAAAACTTGTAAAAAAAGTTTTAATTTAAGATATATTAAAAGCTCAGATATCATCATGGGATAGGAATTATAACTTCTAATTATATACTATTTGAGACAACATATTCATGTAGCCTTTTTACAAGTTTTATAAATCAGTCACAACAGGCCATGGACTAAATCGGGGGCCCAATCTTATGGGGTTCCCAGAGGCTCCTCTGTATTTTAGTAAAGATGAAAGAAACCCACTCCACCCAATGGGACTCAGTGCTCAGTCTAGAGGATCCCATGAAGCATCTCTGTGATGCCAAGGTTCAGTTCTCAAGCTGTGGTTTAGTGTCTCCAGAGATCATAGGCAGGCAGGGTTCTTCGGGTAGATGTGATATTTTTTTATTAGATCAACTAAATAGCTGGAAAAATTGTTCTTTACAAGCTTTCAGGCACAAATGCTGTTCTTCAGGCATTGGGCGAGTCTGTGGTCTTCAGAGATAACAGCAGTATACGGAGATGACAGATAACAGACCCGATTATTTCCTACCCACTAGCCCTCTTGTTTCTCTGCATGGCTTGACTGTGTACACAGACCTTACCTTTTTCTAAAAGTGCAAAGTTTCAAGAAGTTAAATGAATGAAGAAGGACATCCACCAAGTATGCACTTTTTGTAGAAAACACTGATTAAATAGAAGCTTCCTGATCAGTGATTTAAATCAAACCCACCGTACAATAAATTCAAGATGCAAAATTTTATCCTAATGCGCTCTAATTTGCCAGGGTGCAAGAGCCTGCCATCCAACATTAGAGGACATTACTGTCACCAGGTGTTTCATAAAGGGCAGCGATGAGATCTTCCATGAGCTCAGGAGAGTGCTTCTCAACATTTCTAGATTCAATGCACCACTCCATTCTTTTTCCGAATTTAACCCCCCTCCCCACTTGAGAAACACTGTTGTACTGCTTTGGCTGTTCTCAGCCAGGGGAGATGCCCCTGTTGCCACAAGGTGGAACTGCCAGTGCACCTTGAGCAGAGCCAAGAAGGGAAGCAGCTGGGGCAGGAATGGACCCTCCTGCTATAGCCTTTCTCCTGGAAACAAATGGATCTTTCCAACTGTTGACACTGGCATGATAACGTGGCAATTTATCTGCATTCCCCCAGGCTGTTGCACCGCTGCTTTGGGGGAAAGCTATCTTGTATCAAAATGCCCTCCTATATCTTGCCCTCTGACCTTTGGTCTGCTAGGCTGTGCAGGAAGATAGAGCACATGGCACATGGAGTTACCCCTTGCTGACAGTTCATCTACAGTTATGGAGAATGCTTCTGTGGCTGTACAAAGCTGAAGCTTTCTACCACGTAGAGATTAATGCTGCCACGTGAACAAGAGCCCTGCTCTTCCAAAGCGCTACTGACTGAAGACAAGTTGGCATTTCAAGCAGCACATTTCTCTGACCCCCAGAAGCATTCTGGGAACCAAGAAAGGCTCAAAGAGCCCATCCCATAAAAAATTAAAATACTCAAGGAAGTAAATGCAGCTTTAATAATGAAAAACAGATAAACTCTTGACCAAACAACATTTGCTTGAAGTGCCTTGCCTATGGTTAAAACTGCCAAAATGTACTTTAAAGCTAAAGAAATAACAATCTTACTCACAGCTGACAGAAATTACACTGTAAAATTCTCTTAAGTCTTAAAAAGCCTCTAATTAGTGGCCAGCTCATTAGGGAAAAGGACTCCTTGCCTATGTTTAACAAGTTTAAAGAGAAACTGCTTATCTTGGTTCATCTGCAGACAAGCTATTCATCAAGAACTCTAGTTCAAAGCTTAAGAACAAAGATTCAGATGTGAACCCAGATTTTTTTTTACACTTTATTACCTGGCCCAATTTCAGAAAGGTACCAATAAGGCTAGTAAATACAAAAGCTCCTAATAGGTTATTTTCTAACTATTAGAAATCTTCTGTTTAAACCATAGCTTGTCCTAAGTGGTTTTATGCCAGCTGGATCTGACTTAAGTGCACTAAGCAACCCTTAGCTGACTTTTTAATCCATCTTCTCTCACACATTCTAAAAATTCTTTTCACCTATGATATTCTCTTGCCTGTTCATTTCCTTTGCCGCCTCTTCTCTTGCCCAAACTTTGGTCAAGCAAAAACTATACAATATTGCCCTTAATTAGATGAGGGCCTATTACAGTCTATAATTAGATCTTTACAAAAGTGCATACTGTACAGAACATAAGAGCTATTGGCATGCTTAAATAGTGCATGAGCCTTCATTTGATTGAAAGCAAGAGACTGAAAGTCAGTGCCACTTCGTGGGTTAGTGCAGGTTCTAAAGGATTTGTCGTCAGCAGTCCCTCAAGGTCAAGGATGACATCCGGCAGGCTTGATGGGTCCTCAGGTGACTGAGGAGCCCAATTCTGGATGCACACATTCTTTGGCAATGGGGGCATGTTGTTGCATGAGGGAGTTGGGCCTTGAAGACAGCCAAGCCAAGTCCACAGGAAAGGCTTTAAAGTTGGTCTCCAGACCAATTTAGACCCAAATTAACATTTTGCATCATATAAAAGAAGTCAAAGACAATGAGCTTATGTTTATGTTACTCATTCCTCTTTTCGCTTGTGGTGCTCCTGCTTTTCCACATTTGTCACAATTCAGAGATGTCTACAGTAGAGCCTAAATCCAGTCTGTTGCAATTAATACAGCTGGTGAACCAGGGGTTGGCAGCCTGGTTTTCAAGTGAAGCCAGCTGTGGAATTCAACTCTGAGAAGTCCAGGTGCAGGCTTATCCTTTGGAAAATGTACCTACAGGAAGACTGGAAAGCCTCACCTCCTAAACAAGAAAAATGTGCATGACTAAAATGCTGTGTCATTTGGCATTAGGCATCCTGGGAGACAATTTTCTGAAGTTCATCTCTGCCAGACTCCCCTAAAAGGGGATGATACTTCAGAATGCCTTCTAACTGGTCTACTGTAAATTTGAACTTTACAGGGCAACCAGCCCACTTCATCTGAAGTTTCCAAAAACTGAGACATACAAACTGACCAATCCTTGAGGCTGCAATAAAAGTCAGTATCTGAACAATGTAAAACATATTTAAGATATCCTTTAGAGCCTGCCTGATAAAGGATTTTCAGTGTGTACAAGTTACAGCTGCCAAAGAAAGCTAGCTTACTGCAGCTTCCAACAGCCACAACACCCAGACTGAACATTTTGAGGAAGTGAACCAGAAACCCTGATGGTGGGTGGACAGAGGTTGAATAGCTCTTTGGTTGATCCTAAGTGATGACAGATTAGAAGACAGACACTGTGGATGCAGATATATTTTAAAAGCCACATACATATCCCTTTAAACACAATTTCTGTAAACCATAAGTGGGACTGGTTATTCCTATCTCTAGTCAGAAGCTTAAGAGCCAATTCAGATTCTCAGATGGCAAGGAGGGAACTGAAAGTAGAAAACCAAAACATCCTGGTAGGGCAACCATAAGTCTGAAGTGATCAGAAAAGTGATAGCAAAAAAAGGAACTTTTTCCCCCCACCAAGCCAACTACTTTTCAGAATCTCCTTACGCAGCAATGGCTAAATTAAGTTCTTACCATCTTAGTCCAGCAAAACTAGTACACCTACAAATGAGAAAGAATCTTGACAGGTTCATGCATGAATGTAACCTGGATTCCCATTAGGAAAAGATCCAACCTTGGTTGTATAACCTCAGTGATGCCAGGATGGTTACAAAAAGGGCAGGATTCGTACCGTTTGTTACTTGTGATATGCATTTACCACAAGGAACAAGGGAACTCGCTTAACACTTGGCTTATATTTGCAGAGCTTGAGTTTTATCTAAGCCAAAGTGCTATGTAGTGTCACAAATACAAATACAGAGCCCGACAATTTTTGAATAGTCAGTTTTCACAGAAGATACCACTTTAGGGGTCTTAAAAAGCTAGCAGAGTTTGTGTCAAGCTGACACTCTCCAAAATATCTTTCTGCCTAGACGCTGAAAGACATACAAATCAGCTACACTGTTTTGAATCTGGTCTGAATGGTCAAGTTGTACCTTCTAATATGAAAGGTTGCATTTAAGTTTATGTTATGAACAGTACTACATGAAAGTGTATTTTAGGGCTTCATCTCATTTCAATGGAAGCTTACTTGATAAGTGTTTAACTTCTTGCTAGAAAATAAAGAGAGATCAGTTTCATAAGGATAATTTTAGCTGATTCAGTTCCAAGACTCCCATTAGCTTCAATGGAAGCAAACTTGCCATGTATTAATAAAATCTCAGCCAAGTCAAGGATCAAAAAGGTGTGAACAAGCTCGATGGTCACATAGTTTCACTTACTTTATCTTAGTCTTGACAAGTCTATCGGGGTGACCACCAGGATCTGGGGGAACGTTTGTTCACCAGAGCGCCCCAAGGGATGACGAGGTTGAACGGTCACAAACTCCTGCAAGACCGTTTCAGGCTGGACATAAGGAAGAATTTCTTTACTGTCCGAGCCCCCAAGGTCTGGAACAGTCTGCCAGCGGAGGTGGTTCAAGCACCTACATTGAACACCTTCAAGAGTAAATTGAGTAAAGCTTCTCTTGCTGGGATCCTATGACCCCAGCTGACTTCCTGCCCTTTGGGCAGGGGGCTGGACTCGATCTCCCGAGGTCCCTTCCAGCCCTGATGTCCATGAAATCTATGAAAGTCTACTGGCGACATAACAGGTTACTAACAAGAATCAGATACCAGGGTTTCATCCCACTTTTTTTTCCTGCCCAGTATCTACTATGGACAGGGGAGGATATATGGTCCCAGTAACTGCCACATTACTACTAGGAATACCAGCCTCCCAGCTGAAAGATTTGGCAAGGGCAAGCAAGAAGGCTTTGAATTGCCGAAAGGGAAAGGGTGACAACAGGGCAATCTTGACATAACTATGCAAATATGTAAATTAACCAGGATACCACAAAACAAATCCATGTAGAAAGAAACTGATAAGCAACACATCCAAGTTCCCTGCACACCAATGCTGACAGCCTAGATAATAATAATAATAAAAAAAAAAAAGAGATCATAAAAGCCTTCATATGAGATATGAAAAGCTGATTTTGTGCCCAGAATACAACCATAATACATAATGACTGCTACTTCTCTCCCTACCAGCCAGCCTAAGGGAAGGGCAGCATCCAGTCTTCTGCAGAAGCTACCGTTTTAACCCTCTCACAGCTGCTGCCAATTCAGCAGCAGCTGAGAGGGATAAAACTGTAGCTTTTGCCTTGCCTTTCCTGCTCAGGCAAGTGAATTGAAGATCAGGTTCTGTCCCTGCTCCATGTAGCCATGACTGGGAGGGGGGTGGAGGCAGGGGGAAAAAAAAAAAGAAGTTACTGCAAGTAAAATGCTGACTCTTTCGTGGGAGTCAACAGCCCTCGTCATCTCTGCAGCCTGGCTGCACAGCCGGCGGGGGGAGGGAGTAGGGAAGGGCGGGCTGCCAGCAGGCCAAGGCTACTGCCCTTCGCTGCTGAATGGCTGCGAGGGCTATCCATCATATGGCTCTGCCCCCTCTGCCAATTTGTGGTGAGGGTGGGGCCACATGACAGACAGCTCTTGCAACCAATCAACATCAAGGGGTGGGGCCCCTGGGCCAGAACCACAGGAAGCATTGCTGCTCTTGGCCCATGAAAATGGCTGCCAGCCCCCTACTAAAATCACTAGTCATTTTGATCTGGTGATGTTTGGTGGCTCTCCCATTTGGCCTCTGCCAAAAAGGGTTTCTAAAAGACATGAGAAATTTTCTTAACACTGAAAGGCTTCTGCTCACTGACAGCTCAATACTGATTTCATTCCGATGAAGTTTACTGTATACATAAAACAGAAGCCAGACAGCGATTACTGAGATACTAGACATCAGGAGGCCCTACTTCACTATCATCAGACTAGATATCAGGAGGCGCTACTTCACTGTCAGGGCAGCTAGGATCTGGAACCAACTTCCAAGCGAAGTGGTGCTGGCTCCTACCCGGGGTGGGGGGGGGAAGCGGGGAGTCTTTAAGATCAGACTAGACAAAATACCTTGCTGGGGTCATTTGACCCCAGTACTTTTTCCTGCCAAAGCAGGGGCTCAGACTTGATGATCTGTTCAGGTCCCTTCTGACCCTACCAGCGATGAAGCTATGAAACCAGAAACCATAATCCAATTATTTACTATATAGAAAAAGACAATGGCACCACCCCAGGATAGCGATACTTGGCAATTTCAAAGCGCCAGTTTCCCAAAGCGTAACTCTGGGAATGACGACATGGAGAGAGATTGCAGAGTTGTGGCTTTCTGTACAACCAGAAAGGAATCACTTGAACAACTGCTAGTTTTCACTAACAAAAGATAAAACAGAAGCCAACTAGAAGTTTAATTTAAAAAATGTCTCTCTTTAAAAGTTCAATTTGTTTTAACAGCAATTAGCGTGGGGACAGCTTACCAAGGAGAGGAAAAGACTCTGCTGGAAGTCTCTGAAACAACATTAGATCACTTTTAATTCACCTTCTGGGAAAAGTTTTACAGGCTATGTTTAAAATGGTCAGACTCAAAATTGTTAATATAAAACATATATACCAAAATCTTATCAGATTTCACATTAAAAACTCAAGAGTGAGAAGGTGTGCAATGCAGCAAAACACATTCTAACGATAAAACCATTAAGTGGGAAACCCTGCATTATTTAAGTTTTATCTACTTATTTATAATCCGGTTAGTATTAAAACAGAAGTTCTGTCAGAGCAGAATTTCCTAGTTGAAACTTTCTATAAGCCAAAACTTAGTTTTGAAAGTGCTCACAAAACCAAATAATTCACATTAAAATTGGTTGCAAAATGAAGTGTATGATTTGGATATGAAGGTGGTATGCTGTGCAGTTAGGTTTTTCATACATTTAAAAAAGCTAAATCATAATTAATTGGCAAGTTTTATACATCTTCCAACTAGAAATTCCCCCCCTCCCCCCACAATTGATTGCATGACAGAGCTATAGGATAGGATGTGGTTCCAAGTAGACCTGGTCAAGCTGGAAAGGTGGGCAGAGCAGAACCAGATGAAGTTCAAAAAGGATAAATGCAGAATCCTTCATCTGGGGTAAAGAACCCAGAAACATGAATATAAGTTAGGAAGAGATGTCCTGGCCAGCAAGATGGCTGAAAGGGGCTATGGCTGATCACAGGATGAACCTGAGTCGCCACTGCAACTGAGTTAATAGCACACTGGAATGCATTAGCTGATGCATTGCAACTCGGGCTAAGGAATGATATTTCCTCTTGACATGGCACTGACAAGACCCCAGCTGCAGTATTATGTCCAGTGCTGGGCACTGCACTTCAAAAAAGTGTGGAGAATTGTGAAAGGGTCTTGGGAAGGGCCACAAGAATGATTAAGAGCCTGGAAGACAAGCCTTATGAGGAAAGACTATGGGATCTGGCACTGTTCAGCCTAGGGAAGAAGAGATGGGGGAGGGCTTGGTGGCCATCTATAAGTATGTAAGGTATATTGGGAACTGGAAGAAAAAACAAAACAAGAACTGTTCACTGGGACACCCCGGTGGAAGACAAAGAGCAATGGCCATAAATTGTTACAGGATGGTTTCAGGTTGCATGTAAGGAAGAACTTCTTTATGGCAAGAGTGACCAGAATCTGGAATAGACTTCCAAGGTTGGGGGCTGTACCACATCCTTGGGAAGTCTTCAAACAAATCCCAGCAAGGCATCTGTCCCATCTCCTCTTGATCTCAACCGTATTCCTGCCTGGAGCAGGTGGGTTGGACTAGATCTTTTGAGGTCCCTTCCAGCCCTTCATTTTCTATGATACACCTTTTAAGCATAGATATAGAAGTTCTTACATTTGTTGTTGAATGGTGAATAAGGGGGGAGGACCCAAGAGAAAGACAATCCAACAGGTAAAATGATGAACCAAGATCCTAGACCTGGGCTAATTTTCCCACTCCAGAGAGATGCTCTACTTGACACTGGGCAAATCACTTGGTTTGTCTGTAAAATGATTAGTTTGCGAGTATCAATTCCCGTGAGTCTCTCTCAAGAAGCCTCTGAAAAGACTAAAGGACCAGGAAGAAATTAAATTTAAAAAGCATTTAACTGATGCATCAATAAAACAGCTTCTTTTTTTTAATCCCCCCTGTGATATTGTGCTATCAGTTGCCTTATTAAATATCAAGGCACTTAAAAGATATTTGTCTGCTAAGCAGTAAATATTGATCCTGTGCAAAATACTTTGTTACAAAATCAGTGCATTTCTCTTGGTACTGGAGGTTGATGTAGATTTAATTTTGTTTTGACACCAATACAGCAAAATGGAAGTTATTCACTGTATCTTTAAATGACTTGTTGCATTTTGATTGGCTTAAAAGCCAAACTTTCTGATTGGCTGAGGCAGTCAATATTGTCAGTAACAAAAAAAAGTCTTTACCTTAGAATGAGTTTTCATGGCTGGCAGTCTTCTAAATCAAGCCAGATTCCCTCCTACCATCTCCACCCATAGAAAAGCACTCGCATACAGAGAAAGTAGTGACCTTTACACGGTACACAGTACGTTCTGCAAACAGTAATTCACAGCTTAGGTAACCATGTAATTTATTATCATTGTTATCACCTGTATGCTAAATTCCCTCTCACACAGTTGTGGGGGGGAGAGGGGGGAGGAATCTACAACTGTTGATTATCAAACTCATTTTCTGTCTTGCTTCTTCCTCCTATGTGGCAAGGGTTTTTGTGATCTCTTTCATTGGAAGAGAAGTCCAATGATGCCGTTGGCCAATAAAAGACATCATAAAAACCCTTGCCTCTCATACATTTCCTGGATCATGACAGCTACACCACTATTTAAATTCCTTTCATGAGTCAGGGTCTTTGCCTGTAGCTATAAGGGACAAAATAATTGCAATACTGGGTCAGATCCAAAAATCCATAGTTTAGAATTTAATCTCTACCATACAGCCACAGTCCAATGCTGCGAAAGGAGGTGCTAGAAACCCTGTAGTTAACAACTGCAGAATAAACTTCAAGAAGTCTCAGGCTTGTTCGCTCACCAGGTGGTTTCTGGTATGGAACAAGACAGTTGTTATCCTAAGTGCTACAGCAAGGGTGCTCAGACACAGCCCGCTACAGAGCAGGAATTTGGCAGCAGTGACAGCTAGCTGTCACTCACCTGCTGTCAAATTTCCAGACCCAGAGGGAGCCCTGCAGGCCAGGTAGCATGGCCCCACAAGCTGGACTGAGTATGCAGGGCTGAGCACAGAGCAGCAGGGGGCCAAGCTGGGCCAAGAACCAGCTCCATGACCAAAAGATTGAGCACCACTGGTCTAGGGTGCAGAGACCAATACCCTTTTCAGATCAACATGCTGGATTAAATGCAGCTGTCTGAAGGCTGGCCACCATGTGTGACCCCGATCACTACATGCTCCTAATCACTCCCAACCACCAACATCCAGACTTCACAAGCTGTAAGTTACTGATGATACAGTGGTTCTCAACCTCCAAGGCTCAAGGCACCCCTCAATAAATTCCTGGCACTGTGGTACCTTAACTACAGTCTATTCATGTGCTTACCATCTCAAACACCATGGCACCCTTAAGAGGATCTCACAAGGTGACAAGGTACCCCAAGAGCATGGCAGGGGGTGGTACAGAGAGCCCGGGAAAGCAGGAGCTGCTCAGCTAGGGAGCTTGGGGGGAGGGGAGGGGGGAGGAAGGTCATTATACCCTGTGCAGGAGGTAGAAAGGGGTAGCAGTAGCCATGGCGAAGAAGCTGGTGCCAGCGGAGAGTGGCAGAGGCAAGACCCTTCCATTCCCTGTTCTTTCCACTTCGCCTTCCCTGCCCCCAGACCCTACTGGAGGAGTGAGTGCAGCTCCTAATGCTGCAGCCACTCCTGCAGGGAGTTGAATGCCAGGCCATTCCCCATAGCCCCTTACACCAGCTCATGGAACATGGGAGGAATGGGAAAAAAAAAACCAGCCTGGGAAAACATGGGCCTGGGTTTGCCCACTCTTAGCAAAGACCACAGCAGTGGTCAGCACAGGGGTTGCACTTTTCTGCCAAGCTTGTTCCCCTGCTCCTCCCAGAGCTCGTGGAAGGGGCCGTGGGAGTGGTGCTGGGATTCTGGGGCAGGCACAGTGTCCAGCATCTAGAGATAATACTTGCCTCCTCTCGCAGGTGCCAGGCAACGCAGCACCCCAGAGTGCCATAGCACCCTGGTTGAGAATCCTTGCTCTAGTGTAATGAAACCCTACAGAGTTGTGTAAGCATCTATTTCCTTCTTTGGAATCCTGCTGCATCCTTGCCAGTAATGGTAAAGAGGTAGTTAGCTGTGTGAGTCTGAAATCAGGAAGACCGCAGCATAGCTTTGCACCTTATAGCCTAACTAAATCAGAGATATATAGCACAACATTACAGTTTCTGATGAAGCAAGCTTACGAAAAGGGATTGCAGGAAGCAGAGCTGCTATATAAAAAAGGGTGACACTGCTGACAGGCAAGGTGGGTAGGAAAGAGAGAAGAAAAAAAAAACAAACAACTAATCTATTGAGAGGCAGAGGGCTAATAAAAGCTAATCCAAGTAACAGGATAAGAATCCAGTCTTGGCTTACACCATAGTTAATAACAGTCTGTGGATGATTTTTTGTTCTGAAATTTCCTGTTTAAGTTGGCTTTTTTTTTTTCAAAGGGTTTTGTTGTCTAAGAACAGCTACTCTGACGTCAATTGTGGCAAGAGCCATGGGACAAGCTACAACTTCCAGATGAAAACTGAGTTGGTTAAGAAGAAATACTGGTACAAAAAGTTAATGGAAAGGTAACAGGGGAGGAGTTAAAAGTCAATGTAACCAACTCTTATGGAAAGAAAGACAAAGCCAAGTTTTCTACTTCATATTAAAACTTGTATGGTAATTTCAGTTTCTTCAAGACTGAAACTGGGTCTTCAACATGCTCTGTGGAGAAGTCCTGGCTAAGAGCAGGCCCTTCACAGCATCTGATTTCATAGACATTAGGGCTGGAAGGGACCTTGGGAGATCATCAAGTCGAGCCCCCTGCTAAAGGGACAGGAAGTCAGCTGGGGTCAAAGGATCCCAGCAAGATAAACGTCCAAATGTCTCTTGAAGGAGTCCAGAGTAGGTACTTGCACCACCTCTGGCGGAAGCCTATTCCAGGCCTTAGGGGCTTGGGCAGTAAAAAAAAAAGTTCTTCCTTATGTCCATCCTGAAACAGTCATGGAGGAGTTTGCAACTGTTCAACTTAGTCTCTTCACCAGAGCACCCCAAGGGATGACATTCCCCCAGGTCTTGATGTACACCCCTTACATATTTATAGGCAGCCACCAGGTCCCCCCCTGAGCCTGCGCTTTTCCAGGCTGAAAAGTCCCATGGCTCTCAGCCTTTCTTCATAAGGCCTGTTCTTCTGCCCTCCGATCATGCGCGTGGCTCTCCTCTGGACTCTCTCAAGTTTCTCCACATCCTTTTTGAATTGCAAAGCCCAGAATTGGATGCTGTACTCCAGCTGCAGCCTCACCAAGGCTGAGTACAGCAGGAGGATGACATCCTGGGATTTGCCTGAGAAGTATCTATGGATGCAAGCCAGAATTTTGCTCACTTTACAGGCTGCGACATTGCATTGGTGGCTCATATTCATCTTGGGGTCAGTCATGTCCCCTAAGTCCCTTTCGGCCGTGGTGCTAGCAAGCATAGCGCTGCTGAGCCTATAAGTGTGCTGTGGGTTCCCCCCCACCCCACCCCAAGGTGGAGTACCTTGCATTTTTTGGTGTTGAAGGCCATCAGGTTTTCATCTGCTCACTTTCTAAGCCTGTCCAGGTCGGTCTGGATCACCATCCTGTCCTCAGGTGTAGACACTTTACCCCAAAGTTTGGTGTCATCAGCAAACCTGGCCAGCCCACTTACGATACAGATGTCCACATCATTAAATGAAGATGTGGAAGAGTACAGGCCCAAGGATGAAGCCCTGGGGGACCCCACTGGTCATGCCGCACCACAATGATTTACTTCCCTCTATTACCACTCTCTGGGTCTGAACTTGGAGCCAGTTCCCCAGCCACTGCACCATGATGTAGCCAAGGCTGCAGTTAGTCAATTTTTCCGTGAGATTATCATAGGACACCAGATCGAAAGCTTTTTTGAAAATCAAGACATATACTGGCAATCTCTTCTCCCTTGTCTAGGTGATATGTCACATGGTCATAAAAGGAAATGAGATTGGTCAGGCAAGACATACCCACAAGAAACCCGTGCTGACTGTCCCTCAGGATGTTGCCATCACCCAGCTGGTCAAGTATGGTCTCTCCAATGATTTTTTCCAAGATCTTCCCCGAGACAGAGGTCTAGCTGATGGGCCTGTAGTTCCCCAGATCTACTTTCCTCCCTTTCTTGAAGATAGGCACCTCATTGGCCTTCTTCCAATCTTTGGGCACTCCACCAGAACGCCACGAGTTCTCAAAGATCTGTGCCAGTGGCCGAGCTATGATGCTTGCCAGCCCCTTAAGTACCCTGGGGTATAAACTGTCAGGGTCAGCTGACCTAAAGGTGTCCAGCCTCTCAAGGTGTTCCTTTGCATGGTCTACATTGATGAAGGATAACAATTTTCCCTTGCCCTAGCCATCCCATACCATATTGAGCAGGGCCATCCCTTGGGGCTGGTGAAAAAACGATGCAAAATACCCATTAAGCAGGTTGGCTTTTTCCTGGGTGTTGGTGGTCAGTTGTCTTATCTGGTTTAGCAGGTGTCCAATGTTACCCTTGCTTTTCCTCTGGCTCCCCACATATCTGAAAAAGGACTTTTTTTTGTCCTTGATATGTGTAGCCACTTGGAGTTCAGTCGCAGCCTTGGCTTTCCTGGTTTGCTCCCTGCAGAATATTCCTCCTTGGAGGTGGATCCAGTCCTCCATCCTTTATACATTTTTCTTTTTAGGAGCAGGAGGTCCACTAGTTCCCTGCAGAGCCAAGGGGGCTGTGCCCTTTTGCTGCCTTTCCTCCGAGACGGGATAGACATTGCTTGTGCTTTCAGGATCACTCCCTTGAGGAGCAACCACTCATCCTGAGCTCCCCTCCCCTTCAGGTCATGGTCCCTTAGGGCCTCACCAACAAGCCTCCTGAGCCTGTCAAAGTCAGCTTTCCTAAAATTGAGAACTTCTGCATTGCTGACTGACTTACCAGCTTTACACTGGATAGTGAAGGTGATCATCTCACAGTCAGTCTCCCAGCTTCCCTTCAATCCAAGTCAGCGGGCCCGGATGACCTTCATCCGCAGGTGCTGAGGGAATTGGCTGGTGTCATTGTGGAGCCATTGGCACGGCTGTTCGAGGACTCCTGGTGCTCGGTCCAAGTCCCTGAGGACTGGAAAAGGGCCAATGTGATCCCTATTTTCAAGGAGAGGAAGGAAGAGCCTGGCAACTACAGGCCAGTCAGCCTCACTTCTATCCTGGGGAAGGTCTTTGAAAAAATGATCAAGGGCCACATTTGTGAGAGCCCTGCAGGGGAAGTGATGTTGAGGGGTAACCAGCACGGGTTCGTGCCAGGCCGATCCTGCCTGACCAACCTGGTCTCTTTCCATGACCAGGTAAGAAAGAGCTTAGATGAGAAGGAGGAAGTCGATGTCGTCTTCTTGGACTTCCCAAAGGCCTTCGACACAGGTGTCTAACACAATTTTGGTGGGCAAGCTGAGGGACTGCAGCATGGACGAATGCACGGTCACATGGGTGGCAAACTGGCTTCAGGGGCGCATCCAGAGGGTGGTGGTGGACAGGTCGATGTCGACCTGGGGGGGTGTGGGCAGCAGAGTCCCCCAGGACTCGGTCCTTGGGCCGGTGCTGTTCAACATCTTCATTAGTGACCTGGACAAGGGTGTGGAGAGCACCCTGTTCAGCTTCACTGGTGACACCAAGCTGGGGGGTAAAGTGAATACACCGGCAGGCAGGGACCGCATCCAGGCAGACCTCCATAGGTTGGAGAAGTGGGCGGATCTGAACAGGATGCGGTTCAACAAGGACAAGTGCAGGGTGCTGCACCTGGGGAGAGGGAACCAGCATTAGGGTTATAGGTTAGGGGCTGACCCTCTTAGCAGCAGAGGCAGAGAGGGATCTTGGAGCCAGGATTGACTCCAAGATGAATAAGAGTCACCAATGTGACAAACCAATAGGCAGAGCCATCCGCACCCTGTCCTGCATCAACGGGGGCATCACTAACAGATTCCAAGAGGTCCTGCTCTCCCTCTATGTGGCGCTGGTCAGGCCACAGCTGGAGTCCTGTGTCCAGTCCTGGGCGCTGCACTTCAAGAGGGACGTGGGGAACCTGAAGAGGGTCCAGAGGAGGCCACTCATATAGGGCTGGCCACAGAGGCCCCAACCATGTGGAGAGGCTGAGGGACCTGAATCTCTTCAGTCTCTGCAAGAGGAGACTGAGGGGGGATCTTTTGGCTGCCTACAACCTTATCAGGGGCCAGCAGCAGGGACTCGGGGACAGTCTGTTCCCCAGGGCCCCCCTTGGAGTCACCAGGAACAATGGTCACAAGCTGAGGGAGGAGAGGTTGAGGTTGGATATTAGGAAGAACGACTTTGCCGTAAGGATGGCCAGAGCCTGGAATAGGCTTCCCAGAGAGGTGGTACTCTCACCTTCCCTTCAGATCTTCAAAAGGAGCCTGGATAAGCACCTGGCTGGGGTTTTATGACCCCTGCCACCCCCAGTGCTCCTTCCTGCCCATGGCAGGGGGTCGGACTAGATGACCTGTCTAGGTCCCTTCCCACTCAGTGATTCTATGATTATATGGTTCTATGATCCTTAGGTTGCTGATTAGATCATCCCATTACTAGTACCAGGTCAAGCAGCACTTTGCCCCTCGTCAGTCCACAGACTTCTTCGAGTCAGATAGAGCTCATTCACAAGGATGAGGAAGCTTTGCGACTGTTCGGATTTGGCCAAGTGCTCTTTCCACGAATGTCCAGGTAGTTGAAGTCTCCCATGACAACCATGCACCAGGAGTGTGCCGTCTCAGCTAGTTCTTTGGTGAATTCCTAGTCGAGCTCTTGATCCTGGTTAGGAGGTCTGTAGTAGACTCCTACCATTGTGTCCCCTATACCACGTTCATCGCGGATTTTAACCCAGAGGGTCTCCAGTTGTCCACCCTGATGCCAGGTGTCAGCTTACAGAGACATGCAGCTTTCCTCGATATAGGGAACTACACCCCGGCCCCTTTTATCTACATGGTCTCTCCTGTATAGGGTATAGCCATCTATACCTGTGGCCCAGTCATGGGTGGAGTCCCACCAGGCCTCTGTTATCCCTATGAGGTCATAGTCATTCTCGTTTAGCAGGAGGACCAGTTCCTCCTGTTCATTCCTCAGGCTCCTGGCATTGGTGTACAGGCACATAAGTGTCCCACTGGAGGCCCTAGTCTTCCCTCCACATCATTCCAGGGCTGGGCTAGGGGTGGGTTCCCTCGAGTACTTTAGCCTGCTGGAATTGCAAAGGTTGCCTAGTGGGCTTGCTGTGGTGGTATTCCCCACCATCCCCCAGCAGGCTTAGTTTAAAGCCTGATAGAGCAGGTAAGCCAGTCTGGCTGAGAAGAGCCTCCTCCCCAGTGCAGTGAGGCAGAGGCCGTCTCTTCCAAGCAGACCACTGCCTCTCTCAGAGAGTGGACAGTGCTAGTGGAAGCTAAAGGCTTCATGACGACACCAGAACCGCAGTCTTTGGTTAACTACCTCAATCCTCCTCTCCCTCAGCCAATAGCCTGAAACCGGGAGGATCAAGGAAAACACCACCCATGTCCCCAAACCCTAAGCCCCACTCCCAGAGCACAGTAGTTTATCATGACCAGGCTGGGATTGCTCCAAGTTGTGTCATTCATGCCCACATGGATAAGGAGCATAGGGTAGTGGTCAGTAGGCTGGATGAGTTTTGGGATCCTCTCGACTGTGTCCTGGATAAAGGCTCCGGGGAGGCAGCAGCAGACTTCCCACGCTAAGGGTTTGGGGCAGCAGATTGCACTCTCAGTCCCCCTCAGAAGGGAGTCTTCTACAATGACCACTCTATGAGTGGCCTTAGGGAGAGCAGGGACAGTAGCTGTGTGTAAGCCTCCGTTGCCTGCAGGAGCTGGCAGCTCTGCAGGCTCTACTGGTGCTGTAAGAGGTTCATACCTGTTGCAAAGCTCCAGAAGGGAGGGGACCCTGGTGCAGTAGGCCTTGCAGCCTTTGACCACCTTGGTCCAACCCCCTGGCTGGACAGTGTGGGAGATCCTCGAGTCCTCCCTTGTCCTGGGAGGTGACCCTGGTCTACCCTCAGCCTCCAGGGGGTGAAGGGCCTGACAGTAGGAGTCGATCTCCTGCTTGCCATTCCTGATAGCATGAAGTCTCTGGACTGCACCCTGGAGCTCCTCTATCTGGTGCCCAAGAGACTCCAAAGTGGAGCAAACCTCACAAGGGAAGGTGGCCCTTCTCCTGGTTCCATGTGCCTGGAAATGAGTCAGGCAGTCCCTGCAGCCGAGAGCCAGAAAGCAGCCTTCTGTTTACAAAATGGATGCTCCATTTCCACAGATTTCATAGACACTGGGGCTGGAAGGGACCTCATAAGGTCATCAGGTCCAGCCCCCTGCCAAAAGGGCAGGAAGTCAGCTAGGATCAGAGGATTCCAGCAAGTTAAGCATCCAAATGTTTCTTAAAAGGAGTCCAGAGTAGGTGCTTGCACCACCTCCAGCAGCAGTCTATTCCAGCTCTTGGGGGCTTGGACAGTTAAGAAGTTTTTCTTATGCCCAGCCTAAAACAGTCTTGCAGGAATTTGTGACCATTGGACCTTGTCATCCCTTGGAGCACTCGGGTGAACAGGAACACCTCTTATGTACTTATAGGCTGCCACCAAGTCACCAGTGAGCCTCCACTTCTCCAGGCTGAAGAGTCCCATTGCTCTCAGCCTTTCTTCATAAGTATCCCACCCTCACTCCCCCAAGCAGTCTATTAGAAATAAAGGATTGGAGGACCGAGACAAGAAAACGGATAAATATGAAGATATTACTAAATGTTTACTGAGTTTCATTAAACTGCAGTGATGAGTTAAGAGCACTGTAAGCACTGACACTTAAAAGCAGCTTCCCCACCACCATAAACATTGAGAACTGCTGAGAGAAAAACCTCTGACTTCTATACCCAGGTGCTTCCTATTAGGAAGCCCTTGTAGAGGGAAGGGTGGTCAAGAAGCTTGGGCACACATCTCTTAGTGAAGTGAAAGAAGACTACAACGTTGGCAAAAGAACTATTTGGACTCTCTTGCAACTCCCCATGCAAACTCAGCTGAAAACAACAGATATCTTTACCTTCCACCCTGAACAAGTGTTGAAGGAGGACCTAACCATCCTACGTAGGTATGCTTTCAAAGTGTTAGATGCACATAACTGACCATGCACACTAAAGCTTGCAATTAAAAGTTGCTTTTGCTTCTCTCAATTACTGACTACATACTTTAAAGAGAAATACATCTCAAATTCAAATTGAAACACTCAAAGTTGTAATTTTAAACTGTATTTACAAAGATAAATGTTTTTGTGTACACATACTTGAAGTTCTTATTGCCTAACTTTGAAAGAAAGCATAGTTCAAGTCTCCAGCTGGACCCACTCATACCCCAAGACCTGATGAGACCTCAGTAATGAGCCTTTTGGGAACAGATGATGCCAGTTCCAGGAAAAACTAATTTGCATTGAAACAAAACAGTTACTCTGAAAGACGCATTTTGCAGGTTCAGTTACCTTGCTTTCCCTCTCCATCAAATAAAAATTATATTCAAGTATTTTTACAAGGATGTTTTATAATTTTTCTGCACAAAATCTAATCAAACTTGTGACAGAATGGGAACCTCAGGGTCACCGTGCTCCCCCTTTGTTACCCTCTCCACCACGCCAAGCTGCCTATCTGGACCTCACAATCTCGCCCACCACGTCTTTGGTCTTATTGTATTATAGGGAGGCTACCTTTAGTAGGTGCATTTTCCAGAATGGGGTTCAGGTGCACCCTAACCCTATGGGCTCTAATCACCCTTGTACCATGCCCCAAGCCTCACGGATGTACTGGACATTCTTCAGTCTTATTGGATGCCATCTCAACTGCCCACGCTCTCAGGACTGGGGTACCCACTCTGTTGTGGTTCCCCTTATGAGGCCTCCTCCATCCTCTTATAGCCTCACCTGGTCCTCCGGTCTTCCAACAACAACAAAACAATAACACAAGCCCCTGGGCTATAACACAAAGCTAAACCGCTAAGCTAACCTCCTTTAAGTCACCCTCCACAAGTGCTCCATCCTTCACTAGCACAACCGACTGCTCACGTTCAGGCCTTTCCCCTTTGCTTAGTCAGGCAGCACTCCTTCTCCTTGGCTGCCAGCCAAGAGCCCCCCTCTCAGCCTCCAGCCTGTGCTTTATAGAAGTCACCCTGCCCCTTCCGGTCAGCTGACTCAGCAGGTGTGGGCCCCAGCTCCTCCTGGTTGCCCTGGCAACCAGCACCTGGTGGCCATTCCTGCTCTTCAAGGAGCAGGCACCTTCGTGCCCTGCTACTAAACTCAACATAAATACTCTTAGACAGCCCAGTGAAAGAACATGCCGCTTGAGCTTTTTACTTGAAACAACAAGGCAAATGCCATTTCCACAGCCTTTGCATTGAAACTAGCCATAATGCATACCCAAAACACACAGCTGCCAATGGCGCTGCTATGGCAAATGTAGTCTTAGGTTAAAGTTGGCAGTTCTAGTAAAAGCAATCATGTAAGTGACAGTTGTGATGAGTGCTTTGACACTTAGAAACAATGCTGACAAATTTGAGAATGTAAATTCACCTAACAGGTAAATTATTGTCTGAACAAACAACCTATGCAGTAACCAATTTTGGCTGGGGGGTGTGTGGGGGGGTGGAAAACAGGCCACACAAAACAAATGAGGAAAAAAACCCAGGGCTTTACTTTCAGCTTGGTGTTTCCCCTGTACTAAGTGCATCCCATGCCCAAAAGAGGTATTGCTTTAGTCTGACCCAGTTCACCCAACTTCTGTATAGATTACATGCTTCAGTGGGGCTTTTATGTAATAGCCAATTCAATCAGCTATTAGATTAAAAGTGCCAAAAAGCCCCACTGAAGCACCTGATCTATACAGACACTGGGGAGCTAGGTCAAATTAACATGCTTCCTCTTTCAGTAAAGTACTGTTTTGTTTTGTGTTTTTTTTCATGTCCATCAGCACCCTGTACATTTAAATTTTAAACCCTTTACTGATATGAAGGACTGAATGTACTTTGCAGATGCATTCTATCCATCCCTTCCAAATTAAAATTTGACCCACAAAACCCCCCCACCAAAAATAACGCCCTCCCCCCCCACATAAAAAGCAACCCAGAGAGGAGGGGAAAAACCAACTCCATCTCAGCTACAGCAGTACAAAACAGGGTATAGAACCCTATATGCATTAACTTGCCTTCATCAGCATGGAAGACAATACTACTGCATGCATGAAGTCAAATTTTCCAGACACTGCCATAGTGTAAGCTAAAGTGGCTGCAGTTGACTCCATTTAAGGAAACTTGCATATTTTAGATCCCTGAGAGTGATCTGAGGCAGCCTTCAGTTGGGTGAAGTTTTGGCATCCAACAAAACATGAAGAAGCTAGAGAATGTGACAACCACCCAAACTAGGGCAGAAAGGCCATGCAGTGTCAATTCGCAGAGCATTTAAAGATTCTTCTGGAAGTGATGACTGACACTTAGAAGGTAAGAGTAAAGAGTAAAACTTTCTTCTTGCCAGTTGGGAAGGCTGTGTTCTTGTGGGATTGCCAATAATGTAGTATGTATGGCAAGTCAATACTCTGAAGGAATGCAATTGGAACCAGTTAAGATATATTAGGAAGTCTGCAGGTGCATACAGTTTTCTCGACTTTGCAGAGGTGAATAGGCTTGTTAGCGGTATTTTCAAAACATTATCCTAGCTGTTTTGTTTACAGGAAATGAAGCTTGTAGCAGAAAGCACTAGGGGTGCACCAATAAAGATTTTCTTGGCTGATACCAATAACCAATTATTAACCAGTCGTATCACTCACCATCAATTCGACAACTGATATTTAGCACCATTTCTAGGCACGAGGAAGCCGACACAGGAGACACAGCAGCACTCTTGAAGCTGCTCTAACTAAAGTGCCCCCCCCCAATCCCAGAGCACTCCTAAAAGTACCCATGTCAGTTGCAGCAGGCAGGGCTAGCTTAGCAGCCTCTGCAACTTCACAGCCTACCCTTGGGTGGTCTCTGAGTCAGGCTCCCAGCTCTCCTCCCTCTGCCTAGGGCAAGGCCACA
The DNA here is from genome assembly GCF_052110815.1 of Crocodylus siamensis. Lineage (NCBI taxonomy): Eukaryota > Metazoa > Chordata > Crocodylia > Crocodylidae > Crocodylus > Crocodylus siamensis. Next base: position 426,278,755 of record NC_143395.1, on the reverse strand, counting down.
GGACCGAATGGACCTGACCCTGGGAAGAGCAGGACCAGGCTGGGCTGAGGGGCTAGGGGAAGAACCCTGCTGCACTCAGCAGGTGGGAACAGCTGCTCAGGTTGGTGAGTGGCTGCAGGGGGGCAGTTTCTGACAGCCACTGCTGGGGGAGGGGGAAGGAAATGGAGTTTCCCTCAAGCTCCATGAACCCTGAATGTGCATGGGGGGGGCGGGGGGGAAGAGGCTGTTACCTGTCAGCTCCATGTTCCTGGGGAACCCTGACACAGGACACAGACTGTCTGTCTGACTCACAAAGAATCACCCCCCCAAACAGAAGCTGATTAAGATGCAGTGAGAGACACACCTAAAACCCTCCAGATCAGGGTGACAAAAGTGCAACAACTGCCCTAAGGTCTCATTTGCATCCAAGATGGGAACAGATGACCATTCATTTACATGAGAGATGGAGAACAGAAAGCCTGAAGCAGAGACCGCAGTGAATTCTGGGATCAGCGAGGCAGGGGAGCACGGCATGATGGGAATCTGTGCTCCAAATGCTCATCAACCCTCACACCCAGCTCAACACTTATCAGACAAGTTCTAATCTGGATTTACAAAGGACTTTTCCTCCTCCCCCCCCACCATACACATACACACACACACACACACACCCAGGCAAAAATAAGTTTATTAGGCATCTCGGGCCGTACATTCCCCGGTCCCACTATGGGAGGCCTATGTAAACTTAATTGGCTAAAACTCTGTTGCCAGGTTAGGGAGTGCTGAGGCAATAGACCGAGTCAGAGGGGGTATGGATAACATTTGAACAATGGTACAGGGTTCATCACAGCGTCCAGCCCGTTGGAGCCCTGTCTACAAGTGTTGTCATACTTTTCCTGAGACGACTGGTGGGATCAGCTTGTACAGGCTGATTGACCCAGTTTGGCTCAGATGTGCCCAAATGAACTGAATGCTGGCCCATGAGGGCGTCATTTGGACACCCAGCCGGATTCAAAGGTATTCTGTTTAACTGTGTGCTTGTGTCTGACTGTAGTTTATTGTTGCTCTGATGAACTGATTCTTGGCATATGAGGGTGTCAGCCTGCCCATGCTGATCAACCCAGCCAGGTCAGGCGTGTCATGTTAATCTGCGTGTGCTTGTGTATATGACTGATTTGGGGACTGGAGGAACCCAGCCCCACTGAACTGAGTCCTGCAAGATAGCTCCACTGGGGGTAAGGGCTTGCAGAAGGGAGAGATGCAGCTCCATATAGAAACACAAGTCACACAAGCAGCACATTGATAGAATTACCAAGACCCTAGCCCTAATAAATGAGCACACCCCAAAGTCGCGGGCAAATCTGGTAACAAGGCGCATGCAAGGCCCAGCCACAAGAGGGGCTTCAGCACCAGTGCTGTGGCAAGGTGGGCAGACTGCAGCTTGCAGAGGGGTGCAGCTGTGAAGGGCCTCATCCCCCAAGAGGTAGCACCTACCCCAGTGCCTCATATCTAAGGGAGGAGAAGAGAGCCCCTCCTCAGATTCAGGGAGAAGGTGGACGGTGGGCTGGTGGCAGGTGCAGCCGGGCATGGAGCACATGGGATTCCACTGCTGCTGTGTACCCCTGGAGGGGCTGTATGCTTTGCTTTGGGGAGGGACCAGAGACTGAGCATCTCTGACGGGGGATGTGGGTGGAGGAAGGAAGGGAGGGTGGAGGCTGCCCAGCCCCTGCCAGGCTCTGCCCCAGGGGCGCTGAACCCCGGACACTGAGGGTTGAGTGATGCTGGGCCAGGCAGTTCAGCTTCACCTGTGCTGGTCATGTCTGTAGCATTTGGCGCCTTTTACAGCACCCGCCCAAAACCCCAGCCCAGCCTATGCTGCGCCAGCTGCTGCGCTCCAGCTCAGTCCAGCTCAACGGTCAGGGGATGGGGGCATATCCAGGGTCACCCCAGCTCACAAGAGGGAACCCAAGTGTCCGAGGACTCCAGCCAGAAAGCATAAGTATCAGAGAACATCAAATCGGCTACAACAGTCAAGAAAGCTGATAATGTAAGCTTCCCTTTTATCAGTGCCGATCCAACAGGCAACCAATATATCAGTGCACCTCTAGAAAGTATGTCTTGTACAGGATTCAGAATACAGAATTCATGCAACTCAGCACAGTGACAAATCAACAATATTGCTCCTCCCATGTGCCCTATATATTCTACAACTGTTGGAAGAATGCTTTGGACAATAGCAATGGGGCAAGACGAAGGTACTCTGCTTTCACTGGCTTGCTCCCACCCCCATGACCATACGTAAAAGGATTCATTCTGAGATACCAACCAAATCTACTTTGTTCCTGCAGATCCACAAGATGAAGGTCAATCACCAACAACCAATCCTACCCAGAGTCCTTTTGTCTGCTCAAGCTGTGAACCTGCCGAAGGCACATTTTTCACATGTTGCACCTCCACTGCAATGTTGCTGCTTCAATCCTTTACATGAGTCCCTCCAGTTTAATTTCTCCGTTTTGGCAGCTCCGAGCAAGAAAGGAGGACTTGTCAGTGAGCCTACAATCCAATATTCTCAGAATACAACAAGGGAGGTCCCTATTCTTTCTAATGCTATTCGTAGGACTGTTGGTAACTGTCCCTGCTCCATAATAGTTTCATAACTGATGGGATTGGAAAGGACCTGAGCAGATCATCAAGTCTGACCCTCATGGGCAGGAATGAATGCTGGGATCAAATGAACCCAGCTAGGTGACTATCTAGCCTCCTTCTGAAGATCCCCAAGGTAGGAGCGAGTACCTCTTCCCTTGATTAATAGCTGCAATCTGACCTAGACAAGTTACAGGGGTGGGTGGATGAGAATAGGATGGGATTCAACACCGACAAGTGCAAAGTGATGCATCTGGGGAGGAAGAACCGGCACCATACTTACAGGTTGGGGAACTCCCCTCTTGTCAGCACGGAGGCGGAAAAGGATCCTGGAGTCATCACTGACTCCAAGATGAACATGGGCCGGCAGTGTGGGGAGGCAGTCAGGAAGGCCAACCGTACCTTGTCCTGCATCCACAGATGCATCTCGAGCAGGTCCAAGGAGGTGATCCTCCCCCTCTATGCGGCACTAGTCAGACCGCAGCTGGAGTACTGCGTCCAGTTCTGGGTGCCGCACTTCAAGAGGGATGTGGACAACATGGAGAGGGTCCCGAGGAGGCCACTCGCATGAGCAGGGGACAGACAGCAGGGCAGGCCCTACGAGGAGAGGCGATGGGACCTGAACCTATTCAGCCTCCACAAGAGAAGGCTGAGGGGGATCTAGTGGCCTGTTACAAACTAGTTGGGGGGGGGGGGGGGGAAAAAAATCAGCAGGCACTGGGGGAGTCCCTGTTCCCCCGAGCACTGCCAGGAGTGACCAGGAATAACAGTCACAAGCTGGCAGAGGGTAGATTTAGGCTAGATATCAGGAGGCGCGACATCACGGCCAGGGCAGCTAGGATCTGGAACCAACTTCCAAGAGAAGTGGTGCTGGCTCCTACCCTGCAGGTCTGTAAGAGGAAGTTAGATGTACACCTTGCTGGGGTCGTTTGACCCCAGTACTCTTTCCTGCCATGGCAGCGGGTCGGACTAGATGATCTACTAAGTTCCCTTCCGACCCTAGAAACTATGGTCTGACAGGACCTGCCCCTAATGAAGCCATGTTGGTTGTCCCTGAGCATAATCTCCCCTGCTTGTCCCTCGCAGATGTGCTCCTGGATAATTTTCTCAAAGAGTCTCCCCAGGACCAAGGTAAGACTAAGGGGCAATAGCTACCTGGGTCCTCCCTACTCCCTTTTTTGAAAACAGGGACCACACTGGCCCTTTTCCAGTCCTCTGGGACCTGGCCAGCGCACCATGAGTTCTCGTAAAGCTGTGCCAGGGGCCCTGCAATGACCCCTGCTAGATCTCATTCCTTACTGCATCTCACTGTTTAACTTAAAATATCTAGTGCAGGCATCCACACCAAAAGCTCTTTAACTTCTACTGAATAGGCTTGTTGCTTTTCCATGGCTTTGCTCCCTATGGTTCTTAAAACTTCTGTCAGTGGTATTATAAAAGCACTAACTCTTGTATATTAGCAAGCTTGTATATGGGAATAGGCTACTGGACTCTGCACACATGTACATACAATAGAGAAAAATGGCCCGAGTTCTTTCCCCTTCTGCCATGCAAGCTTTTTAACAGCCAAGGGGTCTACATATGTCAAGCCATCACCTTCAGAATGAATTTCTGATCTTTTACAGGCAAGGGAAAAGCATCTAGCAAAAAAATGTACGTAAAGTGGCTCACTAACACGATGAGCTACGCAACATTCACCTGGATTGTGCCCATCTTCAAGAAGGGGAAGAGGGAGGACCCAGGCAACTATAGGCCAGTCAGCCTAACCTCCAGGCAAAATCCTGGAAAAGCTCATTAAAGAATCTGTGTGTGATACGCTTGCAGAAGATAAGATTCTGAATGACAGCCAACATGGCATTGTCATGGGTAGGTCTTGTCTTACCAATCTCATCTGCTTTACGACCAGGTCTCTCACCACCTGGACATGGGAGACGTGGTAGAAGTTATGTACTTAGAATTCCAAAAGGCTTTTGATCTAGTTATCCCATGATATCATTGTGGGAAACTGGAAGACTATGGGCTCAGCTGCTCGATGGTTCAGTGGATGGGAAACTGGCTACAGGGTATGACCCAGAGAATTCTCATGAACAGATCTGTGTCATCCTGGCACGAAGTGGCCGGTGATGTCCCTCAGGGGTCCGTGCTTGGACTGTGCTTTTCAACATCTTTATCGATGATTTGGATGGGGAAGTGAAAAGCTTGCTGGCCAAGTCTGCAGACAACACCAAGTTATGGGGCAGTGTAGTCACATCAGAAGATAGACTGCAGTTATAGGTGGACTTGGACAGGCTCGAGAGTTAGGCAGACTGGAACCAGATGAAATTTAACACTTCCAAGTGTAAGGTACTCCATCTGGGGGCAAACAACCCTCAACATACATATAGCCTCAGTGGTGACAGATTGACTTGCACCACAGCTGAAAGGGACCTAGGGGTAATGACTGACTATTGCATGAATACAAGCCATCAGTGCGAGGTGGTGGTCAGTAGGGCAAACACACTGGCATGCATCAACCGACTCATCTCGTGTAAAATTAAGGAAGTGATACTCCCACTATGCTTAGCACTGGTGAAACCACAGTTGGAGTACTACATCCAGTTATAGGCGCTACACTTCAATAAGGATGTGGAAAAACTTGAGAGGGTCCAGAAAAGAGCCACCTGTATGATCAGGGACTTGCAAGGCAAGCCACATGAGGAAAGGCTGAGGGACCTGGGCCTCTTTAGCTTAAAGAAAAGGTTAAGAAGGGACTTGATAGCAGTTTACTGCTATATCAGAAGAGTGCATCAGGAGCTCAGTGAACAACTGTTTGCTAGGGGACCTCTGGGGAAGATCAGGATGAATGGATGCAAACTCCTGGAAGGCTGCTTCAGGCTTAATACTAGGAAAAACTCCTTCACAGTCAGGGTGTCCAGACTGTGGAATAAATTCCCTCCAGAGGTGGTGCAGTCACCTACCCTGGAGGTTTTCAAGAGAAGACTAGACAGTCACCCCACTGGGGTCACCTAACCCCAGTTGTCTTCCTGCCTAGACTCAGGGGGCTGGACTCGATCTGCAAGGTCCCTTCCAGCCCCTAACAACCTATGAATCTATTAAGACTTCTTAAGACAAATGGATGGAAATGCAGTAACAGCCTGTAGTCACAGAAATAGTAATTTGACTTATAAAACATCCCCACGAAAAGCACTTGGATAGCTAGCCGACAGTTTATAAAGAAACAGGTAGAGGGCTTTGTAGCAATAATACACTTTTAAAGCTGCTACACACAGTTTTTTCTGCCAGTTTAAGTGGAACCAAGGCAGATTTACATGCAAGAGTAGAATGAGCACAACAGTGCAACCACATGATAATCTAAAGCACAGTGGTAGAGCTTCCAATTGGTGGGTGTTGTGAAGCAAAGATAACCATCAGAACAGGCCTCTTTACTGTCCAAAGGCACAAAAGTTTGGGCTTCCTGAAAGTTTTAAATGCATCAAGGCCAGCTTAAGATCAGTCCTGACAGCAGCCAGTATAAAGAACCCCAATAGGACCGAAGAGCAGTAATCCTATAAACAAGGAGGCATGAAATGCTGCATTCTGGACTCTCCACTAAGGTCTATGTGTTGCTGAAATCCTGGTCAAAATGCACTTGCAGTAACTCTGTCATGAGGTTTGGATGCAACAGCCCAACGGCCTAGTTGCCTTTGAAATGGACCAAGTACAACACATTCAAGTTGCACAGTTTATGAATGTTTTCTAATCAGGTGAGGAAACTCTCAAAGAGATCATCAAAACCAGATTCTAAAAATTCTCTTCTATATGCAGCTGGAAGCACCAGGAATCTGTCAGTGTCCTTTGCCTGTTTGGAAGATGGTAGGGGGCACCCCCACCCAACAAGTTTTCTGTCTTGGATGCAAGAATAAGGCACTTCAGTCTATTTGGGTGGCACAATCACATAGAACTCTATAGCCTACACAGATAGCAGGGGACATGTAGGGTTGTAACATCATCTATCAATGATTTTTTCCAGGTTTAGAAGACTTTGTATCAGCAGATCCCTCTACCGAACAATGCAGACAATTTCAGGAAATGGCATGTTTCAACTTCTTCAGGGGTAACAAAACCAATCATGCTGACTGTATGATTGGGATCACTACAGAAGCAAGGCAAACTTGAGTACGTACGAAGTTAGACATCTCTCATGCCTCAATCCTATGAATCTCACCTTCCCTTACTAACTGCACTACACATGACCAGTTATCTAGTGCCAATTATCAGGGTCCTATGCGTTTCCACACTTCACCAGAACACGTTTTTGTGACAGTGCTAGGTGCCAAAAAAGGGTTATTTACCAGCACCAACTCAGTTCTCTAGGTGTAACTGCTTCCATGGTTTCACACAGCAAGATATGCATACTTAACCACCAAAGCATTTGAACAGTAGATTCAAGTTAGGGGGCATGTGAAATTTGCTTGAATTTAGCAATACTGCAAGTGTTATGTTCTACAACATCTGGTTCACCCCTTCAAGAAGCTCTAAGTGGCAGGGCTTCTCAGCCCCTGCCAAAGGAGAGTCATTGTTAGCTAGTTTGCTGCTTTAGTCATACAGAAGGAGTTGGTAAGAGCAGGGGAAGGAAAAAAGATACCATACAAGCATCACATGCATTGTTTATCCAAGCTAGCTTCTCCTCTCTGGATGCAGCTTGCCTCCGTGTGAGTTATCAGTTCCTTAAGTCAACTTTTATTGCCGTTCCAAATAAGGCTCCTGTAGGAACTGAAGGCTATAGAACACAACAGAGTATATGCACCATTGGTCTACAAAGAGACTGGATGCAGAGCCTCGCCCACTTAGCCTCTAAACCAACATGACTTCATCCTTGGATTTTTCCCACCAAACAGCACAAACAGGGACCTTCATATATGTTTGTTTGCTATCAAAGTCCATATGCAAAGATTCACAGATTCCTGATCCACAGAGTTCAGAAGACCTTCAGAACTATGGTACAACCTCATGACAAATCTAGCTTAAACAGACACCCAATTGTAATAATCCCAACAGCAAACAGCCATTTTTTGCCATTATATCAATGCAACAAATCAACTAACCTTATTATAGTGGACACTTTTTTTTAAACAAACTCTCCTCCTGGTCCCATGGGGATGCGCTATAATGAGATGCGCTGTATTTCACCAGGAAATGCACAGACCCAGAAACTTCTCTCACACAGATAAGGCACAGAAATAGCAGCTAACTAAATCTTCATCATTGGCATCCTATCCCTGGCAAAGGCCAGGATAAGCAGAACTAGATAGAAAACAGTGTTAAGGGCTCTACCTTGAGCAAGCTTTCTAAACTGAATTCACTCAATGGTATAACACTTCCTGGGAGGTTAACAGTAAAATTAAAAAGAATTATTCTTCATCCTTCTAAGTTTTTTTTAATTCACAGTTCTATCTTTGGGGCAAATGAACATGAGAATAAATCTATCACTTTAGAATAGCACCTAACAAAACACTGTACATAGTCCTGAATTTAGTGTATCAAGTTATGCTTCTTGGTTTGCTTTCATACTTCTTTAGACTAAGAGTTTCTAAACACTACATCATACAGCAACAAGTTTTTTTGGTTTTTTTTGTTTTGTTTTTTTAAAAACACATGAACTCTAGAACTGTATTTATTAACTACAATAGACTGGAAGTGTTGTAGAAGGAAAATGCTTTTCCTTCTGATCCCATCTCCTTGACCTCCTGTCTCTCCAATCTGTTCCCTATTCTCCTCCAATTAGAGTGCCTCTGTTCCTTCTGTGACATTTTAGTTCACTCACCACTAGGTGGAATCATAGCCATTATGTGACAATACAAGCAAGGAAAATAATTTAGGAAACTTTAGAAAAGAATCTAGGATATGATATGCAATCAAAATTTCAAGGGAATTTTACTGTAAGCAGGCAGAATGGAATTATAAATTTGACTAGAATGTTAAAAATAGCCATTAACCATTGAAAGTACCAGCAATATAATTTTTAAGTGATCAGACATTACCAGGATGTCAGTTTTACATTTCCCTTAACATCAATTTCTCCCTAGCTTTTGACTACCGCTGCTACACTAGGTGTCTCTAGATCAATAGTGGCCAAACTGCGGCTCTACAGTGCTTCTCCACTGAAGCCCTGTCCATTTGTCCCCAAGACAGCTCTGGGGGATTCTGGGCTGCTACCTTGGGAAGTACTGTGCAGGGCTTCACCACAGCCACGTGGCTTGGCACCCCACCCCACACACACACACCCCTCCCCAGCTTCGGTGGAGGATCAGATGTGGCTCCCAGGGTGAGTAACTTTGGCCACCCCTGCTCTAGATGATATCTGGGATAGTATCTAGTCTATATGGCTTATATGGCATGTGCTAATCCAGTGATAAGCAGTAGAGACTTCTTGTATTCATAGGAATTATACTGTAGAACTTTAATAAATGAGTTGATGTGGCAGAAAAGATATCATGCATGCAAAATAACTAACTATAAAGGAAACAAATGTAGTTTCAATGAACATCATTTTTTCTTGACAAACTAGGAGACAAGATAGGAGTAGGCTTTCCTATATAAATAGGAAGTAGGAAATCAACCCTCCTAAAGTGACTGCACGCATTCCTTGTTCAGGGAACACCTATTTTAAGGCCTTCCATCTAGCTGTGAATATGAAGTCCACAATAAGATATGGTAAACAAAGAATCCCTAGCCAGCCTCCACTTCAGAATGCTTTCATCTTTTTTCTGAAAACGATTAAAAACAGATCTGAAAACTTTGTTTTAAGAGTGCTTCCAATACAACCAGAACCCACGTGTTTCAGCTGATCAGAAATCTCAGTACTTACGGAGCCACCTGAATTTGGAAGACAGCATGCTTCCCCAATTCCACATTTCCATTCGATTCTAAATAATGTGCACATTTCACGTGGTTTCCCTGTTATTTCAGGCTTGGGCCACCGAAGTTCTTCCTCCCCCACCCCGATTCACCCTCTAAGATAGAAGAGGTCTCTAAGGTGCCATCCTGATCTGTCTTTGCTCAACCCCAGGCTAACAGCGACCTACCTCTAAAAAAGTGTTCTTCAAGTACAACTTGCATACTTTTTTCTACAAGGAAACTAATAGACCTGGGCATCAAAAGATCCAGATAAGCAACTGAGTGACCTCAAGCAATGCACTTACCCTCCATTTGAAACATGCAAACAGTGATACCCCTATGATGAACTATGGATTTAAAAAAATAGTCTCTCTTGACCCTGCAGAGCAACTAGGAAGGCCAGACTCCTGGCTTTCAAAACCCTGTTCCAACTTCAGACAGATCCTGCCCTTACAGAGCTCATCATCTACACGTCAGACTCAAGACAGCACCCTGACCACTGTGACACCAGGCCAAGTGCTAGGGAGGGCTTAAAAAACACCCTCGCCCCACGCTCACTACCCAGGTAGGAAGAGAGAGCACTGTGCCTCTTGCGCTGCAGTGGAAATGGGTTCAAGCTCTGAAACACAGGAGGGGAGGTAGGTTCGCTGCACTGCTTTGCATCTGAGGTAATGCTGGGCAGCACCCACCTTCCTGCCCCCCAGATATAAAGCAATGCACCTGGACCTACCCCTCACCCTCATTACCTTAGCTAGACCCATCCCCATCCCAGCCCACTTCCTACGCAGACACATTCCTGTCTCCTTGCTGCAGACGGAAGCTGCTCAAGCCCCCTCCTGCACCTGCACTGCCAGCAGACCAAGGGGCTGCCCCTCTGCTCAGCACTGGGGAGGCCACATCTGGAGTCCAGTGTTCAGCTGTGGCCCCCCCCCACTACAGAAATAAGGTAGACACAAGGGAGAATTGACAATAAAAATGTTTGGGGGTGGGGCTGGGGGACATGACTGGTGAGGAGAGGCAGAAGGAAATGGGTTGACTGAGTCTGCAGAAGGGAAGACTGAGGGGGATTGAATACCAGCCTTCAGCTCTGCAGCAGGGTTGCAGAGAGGATGGAGCTGGACTGTTCTCAGTGGGGGCAGGTGACGGGACAAGGAGCAATGGGATCACGCTACAGCAGGGCAGATATAGGGGAAAGAAAAAAACCTCCCCCATGGGGAGGGAAGGTAAAGCAGCGAAGCAGGCTCCCCAGGGAGGTAGTGGAGGAGCCACCCACCCCTGCCAAGGCTCGGCCCCCCGCGCCCCGCCCCGCCCAGGCGCTGACAGGCCACCGCCCCGTCCAGGCCCAGGCCCGCGCCCCACGTACCGTCCGGGCGGCCTCTGCCCAGGTCCTTCCCTTCTTCCTGCGGCCCTTCTCCCTCATGTCGGCCGCGGGCGGGGCGAGGCGAGGCGAGGGGAGGAGGAGGCGGCGGCGGCGGCTGAGTGCTGCTGCTGCTGCTGGTGGTGGTGGTGGTGGTGGTGGCGGCGGCGGCGGTGCTGCTGCTGCTGCTGGTAGTAGTGGTGGTGGCGGCAGCGTGGCGGGACTCAGGGCTACCTCAGCTGCGGGCGCTCAGAACTCCGGCTCCCTCTACGGCCGCCGCCGCCGCTGCCATATTGGGACCCCGCTGTAAAGGGCCGCGGTCATGTGACACGCCCCGCGCCTGGCCCCGCCCCCTGATTGGCTGCGGGGCCAGCCCTGCCCGGCGCATGCGTCTTGCGCTCCAACGGCCGCGCTCAGTCGTCACTACCAACCGCTGCCGGGCCCTGCCCTCGCTGCCACGCGACCCTGGCAGCAATGGCTGTCGTTCGCCCGCTCGGGCTGGACGGATGGATGCGTGTCCTTCCTCCCGCTTTCTTCTTACAAGGGACGGGTTGCCCGCGCTGCGCCGGAAGTGTCCTCCCTCACGCCGCCCTCCACAGGCCGCCACGGGCGGCCTGTTTACTAGTGATACTGTCACGGGCAAGCGCACGGGAAAGGGGCTCTTAGGGCTGCCCACGTCACCCGTGCTACATTTACTAATGCAAATGTCGCACTGAATAAAGAGCTCTTAGGGCTACGTACTGCACCCCAGCTATATCTACTAGTACAAATGTCAAATTTCAGAAATAATACATGTAAAACAAGAAGGAGATGAGCAGTCTCCATCCGCGCTAATTTACTAATACAAATGTCAAACAGTATCATGGGTCAAGTGCATAACCCAGAGTAAAGAGCTATTGGAGCTATGTGTTATCTTCATCTGCTATAATTACCAATAAAAATGTAAAATACTATCACAGATCAATTACATAGTCCTGAATAATGAGCTCCCATCTGTCCTATATTTACTAATAAAAATGTGAAACAATAACAGGCTATGTGCAGTCTCCACCTATGCTATATTTACTACTACAAATGTTGAATACTATTGCAGATCAAGAAAACAGTCCTGAATAAAGAACTCTTAGAACTACGCACTCCACCTGTGCTGTATTTACTAATAAGGAAATAAATTGTCTCACAGATCCAGTTCACAGCCCCGAATAAAGAGCTCTTAGGGCTCCGTACTCCATCCATGCTTTTATTTTATAGTTTTATTAGTAAACATAGCATGGATGGAGTACGGAGCCCTAAGAGCTCTTTATTCAGGGCTACGTACTCAATCTGTGAGACTGTTTTCAATTTTTACTAGTAAATACACCTTTTGGGTAAAATCCTAGCTTTTGAGCACATCCGATTCATGGCTAACAACCTTTGCTGGTGTAAGCAGGAGCTTTGAAAAAGGAACCAGGAATAAGGAACGGGGAATAACGGCCCAGCTTTGGTGCCTCATCAGCCTCAGTGACAAGCGTGCGAGGCGTGCCCCGGCTGTATGTCACATGCCCACCGGGTGTGCTCCGTGTCCAGGGCTGACAGGAAAAGGGGCAGCTCCTCACGCTGCTTTGTTGGGAAGGGGACTGGTTCATGTGTGGAAAGCAGACAGCAGATGCTGTGCCAGAAAACCGGGAAAGAGGAAACTATTTGAGACAAGTTTCAGACTCCCATCCCTGTGCCTCGGCGTTCAGATACAAGTGTCTGTATTCCACCCATTTCTCTGAGATAATCGTCTCTTGGCCACTGGAGTAGGGAGGAGGGAAACTAAGATGTGGCTTGTGACCATTTTTCTTTCCTGGGGTCACCTCAATCTTATTGAGTGTGATTAACGGCCGATGCATCTCCACCCCCTAGAACCTGTCCTTCACAATCAGCTTCTCTCACATGCTAATTGTTGTGATTCAGACTGCACTGCTTCTGGGACAAGAGCATCTTGGAGGAGAAAGGTAGTGATGCTCACCACAGCAAAAAGGGGTGAGGGGTGTTCGGGACTCCCCAACAGTAGCTAATCAGAGTGCGTGTTATATTTGCTCTCTGCAGGTGTGCATGGCTATGGGAGAGAGCAAGAATCAGGCTCCAAGTGCAACTAGGAAGTTTTAAAAGAGATGCAGACATGAAGATCCCTGGGTGAACGGCCATATAAGGGCTAAGCAAGGCCAACATTTGAGATTATAAAGTCCGTTTTTTTTATAAGCAAGTCCCTAAATTTCATAGATTTCATAGACATCAGGGCTGGAAGGGACCTCGGGAGATCATCGAGTCCAGCCCCCTGCCCAGGGGCAGGAAGTCAGCTGGGGTCATAGGATCCCAGCAAGATAAGCATCCAATTTGCTCTTGAAGGTGTTCACTGTAGGTGCTTGAACCACCTCCGATGGCAGACTGTTCCAGACCTTGGGGGCTCGGACAGGAAAGAAATTCTTCCTTATGTCCAGCCTGAAACGGTCTTGCAGGAGTTTGTGACCGTTCAACCTCGTCATCCCTTGGGGCGCTCTGGTGAACAAATGTTCCCCCAGATCCTGGTGGTCACCCCTGAGAAACTTATAGGTGGCCATCAGATCACCCCTGAGCCTGCGCTTTTCCAGGCTAAAGAGTCCCATGTCTCTCAGCCTGTCATCGTAAGATCTGTTTTCCTGACCTCTGATCATGCGCGTGGCTCTCCTCTGGACTCTCTCCAGCTTCTCCACATCCTTTTTGAATTGTGGAGCCCAAAACTGGACGCAGTACTCCAGCTGCAGCCTCCCCAAGACCGAGTACAAGGGGAGAATGACGTCCCGGGATTTGCTCGAAAAGCATCTATGGATGCAAGCCAGGGTTTTGGTCGCTTTACTAGCCGCAGCATCGCATTGGAGGCTCATGTTCATCTTGTGGTCAGTGATAACCCCCAAGTCTCTTTCTTCTGTAGTGCTAACCAACGTAGCACTGCTGAGCCTATAAGGATGCTGCAGGTTTTTCCTCCCAAGGTGGAGACCCTTGCATTTTTCGGTGTTAAACACCATGAGGTTCTTGTCCGCCCATTTGCTGAGCTTGTCCAGGTCAGCCTGGATCACCCGCCTATCTTCTGGCGTGGATGCTTTGCCCCAAAGCTTGGTGTCATCGGCGAACTTGGCCAGTCCACTCCTGACTCCAATGTCCACATCATTAATGAAGATGTTGAACAGGATGGGTCCCAGGACAGAGCCTTGAGGGACCCCACTGGTCACAGGGCACCACGATGAGTGACTGCCATCAATCACAACCCTCTGGGTCTGACCACGGAGCCAATTTCCCAGCCAGAGGATCGTGGTGGAGCCAAGGCCACAACTGGGCAGTTTGGCCAAGAGGTGATCATGGGATACCAGATCAAAAGCTTTTTTGAAGTCAAGATATATGACATCAATCTCTTCTCCCTTGTCTAGGTGATAGGTCACCTGGTCGTAGAAGGAAATGAGATTGGTCAAACAAGACCTACCCGCAACAAACCCATGCTGGCTATCCCTTAGGATGTTAGCCTGGGCCAGTCCCTCAAGGATGGCCTCCTTAATAAACTTTTCTAAGATCTTCCCCAGGATAGAAGTCAGGCTGATCGGCCTATAGTTAGCCGGATCCACTTTCCTCTGTTTCTTGAAGATCGGCACCACATTGGCCTTCTTCCAGTCTTCGGGCACTACACCAGAGCGCCAGGAGCTCTCGAAGACCCGTGCCAGGGGTTGGGCTATGACGCTCGCCAGCTCCTTGAGTACCCTGGGGTGCAGGTTGTCAGGGCCAGCTGACTTGAAGGTATCCAGCTTCTCAAGGTGTTCCTTCACGAGGTCAGCATTGATGGAGGGTAGGGGATCCCCATCACCCGGATCTCCCTGTCCCACAGCAGGCATGGGCGTCCCGTGGGACTGATGAAAGACTGACGCAAAGTACCTATTTAATAGGTTGTTTTTTTCCTGGGCGTCAGTTGTCAGTTGCCCCATCTGGTTCAGCAGGGGTCCAACATTGCCCTTGCTTTTCCTCCGGCTCCCCACAGATCTGAAAAAGGACTTTTTATGGTCCTTGATGGTTGAAGCTTGTTGGAGTTCAGTTGCAGCCTTGGCTTTCCTGGTTTGCTCCCTGCAGGACCAGACCAGCACGGAGTAATCCTCCTTGGAGGTAAATCCCGTCCTCCATCCTTTGTAGGTTTTCCTTTTTAGCCGCAGGAGGTCCGCTAGGTCCCTAGAGAGCCAGGGGGGCTGCTGTGCCTTCTTGCTGCCTTTCCTGCGTGTTGGAATAGACTTAGCTTGTGCACTGAGGATCGCTTCCTTGAGAAGCAACCACTCTTCTTGAACTCCCATCTCCCTGGGGTCACGGTCCCTGAGGGCCTGACCGACTAGCCTCTTGAGCTTGTCAAAGTCGGCTTTTCTGAAGTCAAGGACTTCTGTGTTGCTGACTGACTTGCCAGCTTTACGGCGGATGGTGAAGGTGATCAGCTCGTGGTCGCTGTCACCCAGCTTCCCATCGATTACTAGGTCGCCGATTAGGTCGTCCCCCGTAGCCAGTACCAGGTTGAGCAGCGCTTTGCCTCTCGTTGGCCCATAGACTTCTTGAGTCAGGTAGAGGTCATCCACGCACGAGAGAAAGCTTTGCGCCCACTCGGATTTTGCTGAGTGATCTTCCCACAAATGACTGTGAGATTTCAGCTTTATTGTTTTACTGTGATGTTTATACAGGAAGGCAAGGATATCAATATAGCACCTTCTGCCCGTCTGTGTTTTGCAACCTGTTTCAACTCAACAGCTTCTCGAGCTGCATTTGAGCCACGTGTGGAGAGTTTATTGACAAGCAATTACTTGCCGCTGTTTGGCCCAGGCAGCGAGCATAGAAAAGAGGAGAGCAAGGTGGATTCTGTTCAGTTCCATGGAGCAGCAGATTCACTAGCTCTTACTGCAGAGTTTTTACAACCAGCGATGGAAAAAAGGTGGAACAGTTAGGGCTGGATTCCTAATATCTAGGTGGCGCTTACGACTCTGGCAGATATTAAAAATGACCTTTAGGCAAGACTATTTGGCTCTTTTGTGTTGGAATTGCTGACCAAGGCAGCAGGGAGTTAAAAAGGGGCAGTCATTTCCAGAATAGGGAGGGGACTTAGAATTTGGGATTGTAAAAGTGAGGTAAAACAACATAATAGCAGTTTACAGAGTTAAAATTCTTATGTTTTAGAAATAGGCAAAAGTTGGTCATTCCTCCTAGGAGCTGAAGAAATGTTTCCAGGAAAGACAAATTGACATATTATAATCTGCTTCACTTTAGTTACAATCCATTGTGCAGTTTCATTCAGAATCTGCATTACAATATTTCCATGCAACTGTTAGGTCAGAACATCACGTAACTACTTGAAGGCCTTTGGCATTTCAAAGAGGGCTGCAGCCACCCAAGAAGACTGGCCAGAGTCACATCAGTAGCAGCAAACACATGTACGATAATAGCTGATTACACTTACAGAGGAGAGATACAAGTCATGTTCTGGGAAGGTTAGCCCAACATTTTAAATCTTTGATAAGTAGCTTATCACTAAAACTTCAGTCCCTGCTTATCAGACTTTTTAAAAGAGACCTTTGTGTCATGAGAAAACAATTATAGATACCGTTTTCTCACAGAGCGGGGCTAGGGAGATGTCAGTGAGAGGGCCAATCTTTATTCACTCTGTGAATAAATGGCCCGGGAACACTGTTACCAGATTTGCCCGCTACTTTGGGGAGTGCTCATTTATTAGGGCTAGGGTCTTGGTAATTCTATCAATGTGCTGCTTGTGTTACTTGTGTTTCTATATGGAGCTGCATCTCTCCCTTCTGCAAGCCCTCACCCCCAGTGGAGCTATCTTGCAGGACTCAGTTCAGTGGGGCTGGGTTCCTCCAGTCCCCAAATCAGTCATGCACACAAGCACACGCAGATTAACGTGACACGCCTGACCTGGCCGGGGTGATCAGCATGGACAGGCTGACACCCTCATATGCCAGAAATCAGTTCATCAAAGCAACAATAACCACAGTCAGACACAAGCACACAATTAAACAGAATACCTCTGAATCTGGCCGGGTGTCCAGATGACGCCCTCATGGGCCAGCATTCAGTTCATTAGGGCATGTCTGAGCCAAACTGGGTCAATCAGCCTGTACAAGCTGATCCCCTTATGTGTTTCGAACTCAGCCCATCCCAATCTTTTAGTCTCTTGATGAGCAGACCCCACAGTATTTCTGGGCTTCACAGGGATCTTTAGCTTAGGTAAGAGGGGCGTTGCTACAGAGCAAGTGGGGAAAGAGAAGTAAAGAAGGCAAAATATACCCAGTTACCACCAGTTTGACTATAAAAGTTATTTATTGCTAAGTAGATGAAATATATATTGA
The DNA here is from genome assembly GCF_052110815.1 of Crocodylus siamensis. NCBI lineage: Eukaryota > Metazoa > Chordata > Crocodylia > Crocodylidae > Crocodylus > Crocodylus siamensis. Next base: position 426,261,520 of record NC_143395.1, on the reverse strand, counting down.
CACTAGTAGTGATAGACACGCAAAGGAAAAACAAACACAAACAGTCACAGTATCCCCTGGTTTCACTAAGTATTTGGGGAAACTTAGCTCAAGCATAACTAATACAGTTCAAGTTCAGAAATCTGTGCTTAGAGAGAGAGAAGAGAAAAGAGAGAGGGAGCTGGGATCGCACCAGGCCAAGGCGCTCGGGCTGCAAAGCCGACAGGTCGAAGTTCTCAGCGCGATCCTTGAAGGGAGACGATCTGCCTCCTGCCGCCGCTCCAGAAGAAAGCGGGTGGTGTCAGCACACACTGCTGCTGCTTTTACAGATTTTTATACCCTCAGTTCAGTTTCTTTCAAGCATTCTCAATAGTGTAAATCCAAATTGTCTTTTCTATTGACGAGGGGTTATCTGGGTGGAACATCTCAGGAACTTGATTGATGCTCAGGAAACACCTACTTGGAGCCAGCTTGATAGCAGATATACTTGATGGGATCTCTCTTGGTGTCTTCAGAAACAATAGATTGCAGCATCAGGGTTTTGGATTTTTACTTGTGAACAAGCCTCAGCTTAGCATGACTTTTCCAGATCTTACTATAGTCTTTTAACAGACTTAAGGCACTTATTGGAGTGTTCATAACCTGTTGTGGAGAGGACTTCCACCCGTTGTCTCGGGAAAAGTATGACAACACTTGTGGACAGGGCTCCCACGGGCTGGACGCTCTGATGAGCCCTGTGCCATTGTTCAAATGTTGCCCGTACCCCCTCGGACTCGGTCTATTGCCTCAGCACTCCCTGACCCGGCAACAGAGTTGTAGCCAATTAAGTTTACATCGGCCTCCCATAGTGGGACCAGGGAATGGACGGCCCGAGATGCCTAATAAACTTATTTTTGCGTGCGTGTGTGTGTGTGTGTGTGTGAGGAGGAAAAGTCCTTTGTAAATCCAGATTAGAACTTGTCTGATAAGTGTTGAGCTGGGTGTGAGGGTTGATGAGCATTTGGAGCACAGATTCCCATCGTGCCGTGCTCCCCTGCCTCGCTGATCCCAGAATTCACTGCAGTCTCTGCTTCAGGCTTGCTGTTCTCCATCTCTCATGTAAATGAATGGTCATCTGTTCCCATCTTGGATGCAAATGAGACCTAGGGCAGTTGTTGCACTTCTGTCACCCTGATCTGGAGGGTTTTAGGTGTGTCTCTCACTGCATCTTAATCAGCTTCTGTTTGGGGGGGCGATTCTTTGTGAGTCAGACAGGCTGCGTCCTGTGTCAGGGCTCCCCAGGAAGGATCATGGAGCTGACAGGTAACAACACTTACAGGCTGTGTCCTGTTTTGCTCAGGATTGGCAGGAGCATCCAGCATTAATCTACATATTCCACAGCATACCATCCTGTAACTAGAGCATGAAAGTGAGATCCTGTCCAGGCACCAATCATATTCTCATATAGACAATGTTCTCATCTGAAGCTGTCAGCCCTTCTGCCTATTATCTTGGAAGATCTTCTGGTGATAGGACAGAAAGAAAACTATGAACAGGGCCACATACCAGATCAGGTATATGGAAACAGGTATTTAATGATTTCATAATTACGGATACTTACTCCTTACAGACAATTCACAAAGATGAGAATTCACGTCCACAGCTAAAAATTGTACTGACTATGCAATAACTCCTAAAATGTAACATAAATGCTAGCCTGTGGCATTTTTATAAAGGCTTGGACAATATGACTCTAACAGCTAAATTATTCCTACTAAACATTATATAACATAGCAAGGGAAGCCTGCTATAAACTTCAGCCAGGCACAGTCTGTTCAATCCCCTGCAGTACAGAACTCCACCTTTCAAACAGAGGGACAACCTTTGATCTCTGCCGCCATCCTCCTTACATAAAAATGACACATCCCTTGGCTCCTTTATCTCTACAGTGCTGCAGTTTCCTATTGTAGAGCAGCGGGAAAGCCATGAACAAAACTATCAGGAAAAAAGGCAGGCGTCAGGAATTAGACTAACAATTTGAGAAGATGACTCAGAAACCCCAAGAGCTCTCCAGGTCATTAGCGGGCAGAGACAGAGCTTACTGGTCAGGGAGAACATCTGGGCAGTAATTCCCAGAAAGAGCTCTTTGCTGTGTGCTGGGAGAATATGCAGACTACACATGAGACAGTGCTGTCTGCGCATGTGTACAGGCTGCAGTTACAGCTGGTCTGCATAGCCCTTCTGCCATGTGTTGACAGCCACATAAAGGTTCAGCTGTCAAAGAGTTTCTTCTGAAAGCTAAATAAAACCACTCAAGCCCCCACCCAGAAACCTGGAGAAAGTAACTCCCATAGAAACTCTGGACAGCTAATGCTTTATTATTACTTTCCCACTTGTGAACACTGAGTCCCAGGAGATAAAACAAAGAAAACTTGATTGGGGAAGGGGATAATATTTGAAAAATCAAATAATAAATCAATTTCTACTGGGTCAAATTTCAACTGCCCTCTAGGGCAGTAGTTCTCAACCTTTTTAGACTAAACCCAACTTAGACTTGTTAGACTTAAGATACCCCTCAAAAAATGACAGCTCTTGCCTTTCAGTCATTTTTTTGAACACATGAAAATAATAGAGCAATTCTTCTGTTGCAAAGAGCTTAGAAAGACTGCAACAAGGGAGAATGTTTTTAACACTGTGGATTCCTATTCTCTGGGTTTATCTTGTGAATTGTATTGCACATCTAACAGTGCTAATATTGTGCAGTACCCTCTGGTACCCTTAAAATGATCTCATGGCACACCATGAGATTGATTCTGTTTGAGAATCACTCCTCTAGCGTGTCTTAGTGATAGCTGTGATCTCAATAATCCTTGCCATGGCTGAGAGTAGCTAATGAGACAACACATTTTATTTCACAGATGTAGGGTTGGAAGGGACCCAAGTAGATCATCAAGTCTGACCCCCTGCCCTGGGCAGGAATGAATACTGGGCTCATTTCACCCCTGGTAGGTTTGAGCTCATATGACCCCAGCTAGGTAATTATCAAACCTCCTCTTAAAGACCCCCAAGGTAGGTAGTATTAGTCCCTTCCCTCCTACCCTATACTCCACTTGGATCCTGCTGTCTGGAACTGTCAGGGTCCAAAATTCAGGTAACTGCATTTCTAGCCCCTAAGGAAAAGCTGCCTAGGCTCTTCTGGGACTCGACCACCCATTCTTGCTATCTTGATTAGAGTTTTGATGCTGGATAGGGGAGCCTCCGTGTAGCTACTGCTTTCTAACTCTGCAGCTCAGACCACCTCACCCCTGTCACCCACCGGAAAACTGCCTCAGCTTCATTTGAACCCTTAGAGAGAGCTTAGGAACATGAAGCGCCCTTGGCAAAGTCCTTGTGGTTGGGAGAGCTTTCCCACAGGCAATAAAAGCATCTTAATACAGTGTTTTTAACCTATTCCAAGCCCCCATAGTCAAAAGGGCCAGGCTGTGTTTCTACACAAGATGATTCCTCCCATAAAGCAGATTTGTTACAGATTTTATATCCTTTCATTTCCTGGGAATAGGGTGTTATTACTACTGAACCTGAAAGTTAACCATATTTTAACCAAAATGTCCAAAACTTTCACATAACTGAAATGTAAATGATGTCCATTCCATGCAGTCATTTCCTCAAGATGGGTTGGCAGAGAGCTTTATCCCTTGTTGTGTTTCTGTGCATGTGGAGTTCACAGGCAGTTCTCTGTTGCCCTTTCCCCTGCCTGGCTTTTCCAGGGCTCTCCAGAACCCAAGGCCCCCCGTTCTCAAGGTACTGCATCCTCTTGTACCACTACCCCCAGTCGTGTTTTTGAATGAAAGCAGCTGCGCGTGCTGAACTCAGTACTGTCAGGCACTGTTTGACATGCTCATAGGATGCTTGTTGGATTGGGCCTATCCTGAGGGTTAGGCACTTGGATGTCTAAAGCAGCTTGTGGTGGGACTAAATGTTCAGCTCAGCCAAGACAATAGTGTCTCTGGGCATGTGCAGCATCTGATCTTTGGATGCCCAAGAGTTTTCACTAGAAAAGTTAGGTGCCTGGGGAGTCTCAGGCACACAGGTAAGATAGGTGCAGTTTCTGTGAATTACTTTCTTGGGCACCTACATTATTACTTTTTTTAATCCAGTATTTGTCCACTCCAGCCCTAATTGTGACATGTACAGACATGCCGTGCCTGAATTGGACAGGGCAACTCTTGAGAGCTGCTTGGGTAGCGAGCCACCTGCAGAGCTCATGAGGTCATTCTTCTTGGCTCCGGTGCTTGCTGTCATGTGAGAGGAAGTGGAACAGCATTCACAATAAGGGGATCAACTCATCACTTGTTAGACAGGCTGTGTAAAAGAAAAGACTGACCTTATTATATAAGAATCCCACTCTAGCCTGCTTAATAGAAGTCAAGAGCAAGGCAGTATACTGACAGACTGCTTCAGTATGTTAGCAGCTCATCTTTGATAAACAGGGAATTACTAGTAAGATAGAATCATAATAATATAAGTTTATCAGGGGTGACCACCAGGATCTGGGGGAACGTCTGTTCACCAGAGCGCCCCAAGAGATGACGAGGTCGAACGGTCACAAACTCCTACAAGACCGTTTCAGGCTGGACATAAGGAAGAATTTCTTTCCTGTCCGAGCCCCCAAGGTCTGGAGCAGTCTGCCAGCGGAGGTGGTTCAAGCGCCTACATTGAACACCTTCAAGAGTAAATTGGATGCTTATCTTGCTGGGATCCTATGACCCCAGCTGACTTCCTGCCCTTTGGGCAGGGGGCTGGACTCGATGATCTCCCGAGGTCCCTTCCAGCCCTAATGTCTATGAAATCTATGAAATATGTAAATCTTCTTTCTAAACTCAAGTGTGGGACAGACAGCAAGCTGGTTTCAGGTTAGGACTTCTCACCGGAAAAATGAACATGCAAATATTAGGTTGCTAAACTAAGCAAAGAACAGGCAGCCCTGCAATGGGGGATATTCATTTGGAATTAAGAGGTAAAGGCATCTTATGTGGCCGTAGCTTCAAAATAACTATTTTAAATTTGAAAGTTATACAAAAAAAACCCCAAACAAGCAGGATCCCAAATTATTCATGAAAAAACTGAAACTATTTGTAGGCAACCATCAATCCTCTGTATCATGGTGTACACGTAAGAGGTCTAGTCAGATGCCTGATGATTCTGTTTGTGGCTGACAAGCCCAATTCAGGAGTGACACAGCTTATTACAAGTTTCACAGATTCAGAAAATCTGCCCAAGAGATTTTTCAGGGAAGAGTCACTGTGGGCAACCAAGACTACATCATCTGCAAACAGGAAATCTCTCAGAACCAGCTCTTTCAGCTCGGTTCTCACTCTACACCTTGTGATGTTGAACAAGCCTCCATCTTGTCTGGACTGAAGATAAATGCCATCTTGCTGTTTTTGAATGCATGAAGAAGCAGGAGTGAAAAGTAGATGTTAAAAGCACAGGGTCCAAGACACTTCACTGTTTCACCCCATTGTTGATGTGAAAGGGGTTTAACTCTTTGTTTTCATACACTACAGTTGCCTTCATACCTTGATGTAACAAGCACATGATGTCCAACAGTTTAGGGGGACAACCCAGTTTCTTCAGAACAGTAAAAAGGCCCTATCTATTGACTGTATCAGAGGTCTTCATCAGACTGATGAAGGCTATGTATAGTGGTATCTGTTTTTGTTTACACTTTTCTTGCAGTTGCTTGTCCAAAAATATCGTATCAATGGTGGAATGTCCTGAATGAAAACCGCATTGCCTTTCAGGATAGATTCTTTCACTTAGAGATTACAGCCTGGGGAGCATGATGTAAGTGACAATTTTTCTGATGATATTTATGGAAGAAGAGATCCCAGGAATGGAGGGAAGCCTGAGACTGGCCCCGCTGTCCCGCTTACCTCAGGTGGGGCCCGTAATTCTGTTGGGGACCGGAGCACTGTGCCACACTTCCAGACCTAGTGCTTAATTCAGATGGGTGGTGGCGATGCCCAGAGATTTCATAGATTTCATAGACATTAGGGCTGGAAGGGACCTCGGGAGATCATCGAGTCCAGCCCCCTGCCCAAAGGGCAGGAAGTCAGCTGGGGTCATAGGATCCCAGCAAGATAAGCATCCAATTTACTCTTGAAGGTGTTCAATGTAGGTGCTTGAACCACCTCCGCTGGCAGACTGTTCCAGACCTTGGGGGCTCGGACAGTAAAGAAATTCTTCCTTATGTCCAGCCTGAAACAGTCTTGCAGGAGTTTGTGACCGTTCGACCTCGTCATCCCTTGGGGCGCTCTGGTGAACAGACGTTCCCCCAGATCCTGGTGGTCACCCCTGATAAACTTATAGGTGGCCATCAGATCACCCCTGAGCCTACGCTTTTCCAGGCTAAAGAGTCCCATGGCTCTCAGCCTGTCATCGTAAGATCTGTTTTCCTGACCTCTGATCATGCGTGTGGCTCTCCTCTGGACTCTCTCAAGCTTCTCCACATCCTTTTTGAATTGTGGAGCCCAAAACTGGACACAGGACTCCAGCTGCGGCCTCCCCAAGGCCGAGTACAAGGGGAGAATGACGTCCCGGGATTTGCTCGAGAAGCATCTATGGATGCAAGCCAGGGTTTTGGTCACTTTACTAGCCGCAGCATCGCATTGGAGGCTCATGTTCATCTTGTGGTCAATGATGACCCCCAAGTCTTTTTCTTCTGTAGTGCTAACCAACGTAGCACTGCTGAGCCTATAAGGATGCTACAGGTTTTTCCTCCCAAGGTGGAGACCCTTGCATTTTTCGGTGTTAAACACCATGAGGTTCTTGTCCGCCCATTTGCTGAGCTTGTCCAGGTCAGCCTGGATCACCCGCCTATCTTCTGGCGTGGATGCTTTGCCCCAAAGCTTGGTGTCATCCGTAAACTTGGCCAGTCCACTCCTGACTCCAATGTCCACATCATTAATGAAGATGTTGAACAGGATGGGTCCCAGGACAGAGCCTTGAGGGACCCCACTGGTCACAGGGCACCACGATGAGTGACTGCCATCAATCACAACCCTCTGGGTCTGACCACGGAGCCAATTTCCCAGCCAGAGGATCGTGGTGGAGCCAAGGCCACAACTGGGCAGTTTGGCCAAGAGGTGATCATGGGATACCAGATCAAAAGCTTTTTTGAAGTCAAGATATATGACATCAATCTCTTCTCCCTTGTCCAGGTGATAGGTCACCTGGTCGTAGAAGGAAATGAGATTGGTCAAACAAGACCTACCCGCAACAAACCCATGCTGGCTATCCCTTAGGATGTTAGCCTGGGCCAGTCCCTCAAGGATGGCCTCCTTAATAAACTTTTCTAAGATCTTCCCCAGGATAGAAGTCAGGCTAATGGGCCTGTAGTTAGCCGGATCCACTCTCCTCCCTTTCTTGAAGATCGGCACCACATTGGCCTTCTTCCAGTCCTGGGGCACTACACCAGAGCGCCAGGAGCTCTCGAAGACCTGTGCCAGGGGCTGGGCTATGACGCTCGCCAGCTCCTTGAGTACCCTGGGGTAAGGATTGTCAGGGGCGGCTGACTTGAAGGTATCCAGCTTCTCAAGGTGTTTCTTCACGAGGTCAGCATTGATGGAGGGTAGGGGATCCCCCTCACCCAGATCTCCCTGTCCCAGAGCAGGCATGGGCATCCCGTGGGACTGATGAGAGGTACTTCCAGCCCCGGGGAGGGGCAGGTGAGGGAGGACTGCAACGCTGCAGTGGGGGAGACACCAGAGCGCTCTCCTGCTTGCCTTGGTCAGTAGCAAATGTCAGGCGAACACCACAAGCAGCGAGCATGGGCAGTCGGAGGATTGCCAACTGCCTCGGGTACCAGGGTGCAGGATGTCGCAGCCGGTGACCTGACTGAAGCTGGGCTAGAGGGGCATGGGAGCCTGAACCCATGGTGAGCTGGGCCCAGGGGAAAGGCTTTGTCTGGAGCCAAAGCCCTCAGTGGTTTTATTTTATTTTGTTTTTCTTTGTGACTAGCCAATTGCCCATCAAGAATGATGGGCAGGGGGCTGGGCCGTTCCCCCCCCTCCTCCCCCCTGCTGCTTTCCTCCCCGCCTCCCCCACCACTTTGGGTCAGGGCTAGGGCCGTTCCCACCCCTCACCGATTCAGGTCGAGGCCAAGGCCACTCCCCGCCCCCACCACCACTTTGAGTCAGGGCTGAGGTCGGGACAATTCCCCACCCCCCCGTTTCGGGTCGGGGCTGGGGCCAGGGCCAGGGCCGTTTCCCCCCCACCCCGCTGCTTTGGGCTGGGGCTGGGGCCATTCCCCACGTCCCCTGCTGCTTCGGGCCACGGCTAGGGCCAGGGCCTGTGGCTGCAGCAGCGTTCATGGTGGCAGCCGGCCTTAGCCACCAGTAATCCCCGCTCCCTTTCGTGCCCCCCCGCCTCCCTCCCCTGTTCCCCGCTGCCTCCCCTCCCTGCTGGCTGTTGTTGGGCGAGGGGAGCGCTGGTCTCTGGTCCCAAGGAGCAGGCAGACAGACAGACAGACAGAGTTAGGCTTTTATAATATTAGAATTGTTGGAAGACTGAAAGTAAAATGATAGGGGAACGGCCCCTTAGTAAGGTGCTGGACTTCGTAGCCAATACTGGCTTCCAGAGGGGAGAATGAATTGATAGAAGCATCGCTCGGGTATTTTGGAGTTGTTGCTTTTTGGTTCTGAGTTCGTCTTTGAATGGGCCACCTTCCCGCCGTGACAAGACTATTAAAGAAAGCAGCTGATCAGGAGAGAATTGACCCCAAAGATAACTAAGGCCACATGAATTAATGTTGGGTTGCGTGGGAACTACTAAAAAGGAATTAATCTGAATCCATGGAAGCCTCCTGTCAGTGTACCCCATGACAGGGGAAGGGGCTTTGCTGATCTATGAGTCAAGATTCCTCAGCCCCACTAAAGGGCTTTGTCACGTCTGACAGTAAAACCAGGTGTAAGCTCCAGGCAGCCTGGATAGCTCTACCGCCAGCAGTCCAAGGGGTCTGCTCCTGAGATCAAAGCATCTAGTAACATCAGAGAGTGGTAAGGGTGGGATGTAGGGGAGGAGAAACTGTTAGGGTAGGTTCTCATATTTTATGCTTTAAAGTTGCACCTGTTTATAGAGTGGTGAATTATAGCATTGTTCAAACTTTTCTTTATATTCAGCCTAAAGTTCTGCATAGCTTCATTATTATCTGAACTTTTCATTTTGCTGGTGTTTGCAATATCATCTGGCCTTGTTTCTTGCAAGCAGCTTATGGCCTTGAGTTTGCTCACATCATCTTTCCTTCTTTTTTCTATCCCTGTGAGAAGTGTTTCTAACACAATATAGTAATAGTTTTGTTACTAGCTCAAATTAACTGAACTTGGCACTAACCAGCTGAATCAGAGGGATAAAATGATTGGATATATTAATGAAAGGTGATAAAGGAGACCAATGGACAATGCTTAAAGTAAGACACCGGAAAAAGGGCAAATTAAGAGGCGTGCTTGTAATGGGTGTGTTGAACAAAGGAATATGCTGACAGGATAAAATATGAACAATATGCTAACTGCAGATAGACCAATCCAAAAGCAAGGAGTCATCAAAGGAGTTAAGTTAAAGAAAAGCATAAAAGGGGGAAGCAAGGAAGTTAAGTGTTTGTTGTCGTCATCATCATCATTTACATCATGAATCCAGCTTTCAACACCTATCTGGATCATCCCAGCCAACGGTGCACCCTTTGCTTCAGGAACTGAGTGGCCATCTTTTCTGTGAGGCAACGTAACATCTGGGATTGGGTGAGATCATTGTACTAAGTGTTTGTTCTCTTTCTGAATATAGAAACTGCTGAGATAATACTTGTTGTGTTAATAAAGTTAGACTTTGATTTTCGGACACTGAGTTGTCTGTATTCGTATTTCACATTCCATTTAAGGGTTAATTGTGCTTTAACGATTCTTAAGCACCATCTACTGATCAGTGGTGTGAACAGAGCCCCATGAAGAAATTCCTCTGCTAGGCCTTGACGTATCACCCAGTGGAACCAGCACCCCAACAGGTGTTAAGAAAGTCATGGAGGATGAGAGAACAACATCAGAGTACAGCTCCAGGGGACAGGATAGCCTTTCCACATCCTCGTGTCATTTTGCAGGGAAGATGCCAGGTCGGAGAGGGCCAAGGCCATATAGCACCTTCCCCTGACAGGGTTCAACAGGGAGATACCTCTATAGTTGTCACAGTCATTTCTATCACCTTTGTTTTTCATATAATTGTACAAACCAAGCAGCTTTGAAATCCTGCAGTATGGTTCCCTCTTTCCAATGGAGCAGTATAACTTCATGAAGCTTTCAAATTCATTGTTGGCACATTTATTGATTTCAATAGACAAACAGTTGTTGCCAGACACCTTGTTTCCAGGAATCAATTTAATGGCTTTCTGCAAATCTTCTAATGTAGGCTGGTTGTCTAAATCCATCATAACTTTGAACTGTGGTAATCCTTTGAGCTCTTTGCGTTTGACTTTAGTCTCACTGGAGTATAGAATCCCATAGTGTTCAGTCCAATACTCATGGGTTTTTTGTTTATCAGTAATGACATTTCTATTTAAATCTTTCAACAGAGCTGTTTTCTTCTTGATTGCACCGACTGCTTGTTTGATGCCTTCAGACATTCCACGCTATCACCTGTGTCAGCTGCTTTCTGAATATCATCACAGAGTCTCAGCCAAAAATCTTGGGCGTACCTCTTAGCCCCTTTTCCATTCTTCTTTGAGCCTTTCTCAGACTTTCTAGTGTTATGGTGTTGGGAGATTTCTTACAGTTGGTTAGCTCTGTCCTTTTGTTCTCAGTCACTGGTAGAAGGGTTTCAGAGTGCTCTTCAAACCAGCCTGCATTTTTCTTGCAGTTTTTGCCAAACACTGTTTTAGCACCTTTGCACATGTTAATTTTTAAGCTTTGCCGTGCTGCTGTGGCTGAATTGTTAGGTAAACTTGCTTTCACAGTTTCTTCATTGAATCGTCTGCATTTTTCATAGATTTTATAGACATTAGGGCTGGAAGGGACCTTGGAAGATCATTCAGTCCAGCCCCCCGCCTGAAGGGCAGGAAGTCAGCTGGGGTCATAGGATCCCAGCAAGATAAGCATCCAATTTTCTCTTGAAGGAATTGCTATGTCTTCTGTTTGGCTGATGTCTATCTGAGCACAACTGGTAGTTTTGCTACAGAGGATAATTTTTTCTAGTGATTCTGACTTTGCAACAGACTAAGGCAATGGTCAGTGTTGCAGTCAGCACTGTGATAAGACGTCATATGCAGGATTTCTTTCAGATGGTTACACCTGGTCAGTACTAGATGTAATTGGTGCCAGTGCCCTGATCTTGGATGTTCCCCAGCAAAATAGGTGTAGTCAATACATAGATTTGACTTGCATTAAGTTCTAACACTTGCTGGCCATTTTCACTCATATTACCAATTCTGCATTTGCGCAGAATACTAAGTCAGTTCTTAAAACTCCCTCCAACTCTTGCACTGAAGTTGCCAATTATTATAATGTTCTCATTTCTGTGCATTTTCTCAATTTCTTCTTCAAGTTGTTGGTAGCAAATATTCTTGTCTTTGTTGTTAGCTTGAAGAGTAGGTGCATAGAGATGAAGCCGTTCTGTGTTTGCACTCTGAGCATCATGGATCTAATAGATATAGCAGTGGGGCTTTCACAGAAACATAGTAAGCTGTTTCTAATGGCAAAGCCTATTCCCTGCTCTCTCCTTTCTCCTGTTGGTTTCCCACGCCATAATATGGTGTAATAATTTTCTTGGATAGAACTGTAACTATAGCCCTTACTAAAACTGAAAGGTTTACGAGAGGTGTTTCACTAGAGACTGGCGTATTCCCTTTATGGAATATATTTACAGCTGCCTGACAGACTTCTGCCAGCGCTCCTGCATTGGTTTAATGTTAATTATGCTTGCAGAAGTCCTTAGCCATGGCATAATTATGTGGGCCAAATTGTGCTTTTAACGGTATAATTTGTGTGTGAGGGAGATGTCTTTATTTTACCAGTGCAAAATACTCTGCTTATACTTTGCCAGTGCAGTATTCGGATAGTCCTTTACCAGTTTAATGCTCCTACTTGGTCTACAATACAAAGTTTTACCCGAAAAGCTCTGTTGTCTGGAAGTATAAACAAATCAGACTGCTTAGCTGACACAATGATGTCAGCAAAACCTCTGGTGTAGGAGCAACTTTGCTGACAGAAGAGTGCTTTCAGTGGCCGAAGCAATGTCTTTCAGGGAGGTGGTGTACTTATGCCGGCAGAAACATTCTTTGTTCTGCCCTATGCTGCATTCTGTGTAGGGTCTCTGATAACATAACTGTGCTGGTAGTGGCTTTGCAAGGGAGACAACCCTCTAATGTAGACATAACCCAAGTCTGGGAAAATACCCTTGTATTTAGGCACCAGTGCTCCCAATACACAGAGGATGCCTCAAGGCCTGAGCAAGAACCAAGTTTAATACATGTGACAAGTGTTATTTTCAGTGATAAATGATCTTCAGTATGTATTGGTGAGCGCTAGTTCTAAATTAGTATTAAAGAAGAAATATCCAGCCCAGCAGCATGGCCAATGGACTGGGCATCTGCAATATTCTATCTTGCGCCATCTAGCAAAGAAATGAATGAGAAGTGAAAAAAGAGCAATTAGGCCAGGATGTAATATGGAAAAGGGGGCCAGATCCAGAGAGGTAAATCAGGCATATAAATGGGAGTTGAGCAGACTGTAGGCACATACCTTGCAAAATGTGACAGAGAGTAACTGCTTTAGCAGCTGCAGAATTCATTAGGTGTCTAAATTTATTTAAGGCTGCCAAGATCCCCTCATGCTTAACCTTAGGCTCCCATTCTATGGCAAGATGACTGGTTCTGTGGATGTGGGGAGACCAATGGATGTGGTGTACCTTGACTTCAGCAAGCCTTTTGATTTGGTCTCTCACAACATTTTCACAGGCAAGCTAAGGAAGTACGGGTTGTATGAATGGACTGTAAAATAGATAGAAAACTGGCTGGATTATGAGGCTTAGAGAGTAGTAATCAATGGTTGATGTCTAGTTGGCAGCCAGTTTCAAGTGGAGTGCACCAGAGGTCAGTCCTGGGGCCGGTTTTGTTCAATGACCTGGATGATGGCACAGAGTGCACCCTCAGCAAGTCTGCAGATGACACCAAGCTGGGCAGAGTAGTAGATACACTGGAGGGTAGGGCTAGGATTCAGTGACCTCGATAAATTGGAGGATTGGCCCAAAAGTCCAACAGGGACAAGTGCAAAGTCCTGCATTTAGGAGGGAAAAATCCCATGCACCAGTTCAGGGTGGGGGTGACTGGGTGGGCAGCAACTCTGCAGAAAAGGACCTGGGGGTGACAGGGGACGAGAAGCTGCATTGGTAGGAGCATTGCTAGAAGATGGAGGGCAGTGATTCTTCCCCTCTATTCAGCACTGGGGAGGCCACATCTGGAGTCCTGTGTCTGGTCGGGAGACCCTGCTACAGAAATGATGTGAACACATTGAAGAGAGTCCAGCGGAGGGCAACAAAAATGGTACAGGGTTTGGGGCACATGATTTGTGAGGAGAGGCTGAGGGAACTGGGCTCTCTGATTCTGGAGAAGAGAAGACTGAGGGGGACTGAATAGCAGCACCCTTCATAGATTTCTAGGGTCAGAAGGGACCTTGTAGATCATCGAGTCCGACCCCCTGCTCTAGGCTGGAAAGAGCACTAGGGTTAAATAACCCCAGCTAGGTGCCTGTCTAATCTTTTCTTGAACTCCTCCAAGGAAGGAGAAAGCACCACCTCCCTTGGAAGCCCATTCCATATTTTGGCAACCCTTACCGGAAGAATTTCTTCCTGATATCTAGTTTAAATCTACTCTCCTTTAGTTTGTGGCCATTCTTTCTAGTAACCCTGAGGCGGGCCCTGATAAACAGAGTATCCCCTATTCCCTGCTGACCTCCCCAATGAGTCTGTAGACAGCCACAAGATCACCTCTCAGCCTTCTCTTGTGGAGGCTGAAGAGATTCAGGTCCCTCAGTCTGTCTTCATAGGATCTCACCCGCAGGTCCTCAACCATACGAGTAGCCCTCCTCTGAACCCTCTCAAGGTTATCCACATCCCTCTTGAAGGGCAGAGCCTAAAACTGAACGCAGTACTCCAACTGCAGCCTCACCAATGCCGCATAGAGGGAAATAATTTCCCTAGACCTGCTCATGATGCACCTACTAATGCAAGAAAGAGTGCAGTTAGCCTTACTTATTATTACCTCATCACATTGGTGACTCATGGTCATTTTTGCATCGACCAACCCCCAGGGCTCGGTCCTCGGGCCCGCACTGTTCAACATCTTCATCAGTGATTTGGACGAGGGGGTAAAAAGCACCTGTTCAAATCTGCTGATGACACTAAGATGTGGGGGGACGTGGGCACATTGGAAGGATGCAACAGGCTGCAATCAGACCTAGACAGGTTACAAGGGTGGGCGGACGAGAATAGGATGGGTTTCAACACAGACAAGTGCAAGGTGCTGCACCTGGGGAGGAACAACCGGCACCATACCTACAGGTTAGGGAACTCCCCTCTTGTCAGCGCGGAGGTGGAAAGGGATCTGGGGGCCATCATCGACTCCAAGATGAACATGGGCCGGCAGTGTGGGGACGCGGTCAGGAAGACCAACCGCACCTTGGCATGCATCCACAGATGCACCTTGAGCAGGGCCAAAGAGGTGATCCTCCCCCTCTGTGCGGCACTGGTCAGGCCGCAGCTGGAGTATTGCGTCCAGTTCTGTGCGCCACACTGCAGGAGGGATGTGGACAGCATGGAGAGGGTCCCGAGGAGGCCACTCGCATGATCAGGGGACAGCAGGGCAGGCCCTATGAAGAGAGGCTACGGGACCTGAACCTGTTCAGCCTCCACAAGAGAAGGCTGATGGGGGACCTAGTGGCCTGTTATAAACTAGTCAGGGGGGACCAGCAGGCATTGGGGGAGTCCCTGTTCCCCCGAGCACTGCCAGGGGTGACCAGGAATAACGGTCACAAGCTGGCAGAGGGCAGGTTTAGGTTAGACATCAGGAGGCGCGACTTCACGGTCAGGGCGGCTAGGGTCTGGAGCCAGCTTCCAAGAGAGGTGGTGCTGGCCCCTACCCTGGGGGTGTTTAAGAGGAGGTTAAATGAACAACTTGCTGGGGTCGTTTGACCCCAGTACTCTTTCCTGCCACGGGAGGGGGTCGGACTCGATGATCTGCTCAGGTCCCTTCCGACCCTACAAACTATGAAACTATGAAATCACTGATGAAGATATTGAACAGCACTGGTCCAAGGACAGAGCCCTGGGGAACACCACTGCCCACATCTCTCCAGGGAGAAACCGCCCCATCCACCACCACTCTCTGGGTGTGTCCCATAAGCCAGTTTTTCACCCACCTTACTGTGAAAAAATCCACATCACAGCTACTCAGTTTGCTCCTAAGAATTGGGTGCGACGCTGTGTCAAAAGCCTGGTGGTGGAATCTCCATCTTTGGAGGGTTTTAAGACCCAGCTAGACAAAGCCTGGGCGGGGATGATGTAGCTGGGGCTGGTCCTGCTTGGAGCAGAGGGTTGGACTACAAGTGACCTCCTGAGATCCCTTCCCACCCTCATTTTCTATGATTCTATGTGTAGAATACCCCCAATCCAAACAGCAAAGTGCCTAATTCCTTCATGAGTCCCATTGCAATCCAAATTAAAAAAAATGGAGCAGCATCTAACCTTTGCTAAGTACTTGAAGGACCCAAGCCAGTGTGCATGTTCTAGGCACAATTAATACACACCAACAACACTGAGTTCATTAGAAAGTCAAGAAGCCACGGTCCCTTTCATTCATGGGTGTCTGGTGCCTCTTGAGTTGGGGGGGGGCACGTGTCCAATCTCACTCATCGTAAAAGTGGCCATGCCCCTTCCAGAACTCTGGCGGCCACTTCCAGAAGTGGCACGGCTGCTTTTGCTGGTGGCCCTGCTCCCCAGCTGGCACTCGCAGAGGGGCACTGGTGCTCCCACCTGTCCCCCTGCCTGCCGGCTAAACAGGGAGCGTGGCCTGACAGGGGGTGTACTGGTGCTCTCAGGGGGTGCATGTGCATCCCGTGCGCTCCCTACACGTCGACCCTGCTTTCATTAAAAAATTCTGGTGGAGGGGTGTCTAAATTTCAAACAAGTGAGTAACCTGAGGTATAGGCCCATTTCATTCTGAAAGGATTCAGACTCATACCTCCCACCCTTAAAGAACAGCATAACCACCAGACTGGATGGGGTAGTCTGGATGAAGGTACAGTCCACTCCTCCAGCTAAGACTCCAAGAGACAGAAGTCACCAAGCAAGAGGGAACATTGTTGTGGTTTGAGTATTCAGCTGGGTGGGGGAAGACCTGAGCCCTGGGCCCTGCTCCAGCGGCTGTTTATGTATTTTATATTCCACACTCATTGGCTATCAAAAGTCACACATAGCTCTGGAGACTGGAGCCAAGGTATCCCCACTGCGATATCTAACCACTAGTCTATCAAGTCAGACTCCATATTGCCTTCTCTCCTTCTGACCCCCTGAATCATAAAATCATAGAAAATGAGGGTTGAAGGGATCTCAGGATGTCGTATCTAGTCCCTGCTCAAAGCAGGACCAGCCCCAGCTACATCATCCCAGCCAAGGATTTATCTAGCCAGGTCTTCAAAACCTCCAAGGATGGCGACAGCACACCCTCTCTGAGGATCCTGTTTTATGTTTTACTATCCTCCTAGTAAGAAAATTCTTCCTCATATCTAGCCTAAACTTCCCTTTCTGCAAGTTGAGCCCATTGCTCCTTGTCCTGTCATCTGCCCCCACTGAGAACAGCCCAGCTCCATCCTCTTTGCAGCCCCCCTGCAGGGAGGTGGAGGCTGCTGTTCAATCCCCCTTGGGTCTTCTCTTCTCCAGACTAAATCACCCCAGTTCCCTCAGCCTGTCCTCACCAGTCCTGTCCCCCAGCCCCACAACCATTTTTGTTGCCTTCCCCTGGACTCTCTCCAATGTGTCCACATCCTTTCTGCAGTGGGGGGCCCACAACTGGACACAGGACTCCAGATGTGGCCTCACCTGTGCTGAATACAGAAGAATCACTTCCCTTGACTTGCTGGCAGTGCTCCCACCAATGCAACCCAGGATGCCGGTAGCCTTCTTGGCAGCAAGGGCACACTGCTGGCTCCTGTTCAGCTTCTTGTCCACTGTCACCCCCAGGTCCTTTTCTGCGGAGCTGCTGCCCAGCCAATTGTCCCCAGCCTGCACTGGTGCATGAAATTGTTCTCTCCTCAGTGCAGGACTTTGGACTTCTCCTTGTTGAACCTCATGAGATTTCTTTTGTCCCGATCCTCCAATTTTTTTAGGTCACTCTGAAATCCTAGCCCTACCTTCCAGTGTATCTACTACACTCTCAGCTTAGTGTCATCTGCAGAGTTGCTGAGGGTGCGCTCTGGGCCATCATCCAGGTCATTGATGAAGACATTGAACAAAACCAACCCCAGAACCGACCCCTGGTGCACTCCACTTGATACCGGCTGCCAACTAGACATTGAGCCATTTATTACTACCCTCGGAGCCCAGTGCTGCAGCCAGTTTTCCATCCATCTTACAGTCCATTCATCCAACCCATACTTCCTTAGCCTGCCTGCAAGTATGTTATGAGAAACCGTATCAAAAAGCCTTGCTAAAATCAAGGTACACCACATCTACCAGTCTCCCCACGTCCACAGAGCCGGTCACTGTATCATAGAAGACAGTCAGGTTGGTCAGGCATGACTTGCCCTGGTGAACCCATGCTGACTGTTCCTAACCATCTTCTCCTCCAGTTGCGTAGAGATGGATCCCTTGAGGATCTGCTCCATGATTTTACAAGGGACTCAGGTGAGGCTGACCCATCTGTAGTTCCCTGGATCCTCCTTTTTCCCTTTCTTAAATATGGGCACTATGTTTGCCCTTTTCCAACCATCCAGGACCTCTCCGTGATCTCCATGAGTTTTCCAAAATAATGGCCAGTGGCTCTGCAATCACATCAGCCAACTCCCTCAGCACCCTTGGGTAAATCCCATCCATCATTCTTTGCTACCTAGTGCCCCAGTTTTACCAAAAGGAGAGGACGGTTCTTTGCCCTCTCCTCAAAGTATTCTTGATGTCATTTCCAGCTTCCCTAATGACCTAACAATCGAAGGGAAGCTGGGTGACAGCGACCATGAGCTGATCATCTTCACCATCCGCCATAAAGCTGGCAAGTCAGTCAGCAACACAGAAGTCCTTGCCTTCAGGAAAGCTGACTTTGACAAGCTCAGGAGGTTTGTCAGAGAGGTCCTAAAGGGCCACAACCCAAAGGGGAGGGGAGTTCAGGATTTCATAGATTTCATAGATTTCATAGACATTAGGGCTGGAAGGGACCTCGGGAGATCATCGAGTGCAGCCCCCTGCCCAAAGGGCAGGAAGTCAGCTGGGGTCATAGGATCCCAGCAAGATAAGCATCCAATTTACTCTTGAAGGTGTTCAATGTAGGTG
The DNA here is from genome assembly GCF_052110815.1 of Crocodylus siamensis. Lineage (NCBI taxonomy): Eukaryota > Metazoa > Chordata > Crocodylia > Crocodylidae > Crocodylus > Crocodylus siamensis. Next base: position 426,242,986 of record NC_143395.1, on the reverse strand, counting down.
CTTGAACCACCTCCGCTGGCAGGCTGTTCCAGACCTTGGGGGCTCGGACAGGAAAGAAATTCTTCCTTATGTCCAGCCTGAAACGGTCTTGCAGGAGTTTGTGATCGTTCGACCTCGTCATCCCTTGGGGCGCTCTGGTGAACAGACGTTCCCCCAGATCCTGGTGGTCACCCCGATAAACTTGTAGGTGGCCATCAGATCACCCCTGAGCCTGCGCTTTTCCAGGCTAAAGAGTCCCATGGCTCTCACCCTGTCATCGTAAGATCTGTTTTCCTGACCTCTGATCATGCGCATGGCTCTCCTCTGGACTCTCTCAAGCTTCTCCACATCCTTTTTGAATTGTGGAGCCCAAAACTGGACGCAGGACTCCAGCTGCGGCCCCACCAAGGCCGAGTACAAGGGGAGAATGACGTCCCGGGATTTGCTCGAGAAGCATCTATGGATGCACGCCAGCATTTTGGTCGCTTTACTAGCCGCAGCATTGCATTGGAGGCTCATGTTCATCTTGTGGTCAATGATGACCCCCAAGTCTCTTTCTTCTATAGTGCTAACCAACGTAGCACTGCCGAGCCTATAAGGATGCTGCAGGTTTTTCCTCCCAAGGTGGAGAAGCTTGCATTTTTCGGTGTTAAACACCACGAGGTTCTCGTCTGCCCATTTGCTGAGCTTGTCCAGGTCAGCCTGGATCACCCGCCTATCTTCTGGCGTGGATGCTTTGCCCCAAAGTTTGGTGTCATCGGCGAACTTGGCCAGTCCACTCCTGACTCCAATGTCCACATCGTTAATGAAGATGTTGAACAGGATGGGTCCCAGGACAGAGCCTTGAGGGACCCCACTGGTCACAGGGCACCACGTTGAGTGACTGCCATCAATCACAACCCTCTGGGTCTGACCACGGAGCCAATTTCCCAGCCAGCGGATCGTGGTGGAGCCAAGGCCACAACTGGGCAGTTTGGCCAAGAGGTGATCATGGGATACCAGATCAAAAGCTTTTTTGAAGTCAAGATATATGACATCAATCTCTTCTCCCTTGTCCAGGTGATAGATCACCTGGTCATAGAAGGAAATGAGATTGGTCAAACAAGACCTACCCACAACAAACCCATGCTGGCTATCCCTTAGGATGTTAGCCTGGGCCAGTCCCTCAAGGATGGCCTCCTTAATAAACTTTTCTAAGATCTTCCCCAGGATAGAAGTCAGGTTAATGGACCTGTAGTTAGCCGGATCCACTCTCCTCCCTTCTCAAGGTGTTCCTTCACGAGGTCAGCCTTTATGGAGGGTAGGGGATCCCCATCACCCGGATCTCCCTGTCCCATAGCAGGCATGGGCGTCCCGTGGGACTGATGAAAGACTGACGCAAAGTACCTATTTAATAGGTTCGCTTTTTCCTGGGCGTCAGTTGTCAGTTGCGCCGTCTGGTTTAGCAGGGGTCCAACATTGCCCTTGCTTTTCCTCTGGCTCCCCACATATCTGAAAAAGGACTTTTTGTTGTCCTTGATGCTTGAAGCTAGTTGGAGTTCAGTTGCAGCCTTGGCTTTCCTGGTTTGCTCCCTGCAGGACCGGACCAGCGCAGAGTAATCCTCCTTGGAGGTGAATCCCGTCCTCCATCCTTTGTAGGCTTTCGTTTTTAGCCACAGTAGGTCCGCTAGGTCTCTGGAGAGCCAGGGGGGCTGCTGTGCCTTCTTGCTGCCTTTCGTCCGTGTTGGAATAGATTTAGCTTGTGCACTGAGGATCGCTTCCTTGAGATGAGTGGTTGCTTCTCAAG